>NC_140519.1:11458995-12156495 GCF_964339955.1 Pipistrellus hanaki
ATAGTAGAGGGGACCTTTGAAGGAAAAGAAAAAAATACACAATTATACCCAAGCAAATCATGAGCAGATGTCTTTACATAACCATGTATTATCCACATGCTATGTGATCTCAATTCTTAAGGTAATCCTTCAATGAGCAAGAGGCAAAGTTTCATTAATTCTGAGAAATGCGAAGAAAGGAAACCTTAAGACGAAGATAATCCATAGTTACAAATAAAGGAGAGAAAAAGAAATGGAAAGCAGAGCTGGAAGTTTGGAGAAATTTTAAACTCAGTGAAAGGGTCACACGTTTAAAAATATTTACATTCAATTTTTAAAGTGATGGGGAGCTTTGTCACAGATTCCAACTAGATTAGTTAATGGATATTTGTAGAAGACATGTATTATTTATATTGTTCTTGTGCCCTTTGTCACCCACATTCTCTTTCTCCCTCCAGTCTGCCCCCCCCCCCCAAACCTGTCCTCCCCCAGAAGTCAGTAGCATCTTTGTAAAGCATCTTTTCTATTGGAAGTAGTTTTTACAACTATGTGTTGTTCTTTAAGTGTAAGGCTTATATGAGACATGAGATTGATAATGAGCTGACTCTTTCTACATTATGCATATCGCATTATATATGATATGAAAATGTAATGATATGCACATTAATCTTTTCAGACTTATGTTTGCATTTCGTATTTAAGAGCACATAACACCAAAGAGTCTCAATACCAGGAAGGAAAATACAGTGAATGCATGGCAGGCTGAGCTCACTCATATCAGGCTGCCTGTCACTCCGGACGCATTTTTCATCAACCCTCATACGCCTGTGTGTATCGCAGCATCAGCCCCAAGATGAATTCTCCGAAGACACTAACAATAGATAAATGCTTTTTAAACAAAATGGTGCCTTTGAGAAGCCTGTTACAAAGGTAGGAGGGTCATACACTCAGACTCCAATTGTATCAGAAGCTGGAGCACCGATCTGTAATGCTACTTTATTGTGGTCTTCACTGCAATTCAGAAGTTAATGCTGTAAAACTTGGAAGCCTGTTTCATTTAAATGCTATTGGATCGTTGTTATGAAACACCATGGGGAACACTCAAGGGATTCCAACTTGAACAATAGCAACAAAAGCAGGTGAAAGAGTGAATATATATATATATATATATATATATATATATACACATATATATACATATATATATATATATATACACACACACACACACACATTTTCGCTCATATATATATATATATATTTAAATGAAGCTTGGATACAATTTTTCAAATATGAATGGTAAAGACAATTCAAAATGGTGTTCCTAACACCAACCAAAGAGCAATAGATAACGCAATTTAAATCTCATGGCAAGCTCTGCACACACAAATAGACGTGTCTTATCTGGAAATGAAGAGCAGAGGGACTGGGTGCGCTTATGATGGCTTAGTGACAAATGACGCACACACAGAGTGCAGCACACCGCCTCTCCAGCGGCAGTGGCCCTTTTTGTCTCTTCCTCCCTCTGTATGTTACATGTTCAGAAGGACAAATGTTTAGACAGTGTCTCGTGTCTACCAACAAGGACCACTGAATGGTGTTTGTATGCTTACCAAAGAAACTGTGTTTTAGATGAGAAAATCTCATGTTTTCTTTAACGACTGCAGACTGTGAAGGGAGCAGTTTTTGTTTTATTCATGGGCCACTGCAAAACGATGCTCATGTGTCGTAGGAAATGGTGAGCTCATGGCGTCTGAATCACTGACTTACCGGGCATATCCGTTTCCAAGAAAAGGAAAGATTCTGTTGATAATTGAATAAAAATGCAAATAATTCCTTGATAATGCTAGAATCTTGGGAGTGTCCGTCTGCCTCCAGCCTGCCTTGAGCTCTGTGTGTAATTAAATGGAATTGGATTTTGGAACTGGTTTTATGTAGACGGCACTGATTTCTGAGTAACACCCCATTTGAACACCTCACTCTGATGTATTGCATTAATAGATCATCAGAAGCAGTTGTCATTCCAATGATGAATTAGTGTAATACATGAGAATGAGACTCACTGATGATGTATTCAGTGCTCAAAGATGGCAGTGTCCAGAGAAGAAATGGGTCCAGTAAGGGAGCCGTTAGAATTACGGGATGAAGTCAAAGTCAGTTCGCCCACAGTGCTTTTCCAAGCCTGTGTGGGGGCGATGGCTCATGCATTGGTGCCAACGCCACTCTCAGGAGCCTCTTCCTGGCACAGTGGTAAGAGTGCTGCTTCCTATTTCAAAATAATTCCCACTGGTGGTCTGCAAGCTACTATGCATACATGTTCGGTCACCATTCAGTATTTTAGTGCATGTCAACGTCTGTATTGGCAGAAAACATTGTGTATTGTTAGTGTTAGCTTGTGCAAAAAAAAAAAAAAAAAAAAAAAAAAAAAAGAAAGAAAGAAAGAAAGAAAGAAAAATCTGTCGTAAGCAAGATTTGGTGGGATGGTACTGAACTATATGATAGAAACGGCAGTTTTCCAACAGATAGTTTCTGCCGAAAGGGAAGCTGTTGCCAGTAAGTGTCTCCATGCCACCAATCATGGGCACAGCTTCTGGCATTAGCTGGAGAGGCAGATATTTTAAGTACAACATTAAACTTGGGTCTGCCTGTCATACATTTTCTGCTAATAGAGCTTGCAACACCTACTATAAATGTAGATGAATTAGAGACTCCCAGTGACCTCCATCTACCTCCTGCTGGGCTTTTTCTAAAAGGGTAAAAGAGAGAGCTGTAAATGTTTATAACATGGGGCTAAAAAGGCTTTTTTATGCAATGGAATAGCAGTTACTGTTCACCTTCTTACAGCAGCTGATTGCATCATAAATAAAACAGGAGGGCCAAGGCTAGGCAGCCCAGCTGTGGGAGGGATGCATCCAGACAGCAGCCAAATGCATAGGGGAGGGGCAGGGAGTCTCTTCCCAGGCCCGGGCTGGCAAAAATCTGGCTGCTGTAGTGTGCGTGCGTGCGTGCGTGCGTGTGTGTGTGTGTGTGTCTGTGCACCTGGCATGTGAGTGTGGGGTTGCAAATGGAGGAAATAGAACAGGGTCAGATGCCGAAGACAGTCTTGTTCCCATTTTCTGAGCTGGGTTGGTAGTGGCTTTCTTAGAAGACATTAAACAACCAGGCTCAGAGCAGACTACTGCATCTGGAGGAAAAAACAGGGGGCATTCTTTTTTCTACTTTCCGATATCTTATCTCTTCTTAAATTTGAGACAGGCAAATCGCTCTATGAGTTATGAATGATAAGTAGGAAACCTTTCAGCGGACTCCTTTAACCACCTGGGTTTTGTCTAAAGCCTTAAAAAAATGTTATGGAAAATGTACTGCCTACTTTACACTAACAAGAAAAATAATTTTGCCGAAACTGGTTTAGCTCAGTGGAATCAGCATTAGCCTGCGGACTGAAAGGTCCCAGGTTCGATTCCGGTCAAGGGCATGTACCTTGGTTGTAGGCACATCCTCCATGGGGAATGTGCAAGAGGTAGCTGGTCGATGATTCTCTCTCATCGATGTTTCTAACTATCCCTCTCACTTCCTCTCTGTAAAAAAATCAATAAAATATATTTTTTTAAAAAGAAAAAATGATTTTGAAATCTTATTGCACCTAATCCTTTTTAAGAGTGATTATTTTGTATAATGCCCATGAAAGTATGCATTTTCCAAAATGCCCACTGATTGTCCATAACCCAAATACTCTGTTGTATTTTAGATTGGTTAATAACACTAAAAAATGCTGAATTATATGATGTAAGTTATCTTAACACCTAGGAATTGAGGCTCTGCATACTGGTATGGGACCAAACCTGAGGAAGAACAGATGCCAGGTAAATTTTTAAAATATAGTTTTTGTAGCTCCATAAAACACCAGAAGAAATAAATCATGAGCATAAACTCTAAATTGTTACACTATAGCTAGCCACCAATTATTTTTATGTGACATAAAATGGTTTTTCACATTAAGTGGGTATAATTTTGTCATGTATTTCTCGACACATATGTATTCTTAGTTTTGCCTCAAATATATTTGCATAAAGCAGGTTTAATTATTTGTGTAGAGAGTTTAAAAAGTCTTTACATTGAAAATGTCCATGATTAATTCAGTAAATATTTGCTATAGACTTCCACATTATTGAGGGATATGTATTATCATGTTTGCACACAGCTAAGCAACGGTGCTAACAATGTCAAAAAGAAAAATGCTGGAGATTTTCTAGAAACAATTTGGATACTGTCCCAGACTTCCTTTCCTTCCCTCCACTCCTTTTCTTCCTCCCTCCCTCCCTTTCTCCCTTCCTTCGCCAGTTTGCTCAGTGGCTAAGGCATTGGCCCAAGGACTTAAAAGTCTTCCATTTTTATTTCATTTATACAATACCTTGCTTGCAGGCTCAATCCCCTGCTCTAGTTGGGATGTGCATGAGAGGCAACCAATCAATGTGTCTCTCTCACATCAATGCTTCTCTCTCTCTGTCTTTTCTCTTTCAAAAAATCAATTGAAAAATATGCTTAAGTGAGGATTAACAACAAATAATAATAATAATACACACACTCCAGAAGAATATGGGGGTTAAAAAATTAGCTAAGCTAGTCATGTTGAAAAGTTGGGGTTTTGAAGCTTCTATTATAATAGTGTGAATATTCATTTTACTTATATTCCCAATCCTGTATAATAAAAGCCTAATAGGCTAAATGTAGGATCGTCTGTTCAACCAGTCAAAATGTAATATGCTAATGATATGCTAAGGCCATTCAACCGTTCGCTATGACCTGCCCTGACCACCAGGGGGCAGATAGGCCTACTGGTAGGTTAACTTGCTGCTGGGGTCCAGATAATCAGGACTGACTGAGACGGGCTGAACACACCCTGGAGCCCTCCAGCAGTCCCTCTCTGGCTGGCCAACCTCCCACAACCCTCCCTGGTCCGAATTGTGCACCAGTAGGGTCACTCAGCCTGACCTGACCCCCTTGGAAAATATCAGAGACCTGGTTTCAGCCCTATCCTGCAGGCCAGGCCAAGGGACCCCACTGGTGCATGATTTTGTGCACAGGCCTCTAATAATTTAAATAGTATGAAAGACAGCTACAAAATTTTTACATGCTTAAAGTTGCAGTAAAAAAAAAAACAAGAAATGAAATCCTAACAAAAAATGACCTTTCAAACATTCACCAACATCTAAGGTGGTGTTAGTTAAATCTAAAACTAGAGCTGATGTATGTCACATTGTCACAGAAGTAACAGCAATCAGAAAGACCAGAGCTCTCATATGCATTGCAGGAGGTAAACACTGATCAAAGTCATTCCATGGTGTGTAATTCTTTAAAATTTTATCTTAAGGTATAAACAAATGAAATGCACCACACCACATGTCTCTCACATTGTTTTTCTTGGAGAGAAACTGTTTGATCATATGGATATCTGCATTGTTGGAGTCGAGAGTAAACTGTCCTTAAAGGTGAGACGGGGAGCGTGTTCTCCCTGTGCTCACCTGGGACAGAAATGGAAGCTGCTTCAGCCAAACACAGATCTGCGCTTCCCCCTGACGCTCACGCAGAGCTCATCAATCCAGTCCTTTCTCAGAGGAGCTGGAACTCCAGCGAGGGCCACATGGACTGTTTGAGAGAGGCATTTCTTTGCTAACTGGTGTTGCAAAGACACCTGAGTGTCTCCACAGACTTTTCCTTGTAAATCCACCCCCTGTACCACAGCAGTTTATCAACTGTATTTGTGGTTTTCCACGGAATGTGGTGATTCTGTGATGATCTTGCCTATGTCTTAATTCTAGCTTCTCCCCACACCATGCCTCTCAGTGGCTTTGTGTGTATATTTTTAATTTCTAGTTCTCCCCCTAATATCCCCTCCTTTCCCTCTCCTCTTTCCTCCCCACCCTTCCCCTCCCCACCCTTCCCCTCCCAACCTTTTCCTTTCTTCTCCCCTCCCCACTCCTCCCCACCCCTTCCCACCCTTCCCCACGCTTCCCCACCCTTCCCCACTCCTTCCTCCCCTCTCCTCCCCACTCCTCCCCTTCACCACTCCTCCTTCCCCTGCCTTTTCCTTCCCCACTCTTCTCTCCCCTTCCCTCCCCTCCCCTCCCCTTCCCATTCTTCCCCTCCTTTCCCTTCCCCTCCCCTCTCCCTCCCCCTCCTTTCCCTTACCCTCACCTCCTCCCTTCCCCTTCTTTCCCTTTCCCTCCCCTCCCCTCCCCTGCCTTTCCCTTCCCCACTCCTCTCTCCCTTTCCCCTCCCCACTTCTCCCTCCCCTCCCTTCCCCCCTCCTCCTCCCCCTCCTTTTCCTTACCCTCCCCTCCTTCCCTTTCCTTCCCTTCCCTTCCCTCCTGCTTCTTTCTCTCTCCTATAGGAATAATCTCTTTCAGGTACATAAATGTTGCCTTTTCATGTAATGGACATTTCCCTCATCACTTTTCTCCGTCTGTCAGGCTGTCTGGTCATCTCATTCTGAAAATGACTCTTCCTTTTACTTTACACTTGAAGAATTATTCTTCCCATTCCTCGCCTTCACCTTTGCAGACATAAGAACCTGATTGTGCACTGTGGTACAGATAAAACCCAAAGTTTTCAAGAGAAAAATTAGCATTAAAAAATCATAAGACAACAAACAATAGGGCTTTGTGCGATTTTTATAATTGCACGTAAAGCGTTACTTTGGCAATAATTGTTTGTGCTTCACTAACATACAAAATGGTTTTATAGACTAACGCTCACACAAAAGAAACCATTTTTGACGAGAGAGCCTCGCTTTGTTTAATGTCAGACACCACTGTATTTACTTTCCTGATGCAACGGTTCTAATTAGTACCTAGCACTCACCCTGAAGTTTTCAGCTTGAACACTCTGAAGGTGACAGTGAAGTCACAATTCCATGGCACTTTTTGTCAGGACCTGTCAAAATATAGCTAAGCCTTTAGGAGTTGTGATCTAAATATGGATGGGGTGGTGGTGGTGGGGATTAATAGTCCAGAGACAATATGTTTCTAGATAATTTTTAAAAATAAAATTGCACATTGGCCCTTGCTTATAAACAAAATGGCATTAATGCTACCCCATTAAATGCAGCCTTTACAAAACTACCTTTGTCCTAATAATTTCTTAGCATTGCTTTTATCCTCTGAGCTGTACATAGTTGCCCAATTCATTTTACCTTTTTGTTGAAGTGACCAAGGTGGATCAATGGCAACATTTTATTTTATTTATTTTTTTAAAGTCTGAAAATTTTCTTTAACTCTTTTTAAAAAAATATATATTTTTTTGATTTTTTACAGAGAGGAAGAAAGAGGGATAGAGAGTCAGAAACATCAATAAGAGGGAATCATTGATCAGCTGCCTCTTGCACACCCCCTAGTGGGGATGTACCTGCAACCAAGGTATCCATACATACCCTTGACCAGAATTGAACCCGGGACTTTTCAGTCCGCAGGCTGATGCTCTATCCACTGAGCCAAACCGGTTTCGGCAATGGCAACATTTTAAATGAATTCATCTGTGCATGCACTCTTTCCAAAGATGATTAGTGGTTCATCTATAAAGCATAAAAAAGATCTGCTTAACTGCATCGAACAAGTGACTCTATCAGGCCAAGACCTCAAGAACCTGTCATGAAGAGTCCAATTTCACTCCAGGGGGAAGAGCAAAGGTCTTCATTTGGGGCCTGTCTCTGGTTAGGAGAGAATGCAGAGCCAAAGGAATGGGGGCAGATTCCCCATCTGTCCTTGAACCCTGGGTCCTTCCCCTCAGGCCTACCTCTAAACGGCCACAGACCGACCGGAGAGGACTGAGTTTATCATGAAATGCCACCACTCGTGTGCCCTGATCTCCCAACGCAGCAAACAGAAGACCTGTTACTTTGGGGAAAATGATGCAAAAAAAAAAAAAAAAAAAAAAATGGACTGGTTTAAACCTCTATCCATTATTGGGCTCATAGGGAATTGTGTGATTACTTTTTTTTTTTTTGGGGGGGGGGGCGGGGGAGGGAGGAGTACCAGATTGATGTCATTTTCTCCCCACAAATTTCTAAAATAGTTTATATTCTAAGTAACTTAGATTTTTGTCTATAAAGTTGATAAATTTACTAATTTTCCCAAAGTGATTCATTAAATTAGTACCCTTTTGAAATTTTTTTCTTTTACAATTACAGTTGATATACAATATGAAACTAGTTTCAGGTGTACAACACAGTGATTAGACATTTATATAACTTACAAAGTGTTCACTTGGATAAGTCTAGGACCCATCTGACACAATCCATAGTACTTAAATGTTATTAACCATATTCTTTATGCTGCACTTTACATTCCCAGGACTGTTTTTATAACTGGCAATTTGTACTTCTTTAATCCCTTTCCCTTTTTTACCTACCCACCAACCTTCCTCCCATCTCGCGACCATCAAAATGTTCCCTGTATCTATGAGTTTGTTTATCTTTTGTTTGTTTATTTTGTTTTTAAAATTTTACAGATAAGTGAAATTGTATATAATATTTGTCTTTTTCTGACTTATTTCACTCAGCATAATTTCCTCTAGGTCCATCCACATTGTTACAAGTGGCAGTGTTTCATTTTTATGGCTGAATAATATTCCATTGTATATATGTACTGCTTCTTTATCCATTCATCTATCATTGGATAGTAGGTTGCATCCATATCTTGGCTATTGCAGATAATGCTGCAGTGAATATAGTGGTGTATTTGTCCTTTTGAATTGGTGATTTGAGTTTCTGAAAAAATACTTGGAAGTAGAATTGCTGGATCACATGGTAGTTCATTTTAAATTTTTTGAGGAAGCTTTCCATAGTGGTTGCACCAATGTACTTTCCAACCAGCAGTGCACAAGGGCTCCCTTTTCTCTATATTCGTTCCAACACTTGTAATCTTTCTAAGTTAGATGGGTAAGAAGGTGTTTTCTAGAATGTTATTGTTTCTTTTTGCTGCTCATTAAAGCTCAACAGAAATAGCTCATATTAATGTTACATAATATTTTAATAATAAAGTAAAATAAATATAAAGTGACTATATTAGTATCTACATAATTCTGAGTCCTTAAATCAGAAAATCCTGCGTTGATTATGAGAGATTCACCTCAAACGTCCATAGTCTACGATAACTAATTCTCTTTGGGATTTCAACCTTCCTTGTCCCCTTCCCTACTGTATGGCTCTTTCCTCAATCCGGCTCATCTCAGATTACAATCTGTACATTGTTCAGAACCCTTACATGCAAAGAATAACTACAGTGTTACTCTAACCAGGAGTGGCGAACCTTTTTTTCTTCCAGGGGCCATTTAGATATCTATAACATCATTTGAGGGCCACACGAAATTATCAACTTGAAAATTATATATGTTGCTATAAAAAAAGCTCCTACATTTATTAAATTTTCAAGTCCTGCCTTCATTTGCCAGACCAAATGATATGGCCCATGGACCTGATGTTCCCCACCCCAGCAAGCATTTGAAATCATAGCTGTTTATTTTTTAGTGTAGATTATATTTCAATCACTAATATAGTTTCCTTTTCTAATTTCTTGTCCCAATTACACCACAGGGGGACATATTCAGAGTAGCTTTCCATGATGATGAGGAGGAATCATAGTCAACTTCGTCCTCCTCAATGGCCCACTGGCAAATATAATGACATTCAAGCACCCTTCTATTCTTCATTCCAGCAATGCTCAGACCTCATCATCGGCTAAATCTGAGCAATGTGTGTGTTTGGGAGGGGAAATAGTTTGCAACTGGGAAAATAATCAAAGCCGAGGCATGAATACCACCATCTGTATGGAAATTGGTAAACTGCAAATTGGTCCCCTAACTGGGATTAGGGAGAATGCATGTTTTCCCTGGCTCTGCTTCTTCCCCAGAATTTCACATACATCAGTAACAATGGCTTTCACTTCCTTCAGCTGAAGATGGAGAGAGAGATGCTTTAAAGTTGTCAATGTCAGGGAGGGTTTGTCCTGCATAGTTATAAGCCCATTATTTAAAAGAACAAAATGAAGGTTTGTTTCCTACAGTGAATTTAATACTTTTCCTGCTCTGTATTATGATGATAGTATGGAAAGTAGAGTCAGGAAAAAAAATGAAAAAGAAATGAATTTTTTTTTTTTTTTAAACTCAAAACAAGTGTAACCCTTTCTGGTATGATGACTGTGCTGGAATATTTAGCTACTAATGTAACCCTTACATGCATTGTTAGATCCAAAGAAAATTTGATAATCTTTTCTTTCATGTGACTAGTTACTACTACTTATAAGAATATCCTTCTTGGTGTTTCTTTGGAGTCTAGTGTAATGAATTAGGGTATGGCAATAGTGTATTCCCAATATATCATTGATAAAAATGTATACACTATGAAAGGATCACAGAAAGAGAGGCAAATAAAAGATAATGTAACCAGAATGTTCTGTCTTAAAGTTTATTACTTATATACACCTGAAATATTAAGATTGCTTAGAGTTACAAAGCTTTAACAAATTTAAACCATCTATTATTGGGGAAGAGCATAGGATAAAATAGCTCACTTAATTTAAAAATCAACTATCCTATCTAATAAAGAGGGAATATGCTAATTGACCCTCACACCATCACAAAGATGGTGGCACCCACAGCCAGTAAGGAAGGGATATGCTAATTGACTGATCCACCTTCAAAGATGGTGGTGCCCAGAGCCAATAAGGAGAGAGTATGCAAATTTCCAATAAGGAGCAAATTGACTACCGTGCCCTCAAAGATGGTGGTACCCACAGCCACAAGATGGTGGCGCCCAGACTCCTCAGCCCCACAGGGATGGTAGGCATGTGGCAAGCCTGGGCCCGCCCCCAACAGGCCTGGCTGGTCAGTGTGCCTGCTTCTAGAGTCCTCCATTCCCCTTAGCCCCCAGCTGCCCAGGGCCAGCCCAAGGGCAAGCCTTGGGGCTCAGGTAACCAGGGCCAGCTGAGACTTGTGCTGCTGGCAGTGGCAACAGCAGAGGTGTGATGGGGCGTTGCCTTCCTCTGATCACCAGATCGCCTCCTGCCCCTGAGGGCTCCAGGACTGTAAGAGGGTGCAGGCTGGAATGAAGGAACCCCCCCTCCAGTGCCTGAATTTCCATGTACCTGGCCTCTAATATGTTAATAAACACTGACTTTAAAATTATTCAAAGTGTGTACACTGCTTATAACTCACTTAATTTTGAAAATTAATAAACATTGATGTGTGTTTCTGAATTCTTGGGATATATTTTTGGAAGTGGGATCACTGGGTCAAATGGGAGTTTCATTTTTAATTTTTTGAGGAAACTCAAAATTGTTCTTCACAGTGGCTGCACCAGTCTGCATTCCCACCAGCAGTGCACAAGGGTTTCCTTTTCTCTACATCCTTGCCAGCACTTGTTGTTTGTTGATTTGTTGATGATAGACATTGTAACAGGTATAAAGTGGTACCTCATTGTCATTTTGATTTGCATCTCTCTGATGATTAGTGATTTTTCCATATAACTATTGGCCTTTTGTATGTTCATTTTGGAGAGGTATCTGTTTAGGTCCTTTGTCCGTTTTAGATTGGATTGCTTATCTTCTTTTTGTTAAGTTGTATGAGTTCCTTGTATATTTTGAAGCTTAACCTCTCATTGGATGTATCCTTGGCAAATATGTTCTCCCATGGAGTGGGCTCTCTTGTTATTTTATTGATGGTTTCTTTTGCTGTGCAGAAGCTCTCTATTTTGATGTAGTCCATCTGTTTATATTCTCCTTAATTTCCATTGTCCTAGGACAGTGGTCAGCAATCCACGGCTCATGAGTCACATGCAGCTCTTTGGCCCCTTGAGTGTGGCTCTTCCACAAAATATCATGTGCGGGCACACACATACAGTATGATTGAAACTGCGTCTTGACCATGTGTAAAAGTCGGTTTTCTGCCTGGGCGAATCTATTTTGAAGAAGTGGCATTAGAACGTACAAGGAGCCAATGTGCCGCATGTGGCTTGTGAGCCGTGGTTTGCCGGACACTGTCCTAGGAGATGTATTGGTAAACATATTGCTACAAGAGATGTCTGAGATTTTTCTGCCAATGGTTTCTTCTAGGATTACTTTTAAGCCCTTTGTCCATTTTAAGTTTATTTTTGTGTATGGTACAAGTTGGTGGTCTAGTTTCGTTCTTTTGCGTGTATCTGTCCAATTTTCCCGCCACCCCCAACACCATTTTATTGAAGATACTGTCTTAACTCCATTGTGTGCTCTTGCCTCCTTGTCAAATATTAATTGAGAATAATGATTTGGGTCAATTTCTGGGTTCTCTGTTCTGTTCCATTAGTCTATATGTCTATTCTTATGCTAGTACCAGGCTGTTTTGAGTACAGTGGCTTTGTAGTATGTATAACTTGATATCTGGTATTGTGATTCCTGCAAGTTTACTCTTAAAACACCCATCAGAAAGAATATATGCAGCCCTATGTTCATAGTAGCACAACTTATGATAGCTAAGATTTGGTAACAGCCTAAGTGCCCATCAGCTGATGAATGGTTTAAAAAGTTGTGGTACATCTATACAATTGAATATTACATAGCTGTAAAAAAAAAGAGAGAGAGAGAGAGAGACAGAGAGAGAGAGAGAGAGAGAGAGAGAGAGAGAGAGAGAGAGAGAGAGAGAACTCTTACTATTTGCAACAGCATGGATGAATCTAGAGAGCATTATGCTAAGTGAAATAAGCCAGCCATAGAAAGATAAGTGAAATAAGCCAGCCATATCACATGATCTCACTCATATATAGAATCCAATGAGCAACATAAACTGATGAATAAAAATAGACCCAGAGATATAGAAACATCGAACAGACTATTAAACTTCAAAAGGAAGGCAGGGAGGGGAGAGGGGGATATGAGATCAACCGATTAACTCATTGTGTATATAAGCATAGCCCATAGTCACAGATAAGAGAGTGGTGAGAGCTTGAGAGGAGGTGAGTCAGAGAAGCAATGGGGGCGGGAAAGAGACATATGTAATACTTTTAAAAATAAAGCTTTATTTAAAAAAGTACTACAAAAAAAAACACCCACAAAAAATAAAACAAACGAAGAAAACATTTAGGGCTGAGAGCCATCCAATCCATCTGAAATAAGACATAGAGAAGGTGTTTTCTTCTACACTAAAATGATGTTTGTCTTTGCTTTGTATTCATATTTTCTTTAATATTTATTCAACTGTTTTACAAGATTAATAGTGGCTCCATTCTCTAAATTTAGCTCAAATATTTCTTTTTCTTAAGTTTGTTTTTATTTAAATAAAGGTTTGTTTTTTTAAAAAGCAAATAATCAGGAATTTAACATGTTTTTCTGGCCAGGAATTAAAATATAATTTACTCAAGCACAGATAACATCTGAATTTCTGTATTAATGATCATAAGGTCAAAGTGTTATTCCAATTAAACTTTACCAGTACATAAACTTAGTGACTCTCATGGAAGAGTCAAAAATACCTGCAATGTCCATATATTAGTAGAACTCTATTATTTTAAAATTTCCTTGAAGTTCAGCAAAACAACATGATCTTTAAAAATATTGAAGAAGAAATAAAATTAGTTAAAACTGCTTTTTAATACATGAATATTGAATATTAAAAAAAATCTTTGAAATGTACACTTTTGGGGGGATACCTTATATATAAGATGCCATGTGAATAATTAGGACATTTTTGTCTATTTAAAAATATCTCATGTACATATATATATTTTCATTATCTCTGTTTATAAAATGTGGACTCTTCCTATTTAAAAGAAAGCAATGCATGCCAGGAAGAAACATATTCTTAATTTTTCTCCTCTTTAAGTATGAGGAAGCTGATTGAAGAGAGTAAGATGTTGGCATTATTTTGTGAGATAACCTATTAATACTAATTGTAGTCAGTTGAATAGTGGCCTCTCACAGAAAGATATGTCTCAGTCCCAACACCTAGTATCTGTGAAGATTGC
Organism: Pipistrellus hanaki; assembly: GCF_964339955.1. Lineage (NCBI taxonomy): Eukaryota > Metazoa > Chordata > Mammalia > Chiroptera > Vespertilionidae > Pipistrellus > Pipistrellus hanaki. The sequence continues at coordinate 11,472,962 of NC_140519.1, forward strand.
CTTATTTGGGGGGAAAAATAGATGTAATTAAATGAAGGATCTCAAGATAACATCATCTTGGATCAACCATGGGGACTCCAAGTCCAAAGACAAGTTTCCATCTCAGAAGGGGAGAAACATAGAGACACAGAAGAAAAGGCACAGATTGGAGCCAAAGATTGCTGGCAACCACCAGAAGACAGGAGATAGGAAAGGGAGAAATTCTCTTCAGCCCCTCTAGATGGAACCAGCCATGCCTGCACCTTGATTTCTGACTTGTGGCCTCCAGAACTGTGAGAAAATAAATTCCTGTTGTTTTAAGTTATCAAGTTAGTGGTAATTTGTTGTGGCAGCCGTAGGAAACTCATACACTCATTTTCATAACATAGCTTTCAGGTATCACACCCAGCTTTCCATGTGCAAATTAGAAACAGTCATTTTTCATCACCGTAAGTGTCACAGAAAGCAACAGACCAGATCCATAAATGAAAACAAAACTAACAAAGGGAATAATAACTCCTAACTTACAATAACTTGTTTAGCCTAGAGCCATGGTCGACAAACTGTATCTCACGAGCTCTTTGGCTCCTTAAGGGTGGCTCTTCCACAAAATACCACGGCCTGGGCGAGTCTATTTTGAAGAAGTGGCATTAGAAGAAGTTTAAAAATTTTGGCTCCCAAAAGAAATTTCAATTGTTGTACTGTTGATATTTGGTTCTGTTGACTAATGAGTTTGCTGACCACTGGCCTAGAGGAACATAGAGCAAACTAGACTGTAGGAAACCTTCTCTGGGGCACCTGTTTTATCCTATTTTATAAAGAAAATTTAGAGAAGCTTTAGGTTCACAAGAAAATTGAGCTGTAGGTACAGGAAGTTCCCATGTATGCCCTATGTACAATACATAACCCAGAGCCTGTCTATCAACATTTACACTAGAGATGAATGTTTCTTATAATACATTAACCTACATTGATAAATCATTATCATCCAAAGTCCATAGTGTGCATTAGGGTTCACTTTTGGTGTTGTATATTGGTTAATTTTTTTTTTTTCTATTTTAATCTTTATTGTTCAGGTTATTACAGTTGTTCCTCTCCCCTTCCCCCTCCATTGCTCCCCTCCACCTGGTTCTCTCCCCACCCCATATCCTTCCTCCCCACCCCCACTGTCCTCATCCATTTTTGTCCAATCTCTTCCCACACCCCTTTCCTCCCAGGATTGTCAGTCCACTCCCTTTCCATGCCCCTGAATCTATTATATTTACCAGATTATTCTGTTCATCAGATTTTTTTATTCACTTGATTTTTAAATTCACTTGATGATAGATATGTATTTGTTGTTCATAATATTTATCTTTACTTTTTCTTCTTTTTCCTCTACTTACAGAATACCTTTCAGCATTTTATATAATACTGGTTTGGTGGTGATGAACTGCTTTAGCTTTTTCTTATCTGTGAAGCTCTTTATCTGACCTTCAATTCTGAATGATAGCTTTGCTGGGTAGATTAATCTTGGTTATAGTTTCTTGCTGTTCATCACTTTGAATATTTCTTGCCACTCCCTTCTGGCCTACATAGTTTCTGTTGAGAAATTAGCTGACAATCGTATGGGTGCTCCCTTGTAGGTAATTTTTTTTCTCTTGCTGCTTTTAATATTCTTTCTTTGTCTTTTGCCCTTTGCATTTTAATTATGATGTGTCTTGATGTGGTCCTCTTTGGATTCCTTTTGTTTGGGGTTCTCTGTGCTTCCTGGACTTGTAAGTCTATTTCTTTTACCAAGTAGGGGAAGTTTTTGTCATTATTTCTTCAAATATCTTGCTCTCTCTCTTCCTCTGGGACCCCCATAATTCTGATGTTGGTATGCTTGAAGTTGTCCCAGATGCTCCTTAACACCATCTTCATATTTTTGGATTCTTTTTCTTTTTGCTTTTCCAGTTGGGTGCTTTTTGCTTTTTTGTATTTAAAATCTTTGACTTGATTCTTGAGATCCTCTAGTTTGCTGTTGGGTCTCTGTATAATATTTTTTATTTCAGTCCGTGTATGTTTAATTTCTAGTTGGTCCTTTTTTATATCCTCGAGGGTCTGGCTAAATTTATCAGCCTTTTCTAGAAAATTCTTAAAAAAACACATAATCATGGTTTTGAACTCTATATCTAGTAGTTTGCTTTCTTCCATTTCTTTCATTTGTGACCTCTTTCTTTGTCTCCACATTTTGGCTGCTTCCCTGAGTTGATTGAGTGGCTTTTTGTGTTAGATGTCCTGTAGGATCCAGTGGCTCAGCCTCTCCAGTTACTTGAGGTGGACACTTTTGGTGCACCCCTTTGTTGTAGTTAAGCCTTAACTGTTGTTGGTATCACTGGGAGGAATTGACTCTAGGCCAATTGGCTGTGACAATCAGCTGTGTCTACGATGTGAGAACTTTTGTGCTGGAGACACCCTTATGAGGCAAGACTTGCTTCAGTAGGGCTTTGCTGCTCAGTGAGTCTGCCTCCTGAGAGTGTCCCTTATGGATCTGAAGAGTTGTAATCTGCATGGTCCTACTCTGATCCCTGGGTAACACTGGTTCTTGCATCTCCAAGGAGGTTCAAATTTTTTTTTTTTATTATTTATTTATTTTTTACATATTTTCTTGATTTTTTTTTTTATTGCCCCCCTCCCTCCCTCCCACACATCCCCTCCCTCCCCATAGTTTTATGTCCATTGGTTGTACTTATATGCATTTATACAAGTCCTTCGGTTGATCTATTATCTCCCCCTGATATCCCTACCCTCCCCACTGTAATTTGACAGTCTGCCTGTTGCTTTACTTTCTCTATATCTGTCTCTTGGTTCATCAGTTTATAAAGATCTTTATCATCCACCGATGTGTGAGGTCATGTGGTGTTTCTCTTTCGTTGATTGGCTTATTTCACTCAGCATGATGTTCTCCAATTCCATCCAGGTTGCTGCAAATGATGAGAATTCCTTCTTCTTTATGGCAGCATAGTATTCCATTGTGTAGATGTACCATAGTTTTTGGATCCAATCATCTGCTGACGGGCACCTAGGCTGTTTCCAAATTCTGGCTATTGTAGATTGTGCTGCTATGAACATAGGGGTGCATATATCCTTTCTGATTGGTGTTTCTAGTTTCTTGGGATATATTCCTAGAAGTGGGATTACTGGGTCAAATGGGAGTTCCATTTTCAGTTTTTTGAGGAAACTCCACACTGTTCTCCACAGTGGTTGCACCAGTCTGCATTCCCACCAGCAGTGCACGAGGGTTCCTTTTTCTCCGCAACCTCGCCAACACTTGTCGTTTGTTGATTTGTTGATGTTGGCCATTCTGACAGGTGTGAGATGGTACCGCATTGTTGTTTTGATTTGCACCTCTCGGATAATTAGTGACTTTGAGCATGTTTTCATGTGCCTTTTGGCCTTCCTTCTGTCTTCTTTTGAAAATATTCTGTTTAGGTCCATTGCCCATTTTTTAATTGGATCATTCATCTTCCTTTTATTTAGTTGTATAAGCTGTCTGTAAATGTTGGAGATTAAACCTTTATCAGTGGTAATATTTGCAAATATGATCTCCCACACCGTGGGCTTTCTTGTTGTTTTATTGATGGTTTCTTTTGCTGTAAAAAAGCTTTTTATTTTGAAGTAGTCCCATTTGTTTATTTTCTCTTTAGCTTCCATTGCCCTAGGGGCAGTATCAGTGAAGAAGTTATTTTGGCATACGTCTGAGATTTTGCTACCTGTGGATGCTTCTAGTATTTTTATGGTTTCCCGTCTGATGTTTAAGTCCTGTATCCATTTTGAGTTTATCCTTGTGAATGGTGTAAGTTGGTGATCTAGTTTCATTCTTTTGCATGTGTCTGTCCAATTTTCCCAACACCATTTATTGAAGAGACTGTCTTGACTCCATTGTATATTCGTGCCTCCTTTGTCAAATATTAATTGAGCATAGTGATTTGGGTTGATATCTGGGTTCTCAATTCTATTCCATTGATCTATTTGTCTGTTCTTGTGCCAGTACCAGGCTGTTTTGAGAACAGTGGCTTTGTAGTATAGTTTGAAGTCTGGTATTGAGATCCCTCCTACTTTACTCTTCTTTCTCAGAATTGCTGTGGCTATTCGGGGTCTTTTATTGTTCCAAATGAACTTTTGGAGAGTTCTTTCTAGGTCAGTGAAATATGTCGTTGGTATTTTAATGGGGAGTGCATTGAACCTATAGATTGCTTTAGGAAGTATGGACATTTTGATGATGTTGATTCTACCAATCCATGAACATGGTATGTTCTTCCATCTCCTTACATCTTCTTCTATCTCTTTTTTCAGTGTCGTGTAGTTTTCCGCAAATAGGTCCTTTATTTCTTTAGTTAAATTTATTCCTAGGTATCTTAATTTTTTTGGTGCGATGGTGAATGGAATTGCTTTTTTAGCCTCTGTTTCTGTAGTTTCACTGTTGGTGTATAGAAATGCCATGGATTTCTTGGAATTAATTTTATATCCTGCTACGTTGCCAAATTCATTTATTAAGTCAATTAGTTTTTTAATGGAGTCTTTTGGGTTTTTTATGTACAATATCATGTCATCTGCAAATAAGGATAACTTTACTTCTTCTTTTCCAATTTGGATGCCTTTTATTTCCTCCTCTTGTCTAATTGCAATGGCTAGTACTTCCAGAACTATGTCAAACAGGAGTGGCGAGAGTGGGCATCCCTGTCTTGTTCCTGTTCTTAGAGGGAATGGTTTTAGTTTTTGCCCATTGAGTATAATGTTGGCTGTGGGTTTATCATATATAGCTTTTATTATGTTGAGGTATGATCCTTGTACTCCCACCTTTTTAAGAGTTTTTAACAGGAAAGGGTGTTGGATTTTGTCAAATGCTTTTTCTGCGTCAATTGATATGACTATATGATTTTTATCTTTCAATTTGTTTATGTGATGTATCACGTTTATTGATTTGCGGATATTGTACCATCCTTGCATTCCTGGAATAAATCCTACTTGGTCATGGTGTATGATCTTTGTGATGTTCTTCTGGAGTCGATTTGCTAGAATTTTGTTGAGGATTTTGGCATCTATGTTCATGAGGGATATTGGCCTGTAATTCTCTTTCATTGAGTTGTCTTTATCTGGTTTTGGTATTAGGGTGATGTTGGCTTCATAGAAGGAGTTCGGAAGTGTTCCTTCCTCTTGGATTTTTTGGAATAGTCTGAGGAGGATAGGTTTTAGTTCTTCCTTGAATGTTTGGTAAAACTCTCCTGTGAAGCCATCTGGCCCTGGGCTTTTGTTTGCTGGAAGCTTTTTGATGACGGTTTCAATTTCTTCCCACGTCACTGGTCTATTGAGATTTTTAGATTCTTCCTGATTGAGTTTTGGCAGTTTGTATTTTTCTAGGAATATGTCCATTTCCTCCAGGTTGTTTAGTTTGTTGGAATAGAGTTGTTCGTAGTATTTTGTAACAATCTGTTGTATTTCGGTGGGGTCTGTTGTTATTTCACCTCTTTCATTTCTGATTTTGTTTATTTGGGTCCTCTCTCTTTGTTTCTTGGTTAGCCTGGCTAGAGGTCCATCAATCTTGTTTATCCTTTCGAAGAACCAGCTCTTGGTTTTGTTGATCTTATGTATTGTTTCTTTGGTCTCTATGTCATTTATCTGTGCTCTGATTTTTGTTATTTCCTTCCTTCTGCTTACACTGGGCTTTTCTTGTTGCTCTTTTTCTAACTCTTTGAGTTGTAGAGTTAGTTCATCTGTTACCATTTTTTCTAGTTTTTTGCAATAGGCTTGTAAGGATATGAACTTCCCTCTCAAAACTGCTTTTGCTGTGTCCCATAGATTTTGGATTGTTGTGTTTTCATTGTCATTTGTTGCCAGGATGTTTTTAATTTCTTCCTTGATTTCTCTAGTAACCCAGTCCTTGTTTAATAGCATGTTGTTTAGTCTCCATGTATTTGATTTCTTTGGATTATTTTTATTGTAATTAATTTCCAGTTTTATGCCACTATGGTCTGAGAAGATGCTTGATATGATTTCTATCTTCTTGAATTTGAAGAGACTTTGCCTATGTCCCAAAATGTGGTCTATCTTTGAGAATGTCCCATGTGCACTTGAGAAGAATGTATATTCTGTGGCTTTGGGGTGGAATGTTCTAAAGATGTCAATTAATTCCATCTGGTCTAGTGAGTCGTTTAGGATTGATATTTCTTTGCTGATTTTTTGTTTAGATGATTTGTCGAAGGGTGACAGTGGGGTATTAAAATCTCCTACTATGATTGTATTGCTATTAATCTCTCCCTTAATGTCCTCCAGCAGTTTTTTTATGTATTTGGGTGCTCCTGTATTGGGTGCGTATATATTTACCAGGGTTATTTCTTCTTGTTGGATTGTACCCTTTAGTATTATGAAGTGGCCTTCATTATCTCTTGTTATGTCCTTCACTCTGAGATCTAATTTGTCAGATATAAGTATTGCTACCCCAGCTTTTCTTTCCTTTCCATTTGCCTGGAAAACTTTTTTCCATCCCTTCACCCTCAGTCTGTGTGCATCTTTTTTTCTGAGGTGGGTTTCTTGTAGGCAACAGATGTAAGGGTCTTGTTTTCTTATCCAATCTGACACCCTATGTCTTTTGATTGGAGCATTTAATCCATTTACATTTAAGGTTATTATTGATAGGTACTCATTTGATGGCATTTTTATTCTATACCCATGTTCCTTCTTCAATTCCTATTTCTTTATTTTTACAGTAGACCCTTTAGCATTTCTTGCATTGCTGGTTTGGTGGAGATAAATTCCTTCAGTCTTTTTTTGTCTGTGAAGCTCCTGATTTCCCCTTCAATTTTGATTGATAGTCTTGCTGGGTACAGTATTCTTGGATTCAAACCCTTCCTTTGCATGACTTTGTATATTTCATCCCATTCCCTTCTGGCCTGATATGTTTCTGTTGAGAAATCAGTTGCTAGTCTGATGGGGGTTCCTTTGTAAGTAACTTTCTGTCTCTCTCTGGCTGCTTTTAAGATTCTTACTTTGTCGTTGTTGTTTGCCACTTTAATTATAATGTGCCTTGGCGTCTGTCTTCTGGGATTCATTTTGCTTGGGACTCTGCGAGCATCTTGGATTTGTGTGGGTTTTTTCTTCTCTATCTCAGGAAAGTTTTCTGTCATTATTTCTTGAAATACTTTTTCCACGTCTACCTCAGTTTCCTTTCCTTCTGGAACCCCTATTATTCGAATATTATTTTGTTTTGTAATGTCCCAAAGCTCCCGTAGGCTCTCCTCCTGCTTTTTAATCTTTTTTTCTAGAAGCTGCTCTAATTGGGTATTTTTTTCCATCTTGTCTTCTAGCTCACTGATGCGGTCTTCCGCTTCATCTAGTCTACTCTTGATGCTTTCTATTGAGTTCTTCATGGTAGCGATGTCATTTTTCATTTCTTCTTGGTTCTTCCTCAATTCCTGATGGTTCTTCCTCATTTCTTCTTGGTTATTGTCAAATTTCTCTTCCATTCTTTTTAGCCAACCAATAATCATTATTCTGAACTCTTGCTCTGGTAGGCTGCTTGCCTCTGGCTCGTTTACTTCCTTTTCTGGTGATGCCTGCTTTTCTTTCATTTGTGGGGTGTTTCTTTGTCTTCCCATGGTATCTCTTTTCAGGATGTCTGGTTATGTGGTGTTCTTTCTCTTGCGTTAATTTATAGGTGCAAAATACAACACTACCAGGTACAACACGAGAGGCACTTAACAGGAATGTATTTACAATATTAATAACCTCTAATAAAGGTAACCCCTAGCGATAGGCAAATTAGGGTATAGGAGAGAAGGAAGGAAGGAAGGTAAAAATAAAATAAAGAAAAAAAAAAAAGTCAAAGAAGAAATAAAGTAATGACAAAATGAAGTTAGAAAACAGGGAGAAAAAGAAGAGAGAGTAAGAGAGAGAGAGAGAAAGAGAGAGAGAGAGAGAGAGAGAGAAGAAGCAAACTAAAAAAATGGGAAACAAACTATATATATGTGGAGAAAATTGCCATAGATCAACCACTGAGCCCAGCCAATGCCGGTAACAATACTTGGAGGTTAATACAAACTACAATACAATATCCACTATTATTAAGTAAGGTTATGATATACAGAAGTCAAAGAAACAAACAAAAACAGAGGATTTAAAAAAAAATACAAAGCAACAATAACAACACTGGAATAAGCATAACAATTTCACTGAAAAGCACAAATATTCACAATAATCAACCTTCACTCAAACAATGAGAAAAGGATAGAAAGTAGAACCGTTTTTTTTTGTGTTTTTTTTTTTTTTTTAACTAGTTAATATAGTGCAGAGAGTGATATTTATACACTTGTATCAGGGGTTGGAACTTAGGTCTATGAGTATAGTGAGAGCTTTAGCAGGGGGTATACAGAAAGAATAGAGGAAAAACTAAAGCCGGAAAGGGATAGGATAAACTGGAGACTAAAAGGTTAAAGTTTAGTAAGAGAGTGATGGGGTAAAGGTCGAATTGAGATAGGGTTGAATGATGCTATAGTAGAGATTAAAATAGAATGAAGGTTACTCCCAATGTAAAATAAAGACGAAGTAAAATGGTACTGGGGAGGAAAAGAAAAAGAAAAAAAAAATTGCAAAATAGCAGTAGTAATAGTGAAGATAGGGATTGAAAAATGTAATAATTGAAAAGGTAAAATCAAGTAAGGAAAAAAGAAAAAAAAATCGTTTCTGAAGTAAAAGATGTAAAAAATGAAAATTAAATAAAAAATGTAAAAAATGAAAATAAAATAAAGAATAGTATAATTAGCATAAAATTGTCCAGTAGAGTTCAATCACTTTCTCTGTTATTGTATTTGGTATGCCTGGTTCTTGGATCAGAGAGTCTTGCAGTTCCCAGCTTTCCACTGCACCTCAGTTTTGTAAGGTAGTCCTTAATTTTAGGTAGGCTATATCTTAGTTATTTGTGTCCATTATTTTTGATTAATTAAAAGAAAAAGAAAAAAGAAAAAAAAAAAGGCAGTTTGTAGTTCAGCCCTTAGGTGTCAGTGTTACTGGTTTGACCTCCCAGACTTTGGTTGCTCTGGCCTTCTTTCTCTCTGGGGGCGGGCCCTCGCAGCTCTCCTGGGCTACAATATAGGCGGGGCCGCGGCCGCACTGGGGGCGGGGCCTCGCGGCGCTTTGGTGCTACAATATATCAATAGGTGGGGCCGTGGAGCTCAGGGCCGCACTGGGGGCGGGGCCTCGCGGCGCTCCGGGCCATGGCGCTCAGGGCTGCTCTGGGGGCGGGGCCTCGTGGGAGCAATGGGGCTATCGCAGCCTGAACTCTCAGCCTAGCCACGCAAACTCTGACCTTTCTGTGGGTGGTTGAAGAGCTTCCTTGAATCCACGCACTTGCTCCGATCGGGGCGCCACAGGTGCTCGATGGACTCCTCGGCTGTGGGTTTTCCAGGCCTCAGAGAAGCTGCTCCCTTCCTGGTAGGGTGGCGCCGCCTTTGCGCTGAGCCCGGAGCTCCGGGAGAAGTCGGGAGTGCTGGCCGCTTGGTCAGGAAAAATTGTCCAGCGGACACTTCCTTACCTTCCTAGAGTGATCCGCTGCCCCTTAGCTGCTAATCAACATTCCCTGAGCGACTCAGATGTTGCTTCTATCTGTTTTGGGACTGGGGTAGGAACAAGTCCATCTGTTCGGTCGCCATCTTCAAGCTCCGCCCACCTGTATATTGGTTAATTTTGACAAATATGTAATGATATGTATCCGCCATTATAGTATTATTCAGAGTAGGTCACTGTCCTAGTAATCCTGCGTGCTTCACCTGTTCATCCCATCCCCTTCCAACCCTTGGCAATCACTGATCATTTTACCGTCTCAAGTTTTGCCTTTTTCAGAATGTCATGTAGTTGGAATCATACAGTAGGTAGCCTTTGCAAATTGGCTTCTTTCATTTAGCAACACTCATTTTCCTCTATGTCTCCTCATGGTTCAATAGCTCATCTCTTCTCAGCATTGAATAATATCCCATTGTCTGGATGTGAGTTTATCCACTCACCTACTAAAGGACAGTTTGCTTCCAAGTTTTGCTACTTATAAACAAACGTGCTATAAGCATCTCTGTGCAGGTTTTTGTGCAGGCATACGTTTTAAACACATTTGAGTGAACATCAACGAGGCAAAATTGCTGGATCGTATGGTAAGAGGAAGTTTAATTTTGTAAGTGACTGTACCAATTTGTAACTCCACCAACAATGAATGAGAATTCCCATTGCTCCACATCCTTGCCAGCATTTGGTGTCCTTAGTGCTTTGTATTTTGGTCATTCCAATAGACATGTACTGACATTTAAATTTTTAAATTTGCTGTTTCCTAAGGACAGATGATGTTGAGTATATATGGTATCTGTTTAGGTTTTTCACTTTACCACATACGTCTCTCCCAAATATTTACTCTCTCTCTATGCTTTGTCTTCTCTTTACATTGTGTTTCCAGAGCAGAAGTTTTTATTTTAATAAAGTTCAGCTTATCAATTATTGCTTTCATAGATCATGACTATTGTGCTGTATCTAAAAAGGTCATCTTGGTTTTCTCCTATGTTATCTTCTAGGAATTTTATAATTTTCCATTTAATCTTTAGGCCCATGGTCCATTCCGAGTTAATTTTTGTGAAGGTGTAAGGTCTGTGTCTAAATTTATTTTTTCACATGTGGATGTCCAGATGTCCCAGCAGTAGTTTTTAAAAATACCATCTTTGATTCACTGTAGTACTTTTGCTCTGTGTCAGATAATATTCCTGGTACATCGGAAAATGATTAATTTCTGAATATTGCCTTTGTATCCTGAAATCTTGTTATAATTATATATTGGTTACAGGACACCTGTGAACAAAGATAGTTTTATTTTTTCCTTCTCAATTTACATTCGCTTTACTTCCTATTTTTGACTTATTGTATGAACTTAGACTTCCCATATTATGTTAAATAGGAATGGTGAGAGGGGTCATCTTTGCTTATCATAGGGGGAAGACTTTTAGTTTCTGACCATTATTAACATGATGTTAGCTGAACTTTTTTGGTTGATGTTTAGTTTTGAGATTTTGCATGATAAATGGTTGTTGTATTTTATCAAATACTCTTTTTTATCATGATATGGTCACATGAATTGTCTCCTTTAGTAGGTTGATGTAATTTCTTACATTAATTAAGTTTCAGATATTGAATCAGCCTTGCATATCTGAGACAAATCTCACTTAATTGTGATGCATTATTCATTTTACACATTGTTGAGTTTGGTATACTGTGATTTTGTTGAACATTTTTGCATCTATGTTCATAGGAGATATTGGCCTGAAGTTTTCTTTTTTTACAATGTCTTTGTCTTATTTTCATGTTAGGTTTCTGGCCTTAGAATGAGTTAGAAAGTACTTCTTCTAGTTTAGGATCTTAAAGAGATTGTAGAATCTAGTATAATATTTTATTTACATCATAGATTTCCTATTTTTAATCAGCAAAATGGAATTTAAAAATGGTAATATATATGGAAATAGTATAGAAATATAAAATATTCTTTCTAGTAACAGAATTTTTCTACAGCAAAAATTAGGATTTCTTTTCATAATGTGATTTATGGAAATCTTTATGAATCTTAGATAACAAACTTTAATTACAAAGTGTAAGTAAAACAAAAATGTATGGGGTGTGCCTGGTCAGTGTGGCTCAGTTGGTTGAGGGTCCTCCCAACATCCAGAAGATCATGATTCGATTCCTGGTCAGGACGTATCCCTAGGTTGTAGGCTCCATCCCCCATAGGGGCCATGCATGAGGCAGCTGATGGGATGGATGTTTCTCTCTCATTGACCTCTCTCTCTCTCTCTCTCTCTCTCTCTCTCTCTCTCTCTCTCTCTCTCTCTCTCTCTATCTTTCTTTCTTCATCTCTTTTAAATCAATAAAACCATATTTTAAATATGTCTGATATATTATATATGCTATGAGAAAGGTAAGGCAAATTCATTATAATTTGGAGCAATAGTAAAATAAGTGCAAATTTAAATCCATTTTGAAATTTTATTTTGGCTACCTCTAACAAAGTTAAGTCTCTAGAGATATAATTCTCTTTCTTAAATATAATTCTCTTTCTGAAATAGGCTAAGCTTTGTAACTGGAAATAAGCAGCAGTTTGGGGCTTTACATTATGGAAAATATGAAACTTTAAAAAACAGACATTATTCCATGCTCACCAAGATTTTCATTAGTCCTAATTTTTGAGGTCTAGAGCCCAGTGTCATTTCTCACTGCTTTCTTGAATCATTCTTCATCAGTCATAGCAATGAGTTATTTATTTATTAAAAGCAACAGCCCAGGAATACTAAAATGGTCTATATGACATAACCAGTTTCATGGTGAGGAACTTGCACATTCATACAGCACAGACCAACTGATCTATGAATCACAAATGTCAGTGAGAAGACTGGCCATTTTCTAGGCACAGAATTTTAATGTGTTTGTTCATATTTGAAAATTAGCAACATGAGGCAGCTTTTTATATTTCTTTTAAAAATATATATTTTATTGATTTTTACAGAGAGGAAGGGAGAGGGATAGAGAACTAGAAACATAGATGAGAGAGAAACATGGATCAGCCACCTCCTGCACATCACCTACTGGGGATGTGCCCGCTACTAAGGTACATGCCCTTGGAATTGATCCTGGGACCCCTCAGTCCTCAGGCTAAAGCTCTATCCATTGAGCCAAACCAAGAAGGGCTATATTTCTTTTTGAAATTATGTTTTACACCTGTTTCTCTATCCCCATATTCTTTGGCAACTATCAGCTTGTTTTCTGTATCTTTGGGTCTGTTTCTTATTACGGTATAGATATTAATTTGTTTTAAATGTTTAGATTCCACATATAAATTCTTTCTGAAAGAAAATAGAAGGTTTAAGAATTCTTTGTCCATTTCTTCTCCATATGCCATTTGAAGGCTGTGTAGAACTAAGTGTAGTTGGTCTTGGAATAGATGCTTCAAATTTTCATTTTTAATATATGCTTAATTAATTAATTATGCACATATCCATACATAGCACTCTTCAGATACTGTAAGTGGGGGTTATTATTCAGTACTTGTGCACTTGGAGTTTACATTTGGTATAAATATATAATTTGTGCATGTATATAAATAATTTCAGGTTGGAATTATTTCCATGGAAAAGTCAAATTTGTTAAAGGTGGGAATGCTCTAGTAGTGTTGATGGTGAGGGTGGAAACATTTTCTCCACCTTATTTTATATAAAAATATCAAAGAGCTAAATTCTCTCACACTTTGAACAGAAACCAGGTTTTGAGCTGTAAGTTTTTTTCTGGGAGAGGGATATCCAAGCAAAATGAATAGGGTGAACCTTCAGTCAAAGTTACTTGGATTTCTCAGGGAACAACAAGAAGGTCAGAAAGCCAAGAGTGAACATGGTAGGAGACAAAGCTATACAGGCTGAAAGGGTATAGAACCATGTCGACTATTGTGAAGAGCTTGGATTGTGCTCTAAGGCAGTTAGGAAACTATTAACAGACCAGTGCAAGGTGTGAACTGATCTAATTTATGACTTGAGAGGATGGCTCCGACTGCGGGCTTTAAAATAGACTCAGGAAAAAGAGAAGAAGGGAAACTATCAGTTAGAAAGTGATTTTTAATAACCTAGGTGTTAACTGAAGGCAGGGATAGGGTGACAGGGCAGGCCTGATAAAATTGGCAGATGCAAGATGTAATTTAACATAAAAAACTGACAGCATCTATTGATGTTTCTTGATGAATTAGGGATGGTTTATAAAAGAAAGATATCCATGAATGAGGATTACAAAGTTTCTAAACCTATCGGTTAAAATTGAGAAGACTATCAGAGGAGTATGTTTGAATGTATAATCAAAACTTTAGCATCAGAGATATTAAACTTGGAATATTGAATAGGTACTTTGGTATTTTCATGTGAAGTTCAGTGGATAGGTCCAGACAGGACATAAATATTTGAGAGTCATCAATATCAAGATAACATCTAAACCGTGAGTCTCACCTAGGTTACCTATTAAGGGAGGGAGAAAAGTAGACTTGGAGGGCTAAGCCATAAAGATCTTAAACATTTATAGTGGTTTTTGTTGTTGTTGTTTGTTTGTTTGTGTTTTTTTGTTTTGTTTTGTTTTGTTTGTTTTTTTACGAAGATGGAACCAGGTTTTATGGAGCCCATAGCTTCATAATTTTGGTGATCATTTTTTTGAGAAAAATTATAGGCAATTATAAATACAAATCAAATACAAAGTTTTCAAAGGGTTCCATCAAAATTAGGAATATTCCATTCAACTAATAAACTTCATGATCAATCTGCTTCTGGTGGAGAGACAAGGGATAAGCAACAGAGTAAGAATAAATGAAGCAGTTGCCCACACAAGAAGAAATGAAGAGATGTTATCCAAGAGCCAAGTAGTATAATCAACAATGTGTCCAGTGGAAAAGATCCACTGGGTTCAATGCTGGTAACTCAGCAAAGGAGTGGAGGACAAAGAATGGGCCCTTGGATTCGACAACACAGAAGTATTGATGAACTTGAGAGTTTTGTGTTGGTTGCTGAGGTGAAGGGATAATGCTAGAGAGGGTAGATTTATACAGATCAGTGGATAGCAAATAAAGAACAGTGAGTTTTTCTTTAAAGGAAATAGAGACACCTAGAGCAGAAGAAAAGGGAAATATGAGATTAAGGGGAAGTTTGTAAAATAGTTCACAAACATGTGGTTTGATTATCTGGTTAACATTTAGATTACTTGAAAGCAACCTGCTTAGTTCATGACTGTAAGATGAAAGACATTGAAGAATCATTTATTTTGGGAAAGGATATAATTCCAAATATAAGGCCCATTTTACTCCCCATTCCTAAAAATATAGAAAGCTATATAAATGTAGTGATGGAAAAGGCTTTATCCAACTAGATATAAGTCATAAAACATGAGAGAGATTTCAGGCTCAACATTGTTAAAAATATAAACAATACACAGTGCTATTTAAAATCAATGTTATAGAGACACTAGAGGCCCATTGTATGAAGATTTCATGCAATAGGCCTTCCTTCCCCAGGCTTCTGGCACTGGTTTTCCTCTGGCACCTGGGACCCAGGTCTTTGCTCCAGATGCAGTGGAGAAGCCAAGCTTCTTCAGTCTTCAGTCTTTGCTCCATGCCTGCATATGCAAATTAACTTGCCATCTTTGTTGGATTGATTTGCATATTCACTCCTGATTGGCTGGTGGGTGTCACGGAGGCATGATTAATTTGAATCCTTCTATTTTATTAGTTTAGATAATTTCTATTTAATACAAGTTTATGCAGTTAACCCATGAACAATATGGAGTTAGGCTTCCCTCAAGTCTTCACTATACTTCCTGGCATCACCTCCTAAATGACTGACATATCTCAGAGTCTATTTGTTTGACAAGTTTGCTATATGATTATGAATGTTTCATTCATTTATTCGTTCATCCTCTCATTCAACCAATATTTATTAAATTGTTATAATCTCTTAAGCACTATAAACAAGATAAGCATATCGCTTGTCCCCAGAGAGCTAACAGGTACATAAGAGAACTGACATTGAACAGGTGAATGTAAGTGCACAGAGCCCAGTCCTACAATAAATATAATGCCAAATTTATGTGGGTAGGAATTTTATCTCTCTTTTTTTATTATTTTATTATCAACATTAAGAATCCTGCCTGGCACGTAGTAGTTGCTCAATAATGAATCAGTACTAAGGCTTAGAATTGAACTTTAACAATTACATCTGCTGGAGTTCATAGAAAGGAATTATAAAGAAAGGAGATTGGAAAACTGCACTGGAAAATAAGTTTAATTCTCTTATTTATTGGGGAGCCCAGGATGAAATAAAGGAATACATTGGGAGAGAGTAAATTCCCAGATGGGTGAGTTGGTGATTTGACTTTCACAAAAGACCTGTGATGGGAAAGAAAAGGCGTTTAGTGAGTTAATTAAATGAACAAGCCAGTGTGCACACTAAGATTCTATGGTTGGATATTTACAACTTCTAAGTTAAAGGACAACATAGTACAGATATTTATAAAATATTGGGGAATAAAATTTCCCTTTGGAAAATTTCTTGGGCTTGTGGTATAAGGCACCACAAACTGGATAAACAACAGACATTTCTTGTCTCTCAGTTGTGGAGGCTGAAGTCCAAGGGTAAGGTGTCAGCAGGGCCCTCCTCCCTCTAAAAGCATCAGGGAGCGGTCTGTTCCATGCTTGCATCCTAGTTTCAGTAGTTTGCTGGCAATCTTTGATGTTCCTTGGTTTGTTGATGCATCACAATCACCTCTGTCTTCATGTACTCACGATGCTTTCCCTATGTTCATGTCTATCTCCAAATTAACCGTTTTCATAAGGACATCAATCATATTGGATTAGAGACCCACCCTACACCAGTCTGACCTCATCTTCACAAATTACATCAGCAGTGATCTTATTTCCAAATCAAGTTACATTCTCAGGGACTGGAGTTAGGACTTCGACATATGAATATTGAGGGCTTGCATTTTTAACTCTTAACACACCAATAATCTAGCCTTTGGGCTGCATGAGAATGTGCATTGCGTGTAGCAAATGAGACTCAGTGATAAAGATGCAATGACTTTGGCATTTCACTATCCCTGCTGTGGCTTGAGAGTATCCCTTTTATATTAATATGTGCAGTATCAGCAAGCTATAATCACTTTTAACTATATTTTTTATTGATTTAAGAGGGGAAGGGAGAGGGAGAGAGAGATAGAAACATCAATGATGAGAGAGAATCATTAATCAGCTGCCTCCTATATACCCCACACTGGGGATTGAGCCCACAACCTGGGCATGTGCCCTTGACCAGAATCAAACCTGGGACCCTTCAGTCCGAAGGCCTATGCTCTATACACTGAGCTAAACCAGTTAGGGCTATCCTCACTTTTATTTAGGCAAATTCATGACCAGCTCTTATCATTTGGTGAAACCCACATATCGAAATAGACATCGTTAAGATTTCTCTAAATAACCCACTACTTAAAAATCCATAAGATTGAATAATTAATTTGTGAAAAGCAAGTCATTTACTTCAGTAATTTTGTTAGTTACTGTTATGTTTAACTTTATTTAACATAAAGTTATGTTAAAGTAACTTTCATCTCACACTATTAAAATCCACTTGGTAACATTACTGTTAGTTGTTCCTCCCTATGTCTCCCACATTTCCTAAAAAATGGTTTTTTTTTAATATATACTGATCTATCTTTAATTTAATTATTAGAAATATTATCACAACACTTTATAAATGCTGTAATTTACTTTATTAATTGGCAATAGGGAAAATTAGAAGGGTCAATCAAGTTGAAAATATAAATATTTTATTTTCCTCAGGGAGTTAAAATTAATAACTAACAGGTATAGACAAAAGAGTATAGTGGAGCTAAAATAAGTAACATGTTTTTGGTAAGAATTATAAAATATCTTTGTGTAACTAATATTGCCAACCAATAGGAAAAGATTCTTTTGTAGAAGTCTTCTACTTAATGTGGAAGTTAGTTCTTCTACAATATGGAAATTGAACTGTAAATTAGCTAACAGATAAAAAGATAAGTATGCTTATAGTAATGTATTATTTCTTAAAATAATAATATTACTTCAGAACAAAAGTAATACTCTTAATTAACAATTATTTTTTTGATATTTGATCTCTAGATGAACATTGAGTTTGACGTTGCCTCCAGGATTTCAGAATTTTGTTAAACTCTTCATATTATAATAATATGTATGGATGCCACCAAAACACCAATCCATCATAAAACCATTACTTTAGAAATGACAGTGTTCCAGAACATGACTGCTTGACCTAGAATTAGTTGAGGAATTGATGTGAGAATCATGAGTAGAAAAAAAGTGACAGAAACTGGTCTTTCTGAGAGCAACATTGTTTCAAGGAAGAGCCTGTGATGTTGTCTAAATGGCAGTGTCCAGACTAAAGGTCTCCAGCTTCGGCCAACTGTTTGACCTCTTGATCTCTACTCAATGTTTCAATGTCATTACCAAGAGTAAGAAAGAAAGGTCATTTTTCCCTGGTAATATTGAAGCTCTTAAACATCAGTCTGTCTTTTTTTCTCTCTCTTTCCTTTGAGGATCAATTTATCTCACCTGGTCCATGTCAGTACAAAGTTCTACATATTAGCTTATCCATAGAGGATTCTTACAGCAGCCCCATGATGGTAGTCTCCTAGTCCATTTGCAATGAAATATTCGTATAAAAACATTCTATGTAAATAGAAAGTTTGCAAGTTACTCTAGCAATCTAGCTTCTGTCTGACTTCTGTTGTATATTCAAGAAGGACCGTGGGCCTCATTTGTTGTCTACTCTGGAGTCCTGGGATAGACTGAGGGGAAAAGTTAACAATGAGAGAGCACTAATATAAAATGGAAGAATTTTACAAATAGAAAACAGAAAGTGATACTCTAGTTAAGTGGGAGGGCTTGAAGGTAGCTCTGAATTTCACCTGTGTCACGAAAAAAAAAAAAAAAAAAAAAAAAAAAAGACCCCAATGCAGTTTGTTGCTCACAGGGAAGTAAGGAGGAAGGCTGGAGAGGCAGGTGGTAGAAAATGGAACTGACCACCAAGTCCAAATTCTCAGCCAGGAAAAAGGAGAAAATAACCCCAGCGGGCAGATGACTAAGGTACTAGGCAACAGGGGCTAGAGATGAAATGAATACACACACAAAAAAATGACACCACAGTTCCATGGAGGCAGCTGCTGAAAGAAAACATAGACTCATGATGTTACTTCTATACAAATTTGATTCAGGTTCTTATGACAAAGAACTCCTGTATCTTCTGGGTGAAATCAATCTTCATTAGCCAAAATAATTTTCAAGAACTTGCTGTATTTCCAGCCTGGCCTGCATGGCTCAGTGTTTGAGCAGTGAGCTATGCACCAGAAAGTCATACGGTTTGGTTCCCAGCCAGTGCACATACCTGGGTTGCAGGCTCTATCCCTAGTATGGGGTGTGCAGGAGGCAGGCGATCAATGATTCTCTGTCATTATTGATGTTTCTACCTCTCTCTCCCTCTCCCTGTCTCTCTGAAATCAATAAAATATATTTTAGAAGAAGAACTTGCTGTATTTCTGAAATGTATTTGGAGATACTTTATCATCTCTCACTTTTTCTGTCCCCTCAGCTTCCTTGCTTAATTTTGTATCCCAAAAGTTATTAATTATTTCTGATCCCCACAAATATTACTACAATCCAAAGTCTCATTATCCTGTCCCCCTCTCTCTTAAATATTGGGACTTAAACCTGACACACCAACTCAAAACTTGCCTCCTGGCATAAACTCCCCTGACTTCATGAGGCCAACTAAGTCTCTCCCATTCTCACATTGTACACATCCCTGTAAATTGACAATCTTATTTTATCAGATTTGTTGGCATGTTTCTCCCCAGTAGAATTTAAGGATGTAGAGGCAGGATTTCTGCTTCAATGACCGTTTTTTCTTCCTTCCTTCCTTCCTTCCTTCCTTCCTTCCTTCCTTCCTTCCTTCCTTCCTTCCTTCCTTCCTTCCTTTCTTTCTTTCTTTCTTTCTTTCTTTCTTTCTTTCTTTCTTTTTTTCTAGATTTAGTATGTGCATGATACAGTTGATATGCACCAAATGTTGAAGGCACCAGAGAGATAGACACCAGTGCAGTATTGGAGGCAAATTTTGGTACATGATAAACATTTGGTTTTCTATAGGATGTGCCTGGCAGGTAGTAGTAGATGATTGATAGAAGTGATTTGTGTCTTCCAACCCACGCCTAAATCTAAAAGTGTCTGCAGTCTTCTGGTAGCCATAAATATTCATCTAAACATGACTCAATAGGGAACACACACAAAAATGTAGTGCCTTGCTCTAGAGCAGTGGTTCTCAACCTTTCTAATGCCGTGACCTTTTAATACTGTTCTTCATGGTGTGGTGACTCCCAACCATAAAATTATTTTTGTTGCTACTTCATAACTGTAATTTTGCTACTGTTATGAATCCTAATGTAAATATCTATACTTTTCGATGGTCTTAGGCTCTACAGCAGCAGTTCTCAACCTGTGGATCGCGACCCCCAGATTGAGAACCACTAGCAGGGTTGCCTAAGACCTAAGGAAAACACAGATGCAACCAAGGTACATGCCCTTGACCGGAACTGAATCCTGGACCCTTCAGTCCACAGGCCGATGCTCTATCCACTGAGCCAAACCGGTTTTGGCTGGGGAGACTCTTTTTCAAGAGAAACAATTACCTTTAACAAAGGCAAGGACTAATGTTATTACTATGCATGTTTTGAGCACTGGCAACTGCAAAATCATAGTAGATAGATTGATGTACATTATTGCTGCTTTGCACTATAGGAAACTTGCAGTTTGGTCAAGATCCACATTTAATTTCTTTCTTAATATTCACATCTCTTTTGTATTTTTTTCTTGGCATCTTTAAAAGTTACTTGATACAAAAGAATTCTATTAATAATAAATCAGTATGCCTTTATATCTCAGTATAACCCCCAAATTGCCTTAGATAGGTAAAGAGATAGCACCATAGGTAAATAAAAGAAGTAACAGCCTTGTGTCATATGATTTGTTACTGCAATGAAGATGATATATTGTAACTTAGGAGAAAGAAGCTTTAAATGAAGTTCCAAGGTCATAACCTTATGGTGATAAAAAATATACATACTCAGTGTTCTTACTTGATTTTTATAATAAAACATTCCTTTCTGAGACAATGAAATATTACCTTATATCTCCTATACTCTTAAAAGTCTGCTATGATTACCGCAAATGTATTTGAGGAGCAGGCTGTGTCAATAATGTATATTACTTTTTCACACCTGGATTTTATGTTCAAACATCTTGATAAATGATTAAACTTTTGAACATATGTATTCTTCTTTAAAACACCACTGATATATTGAAATTTCATGAAAGTACTATTATTAGTGATATACAAACATCTGTCTTTATTAATATAAGCACATGTAGCACATATAATGTGATCTACAATATTTCCAGAGATACTACTGCGAAAAGTGCACAAGTACTATAAAACAAGTTTCAACTTAATTTGTTCACTTGAAATTGTACACAAATATACTCTTTGTATGAAAAGTATCAATTCTGAAGGTGACTACATCAGAACAAGATAGAACGTTTTCTTGCTATTTTAAAATGTGGTCTTATTCTCAAAGTCAAGGCTCCATTTTCTTCAAACTAAAAATTTAAAATCATGATCTCCCACAACGTGATAAAAAATGGGGCAAAGGAACCAGGTTTAGGTCATGTTATTTGCTTAAAATAAAATATATGTGTCACTGAATAATTCTTTCCAAGAACATTCAAAATAGAGATCATTCTTAAGAACGATCTCTCCTGGTTTGCTTTTTGTCCCAAAGCTAATGATTATGTCAGTGCTAAATGTCTGCTATTATTTGATGTTCAATTTTTAGGACAAAGAGCATATAGCAACAGTTGTTTCCTCCCTTACTAATGAAATTAAAACTATACAGAGTGAGGAGAAATACAGAATTCCTGAGATGGACAAGAGATGGAAATTTCTTCCTAAAGAGAATTGGACATGAGTTTTTTTTATGATGAAAATACGTAAGGCTAGCACCCCAAAAGAAATGGCACTGTCATTGCTCTGGCAGGATAGGACCATAGTGATAGGAACTTCACCCCTGAGCATCTCATTCCAATTCAATCTTGATTACCAGTTAGCCTGGATCATCTAAGACTGAATCCCAAAATAGTTACCACGAATTTGCACCTAACACGTGTACAAAGCCAATCCAACCTGGTTCTTGTTGTGTGTCGAGGGTGGAAATATGTGGAGTCGCTACTGGTTAGTCATGGGATGGTCCATGGGAAATTTCCTGATTAACCAGGTTTGCTGGTGCAGGGGGCCTACTTCAGCTTTCTAACTGTGACAGCAGCTGGCAGCATGCTACAAAGGACCCAGGCAGTAATCAGCTGCTCACTCTGCGAGAGCCAGAAGGAACACCTCCTTAGATGAAGTCCCAAAGGACTTCAGGTCTCAGAACTGCTAAGATTTTGCACTTGGAATGATTTTTGAGAAATTTATAAGGAAAATTTCATTATGAATCTCTCATACACAACCCCTCCTGAGAAGCGTATCAATGTTTGTCAACGGCAGCAGAAGGCAGAATGCTTTTTTATTAATGGGTTCTCTCTTTTTATCCCAAAGGGATTGTTGTAAAATACCATGATTAATTGAAGATTTCTTTTTACTTCTGATTTGCCTGATTGACACAAGTAACCCTTATTAATTTCCCAGATGCCTAAAGCAGCATCAGAAAAAAACACACACACACACACAAAACATAGGACAATGCATTATTTATTCTGATATTCAGTGGATATTTTCATCCTCATCACAAGTACTAATTTAAGAAGGTCACATTACCATGCTGCCCACCAATTCTAACAGGGGAAGTGTTGATAAAACTGTTTAAGCTCTTTAGATTAAGCAAATTTACTCAAATTCATGTACAGATACTTAAAACTCTCACCATGCATCATACCATGAATAATGTATCTTATTACCAGTTGCATTAAAATGATAGAATACAATAATTTATGTCAAAAAGTTAGAAGCACTCAACAAATGCATCATATCTCTAACTGCTTTCTACTTAAAGCAATTTGACTATGTCAGATTTACAAATTAATAGACTTGATAAATTTTTGCTTCACTCATTTGTTCAGAGAACATAATATTTTTATCAATATTTTGTATAGATTTTAGTCTTATAAGACTGATATAAAGGACACTGTGTATCACTGTCATTTATAATTTGTTAAATGTTGTAGATTCTACGAAAATGTTATTAATCTTTAATATGGCATGATATATATCTCCCTTCATAGCATAAATTCTAGATCTCTTCTACTTTTTTTCATGGGCCCTCATTTTAGTTAATATTTAAGTATATGTACAGCAGATATATATTTTTAAAAACAAGCTAAATATTTTACTTAAAGCTTATCAGGCTATGGTGAATTTTTGAAGACTAAGATTTATGTGAATAATATATTTCTTATATTCAACTGCAACCTCCAAAACATTTGTTTTAAACTTTTTGAAATCAATAGCAATAAATTAATATTCTCAGAAAGTCTAAGATTGCATTGATTATTGGGAGAGTTTGGAACTATGTGTTTTTAGGAAGCTGGAAGCATGACCTCCAATAACTTCAATTGTATGTATTTTCCATATAACTCCCAAAATTACCTGTTTAAAATACACATCATATCACTTTGCTCTTATTAATTGACTAGAAGCTCCATGCATGAAAATTGATGCACTGGAGGGGGGTTCCCTCAGCCCGGCCTGCCCCCTCTCACAGTCTGGAGGCCCTCAGGGGCGGGAGACAAACAGGTGATCAGGGGTGTAGCAAAGATACAGTCAATTTATATATTTGCCTATTATTAGGTAAGATTTTACAAAAGTAAAAAAAAAAAAGAAAGATTAGGCACACAATCCAGAAATAGATAAAATGAAGATAAAAATTGGTAGGTTCTAAGTATAATAACTACTTAGAAATAATTATGTGTAATCTCATTTTTATTTTGACCTTTAAAATAACTCTTGAGCCGAGACCAGTTTGGCTCAATGGATAGAGCGTCGGCTTGGGGACTGAAGGGTCTCGGGTTCGATTCCGGTCAAGGGCATGTACCTTGGTTGCGGGCATATCCCCAGTAGGGGGTGTGCAAGAGGCAGCTGATCGATGACTCTCTCTCATCGATGTTTCTAACTCTCTATCTCTCTCCATTCCTCTCTGTACAAAATCAATAAAATATATTTAAAATAAAATAAAATAAAATAACTCTTGAATATGATAAGCTATATCATAACATCTGTCTCATCATACTCAGAATTTTTTGGGAGAAGTGGATGAGCGATATTAATAAAATAATTTATGAGAAACAGCTTTGCAAATAGTAAACATACACTAACTATTATTAGTATCACATGTTTTTAAATATCTTTCTAAGTTAGATTTTCTTTATAACATGTAGAGTTCTGAATAATTTTATTTTATTCACCAAAGGACTTGTGTACATTTTCCTATTTATGTACAACTCTTCCATCTCCCCAAGAAAAGTGTAAAACAGGAGTTACCCATTTTTTAAAAAAACTCAAAGCTTATCTTTTCTGTAATATATTTTTCTTTTTTAAAATATATTTTATTGATTTTTTTACAGAGAGGAGGAGCGAGGGATAGAGAGCTAGAAACGTCGATGAGAGAGAAACATTGACCAGCTGCCTCTTGCACACCCCCTACCGGGGATGTGCCCGCAACCAAGGTACATGCCCTTGACCGGAATCGAACCTGGGACTTTTCAGTCCACAGACTGACGCTCTACCACTGAGCCAAACCGGCTTCGGCTGTAATATACAATATTTTTAAGAAAATCCTCATGCTAACTATGTGGTAGATAGAACCTGAGAGCTGGATATCAACACATTTCAATCTCAAGATGGCTAAAAATTACAGAAGGAATTTGGTAACTTTCAAAATATTGTATGGCATTTGGATAATCTTTCTTTTTCAGAATTGACATTTCATTTTGCTTTGAAAAAATATATTAATGCATCTCTAAAATTTCATGAGTTATTAGACATCATGATGATGAGCAC
This sequence comes from Pipistrellus hanaki, assembly GCF_964339955.1. Lineage (NCBI taxonomy): Eukaryota > Metazoa > Chordata > Mammalia > Chiroptera > Vespertilionidae > Pipistrellus > Pipistrellus hanaki. Next base: position 11,497,651 of record NC_140519.1, read on the forward strand.
AAGGCCTTGTCCATAGTACCACCCACCTACCACGAAGAGGTATTTTCTGCACAGTCTTCCCCTCCCAGTTGGCTCCTTATCTCATGACTCACAGGAAGCCCTCATCAACAGTATGAACATAAAAAATGGAAGCAGATGCCCATGTGTTTTACATATAATCTACTGTACATTCTATGTAATCTAATTTAAAGAAAAGAAACTTATCATGAAGTTCTTCATCATAAAAAAAAGATTTTAGAATGTGTGCAAAGCATGGAGGTTATAATAATGGCCTTAGAATTAGCTTTGAGATGTACTTTTTGAGTGATTAAGTAAATAAATCTTAAGTCTATATTGGTTAGAGAAATAAAGCTCATCCCACACTAAAAAAATAATTTTATGAAAATAAGTAAAAGAATCAGTTCTTGATATGTTAACTGTGATGAGAAAGACTCACTTAGGATGCAAAGTTATGTTTTTTATTTGTGTTACTTTGTTTTGTTTTTCAATGCCATTCCATTGGCAACCAATCTTCGATGTATAAATTGAAATATCTCCATGAAATTTCTTCCAATATTCCTCAGATAAAGATATTTTTCTCTATGGATATATTATAGAGCAGTCAATGAAGTAGCTACTAAAATTTTAGCAAAGCATGGCTAGTGGAAGAACTAAATAAAAATAATAAACAACTGAACATATTATAACAACATAAAAAGAACCCTCAAAACACCAGTATGAATTATTTTTTGTATAAATATTAAAAATATGAAAAAAACTCTGAGCCTATTTAGAGTTATTATGAAAATACATGTTTAAAACTACAAAATGTTAAACTATTTAGTAACCCATATAAAATGTATAGCTGCATTTAACACAATATAGTTTAAATCTTCTAAACAGTTTTTTTTATTATATTACGTTTAGATGAACATGTTAAAAACAATCCAAATTAAACTTTGAACTAAAGACAAATGTCCCAATTATTTTTAATTGTTTTTATTAAGCTTAAAATGGAGTTCTGGTGTATTTTGAAAGGAAACTGTAAAGAGTGGTATTAGAAATGAGTGACCATGCTGAACAAGACTATTAATTTAGTATGAGCTTCCTCTTTTAAAAAAAATCTCATCAAATTCTTTCTTTGGAAGGCAGTTATGCTCACCTCTATACCACCAACGCAACGCAACGAGCATTGGCCTGCAGACTGAAGGGTCCTGGGTTCGATTCCGGTCAGGGGCATGTACCTTGGTTGTGGGCACATCCCCAGTGGGGGACAAGCAGGGGGTGGCTGATCAATGATTCTCTCTCATCGATGTTTCTAACTCTCTATCCCTCTCTCTTCCTCTCTGTAAAAAAATCAATAAAATATATTTTTTAAAAATTCTTTCTTTGAAATGGTGAGAATTGTATTGTGGTTGTGTAAAGCAACACTTCTTCCTTGTGGAGTTGGAGTAAACATCTGATAGCAAAATTCATAAAAATCATTGTTGTTCCATTTCCATCAGCTTCACACTCTGTTCTTAGAGTGCTGTGAGAATTCCAGTTACTGCTCTGTCTGTGAAGTGAGTCTTGTTGCCACTGAGTAGCTTTGGGAAATAATGGAATGAATACCCAGTGTCAAATGACTAGTGCACATTAGACAATTATATACGCAACTACAATGGGGCAAAACATAAAAGTATCTATCCCCAGAAGCACCTCCTTTTTATGAGATAGCAAAATTGGACTGTTGGGAGAACATGCCATTTAATGTCCAAACCAGAACACGTTTGAAAGTGAAAGTAGTTAGGACAAGAGGCATGACTCAGAACTATCTCAGATCAACGTGTTCACCTCACTTAGGCACACTTTTAGATCATTTCCCCTCTATCTCCATCTCCATTTCCCTCTCCCTCTCTTTCTCGTTAGCATTTCTCAACACTGCAATGTCATACTGTGTTTTTATCACTTATCTTCATATCTAGTTGTCAATATCACACTATTTACATTATACCTACAGAATTCAAAGCTAAAAATGTCATGTTACTACGTTTAATTTTTCAGGTATGCTGAGATAAAGCTCATTTGTTCTCAGTAATTATATTGAATGTAGAGCTCCGTGATCTCACAGTCATTATCATCCTAAGATCACCACTTGCACAAGAAGGGTCACAGGAATCTTTATGGCAGTAACATATAAGATCTGAACCTTCTGATCCTTTTACCTCTAGAACACATAATGGATTTTTTTTTTACATCAAGTAATACAATTATAGTCCATTAAAAATTAAGCATTTAACATTATGTGTAGCCATTTGTAAAAGAAATAAATACCCAGATGCATTTCAAGACTTTCTGATATGTGAATTATGTCTACTCTACATGTAGGGCATGCTTAATAATACTAAAACTGTAACCAAAACTAGTGAAAAAGACATTTCTTAGATATGTCATTAAATAGAGACCAAGGTTAAGATCATCCACATCCCCTGTATTCACAATTACTATGTATGGATACACATGTTGGAGAGTGAAGGTGGCTGATGGGGAAAACTTGATTCATCTGAAATACAGTGTTGGACAAGAGCTTTATTGCCTGCCAGAAATATGAACAATAGCAAATTTAGCCTGAAACTAGCTGGAGACAAAAATGACAAAAATATGTAAATGAAGCTGTCCTACATTGAGCATGTCATGAGGAGTCTTTGAAAAAGACCATGATATTAAGAAAAGTAGAAGGCAAAGACCAGTAGAAGGCAGAAGACCAAAGATGAGTTGGTTTGAACCCATAAGGAAGCAATAGGCATGAGTCCACAGGCTTCTGAGGACAGGACATTCATACAGTCACCAGCAGTGTGAGCTGACTCAACAACATCTAACAACAAAGCATAAGGTGAGCAATGTGATGATTTGATGCTCATATCTGGTAAAATGATTACCTCAATAGGGTTAATTAATTTCTCCATCATTTCCCATAATTACCTTTTTTTGTTGTTGAGAACATTTAATATCGATTCTGCTAGCAACTTTGAAGTATATAATAGAGTTAATTATAGTCACCATGATGTATGTGCATCTATATCTAAGACTCATTCATCTTAATACTGGATGCTTGTGCCCTGTAATCAACATCACCCATCCCTATAATTACAAAAGGATTGCAATAAGCAATGCTAATAATGGCAATAATAATAATATAAATATTATTTTATTTAATTTTATATGTAAAAATTGACTTAAAATGCACATATATGTACACACACACTTCTTGTGTTATCAGGGTTACAGAAAATTGAGCATAAAGTACAGTTCCAATATACAATATATGGCCTCCTCCCATTTATTGTATTATTAACGTTTTGCACTAGAGGAGTAAATTTTTTAGAAATAATGAGTCAATATTGATCTAAAGTCCTCAAGTTATATTGGGGTTCACTCTTTGTGCTGACCTTTCTAGGAGTTTGAAGATGTATAATGACATATATCCACTATTACACTGTTATATGGAGCTAGAGGTCCAATGCACAACATTTGTGCAAGGGACTCGGCCCTGGAAGCTGCGGCTTCATCCAGAAGGTCATCCGGAAAGACATCAAGGAGGTCGTTCAGCTGTCTGGTCTAATTAGCATATTACAATTTTATTATTACAGATAGCGTCACTGCATTCTATCCATTTGCCCAAAATGTTGATAGCAAGATCACCAATAACATTCACATGACTCAACCCAATGATGCTTTCCTTGATCTTTCAGCAGCTTGACAGTAGATCCTGGACACACTTTACTGCCCCCTCAGACCACATATTCTCTTGTTTTTTTCCTTCCCTCTTACTATTTCTTAGCCTTTGCTGGTTCCTCCACTTCTCCTTAATCTCTAATAGTGGGTTCTCCTACAGCTCCTTTTCTGTTTCTGTTTACTTCTTACACACATCATCTGGTGATCTCATCCAGTCTCATGATTTTAATAGCATATTTATGTTAATGATTTACAAATTTATGGCTCTAGTTCAGACTTCTCTCTTATGGAGACTCATATTCTAGTATTTAACTACTCTTTTGATGGCTCAACTTGAATGTCTAATAGACATTTTAAAATAAATAATGAGTGACATTCATTCTTTAACGTGTTTTCTACAAATTCAGTATGATGGAAACCTCTTCTACCAATTGCTCAGTCCAAATAGCTCGAGTATCACTGACTACTCCATTTCTAGCATAACCTACACCCATCAGGAGGTCTTACCAGTATCAGCTTCAAAATTAAAGCAGAATCTTACCAATTTCTGCTTCTGTTATTCCCATCACCTTGGTCTGACTCATTAGGATATACAGACTGAATTATTGCTATAACCTGTTAATTCCCCACTCAGCAAATTGTTGTCCAGCTGTCTGTGATTATATCAGTACCAAGAATGACCATTTTAAAACATGAGTCAGATGATGTCACTCTTGGTTCAAAACCTTGCTTTACCTCCTCACCTTACTCTGAGAAAAAGTCATAGTCCCTGCAATGGCTGTTAGTTCACCATCTGGTCTACCCCATTACTTCTAATTCTCCTAAATCCCTCCACCTTGCTTTCCTCAAGCCACACACCTTCCTTGCATTGCCATAGAAGCCAAATGAAAGAAACATTTTGAAAAGAAAAAGATAACCAATAGTGGCAAATGAATAATTGAGGTTATTTTTATTTTAGAATTTATTAAGAGTAGGTAAATGACATAATTTGGAGAAAGTTAAGATTTTTAAATTATAATTGCAGTCTTTGGTTATCCAAATATAAATGTTTGTTCAAATGGTGGACCCATGTTTGATTTCTTAACAAAATATTGGAATTATTTTAAATGTCTCTTTCTTACAATTTTTCTTTTTTTCATTATTGCATTGTGATTTTTATCTACTAAATTTTAATATTGGGTGTATTCATTTGTTATTTATTTTTCTGAAATTATACTGTCATTAAATTTGTAATCCCTGTCTCATTTATTCCAGGAGAAAAGGGTCTAAACCATATATCAGTTTAATGAAACATTCTCTGTAGGTATCCAATTCAGTGAATATATTAGTCAGATTTAAATCATAAACTGCAGGAAACCTTTTGAAAATGAGATATTGTTAATCCTACGAAGCATTCCAACACCATTTGATTGCCTATTTTTAAACTGACAAAAATATTAACCACTTTTATACATTATAAAGTCTTTAATCAGCCTAGCTGAGTATTTTAAGTACTTTGATTTTAATTAGATACTATGCTACTTTAGATTACTGAAAGAAGTAAAAAGGTTCAAGCCATATCACTTTATTACATAGCAGGTGTCAGCTCTGCTTCTGAAAATATTTAATGTATTCAGTTAATCAAATTCTTTAAAGGATGTTACCGTTCTGTTCATATGTCTTACACAACCCTTGTAGTACATTTTCTTTCTTATTTACTGTACTTCTTACATTCCATGAGATTTTCTGGTTTCTCAGTAAGCTCAGCTTTAACCTTTGTCACCCTTTCAAACACAATAAATTAAGAGTCCCACTAGCTCCATTTCCTGACTTGTAGCATTTTGGCTGAATTCTAAGCATCCTGTGACTACCTTGACAACTTTCAAAATTTTTACATATCTCAAATTAACCTATAATATGTCCAGTAATTTAAAGACCGATAGATACATATATACATGAAAACATGATCAGATTTTTTCTCATACATTTATGAAGTGGTTTAAATTAAATTGACAAAAATGTTTAAAAGTTATAAAATTTGGCATGTCAAAGCATACACCTGAGTGACCAGCTTTTGTATGATCACAAGTAGGTAGGTAGATCTTGAGGTAACCTATTTAATAAGCATTATCTTATGCCACATTCTTTTGGATTTTTCTACAAGAAATCATGTTTACATGTTCTATTTCAATCAAGTGTGCATGTGTCTTTGTAAATGTGTCTTTGTAAATGTGTATATGTTTGTGTGTGTGTGCTTGTTTTAATGATCCCTGTATAATATTATTGTATTTCCCAACCCCACACATTTTTTACATGATTTGAAAAGCCTAGAATGTCTTCCCCTTTCTCTTTACTTAATTAAATTCTGCTTATCCTTTGTGGCAGAGTAAATTTGTTGCTGCTGCAACAGATAAACCCAGAATCTTGGTGGCTTATTATAGCCAAGATTTCTCTCTCCCTCAGGTCGTGTCCAGTGGGTCAGGGGCACTGGTATCTCTCTTCCATCCTGTAGCGATGCCATCTAGAGGAACATGTGCCTTCCCAGGGTACCAGGCAGCAGAGGAGAGTAATGGAGGAGGCACACTCACACCTAATTGCTCTGGTCCAGGAAAGACCTAGATCACCTTTCACAGTCCTCTGGATGATTCCAACCCAACTAAAAAGGAGGCTAAGAAAAGTAGGGAAGCACAGGGAATATTTAGGAGATTTTTGTCAGCACAGACAGAATCCACTTCTATTATACAAGCTTAACCCACCACCTCGACTGTTTCTCCTCTGAAATTCTCCAATTCCCAATAAAATTCCCTGGTCATAATGAACATCTCCACAGCATCTTTTCTACCATCTTTTAAATTAAGATTATTTTCCAAAAATGTATTTTCTTTCCTCAATTAAATCCTAAGTTACAGGGGTCTGTGTCCATGGTAAATATCTCCTGAGACTGCTTAGAAAGATGCCCTCCGTAGAGTGGAGGGACCTTCAGTGGCGGTTGCTAATTTCACATTCAAACAATTTCAGTTAATGGAGAAACATCTAATAACAAGACTTCCGGCACACACAGGCTTCTCATGTGTCACAGACATAATAAAGACTGCTGGTCATTTAGCTGATGATGTTTCTTCACAGAAACCTTGGTTGAAGAACAGGTTCATCTGAAAGAGTTTACAGGGGAGTAGTTCACACAATGTATATTACTGCTGCCCTGACTCCTGTCTTCCTGAGGTAGCTTCGTATCCCCCCAAGGTTGCTAATACCTGATGTGACTCATGACAATAACAACAATTTTCATTGGTAATGTATATTTCTCAAAAAAATTAATTTCATTACATTGATTCTCAAAAGAAACCCAAAGAGAGGAAAGATGTTATCTTGAAGCACATTGTCTCAATGAGAAACTGAGGGTCAAAGTTATTATGGGACTTGAGCTTAGCACTGACAAAGACATTAACGATGTTCCCATCCAGCAGTTCTGTATACAGCTGAACAAAATCCCAGCCCTAATAGGTTAAGTGACTTGTGCAAGGTCCCGTAGAGAATGAGTGAATACAGCAAAATTAGAGTGCCTTGTGTCCAGTGATATTTCCACTGCATTACTCTGTCATTTATTTAATTAAGTGCAACCTAAAAGATGCATTGTTTAAAAAAGCCATTTAAACAGCATCTACCTGGAAGGGTGCAAATGTCAAAAGGACTTTATAAGTCATAGGTTTTTAATGTCTTTTATTCTTCCTCATTAAAAGGAAGAAATCTTTGGAGGGAGAAAGAGAGTGAGATCTCTCCTAGGTGAGAGCGTTCAGTCTATATTTTGAACCTTAATTATATTTGATTTCATATTGGATATGCAGAAAGAATGTAAAGTTAACTTCAAGTTTAAATTTTGCTCAACGTGCTGACAAACTTAGGAAATACAGCAAATAAAAAGAGAACATGAGATATTTAAAACTCTTCTTAATATGGACTTGATTTAACCACATTTGGTCTCCAAAATATTTGGTAGCATTCATTTTCAGCTAGTAACTGGAATTCAACTCTGAATTATTTCCACCATTATTTAAAACTAGAATGCGGTGGATAGTATTTAATATGAACACTCTCTGTCCTAGATTCTGTAAGAAACAAATAAAATGTGCAGTTGTTTCTAGGACAGTTTCATTTGCATTTCATTACACTTTTAACCCTCAATTTATATTCTTTTAGAGGCTATTATAGGGACTGGTTATCATACTTTATATATTATAAACAACACGTGGATCATCAAAAAGATCATGTGGTCCTTTCCTGTTTCTGAGCACGATAACCTTACATCATTCAAAACTACTCTTTTCTAATTTTGCAAGACACCAGGTGTGAAGGCCAAATCAATCAAATTAAAAAGAATATATTTCCTTGGAGGCTGATTTGCAAAAGAAATGGAACTATATCTTAGGAGAAATAAAATAATTAGCGTTTGGTCTCCGGCTCACAACCAGAAGCATAAACTGAAATCACAGGATGCAAAATAACATTTTAATAAAGCAATAGCGAAGTCATAAAGTGATATTCGATTTATTCTCAAATGATTGATTCAGGCAATACATGATGTTAGAGTTTGGAGAGGGAGACATACATCCTGACATTCAATAGAAATTCTCTCCTGCTGTAACTAAAGACCATTTCATTTGACTTAGTCTTTTATAATCACTAGAAATGGCCAGTTGCAAGAATCCTTTTTAAAAAATTCTTTCTATGTTAAACATTACCCATTGTTTCTAAGCTTTCTTTTTAAACTTTTCCTCTAGGTTTTAGTTATAGATCTGTTAAAAATATATTTCTATTGATAATTATGTGTACAGACATCTCTTTGTGATACATCAAAATTTAAAATAATAGAAAGAGTATCTTCTACCTCCCATGTATGTATAGCATAGTTAAGTCCATGTTGTCACCTCTTTTATAATTTCCAAATCACTTTTAACCTGATTTGAGTCTAGGTAGACCTTTCTTATCTCAAATGTATACAGTACTTTCTTGAAATAATATGTGCTCTGACCCCATAATTATATCTTGTTTTGAAAGCAACTTGATTCAATTCTATTCAAATATATTAATATCTCCATTGCAAATAACTCACTTGGCATGGACCAAAAAGTTAACATATCAATGTGATTGGAAAAGAGGTGAGGAACTGGAGTGAGGGAGGCATTTTAGAATTAATTAAGCTAAGAGTCCAGGCAGCTCATATTTTACCCAAAGAGTGGGGTATAGGCAATGGATACTTTTCCTTGGCCTTCCTATTTCACTTTGCCCTGTAATCGACAAGTCATTCCTTTAACTAACCAGTTCTATTTCTAGGCTACAAAATATTAGGTAGAATTTTTTTAATGATTTGTTTCTTTCTTGAAGACTAAATTTCTCAATATACATGCTGTGAAACAGGAACAGAAATAGTATATTTGGGGTAGGTAGCCGATATTAGACTACAATGTAAAGGGGGGAAAAACCTATTTTGGTTATAAACTCTTTTCAATACAACAGACACAAATCTGAAAGGAAAGCCACTGAGATGATTTGGAGGGGGTTTCTGTGCAGTGATGAAATGCCTCTGGATCCAGTTATGTATTCCAGTTACTGGTCATTGAGAAATACCTACTCATATTCTACTTTTCTAAGTCACTGTTTAATATAAAATTACTAGAGGCTCGGTGCATGAAATTCATGCACAAATAGGCTCCCTAGGCCTGGCCAGTGATCAGGGATGATCTGTGCAGTGGGGTGGTCAGGGTGGGGACCTACTGGCATCCACCTTGACTGGCCTGGGGCCTACAGGCTGGAGGCAGCTCCTGCATTGAGCATCTGCCCCCTGGTGGTCAGAGAATGTCATAGCAACTAGTCATTCTGCTGTTCGGTCGATTTGCATATTAGGCTTTTATTATATATGATGATTGGTCGTTAATAACACAATCAAATCTTCTATAACTATCCTTCCTAGATAAATATACATTTTTGTTTTTCTGTCAGAGTATGGATACATGAGAGTGAAAGTGAAAAAGTCCATTCTCTTCCCAAAGTTCCCTTCACATTTATGGCATCTCACAGAGAGAGGGAGTTCCTGTGTGAAACTGACAAGGAGAATGGAGCCTCGTGGAATGTGAGTCTTGGGAGCTTCATACTCATGGTAGAATCTACTCTCCTCCCAGATGAAATAGTGCCTCTGCATACCCTGTGAAGAGGGTAACCCAGCTATTGACACAGAGATAACATCAACAAGCAAATATAACATCCATCTTCAGATAAGACTTTATTTCCACTAAATTATCCTGATTTTTTTTTTTTTTAGAACACTTGAAATGAGCAGGAGGGCCAAGAAACTGGAATAAATTTATACCTAAACTACCATTGAATATATTTAATATTAAATATGCTGGATCCAATGCTCAAGACAATGACTCTATACCGATAATTATATCAGTTGCCCTGGATATTGACATCATTTAATTAAGTAAGTTTTCTGGAAGTCAGGCTAGGTTTAACAAATCCTCTCTCAGGATTTGCTGAGAAAGAATGGAATGGTTTATGGAATGAAAAGCAGACCCTCCCTCACTCTCCCTCACCTACATCGATATTGAACTATGTTCATAACTTCTGTGTTTTTCCAATATGTAATAGAGACACCTAAAATAACAGGGTCATCCTCTCATTCAGCCAGGAACTAAATAACATTTTTTTCACACCAATCATTATACCAAATAATAAGCTTTCAAAGAAAGGTAAATCCACTGTAAATGCAAGTGGTATTTTGTTATTGTTGTTTGTTTTGTTTGCTTATTTTTTTACTTGCATAAAAACAGACTGAGATTTAGACCCACTGGATCAGTAACTAAGTTACAACTGGGTAGTCACCACAGGATGAAATAGCAGTAAACTTGGGAAGAAAAGCATGTGGTTGTTGAAGTAAACACTACTTTGAAGATGTAAAAACATCGTTCCATGTTACTATTAAATGATCACCATGAAGATTCCTTGAAGTCAAAAGGGAAATGAGAAACACAGGAAAAACAATGACTTCCTGCAACTTAACAATTGATAATAGTAATGGGCACAAAATCTTTTGCTATATTACTTATATTCCTCATAAGTCACATTATCTCTCAGCAACATATTTGAGCATTGGGTGTATCCTTCTCTCTCTCTCTCTCTCTCTCTCTCTCTCTCTCTCTCTCTCTCTCTCTCTGTTTGTGTGTGTGTGCTGCACACAAAGAAAACTATAGATATGTATTTTCTAAATTTAGAAAATGTACTACATATAATTATTAAGAAGAAAATGGAAATGAGTAAGCAGGATTTCTACCTTTCAAAGTGTAAAATTTCTAGAAGAACTCACGTATCAGAAAATTCCACAGGTAGAAGGTACATTTCAAAAGTGTCTTGTCAGAACCAAAAGCTGGCTGCTGTTGATTGTTCTTAGAGCAACGAGCTTATGAGTCATTTCCTTGAGTCTCATTGTAAGAAGGTTTTAATTCTTCCTTAGAAAGACTACATGACAATTGGGATATGAAAGTCTTTTTTCACCATGACCACATTCTTACAAGAAAAAACTAAAAACAAGCTGAGCAAGTCTTCTTCCTCTGGAAATAAACCTCAATGCACATTTTACTGTTCTAGACCCTGTTACCTGCATAGTTCTTACTGATTCCAAGAAAGTATCAGTCAAAAAAAACATGAAGCTAGTTGTTAATAAAATTTTTTATAATAACTGGATTTTTTTTCTAACAGGGAAATGTTTGGAATCAGCGATACAAGCTTCATTAAGAATCGTCATAATACACTCTCACCCACATGCACACACCCACACACCACACACTAACCTAGTTTTCCACATGCTTCTTTGACTGATTGTTCTGACCACATGCACTGAATGACTGTGCTGATTAAATTCTGTGATCTTTTCTCCACATTTAATTCATCTTGTCAGGTATGGAAGACCAATGGCTTCGTTTCAAAAGGAACACAGGGCTTTGTTCCTTGACCTTTCATTCTGAGGGAAATACTGAAACACTGAAACACCCCCATCTAGCTGGCCAACATTTCTAATTAATTTCTACTTCAGGAGGGAGAGCCCTGTTTCTCCTCTGCCCTGGACAACTGTTGGAGACATGGCCTCCCTGCCTCTGTGGATCCCCACACACAGCCTGTGCAGTGTCCCCCAGTTTCCAGGCTGGTGTGCGATGCTCCGGTGAATAATTTATACCAGGCAGGAGGTGACAAGGGAAACACGCCCATTTTGTCTCAAATGCCATGAAGGCACGGAGACAGAGGCAGGCTGCAGGGTGAGGGGAGCCGGCTGACGGGACCCCCGTCCGTCTAGGAGAGAGGATGCCGCTGTAAAGAAAATGAAATGTAATGAGATCCTCTTTCATGCATAATTCATAGGTGCAAACACGACTGCATAAAAAGCCATGATTTTAACAAGGCGAGTCTGCAATCATGCACATTATCTTCCCAGAGGAACTTTATATAATATTGGTCAAAAAGGAGAGGCTGCTGAATGCTGCCTCCAAATAGAGCTGACAGGTTTTCAAATGCAGCAACATTTACTTTAATGTACAGTGCCTGTGAAAGGAACAATTTCTATCTACACCTGCAAATGCTGCTTAGCCCAAAATTTACCTTAAACCATTTGCTATCTCTTCTTTAAATGAAAGAAAAAAATAAATAAATAAACCCCACAGAAAAAGAAGAATGGAAATTTACATGGATAAACCCAACTCCAATGCGTGAGCAGTGTTTACAGAATGTTGTGAGGTCAGGGTTAAATCAGACCTGGCAGGCATCGCCAGTCTTCTGGGACAAAAGTTTAGATGGAAACGGAGGCAACGAAGAGGCTTTTAAAAAACAATAACATGTTGGCTATTGTCAACAGAAAATTTAATTTGGCTGTGTTGTAGGAGCAAATATTGTAATTCAGATTTCCAGACTGGTTTAGGGGCTAACGCATGCCTGATTTGAAATGGTGCTTAACACATGGGGCTTTTAGTCCGGGGGGGGGGGGGGGGGGTTAGGAAAAGAATGTTGATTAAAGTTCGGGATGTTTTCGGTTTATCAGCACCCAACCCTGAAGATGCCTTAGCTTGGAAAGCATTAGCCCGATTGGACAGTCCTTTGTCCACACTTAGGAAGTACACAGAAATCCAGGGGGTACACAGGAGGGGTCAGAGCATATGTAACACATGCAAAGCAGAGACCTGTGCAGGCCCATTTGCCTGACTTCTGTTGTGTAACATCAATATTTGAAAAGCAAAGCAAAGTAGCTCTGTTGCATGCAGTTACAGTTTTGTGACTCCAGTGTTTGGCCGAAGAAATCAGGGGGTGTTCAAAAGGTTGGCATCTTGGTATCAAAAGCATTGTCACCTGAAGGATTTTTTTTTTTTTTTTAAGGTTCCTTTTTAAGGTTCCTTAATTACAGCATTATAGAGAGATGCTGTAAAAAACAGCAGGTTGAAGTGGCTTGCTAGTAGATGCCAAGTAACCTATTCCATTTAAACACAATTGTTTTATTAGCCTCCGTTTCGCCGCAACTCAGTTATGCTTCAGGTTTTGGCAGTGTCTGAAAGACGTGGGCTCCGGGAGTGAGGTCATGATTTAGCTGTTCAATATGGAATTTTAGCTTTTTTTGTGACTCAGTGGCGGAACAAAGTGGTTCCATGCCCGGAGCTGGTCACAAAGATGATTCTTCCAAAATGCTAGGACTTCCACCCAGTTTCCAATGGTACATTCGGAGACTGAGTTTGACCATTTGCATTGTGCTGAATACTCTGATAAATCCCTGGTTCTATTGCTTTTGAAAGATGTCAGTAACCCATGTGGTATTTGGTCTCTGCCTGTCTTTCTAAAGTAAAAACTTTGCCCAAAGCTGCTGACCATTAGCAACCTAGACGGGGAATCCAATGTGAGTCTCTTCCTGTATGGCTGAGATGAGGGTATCTCTCCAGGCACCCAGAACTAGCCAACTAGTTATACTTGTTGAGCCCTAACAACAGAGTTTAATACTCCACTGCTTTCTTCTGTTTCTTCTCTTGCTTCCTTCCTTTCTGGATCACAAAACAAAAATATCCACAGAATGATACGTCTGCTTTTAATAAATCCAAATGTTCCATGTGGCTGGCAAGAGACAGTTCCGGGTGACAGTGTCTGTTTCTGACTCTGCTGGAAGGTGAGGAGAGGCGATCACCATCTGCTTCCTCTACCTGACAGATGTGCGCTCTCCCGGCCCCTCCTGCCAGTTCAGCGTGCTGCCGGGAGCTTGCTATTGTGAGGGATCAATTTTCAAGCACAGAAAGATTTTGTTTGCTTGTACACCTGTGCTCTAAAGGAAGTTTTCCTGTTGCTATGCCAGTTGGATGGCTTGCTGAATTCTTTAGCATATATAAAAATGCAAAGTGCCTGAAATGGGAATCAAACGATAACATTATTAGAATTCCCTCTTGGGGTCGGATGAGACATTCGGCTGCGGTAGGAGGAGGATGTGCCTGGGTACCACAGTTCCTCCAGTCTAAATTTGTTTCCTATTTGTTTCCCTTCCGTGAAGGCAGCACACGTGTGAAATATCAGATGGGACACAAAGCGCGTTGGAAATAAAGAGGGCGCAGAATGAGGCATGCATTTTAAAGCTCCATTGACTCAGCTTCAGGCCCAGGCAACGGGGAGAGCTGTGGTCGGTCTTCTGATTTCACATTTCTCTTGCTCCCTCCTCCAGTCAGGTAACCTCACAACAACAAGGCATGTCAATAGGAAGATGCACCCCCAAATCAAAGATGTTGGCTTTTCTCAAATTCTCCAGATGTTCAAGTAAAATCACTCTATGTCATCACTTGCTTTGATTTTTACAAAAGTCATCTTATGACACTAAAAACATTGGTCTCTTGTGGTATTTGGTCTCTGCCTGTCTTTCTAAAGTAAATTTTTATTCCTCTCCTCTCTTTCTCTGTTCCAGCCTTTCTGACTTCCATGATGAGAAGTGGGACAGGGTCTGGAGGCAAGAGGGGAGAGGTTGGCTTTTAAGGTAAGAACTGCACCCCTTTCATTATAATGAGCAAAAGATGTACAGACATAAATGGTGGGAAAGTTAGGGAATTTTTTTAATGATGTATTTTTATGGATGACACGTGAGCTAAAGAAACATTTTAGGAAGAATCTCAGATTTTGGGTTTTCTCATAAAACGATGTAGAGCAATTAGAGTCATTTCATGTATCTAGAAAAAAAATAACTAGAAACCAGCCTGGGTTCATTAAGAGTAACAATTTGGGGCAAATTTTACTTCTTTTTGGACAGTAATCTTATCTAATAAAAGGGTAATATGCAAATTAACTATCACTCCATCACAAAGATGGCAGCACCCATAGCCAAGATGGTGGTACCCAGTCCTCTCAGTCCCACCTGAGTTTCCCAGTCCTGGGGGGGTCGGCCTCTGAGAGCGGGCAGTGTGAGTGCCCTGGCAGAATGCTTATTTCACCGCTGTGCCCAGCTCGGACCGGGTCCCCGGGGCTGGAGCGGACAGGGACAGGGACAGGGGGCTGCCCCGAAGACATGGCAGGCCCACCACCCACGGAAGCAGTGCTGGTCCCTCCTGCCTCCCACAGAATCAGCACAGGTCCTTCCAGGATCCCACAGAAGTAGCATGGCTCCCTCCCGGCTCCCATGGGCGTCTGCAGCTCACTTCCGCATCCTGCAGAAGCTGCACGGCTCCCATGGAAGCAGCGTGGCTCATGGCAATGTGCTTTGGTCCTGCCGGCTCCTGCAGAAACAGCAGGCAGCCTACTGTGTGCGATATCGCCGATAGGCTACTAGTCATCTGATAAGATTAAATCATAGTAATAGCATTTGGTAAGGCATCCTATAATGAAAAAACTTGACTCCTTGTTTATAAATTTGATGGATTAGAAACAGTGAAAAACTTTGCCCAAAGCTGCTGACCATTAGCAAGCTAGGCAGGGAATCCAATGTGAGTCAGAGGCTCAATGTTCTCCCTTCTGTTCACAAGCTAAGAAAATTGGGGTTGGTTGTGAAAAATGCAAGGCTTTTATCAAATGTGTGTGTCACCTGAAGCTGGGAAGCAGAATAGAGTTGGATGCAGAGTGAGTACTTAGGAAAATCATGACAAACAAATTCATGTGCTTGATTCTCGAAGTCCTCAACTCTCCTTTGTTTCCTTTACTGTGAAGAACTTTAAAAACAGAAATGCTTTCCCAGTGATTTTCTTAAGCCAGGTTTGGAATGTGGTTGGATGGAAGAGTTCTAAAGAGTGCCCAAGGGGTAAAAGGGACAGTATCTATTCTACAAATGTTTGAAGGTGTGGAGAGGTGAGCCACATCCTTTCCCTCTACCTGGAGAGGGTGTAATTGTCCTTGCCCCCCATCTACCCTGACTCTTTTGGGATTATATTTCCCCCACTTCCTGATTCTCTCTTCTAATTTAACTCTGTCTGTAGTGTCCCACGTTTGGGCTCCGGTTTATAGTGAACCCCTTTCACGTCCTGCGTGGTTCAGGGTTCAAGTTCAGGGTTTGGGATCTGGAGGAGACCGCACTCAAATGAAAGAGACTGGAAAATATTAATTTGGAAATACTGGGGGCCAGGCAGGAACCCAACTCAAGGGGAAGGACTTCACTTTGCTCTGGGTTTGCAATCCCTTTTTATTAAGACTTTGGGATCCACCCAAAGCCCTAGGCAGGCAATTCCAGTAATAGCCAATCAGCAATGATTTACATAAGACTAAAAGGTGGAGGTTGCTTTAGCTACCATTGTCTCAACTAGACAGTGGGTGGTTGGCTCTGACCTTTCAGAGCTTCAAGGTTGACCAGCCTTCAGGTTCCTTGTCCACATCTCTCTACTAGAGAAGACATTGGACCACTTCCAACATCTGTCCTTGAAGCTGGGAGCCTCCAGCACGTGAACCACACTGTGTCCACTTTCCAGATTAATTTTTACTCCTAGTAGATTCTAACTACTTGCCAGGAAGGAATGTGACATGTTTGGTTTAAACGTGTAAAAGCGGGGCTCATTTGCCCGCAGATAGACTCCTGGTATTGAAACGATGTAGAAATGTGTGTTTCTAATACTTGTATTCATTCGAAAGGCAAGTTTCTATCAGTGGGCTTTGTGCTGACATATTTGCGAGTCAGGTTCATGGCCAGAGATGACAGAAAAACTTTTAAAGCTTCTGATTTTTTTGTAATTGCTCCTTCAACCTTTGCCAGTTTCTGGGAAACTTGAATTAAGATGAACCAGAGGATGGGCATTTGGTTTGTTTTAATATGTCAGATGACTAGTTCTTGGAAACCAACTAGTATTTACTTAGCTGCTTCCTCAGATCAAGGGCTTTGTACTTTCTTATTCATGTAACAAAACGCTTCAACACGCTGAATTGTAATCTGGGAGGAAAAACGAGGACATCGTAGAGTGCTCAAGGAGAGGGAGAAGTCTGAGCTAACGGGGATATGATCCTGAATGCACTTCCCCTAGCTGAATGGGGCTGAGATCAATGGAAACCAGCCCTCATTAAAAAAACAACAGCGACATACAAATCTGCAAAATTGTTTGCTGGAAATAAAGTTAAAATTTGAAAAAAAATTTTAGAGAAATCGATGAGTATCAATAAGTCATCTATTTCTTTCTCTTCTAAATTATCCTAATAAAATAAAATGAAAAACACCTTAGGATGCTTCCCAAAACTTACTTGATAGGATTGTGGTGGCATTAACATGTTTCCCATAATGTATGGGTGTGAACAATACTTTTTATATAGTACTAGAGGCCCTGAGCACTTTGGGGTGGGGGTGGGGGGTTCCTCAGCCTGGTCTGTGCTCTCCCCCAGTCCAGAAGCCCTCAGGGGATGTCTTACCCACTGACAGACAGACATCCTTAGTGCTGCCACAGAGGCAAGAGAGACTTCTGCCACCACCAGTGGTGAGCCAGCTTTTGGCTGAGTGATGCTCCCCCTATGGGATCATACTGACCACCTGCATTGAATGCCTTCCCCCTGGTGGTCAGTGCATGTCACAGCAACCATCATTCTGTTGTTTTGTTGATTTACATATTAGCCTTTTATTATATAGGATAGTACATTTTATTTTATTTTTATTTAAAAATGTATTTTATTGATTTTTTACAGAGAGGAAGGGAGAGGAATAGAGAGTTATAAACATTGATCAGCTGCCTCCTGCACACCTCCCTACTGGGGATGTGCCCACAACCAACATACATGTCCTTGACAAGAATCAAACTTGGGACCTTTCAGTCAGCAGGTTTACTATCTATTTTTTTTTAATATATATTTTATTGATTTTTCACAGAGAGGAAGGGAGAGAGATAGAGAGCTAGAAACGTCAATGAGAGAGAAACATCGACCAGCTGCCTCTTGCACCCCCGCCACCGGGGACATGCCCGCAACCAATGTACATGCCCTTGACTAGAATCGAACCTGGGACCTTTCAGTCCGCAGACCGACGCTCTACCACTGAGCCAAACCGGTTTCGGCAGGTTGACTATCTATTGAGACAAACCGGTTAGGGAAGGGTAGTACATTTTAGAACAACACTTTTCACATAGTATACTATAATACATTCTGTTCTGACCTGGGATTAGAGATGTGCTGTGATGTGGGAACACTTTTCTGAGGGATGTAAATGTTCTGATCTTGATTATAATGGTAGCAATGCAGGAGTGTGATTGGGGAAAAAAAAACAAAAACAAAAAAACACGAAATCATGTATTCAAAATTGTTATAATTTATTCTATGCAAGTTATACCTCAATACAGTTGATTACAAAAACAAAACAAACAAAATAGGAAAAAAATGTGTCTACATGTGGATTTCTGATCAAGTGGCCCACCATGCAAATATCTGGACACCTTTTATTTCAAACATCAGAACAAACCCTGTGAACTTGTCAAAAGTCTCTTCTTTCTGACCATGGAAATGCTTGCAGCATGTGGGTCAACCAGAGCTGTTTGGGAACAGGGTTGCCTTGGAGAAAAGTCAATTGAGCATCTTCTCATATCTACTTGGGGTGCCACAATGCATGCGATCTGTTGTGTTGTGTTGGAGAATTTCTCTTAGGGAAGTGACCAGGTCTTCTGTTGCAATGGGATTATCTTACATGAGAGAGGCCTGCATGTGGCAGTAAGGACAAAGTCAGGGGCTTGTGAATTGCTACCTGAAGCCATTTGGAAGTTTGGATTCAGTGGGCCTACTGGATGGAGTAGGTAGGTGGAGAAGTTTGTGGGATCCCTCATGGGAGCCTGCCACATGGCCCTCTAAGTCTACAACAGAGTCTGCAAATGTTTATAACAGAGCTGGTGGCAGAGTAGGAAAAAAGAAGCTAGCAAAGAGCAAGAGTCAGATTACAGAGCCCACTCCCTGCAAATTAGCAGACAACATGCTAGGTTTGCCTGGGATGAACGTAAGGGGTGCATCTTCCTACGTAAATCTGCAGAACTCATTTGATTTTCTGGGTTATGCATTCATACAATATTATTTTTATAACATACAACTTTTTAAACATATCTCAACGTAACAAATGAAGAGAATAAAGCTCTACCAGGTCAGAGTTGAGAAAAGAGAAGGAACCACAAAGGTTGGCTGTCTGCCTGTTGAAATCCGCATACTGTTAGTGTAAATTTACTTTTTTATTGTGGATTGTGGGTAAATTCCAAAAGATCAGATATTTGTGTAAATATGTATCCTGAAGCCAAAGGTAGTTGAAGTGAGACTTTGTTTTGGAATAATCTATTACGCAGCACTCCACTCAAGGTGGTCAAAATTTAGGGATATAGTAAGTAATAATGTCAAGTATTACTGTTAAAAGTTTACTGAATAAACATTAGATTCATTGTTATAACATTTTTAAACTAACACCATCTTGCTTTTATTTTTAATTTTCTTTAGATTTTTTTACTGTTAAATTCTTACATGCTTCCTTTCTACATCCTAAGGGATAGCTGAGACCAATAATTGGGGCCAGGAGAAAGAAAATCAGTCTTTTGTATAAGTAAGGAATTATTTCTATTACTCCATTAAATATAAGCTTTGCCTTCCTAGTTCACTATACTGCCAGACAAAGGAAAGTTTAATTCTGGCTTTTTCTTTTCTCTTTTCTCAATTTAGTGTTTGTCAAAATATTAAAGAACTATACTATTTTTTTTTTCCTGAGAGAATAAATAACTTTGATTAGCCTATAGTGTTGGTCTAGTTGTGCGTTTTTATTTATAGACTAGAGGACTAATGCACAAAATTCATGCAAGAGTAGGCCTTCCTTCCCCTGGCTGCCAGGACCAGCTTCCCTCTGTCACTCAGGACCTGGGCTTCCTTCGTAGCCTGAGGTTTGTCCAGAAGGTCATCCAGAGGATGTCTGGTCTAATTAGCATATCACACTTATATAATTATAGAGGCACATGCATGAAATTTATGCAGGGGGATGTGTGTGTGTGTGTGTGTGTGTGTGTGTGTGTGTGTGTCCCTCAGCCCACTCTCTGTGATCTGGGACTCCTCAAGGGAGGTCCGACTGCACATTTAAACGTGCAGTCAGACATCTCTCTCACAGTCCAGGACTGCTGGCTCCCAACTGCTCCCCTGCCTGTCTGATTGCTCCTAACCACTTCTGCCTACCAGCCTAATCCCCCCTAATCACTCCCCTGCCAGCTTGATAGATACCTTACTGCTCCCTTGCTGGTCTGATTTCCCATAACTGCCCTCCCATGCTAACCTGGTCAACCCTAACTGCCCTCCCCTGCAGGCCTGTTCACCCCCAACTGCCCTCTCCTGCTGGCCTGGTCACCCCTAACTGCCCTCCCTTGCCAGACTGGTCACCCCTAACTGCCCTCTCCTGCTGGCCCCATTGCCCCTAACTGTCCTCCCCTGCTGGCATGGTCCGTCCCCCCCCCACCAACTGCCCTTCCCTGCAGGCCTGGTTGCCCCTAACTGCCCTCCTTGCCAGCCCAGTCCCTCCCAACTTCCCTCCCCTACCGACATCTTGTGGCTCCCATCCTGAGTCCACATGTAGGTGGCCATCTTTGACCACATAGGGGCAGCCATTTTTCACCACATGGGGTTGGCCATCTTGTGTGTTGGAGCGATGGTCAATTTGCATATTACCTCTTTATTATATAGGATTAGGATATGCAAATTGCTGAATGACTTTTAGAACATGTTTTCAATCTTTAAAATGAGGCTCATTGATTGGTATGTCATGGTTAGTAGGTTTTAATCAACATTTTAAATAATGAAATGATAGAAAATATTAGTTTGTCACACATAGAAACCAAAATATTATTTTGTAAAAGAATATTGTTTGTGAAAGTTTTTCTTTATTTGTGCACATGCTTCTGTGTGTGTGTGTGTGTGTGTGTGTGTGCAGAGAGAGACAGAGTGAAAGACAGAGAGGGACACAGAGAAAACTGATGAAAAATTAAAACACATTCCTTGCCGTGAGTTGGGAACAGCAAAAAATATTAGCGTTACAAAAGTATTTTAGAGGATGGCCTAGGAGTTTGTGATAAACTGTTGGTTGCCAAAGGAGGAATGCAGGAGTTCAGAATGGTGACGGAACACAAATTTATTCAATCTTCCACACACCAGCTACCTGAGCCTGGATCACTCCAGCATCTAGTAAAGGGAGTCGGCTGCTTTTAAAGGACTTTGGGTGGGCTTTTTTTTTCTGGGAAGCAGAGACTTCTTTATGCATACCGGGGCGGGGGGGGGGGGGGGGGGGGGGAAGCTAATGGAATGTGGCCACTGCAAATGAAATGTGATCTTCAGCAAAGGGATGTCCATAGTGAAACCTGAAATGCCAGTTCCTGGGGGAGGGGTATCCATTCAATCACTGGATCAAACCTAACAATAACTGAGATAATTGAGCATCCTTCCTTACTAAGGAATAGGTAGTAAATGATTGTTTAGCTGAATTCTTTGATTAACAAATTTCATTACAATGGATTGACTAAGAATGTTAGGCCCACAGATGACTCTTGTGTCTTTTTCTGAAGTTATTATTAAACATTTATTAAATACTTTGCTTAGACAGCACACCTTAAGACATTACAACAATATACTTTTAGGATATTTCAACAATCAAAATAACATTGAACCTCTGTAGTTCATATTTTGATGAAATATAAATGTTCCCACCATTGGTTTCTTATTTTTTATTCCCTTTATCTGGAATGTTCTGCTTCCAGCTGGTCATATGAAGAAGTACTTTGTAAAATACAGACATCGTCTTTAATATCTCCTGAGAGAAGGGGTTCCGGAACCACCAGAGAGCTAAAACACCTGCTTCAGTATGCTGTAATATATTTTTCTTTATAATTTTATCAGCACCTTAAATTATCTTGTGTAATAAAGATATTAGTTACCTTCATTATTTTCCACTCCCTCAATCTAAAGTGCCTCCATCCATTTGTCCAGAATGTAAACACCCCGAGAACAGGGTCCTCGCCTGTCGTGTCCACTTTGGAAAGTATCTGACACATACATATTTGTTGACTCGGTGACTGATTGAACTTCAGAAATGATGAAAAACTGCCTATTGCTCTATAAAAACTTTCTAAAAGTTGGAAGTCAGGATGGCTGCAGCAATATAACATTGATAAGGTTTCCACCCCCCCTCTACCCCACGGCTCTGTTCTGACTTAGGCCTTATCTGTTTATTTTATATTTACTCTGAGTAGGAGTGTACAGATTGCAAATCTTGAATGACTTCAGAAATAATCAAGAAAAAAAAAAAGTTTATTTCCAACCCTGACCAGCAATCACATTTAAAACTGGAATCAACAGCAACTATTATGAAGGCAGTTAAAACACGTAGTTTGCAAATGAGATAGATACTTTAGACCACCACTGTGTGTCCATCGGCTATTTTAGGGCTCAAAATGCACTCTCAGTGCATTAAAATCTATTGTATGTATTACTGAGTTATTTTTTAAGAGTACAAATTAGGAGGAGTGGAGAATTACTATTTATATTATAAACTTGGAAACTAACATACCTGTCTAAGTCAACTTATTGAATAGATAATAAGTGTATACAAAGCATGCCTTTGAGCTAAGAAGAAGTGGACCCTATATTAAGGATAAATACTTAAAAAAGTAATATTATTTGGGCATAATTTTGCCTCTATGTATAATTAAATTTAGTCTTTAAAATTCAGGGAGATACAACATTTAATATGTTAAATGATATTTTAATATAATAGGAATATTGAGACTACATTGGCTTTATATCTTCCTACCTAATATATTATTGGATTGTGGATCCATTATTTCAAATATTTGTCATTTTAAAAATAAAATACTTCAATTATTTGGTATGAAGATACTTTACATCCATTTAATACCAAGATATAATTAATAACTTTCAAGTTGAAATTTGGTTTATTTATATACTTCCTCCTCTAGATTCTCATCAAGTGCTACCCATGTTTATGTTATAACAGATGCATGAAACACCAAAGAGGAAATATGTCAAATCAAGTTGTTTATTATTTGATCTTGAAGATGATCCAGGGAAGCAAATGTCCAATGTTTAAATTCTGAGGCCTAAAATAAATATGTCAGAAAGTCTCTCATCTTTTGTTGATTGCTGAGATATACCATGGAATCTCACTTCCTCACTACTTAATGCACAGTTAAGAAATATAGAATTCCTTGAAAAAAATTGCTTTGTTTGACAAAGTGGAAGATCTGTCGAAATAGGCATTTACAAAGCAGATTGTGCTCACTTTAGCAGCTCGTGTATTGAAAGTGGAACAATACAGAGGAGATAGGCATGGCCCCTGTGCCAGGATGACTCACAAATTTGTGAAGCATTCCATATTTCAGGAATATATAAAAGTTGTCAAGAGGGTAGGTCCTAAGGTCTCTCTTCTTAAAAAATATATATATTTGTATTGTTATGAGATGACTGATATTAACTTGTGATAAAAGTTTCATGATATAAGTAGGTCAAATCATTATGCTATATACCTTAAACATATACAGTGCTGTAAATCAATTATATCTCAATAAAACTGGTAAAACAGATTGATTATATTTCAAAAGCATCACTTTTGAACAGTAGTAATTATAATATTAGCAACAAAACAATGTTAATCTATTTTATTGAATACTGAGTTAGTGTCTTATTCTGACCCAGGTACTTTCTCAAAAAACATCTCTAGAAAGCAATTAAATCAGTTATACTTCTTTCCAATTTATAGCCATTGAAACTGATGTCTTTTTTAATTAATTACATAAGGCATACTAAAATTGTATGATTGTCAGAGAAACAACTTTGTTTCCAAAATGGATTGGTAAATACATTATGTGATTGGGAATGAAAATACTCCTTCTATTACTGGTGCAAAAATATGATTTTGGTTAAATATTGATGAATAAATAATTGATTGATTGATTGGCTCCCTATGACAACCCTATTTACCATAAATTTCAAATGTATTTTCAAGAATGGTTCAGTTTTTAAAAGTTTTAAAATGTTGCTAAGAAGGAATGGTCTTGATAAATTCATTGTCTTACTCTGCTAAAACATGACAAAAGTTAAAGCACAATTTAAAATATTTTAAGAGAATCATCTTTTGTTTTTTGACTCCTTTATGTCCACTTTAATTTCCTTCGGAAAGCATAGAATGAGGTCGTTAAAGGGATTCTATAAGGATGTCTGTGACAAAATGCTATTTCTAAGGGACATTCAACAACTGTTTGTAGCTTATTCTCACAAGGATCACACTCTACAAATCTAAAGCCACTGTCAAATTACCCTAATTCTCTATTCTCATCTATTTATGTTTGTAAAACTCTAATACGCAAATAGACCAAATGGCAGAACAACCTAACAACTGAACACCTGGTCGCTATGACGTGCGCTGACCACCAGGGGGCATGCGCAGGACATGACGGGCATTGGCTGCAGTGGGATGGTGGAGCAGGTGAGCAGAGATGCTAGACCAAGGTGGGACGTCCCTTACTGTCATTGGGGAGAGCCTCTGGTGGTTATTGAAATATTTTTGCTCCTGAACACCGTGGTCCCGCCTGCCACTCGCACCCAATTGCTCAGCTCCATCAGTGGGTGCAAGCAGAGGTTGCTGACCCTGATTGTTCCTGAGAGCTTCTTCATCTCTCCCTGCTCCTGAAGGGCAATTGGGGCAGCAGCTGCTGCTCGGACCAGCTGACAGCACTGGCCAGACTGCTCGTGCCAGCCCCAATTGCTCTGTGCTGTCCGCGGGTGTGAGCAGGGCCGGTGCCCTCAGTGTGTGGGAGCAGCAGTGGTGGTATTGGGGCTGCTGGCAGGCAGGGGGTGGGTTGTGGGGGACTGTGGTAGGAGGGACAGGGCAGAGGTGCAGAGGATGGCCTAAGACCCACCCATGTGCCCACTGCAGCCTCACCGCCCACAGTTCCTTTCAAGGTGCACGAATTCAGGACTGGGCCCCTAGTGTATACTAATAAAAGGGTAATATGCTAATTAGATCTGGAGACCTTCTGAACATCCTTCCAGACAAAGCCATGGTGGCGGGGATGAGGCAGAGGCGGTTGGGGCAATTAGGCTGGCTGGGGAGGGAAATTGGGGTAAGTAGACCAGAAGGGGTGGTAGATGGGGGTGAGCAGGCTGGTGGGGGGGAGAGTTGGGGCAATCAGTCCAGCAGGGGTGAGCAGTTAGGGGTGAGCAGGTCAGAAGGGGGGATAGTTTGGGTTGATTGGGCCAGCAGGCAGAGTGGTTAGGAGTGATCAG
Organism: Pipistrellus hanaki; assembly: GCF_964339955.1. Classification (NCBI taxonomy): domain Eukaryota; kingdom Metazoa; phylum Chordata; class Mammalia; order Chiroptera; family Vespertilionidae; genus Pipistrellus; species Pipistrellus hanaki. The sequence goes on from NC_140519.1 coordinate 11,523,076, forward strand.
TAGATAGGCAGGTGAGTGGTTAGGAGCCAGGGGTTCTGGATTGCGAGAGGGATGCCCAACTGCTGGTTTAGGCTTGATCCCTGTGGGGGCAGTCAGACTCCTTTGAGGTGTCCCAGATTGGAGAGGGTGCAAGCCTGGCTGAAGGATACCCCCCGCCCCATGCATTAATTTCCTGCACCAGGCCACTAGTATATATAAAAGCCTAAGTGACCATTACAATGGAACGACTGGAATGACCCGTCAACCAGTCGTTGTGACACACATTGACCACCAGGGGGCAGATGCCTAACACAGGAGCTGCCCCCTGGTGGTCAGTGGGCTCCCACATCAAACCTCCTATGGCTGGCCAACCTCCTGCTGCCCTTTCCCCCAGACAGCCCCGATCCCCTGGATTCAAACCTCCTGTGGTCTCTCCTCCTGGCTGGCCAACCTCCCACAGCCCCTACCCCCATCCCCACCCCTCAGGACTGGCTGGCCCCTATCGGCCCCAATCAGGACTGGGCAAGATGCCTTGATTGTTCCTCATCACCGGCCAAGCTGAGGGACCCTGTCCATGCATGAATTTGTGTACCAGGCTCTAGTAATACATATAATAGTAAATAAGGGGGGCATATAGATTTCTATTTCATAATCTAATACAGGGAATTACAGATAAACTTGGTAATATAGGATTTGAGGTAGATTAGTAACCCAAGGTTCCATAATTGTCACACAATTGAACTCAAAGATGTATGTCTTTCAGTGAAAGCAACAACCAATATGCATACATCATTACACTTTTTGACACTAGAAATTTGTGATATTGCTCTATATAACACTTATACATTTGGTAGTATGTGGTACACCCCTGGTGGCAATGGTTTTTTCAGGATGGTCCAATCAGAGTGGAGCATAGACATATATTTGTTGGTTGCAGGGAGCAACCTCTTCCCCTACTAAAAAGAAAGCAAGGTAGTGCAGTTGGCAGCAAGCATTCATGCTCAGCATGGGGGAACTCTGAAACACAGAGGAGGATGGAGCAATTGCTAAAACATCGGTTAGGATCCATGGTCAAGCCATGTCTGGAGACAAGTTAGCAATAGACTTTTCACTTGTGTTCAAATAACCAATTTACTTTGCTGGATTTTTTATTGCTTGCCACTCAGAATGGTCTTGCTAATAGTCACCATATCTATAAAAAGGATATTTATGGAATTTCTCTTGACTATGATAGGAAGATTATTACTCTGTCTAACTTCTGGCACTCAACGTACTATTTCTATAAATGTTCATTTTAAAAATTTTATCTTTATTCTTCAAAGTATTACATATGTTTTCCTCTATCCCACCTTTGACACCCTCCAGCCCTCGTGGCACACCCCCCCCTCCCGAGGCCAACCACATTATGTACGTGTCCATGGATTATGCATGTATGCATGTAACTTCTTGGTTAATCTTTTCCATCTCCCCTTCTCTCTGAGATTTGTATTATTGATCATTGAGTGCAGAGAGACCAAGGTGTCCTGCAATAATTGATTTCATTTATTTTTATCATTAGAGAGTTTGTAGCTATCATAATTGAGGCAATGAGACATGTACAGTATGTAGATTTCATGTGACTAGCCCTCCATCCAAAGAAATAATGTTACTGAAAATAGCATCCCATGGAAATTCGTTGAGTTATGCTCTAGAGATATTTAAATTGGAATTGAATTGTGTGACAAGTTGAATAATAGCCTTTGATAGTCACCTACACACTGATTAAATTAACTAGTAGAAAGTTATTCTCACCGAAACCAGTTTGGCTCAGTGGATAGAGCATTGGCCTGCGGACTGAGGGGTCCTGGGTTCGATTCTGGTCATGGGCAGGTACATTGGTTGTGGGCACATCCCCAGTGATGGGTGTGCAGGAGGCAGCTGGTAGATGTTTCACTCTCATCGATGTTTCTAGCTTTCTATCCCTCTCCCTTCCTCTCTGTAAAATAAAATAAAATAAAATAAAAAAAATAAAAGATATATATATCTTTAAAAATGTTATTCTCTGTGTTTAAAAAAATACTGAAAAACAGATAAATCTATCTAAAATTATTTCGTAGCTAAAACAAAAATTGATGAAAATCAATAAGAATTTGCAAAAGGACCAATAAACATAGTATTCATTTAATTTGACTTTCATAAGTTGGTTTTTAGTCTGTCTGAAGAAACTCTAAGATATAACATAAAAGAATGTACATATATATATATACACGTATATATGCATGCACATGTATGTGCACCAAATCTCTGCAGGGAATGTCCTCAGTGTTTGTCAGATCTTAAAAATATGTTGTTGTTGTTGTTTTGTTGAAAGAAAGGGAGAGGACTAGAGAGATAGAAACTTCCATGAGAGAGGAACATCATCAATCTGCTGCCTCCTGCATGCTCTACACTGGGGATTGAGCCTGCAACCCTGGAATGTGCCCTGACTGGGAACTGAACTGGCAGCCACTTGGTTTCTGCATTGACTCTCAGCCGCTGAGCCGCATGGGCCAGGCAGTATCAGCCAGATATTTAAAGGGGCATAGTATCTGAGAAACATTAAGGATCAAGAGTATAGATTTCAGTTTTCATTGTTTTGTTCTTCTCTTGTAAGTACCACAGTTTATGATGCCAATCTGTACAGAGTATTGAATATTCAGTGATGCACAACATCAAACCTTTTGCACAGAAAAGCAGTTAAAAGAGAAGATTCCGAGTCTGTCTGCCAAAGTTTGAATATCAGGGGTCTGCCACGTACTGACCATGTGACCACAGGCACATATTAACCTCTCATTTTACTAGCCTTACTTGTTGATAAAATAGGGAATTTATATTGATTACCTCTTAGATTCATTGTGAGGAATAATGAGAAATATCACATAATCTATCCTATATAATAAAAGGCTAATATGCAACTTGACCAAACTGTGGAATGACAGGTCACTACAATGCGCACTGACCACCAGGGGGCAGATGCTTAATGTAGGAGCTGCCCCTGGTGGTCATTGCACTCCCACAGAGGGAGCCCTGCTCATGGCTGGTGAGCGCAGGAGTCGTGGGTGATGGTAGGAGCCTCTCCTGCCTCCATGGCAGTAGGACATCCCCTGAGGGCTCCCTGGACTGTAAGAGGGTTCAGGCTGGGCTGAGGGGGGACAACCCCCTCCAAGTGCATGAAATTTTTGCACTGGGCCTCTAGTATATATTGATATATAAAAGCCAAGTGACTGGAACAACTGGTCACTATGACTGGCACAGTGGCAGCAACCGGCTAGACCAGGCCCCAATTAGACCCTCCCAATCTCCTGCCACCCCTGCCCACCACCAGCCCATCCCAATCGGCCTCCATCAGGGCGGGCAGCCAGACCCCACCCATGCATGAATTTGTGCACTGGGCTTCTAGTGTATTTAGAAGATTGCGTAGTATAAAGGAAATGACCATAAGTGGCATGTTATTGAAATATTTGTCTTCCTTGGAGAGGGGGGAACTTGCCCAGTTACACGTAGGTATTGCATGTTTACTTATTTTATAATCTACCAAGATTACACATTTGTCCGAGATACCAAAGAATATATGACATTTGGTGTAGTTTATGAATTCTAAAATGCTAAAAATAGTATAGATTTTAAGAATTTATATATGTACGCACATATCCGTAGTGAAAATGGAAAATGTAGTCTTTCCTTGTGGTTGTAGGGAAAACCTTAATGCAGGTTACAGTCTGTGTATCTCCTTTGTTACTCACACAAAACACTTCTGACCATTCTGGTCACCAAATGTGTGGAAACTTTTCTCACAACAATCAGTTCTCTGAGACATCAGCTAGGTGTCCTATAATTAAACTCAATTCTGACACTTCCTACCTGGAGACAGTGTCAGATTCCACAGGTTAAAGGCTCAGTCCCTTAAGACTGCCCCCGCCCCCACCACACTTCAGATGCCAATCACAAGTAGGAGGTTAGGAACAACTGTGTCTGACTTGGCTACAAATTGAAAGTGTCATGCCCCCTTATCAGGCACAGTAGAAAATGTATAAATATTTAGTCTCTTGTAAGATTCAGATTTTCTATCTATTTCAGCATTTAATTATTTAAGTACAGATATAAACTTACATATGAAGGAATTAATAATTTAAAGCTATAGATTACTGCAAAAATATAAGTGAGATAAATGAGTAGAATGTACTTAGTACCTTTGCTTTTTTATATGGTAAAGTGTTTTGAATTGATTAATTAGTTTGGAATTGCAGTGGAAAGAGTTAAATAAAATAATAGTTTGATAATATCTGTTTGAGAAAATCCTCAAGGCATTCAAGATGATAATAGCAGACATAATACTTGCTTTATCATTAAGTATGGAACTGAGACATTGAGTATGACAATATTCCCAAATATAGTAGGCCTTTGTTGAATTTGGCACATTTTCTAAGTAATTTAGGCAGGAATTATCTAACATAAGAATTTTCTTAATTATCAATATGAACAATCATAAAATTGCAATACATTCTCCATGATATAACACTAAAAAAAGAGATAAATAGTACAATGGATTAAAAATACACATATACACTTATGCATAGTAAAATAAGAGTTGAAAGTATATATCAATATGAGAGTTCTTATTAACATTATTTTAGTTACTGCTAAGATCTCCGAATTAATTAAAGACCTCTCAGAATACAAACATTTAAGAATTTGTAGGATGAAAATGTATGGTCTGGCCAAAACCGGTTTGGCTCAGTGGTAGAGCGTCAGTCTGCTGACTGAAAGGTCCCAGGTTCGATTGTGGTCAGGGGCATGTACGTTGGTTGCAGGCAGATCCCCTGTAGGGGGTGTGCAAGAGGCAGCTGGTCGGTGTTTCTCTCTCATCGACGTTTCTAGCTATCTCTCTCCCTTCCTCTCTGTAAAAAATCAATAAAAATATATTTAAAAAAAAAAAGAAATATATGGTTTGGAATTCTTTTAATTATGTATCTTGTACAGAGATATTTGTATTAATAAAATGGTACTTTCATACATTTCTCTACAGTGCTTTCAATTTGCTTACCTGGGAAGATTTCCATATTAAAATAAAAGACCTAATGCCCAATACAACCCAAAGAATGCTATTGTCACAAAACCTTACATGGCATCTCCTCCTGAGACATTTTCACTCCGTGGGGAAAAACAAATGTTATAAAAATCTTGCCAGTCTCACTACAGTGACAATCCAATATGGCTACCTCACTTTAGCTTCATATTATGTTTTCTGTTCTGCAGTCATATAAAGTCATTGTCCAATGTCCATATTTAATAATGTACCCATTATACATTAATAAAAAAAAATAACCTTAAAGCAAATGCTAGAAACCAGGAAAACAGATAAAAAATGCATCTGGTGATGTTTCTGGGGTGCTATCAGCTGACATGTAATTAAGCTAACTCTAGCCTGAGCATTATCACCATTTTGTTTTAGAGTCTCTGGACTTTTAATTACCTGACATTATGTGTGCCAGTGTTCTATGAATGTCTCTATTTTCAGTTTTATTGTTTTGTGTTATGCTTGCATTGTCAGCTATTCTGTTAATATTTTAGCTTAATGGTAACCATGGAAAGCTTCTAACTCTGAGGTCTCTGAATATAAATCTTAATGAAAATGGGTTCAGCAATTTCGAGTCTCTCTTCTGTTCCTTGGAACTGACTGAGAGCTATGAATATTTAGCACAACTGGCCCTTCCAAAGGAATCCAGCAGAGACTGAATTAGAGATAATCTTCTCCTCCTTATCCCTAGAGGTGATAGTTATCACAGCTTTGATTGCTCCTTGATTTTGATGAGCTGGTGTCTTCATGACAAAGGAAGCCTCCTTCCCAAGGATTAACGTGAATTTTCTATGAAGCAGAAATACCGTTGAACCTTGAGCAACATGGATTCGAACTTCACAGGTCTGAATGGTGCAGGTCCACCAATACGCAGATTTATTTCAAGAAATACAGTAGACCTCTCTTATCCGTAGATTCAACCAACCTCTTCTCTCAGAGCTTTCGCATTCTCAACTGTGGGTTCCCAACCTCAGAGCAAAAATACTACTTTTAATCCTATGTGAATGGGGATTTGTTCAGCAACAAGATGAAGAGAGGTGATGTTGGCCCATGGGAGCAGGGAGGCAGTGGGTTGGAAAGGGGACCGGGAATTATAAAGTAGAATGGAAAAGCTTTTGTTGCACATGGATTGTCTTCAGGGGGCTTTAAGTACACTGTAGAGATTAGAAGGTAGAAGATGCTGATAAAACTAGTCAAGAGGACTCAGAATCCAAAAGCATTATTTTCCCCCTCTTCCCAGAATCTGGTACTGTCTCATTTGCTCCAGAATTGGATGCCCTAAGAATATCAGAATACTATAACTAGGCTGTACATATTGTTGATCACAAAAAGGGTGGTGGCAGCATACTTAAAGTATTCAATAGTTTTTCTCATGGAATATGCAGACAGTGGGAGACAGAGTGGGCAAGGAAGAACCCAGTGATCAACATATGTTGATAAGAAGAATTTGAGAACTCCTAGCAACCACTAAACAAATATCCGTGGGTAGAGATCTTGCCCCTATTTTAAATAGGTAGATTTTTTTGAAGCCCACAGACATGTGGCTACATTTAAATATTATTTTTGTTTTATCCGAATAAAATTATTTTAGGTGACCTTCTGTTTTGCTTTGAACATATTTGGTGATCTGCCTTTAAGAGATGATAAACTCCTTGGTATTAAGACTACAATGAATTTACTTCAAAGACACACTGGAGCATGTTATGCAAATAAACAACCGTTATAAATCTTAATACCCAACTTGATGCTGCCTGAGTACTTGGGAAACTCAATTTAGCAGTTAGAGTGACTTACTATTTATATTTCCAAATATGTATATGTTTCTGAAAGGTCTGTTTACTGTTCTCTCAGTGAAACATACTTGTAAATGAGTGAACTGCTGCTCTAAGCCACTGACCCACACAATTCTCTTAGACATTCTCGTCATTAACTGGGAGGAAATCTGGCCAGTATCTACTGATTGAGTCAAACATTTCACTCCTGCATATAAAGATATATTTGTTCCACTAGACTCAGTTTCTGGCCTTAAAAAAATTCCTGCACAGAGTAAGACATCTCGAAGCTTCTCCCGATGAGTTGCCTGGTCCATTCAGCCACCCAAAGGACTGACTTAAGCATAGTGGTCCTCTGTATTCCATGTGAAATCTAATCTTTAATTTCGAGTTTGTGTCAATCTTGACTCGATTCACCAAGTATGTGCACTAATTCTGAAGCTTTTTTTTTTTTAAAAAAAAATTTCAATAGACTTCATAATAAAACTCTTTAAGTACCAAATGCTAAATCATTTTCCTTACCTCCCAATTTTAGAGTATGCATATATTTTTGTGTGTGACCCATTCGAGTAAGAAAGAGGCCGTTAACCAGTGAGTCTCTAGGACAATCAGTGCAAACTGGTCTGTAGCCTTCTTACCTGGGAAAGGAAGGAACATGTTATGCAGATGAATGAAAAACCTCAAAAGCCATATGGGCTCCTCTTTGTGTGCTTATAGCTGAAATCACAAATATAATCTCCCAGTTCTCTTGTACTTTGTAGAATTATTAAAGAACAATGCCATCTTTATGTATCTGCCTCTCCCCACCCAGACTCATGTGACAATAATCAATGAGTAATACTATACTTTTGGGATGATTCTCTTTGGTGCTGTATATCAGGTATTATTTCTTTGGAAAACTTCTGCTGTAACTGCCTTTTTCTCTTCTTTGACATTATGAGATTTTTAAAATCGTAATTATCCAGAGAAATTTAATTGAAGAAAGAGTTTAACCCGGACCAGGCAGAGATACCTCTTGTGCCCATGTTGAGCTACCATTTTCACTCATTATTACTTTGGGTGATCCTGGAGGTTAGGATGGTTTATGATTTAGTGCTGTTTACAACATCATTATGTTTAACTTCATTAGGAAGGAAGATATATATATGATACTATTTATTTATTTTAAATATATTGATTTTTTTTACAGAGAGGAAGAGAGCGGGATAAAGAGTTAGAAACATCAATGAGAGAGAATCATCAATCAGCTGCCTCTTGCACATCCCCAACTGGGGATGTGCCTGCAACCAAGGTACATGCTCTTGACCGGAATCGAACCTGGGACTTTTCAGTCTGCAGGCCGAAGCTCTATCCACTGAGCCAAACAGGTTTTGCCTATATGATGCTATTTAGATGAAACATTTTCAATTAATCTTTTTGTGTGTATGTGTGTTTTTTAACTTTGGAATTAAATAACCCCTTATCTTCAGATATTGGCAAAGAAATATGTTTAAATCAGCTGGATATCAAAAGATATTGACATGTAAAGTCTGATGGTGACACATTGTGGGGGAGGACAGAGTTTGCCACAAGATAGAAATCCACCAAATTATTCTCTCATTCTTTTTTTCTTTTTTAAAATATATTTTATTGATTTTTTACAGAGAGGAAGAGAAAGGGATAGAGAATTAGAAACATAGATGAGCGAGAATCATCAATCAGCTGCCTCTTGCACACCCCCTACTGGGGATGTGCCTGCAACCAAGGTACATGCCCTTGACCGGAATCAAACCCGGACCTTTCAGTCCGCAGGCTGATGCTCTATCCATTCAGCCAAACTGGTTTCGGCTATTCTCTCATTCTTATAATTAAAAAAATTATATAATACTTCTCATGGTTCTCCACAAACTTTTCTCTACTGAGAATTTGGAATATTCTGTTGAATAAGGGCTATTTTGTTGAAGATAATATTTTATGGAGCTCATCTCATTGATGATGTAACAACAGGGCCTAAATTTTCTTAAAATTTAGGACATGTGATGACAGGTGAGCAGAAGTACATTGGATATCTAAGGGATGGGGTGGAACAAATTTGGACTTGAATTCAGATAAATTTTTTTGGCACTCAATATGGTTATCTGTAAAACAACATAGAGATATTGATGCTTTTCTAGAGAAAGAAAAAAGGTAAACTTTAAGGAAACCATTCATATACTATAGAGTGCTCCATAAATACTTGTTTTTATTATTGACTAGAGGTCTGGTGCACAAAATTTGTGCATGGATAGTGTCTCTAGGCCTGGCCATGATCAGGGCCAATCTGTGGGGTGACCGGGGCTGGGGAAGGAGGTGCAATTAGGCCCTCTTCCCCACCCCCCACCCCCTGCCTTGGCTGGCCTGGTGCCATCCCCTTGCTGTCACTTGCCTTTTAGCTGGCCCCACCCCCTGCTGCCACTGGAAATAAAATGTACTGGCCAAGATCAGAAATCTAGTAAGTGGACAGAAAACAAGATGTGTGTCAACATTTTCCACTTTGATGATGTTATGCAAGTGATTTAATTTATACATGTGGTCATATTGCTACCACAGCTTCAAAAAAACACACTTTCTCTTTTATACTTCAGTCATATGTTTGTAAACCAGTAGCAAAATCACTTGACATTTACTTGAAAGCATTGCATTTTACTTTAGGACAAAAATCAGTATTTTAACACGCACCACACAATTGGTTGAAAAACACGCTGATTGTCATAGCTGCCTCTTCAGGCACACTCTTGATTCCTGATGAGGGATCATAGAACCTGCCTAAACACTGTGGATGCTTGAGATGGCTTTCTGAGCTCCCCTCTTGATTGGAAATGTGTGTGAGTCTGATAATTGCCCTGAGAAAATGAGTTCCAAATAAAATTTACATGCACCTACAGGGTGTGCTCCTCAGATCTGATGAGGCTGAAAGAAGATAATATGGTGTTAGTGACCTGACAGTCCTATGCCAAGAGGGAACTGGATTCACAGCTCCCCTTGCTCCTTGCCACACCTTCCCACCTCCATCACCCACTCCCTCTCAGCTTCTCCCTGGCAGTCACACAGGTAGACCCTGCCCTCCTGTGCTCTCTCAAATGCCCCTGACTCCCGTGGAGGCCGCTATATTTGTTAGCACATTTTCTCTCGAAAGATGGTTCATATGCACGGCTGTCCTCAGGTAACCAGCACTTCATAAACTCCCCATTTAATGAGTTTTAAAAATAAACTAGTTTTTTGATCTTAAAAATCATAAAGAGTTTTTCACATTGACACAGCTTTCATGCTCCTTATATTTTAAAGTATATACCTGAAACAGGTTTACTAAATTTCCTCTCCACAACCACAGAATCAGATAGAATTTTGGTGAATATATTTTAGCATATATGCAGCAAATAGCTTCCCCGGGGAATCCCTTCTACCCCAGTTAAGAGTAATTAGTAAAGGAAATACATCTAAACCAAGCTAGGTGTGCGGTCCTCAGTTTCCCGGGGAAGGGGAATCAATGAACCCAATGAATATACTGCTTGTCTCCCTGGGAAATAAATGTTCCGTTTTTTAACTTTGATTTGAAATGGACATCAACTCTTCTCCCTAGGGAAATATTCTCAGCAGAAAATCCGGGAGGCCTGTGGTCAATAATAAAAGGGAGGAAAAAAAAAAGAGAGAGAGAGAGAGAGAGAGAGAGAGAGAGAGAGAGAGAGAGATGTAGGAAAAAGATCTTCTGAATAAATACATAGGTCAAAGAAAGAATGATATACTTCGAAGCGTTTTATGGTATCTGTACTTACTCTTTTCAGGGCTGGATTTATCAGGGCGATGCCTGGCAGTGTGTGAGCTGGTGTGATGGCTCTGGCATTGAAAACGAGACACATTTTTGAGCAAGGTTGTAAATGATATAAAATATCTCCTTTAAAATCTGAGCTTATACAGCTATATCCACTCTATAGTTGTAGGGTGCATTAAAGAAACTATAAACAATAATGTTTTCAACTAATAATCTCTGGAATAGTATTTATTTTTTTATTTTTTATCTTGTAATAGGTAAGTTCAGATCACCCCATAACCAGAGTGTAATGAAATTGTCAACATTTTCTTCATTTCTCCTTTTTCCTGACAAATGGTGTGAACATATCACCTTTTTCTCTTAATGGAAAACCTAACTAGAATACATCAAAATGCTATTAGGCTTTTCATTTTCTCCCACAATGCGACGCCAGCACATGCACGCGGCCCTCATCTGGGCACCGCTGTGGAGTATCCTTCTCCCTGATAAAGCGGCCGCGAAGGAAAATCAAGTCGAATTGTTCTCGGGCCGGTATTGCTGCTCCTTTGTTAGGGGCGCTCCACCGTGTGTGCGGGGGGATTATCTGTGCTGCAGGAACACACGTGGGCTATGTCACCGAGATGTATTTACAGTTTTACCCAAGTGATTTTAATGTGCAAACATGTTTAATGAAACATCTTCATGTCCGATGCCACTCATGCATATGCTCTGTTTCAGAATTAAAGAAGAGCAACGACCTGGGCCGACTGCCCTAAGTTTCAGGAGACGCTTATTGCAATATTATGTAGAAAGAGGGTAACAGAGAATCCCGTGTCCGCACCCCAGGGGAAATATCTGTAGCCTATTCATTGTTTAATTCATTTTGTCTCGAACTAAACCAATAATGGGATCTAACATAAATTCAAGCCAGCATACCCTAGGCATAGGAGTCAGCATAAGACAAAGACCTTCCTTCCACCTATAGCGTTTTACCAATGGATTGCAATTATTTAAAGAGCGTGTAAGCATTTTGCTCTAATGTCAATGTAACAAGAAGGGAACATTAAGTAGTATTTTTGTTGACCTCATTAGCAATCAGATTACCTTTGGATAAAATGAAAGTCATAATATTTATAAAATGGAATCTATATGTCCATCTCTATATATGTATGTCTATATAGATAGATATTCTCTATGACATCAATATATGAAGAAGTATTTATATGGCAGGAAAAAAAAATTTTTAATAGTCAACACAAATTCCAATATCATTTTTAGGAAGGTGGCCCAGTGTGACTAAAGTAAACTCACAACTTAAGAAATTATATAACTTACAGGAAAAGTAATTTAAAGCTACTTTCAATCCCCTTAGGATTCAGCACAACGCTTCATGCTGACCCGTATCTGTCAGTTCTAAACTTTCTAAATTGTTAATAAACGAAGAAACCTCTGAATCTTTTGTCCAGGATGCCATTCTTTTTTTTTTCTTTTTTTGACTTTTTTTTTTTTTTCTATTAAGGTATTATATGTGTACATACCTTACCAATCCCCCCCCACACACACACTCCCAAACATGCCTGCTCCCCTAGTTTTTCCTCCATTGGTTATGCTTATATGCCATTCTTGAAGCTTTAGCGAGTCTTCTGCAGCATCTGGACGGTGGGGCTTGCTTCTCTCTGAATGACAGGTCAGAAGCAGGCACTTCTCCTGATGCTTGGGAAGAACAGTACATATTTTCTTGGTGCTCTCGTTATGATTTATTGTTAAAGTCCTAACTAGGGTTATGGGGAGACTTCACTGTGAAACATTCTCATTTCCTTCTCACCTCTGCGGAAAGGCGCGGGCTGCGGAGAGAAACTCATTTCAAGCACAGAAATGATGCCCCGATAACTCAGGACCCGAACTTCCCAGAACAAATGGCCGCTAAGAATACACAGCGCTGTCCTTCCACACCCCAAATAATTTGCTACTAAATCTGGGGTGGATGCACGAGGGCCGGAATAAGCAGATTCATGCCCACACCCCTTTCTCTTTTCTTCGTGTCTGAATAATCAGAAGGCCAACACCAAATGTCTATAGCATCACATTTTCCTTAGGGGGATCATTTTAGAAGGAAATGTATTGTTAAATTGAAAACGAGAGTTTAATATTGTGCTGATTTTATACATAGGTAAAACCATTACAAGTGATTTGAAAGGCTACTCAGCCACTGTCTTCAAATTTGGTTGATTTAAGGAACAATAGTCACTACAGAGAAATTTGCACTTCACACGTTCAGGCTCATCAGTGTGGCAAAGCCAGGGGCTCAGAGAGATAACATTTTCAAATCAGGGGGAAAGGAAAATAAAGTGCACCTAGAAATCCAGTGTCGAGGTCATTAGCCAGCACCATTTGGTCTTGCTGTAATAACAGCCCCAATTGCCTGCCTGGCAATTTACATAGCATTAGCCATTACGCTGTGTTCTGCAATTTGGCTTTTGGAGGTCACTATACCTTGATTTACTTTGTTAAAAGACAGCATTTTTCTAAGCATCAAAGCCATGCCGTCTCCGGGCCCACTGTGTCTCTGCTGGCAGCTTCTGTGAAAACAAGATTTCATGATAAATTGAACTGGCAATCCTGAAATTTTAACCATTAAAAAAAAAAAAAAAATCTTTAGGAAAAATCTCACAAGCTTCTGTTAAAAAAAAAAAAAAAAAAAAATGAAAGGAAGGAAGCTAAATTGGAAGCTGGTGTCTCTAGCTTTCATCCGTGGGTGCGTTTTGCGCGATGGCCTAGATTTCTCGGGCTCCCGTTCCTGGTGCGGCGTTGATTTGTTTTCGTTTTAATTATAGGTGCGAAGAGGCTGCCTCCCTGATTCATTTACTGCAGCATGAGCCGCTCACAGCGGATGCTCAGCCCGCTAGATATCTGTCACAATTTTGGATTGGGTACCCATTATCGAGATTGATAGCAGTTATCAAACCTCAGAATACGTGTGTGTTCGCTTTTAAATATTAGCTGTCAGCGCGTGATAAGTGGTGGCGGGCTGGAGGGAGCAGGGCTGCCCGGGTGCCACAGGGAGGCTCCGTGTTCAGGAGGGAGCACGGTTGCTCGCTGAGACCAGGACAAAGAGGGAGGCGGGCGGAAGGCCAACCTGTGGACAAGACAGAGCCAGCGCGGCAGGCTTCCCCGGGACGGGAGAACCATGCACCCTGCCTGCTGTCCTCTGACCCTGAGATCTGTTTAACTTCTGGCTCTAAAAGGCATAGAAGTGGGAGAGGGCATGGCATGGCTGTGGTAGCGCCCTGGGGAACAGGAGGTTTATTTTAAGTTCTCGGGACAGAGTTCTGCCAGAAAGTCCGAAATTCTTGAAATAAGTGTTCAGTGTGGTGCCCCGTTTCATGAGAATTTGAAGAATATGCTCATGTTGGGGAATGGATTGAAATTGGTAGGGGGGCACCCTGGGAACTCATTTTTAAAGGGGCCTTGCTTTGAGGACCTTTTTGTGTGGGTGTCATGTATTTAACACGTTTCTGTTAAACACTGCCTATCAGCCTAGAAGCATGCCTGTGGGCATATCAAAGCTACAACGTATTTAATTTGTCTTAACAGTTTTATTTTCCCCCATTCCTGAATGGTCTTTAGATAATGTTGCTTACAAGTGTTTCCGGAGAAATGTGTCCGGGCATCCTACCTAATTGTGGGGCATCCGACCTAATTGGCTCCGCACGGCCAGGCCGGTGTCCTTGCAGGAGACAGCTCTTCCCGGGACGCCCCGGAGCACGGCTGCCCCTTTAATAGGTGCTTTAAGAATGTGTAATTGTCCCTTTGTCCGTGCAGCCTCACAGATGCCTGCTCCTCTGACAAAGGCTTCCTTGCTAATTTTATTACCATTGTGTCCTACATCTTTTTTAAAATACTCCGGTGGAGAGCCCACTTTCAACCAAGTCGATGCATTTTAATTACGCAGAAAACTTGAAAAAGAAGGCTTTTGCTGGGAGGCTTAATTGCTTCCTGCAACCTTTAAGAAAAGGGCAGGGTGTTAACACACACCTCCCGCTCTTATTTTCCTAGGAGAAGAAATGCCCGGGCTGGAGATAATCTCTCCATTAGTATTATTCATAGCGCGCGGCTTTCTTGACATGCTCTGGGAGCAGACAGACCTGTCATGAGCATCACATCGGCTGGCCCTGTCACAGCCCTGAAGGCGCCGGGGAGAGCTGAGGAGCGTGTTAACAGGAGCCCGACAGCCTTCGGGGAACAATAGGCTTACCTGCGCTGTGCCCAGCCTTTCAGAGCATATCCCACCCTCTCCCTAGTGCTCACCCGGTACTTGACCCAGCATCATTCTGTGAAGCACCGTTTCCAATAGTGAAGTCCTTTCTCGCCCCATTTGGAGCATCTCATTGGAGTGCTTATAGCATCTGGCCACAGAGCGGTCATGTCAGCAAGTGTGCCCACTGGCTTCTCACATGAGGGCTTAGCTACTCCGGTTGGTGCATATTGTGCTTCCCACTTCCTCCAAAATATTGGACTCTTTAGTGCTGCCAAGTCTCCTAGCCCTTAGGCGTCGTAAATAATTATTAAAAAAAAAAAAATAACCCTGCTATTAAGCTAATAGCTATACATGATCCCAAGATTTTCAGAACAAGTGCATCGTGAAAGAGTTCAAACAGCTAAGCAGCACAAGAACCATGCGAAGCTCTTACAGAAATGTGTTCCCCGCTCTGCTTTGTAATTAATCTGCTCCACGGGGCTGATGTCATTGGATAGAAGGCCTCCTGACGGGCGTGTCTCCTGACAGGCTGGCTCAGGGGCCAGCGAAGTTTGTCTGACAGTGTCTTGTTTCAGTGGAGCATGGTTTCAGCATAATTGCTTGAATAAGTAATCAGCTCAGATATTGTTTGGAGATTTGTTTTTTTTCTTTCCCTAGGTCAAGTCAGTCCCTCACTGACATACTTTGATAGAATTAGGCGAGGACTAACTGAGTTTGGCATCTAATCTGTTTCAGCCAGGAGTTCATTTTATCTCTTGTCTCCATCCACCGGGAATGCAGGTTCCCCATCCTGTAACCCTTGTGGGCTCCTTGGTAGGAAGGAGCTGTGCCGTTTTGTAGCAAAGTTGAAACCTGAAATGAAAGGGTTCAGATAGCCACGTGAAATAAACATGCTTCAGAAAAATCTACAAGGAGAGAGAGGGCATGCCAAAACAAGACACGGTCACCCACATACCTATCAGATACATTGGCACAGATTTTTAAAAACCCACTCTAGTTTGACAGGGCAGTTCTTCCTCTCTCTTTATTTGCCTAGATATATTTAATATACATTATAGTGTCCACAAGGAACATGTTTATTACTCTGTAAGAGTTTTAAACCTATAGGATAGAAAGTCAGATTCTAATGGGGCGTTTACTGGGTATGTTTCAATGTAGAGCCTAGGTAAGAATACAACAATACATGCAAACCAACCAGTATGTGCTTTCTCATTTTAAATATGGCATCGGGCACTGCCATCTTAACATTGAAGACATTATAAGATGCATGGCAATGAAGGGCTGACCCACTGATGTGGTTGCTAACATGTGAGTCACATTAAAAATATACCAGACAGTCATGGAGAAAAGGCACATGGATTGTTATTTCTTGTTGTATTTGAGCGAAACAAGTGATTTCCCCAAAGATTTTATAATTATATTGAATCAGTAGGAACACGGGCTCCAGCTATGGGGACTGGAATTGATAAAATGATATATGCACCCATATATACATGCACAGGAGTATACATATGTATTATGGGTATGGGTACATATGTACTTTCATATGTTCACTCACATAGATAGCTCTCTAGTGACTTTTTTTATTTTTCCACTAATTTAATGGGAAGGTATTTAAAATAAAAAAAATAGAAGGAAGGAATGATCATGAAATGGTCAGTATCCAGGATAAAAAGGGCTAGAAAATAGCATGACGTCACTGGGGGTGATGGGAAGCTCCCGTGGCTTCCGGCCAGGAAGACATCCAGATATGTCTTCTGGTTTTGCCAGTGGTGAGCGGACCTCTCCGACTCTCAGCGCTGGTGCTCAGGGGAAGGAAGGCACCGAGGTTGGATTCCACCCACTCGCAGTCCTCCTGACAGTGGATAAAGATAACAGCTCCGGTCCCTGTTGCTTTCAGGCCTTGCCTTGAGATGACTTAATTCATCACAGGCAGGGCGAGCAATAAAAAAGAAGGCTGAGGCGTGTGCTTTAGTACAAACATAAACTGTGCCTTATAGATATTCAAATTCATGCCTCGTTGGAGGAAATATTCATGACTAATATTAAACGAAGCCCAGAATTAGGTAAAATGCAACAGACATATATTGAAGTGAGCATTTTATTATGTGCCATGTCAGCCAGATTAAAGAAAAGGGTGCCTGACACCGACGGGATATTGCATGTATATCAAGCAATCTATTTATCTGTGACAGGGAGGGTTTGATTTCTGGAAACGGTGACAACCCGACGAAATCACCGCCGGCCTTCAAAATTACGATGGTGTAAGTGTACATCTTTTGAGATGGAATTTTAAATTACAATTAACAAAATGTAGATGAATATGCTTAGGAATAAATAGTGACACAGAGAAAAAAGGGGTGGAGAAATCCTTATAAATGGAATGGCTTTTTAAGCCTCCAGTGCTGCAGTGCAGCTTGGAACACTGGGGGAAGTTTGCCATGTCCCTGAAAACCCAAGATCAACACATGTCATGCGAGTTCCTACTATTCTGCTCCCCGGAGATGGGTGTGGCCGTGGGAAGGAGTCACATCACCAGTTGTGGAGGAAACTGGAATATAAAATATAAACACTATTCTGTTATTAGCAATTTTGAATCAGGAAATGATTATATTTCTAAAACTCAGGTCTACCATGTTCTTTATATTGACATGTTTTCATGTTAGATTTTTTTAAAAATATATTTTATTGATATTTTACAGAGAGGAGGAAGGGAGAGAGACAGAGAGCTAGAAACGTCGAGAGAGAGAAACATCGACCAGCTGCCTCTTGCACACCTCCTACCGGGGATGTGCTCGCAACCAATGTACATGCACTTGACCGGAATCGAACCTGGGACCCTTCAGTCCGCAGACTTATGCTCTACCACTGAGCCAAACCGGTTTCAACTATATTGACACGTTTTCAAATAAAATTATAGGATTTGCTCTATAAGAAGTCAGTTTCTATTCCTCTAATTCTTTTCCTTGTTTGTTAAGGGATAAGGACCACAGTGCTAATGGGGCATAATTATGTATCTTTCATGGAAGTGGTCTTTAGAAAGAAAAAAAAGAGAGAGAGAGAGAGAGAGAGAGAGAGAGAGAGAGAGAGAGAGAGAGACTGAGACTGCAGTAGAAACCACTAACTTCATTACCAACAAAGATCGACTGCAGGGAAACAAATTCTTTGAGTACACAATCATTACACTTGGTTGCTCTGACCAGGTACTGGGATAACAGGAAGGAACAGTCAATGGTCAATTGACTTTATTTCCTTTCCTTAAATTATAATTGGTGGTATGACTTTTGCATGTTTCTAGAATTAGCTGAGCAAACCGCACAGAGACCACCTGACAAGCAGTCCCATAAAGTCCCTGGAATGAGAAAAACAGAGGCTGGTGTGATGCTTGTCGAGCCGGGTTCTAGCAGCACCGGGTAGAGCTATGACTGAAGCCGGACTCCTTCATTTCCAGAGATTTAGGCAATATCCCAGCGGTGCATGTGGGGGAGCTACAGGACAGACGCAATCAGAGCTGGCTTTGTACATCAATAATGGCAAACTGTATTTCCTCATAACCTTTCCTTCTTTGTTCAAGGGGCGGGGGGGGATTTCATTTTCAACTGTAATCTGTGACTTTTGAAATGGACATTAAGGAATCTTGTCGACAAATACTTCTGGCTGATTTTCTTTTTCTCTCCCTCTTGCTGTTTTCAAAGAAAATCATCATGGCAGCCTTATGCGCAGGCGAGATGTACCAGACTTTCAGGAGACAATTGAACTCCCCCACCCCAGAATTTCTGACTGAATTCAGTTTGTAGAAAATGGTAATCAGAGTTGTACATTCTTGTTGCTGGTTAGCAAATACTGGCCGTGCATATTTATTGCTCAAGCCATTCGTACAAGGCCCAGGCTACAATCTTGGTTTTGAATATTTTCTACTTTCATTTTCACTTTATTGAACTACCTGCAACTTCTGAGTGTATTGTTATTACCATCTTTATCACAAATGGACGTCTAACAGTCAATCTACAACAAAAATGATGACTTAGAAACTAAAAAACTTTAAGAAGTGTGGTAAAGATATTATTTTTTTTACCTAACCGTTCATCATAACATAGTCTTCCCAATCCCAAGGTAGACAGATTTAACAGTGTTCCCTTGGGCATGATTTATTCCCTCTTTCCCTCTTTCTGCCTGCTCTCCTTGGCAGTGAGACTTTTTGGCTGCATAATTGGTAGATATTCAGCACAGTAGCTAAATCTTAGAGAAAATTATTCTTTCTTAGGACGGGTAGCACACTTTGGCCCCTACAAGATCTATCAACCATAATTATATATATATTTTAGAGGCCTGGTGCACAAAATTAGTGCAAGGGGCTTGGCCCTCGCAGCTGTGGTGGCTTACCTGGGTCCTCACAGTGACAGCTTCGTCCGGAAGGTCATCCGGAAGACATCTGGTCTAATTAGCATATTGTGCTTTTATTACACACACACACACACACACACACACACACACACACACATATATATATATACCGTGTTTCCCTGAAAATAAGACATCCTCCGAAAATAAGACCTAGCACATGGAAAGATAAGACATCCCCTGAAAATAAAACCTAGCACAACTTTGGGAGAAAAATTAATATAAGACTATATATATATATATATATATATATATATATATATATATAATCTTGCTTGGGCACTTTGTATTAGACAACCTCAAATAATCCTATTCCTTTGGGGAAATGTTAAGGATTTTAATCTTTAAAACACTTACTAAAATTGTGGAGGCAATGGAGAAGAAATAAACTGTGGTATTCTTTTAAGGTTTAGTTATGAATAGAGGGCTTCAGTATTTTCTTTTGTGTAAGTTTACAATTTGGAACACCATGGGCCCTGGGACAAAGTTTAACAGTATCTGGCATGGGTACCCTCCAGATGAACAGCCAGAGGTGGTTAGTCATCTGGTGGAACAATCTCAGTGTGCTGTACCTACAATTAATCACGGGCGAGCCTTCTCTGGGTAAGACGCAGGAGGGGGTTGCTTTTACTTTGTCTTAGAACGTTAGGACACAGGATGTTTGCAAATGATTCTGATTGCCTCTTAAAGCTAAATGAATATCCAAAAATGATGCTCGTACAAAAGCAATGGTGGAGTCTACGTGATGTGCAATCCATGTACTGTTTCTTTACAGGCATTTTTTAACCCCCAAGACCATGATTGTTCACACTACTGTGACAATCTCCCAGGTCCCACAGGCTCAGTGCACATACTGCTGTTAGGATATTTTTTAGGATCATCTTGAAGTTGCACATTTAATTCTGCACCTCTTGAATTAACCCATGTATTATTCATTTCTTTAGCAAAGTATTTAGCACTATGTCTGCTAAAAATGGTCATTCAGTGCATATTTGGTGAATAAAACTAGACAGGGATATACAGATAAGATATAAAAGTCCTGACAATATAACTATACATTTAATTATCTGGGATGAAAGAGTGTGATGCCACTTCTAGGAATATATCCTAAACATTCTGAAATACCAATCAGAAAGAATATTTTCATAGCAGCACTATTTACGATAGCTAAGATTTGGAAACAGCCCAAGTGCCCAACATTAGAAGAGTGGATAAAAAGTGATCTATTTGTACCGTGGAATATTATGCAGCTTTAAAACAGATGGATTTCGATAAATGTATAATGACCTGTACCCACCATTATAGTTTCATACACTAAATTTTTATTGCTGGTGGAAATGCAAAATAATATGGCCAATTTGGAGAATAGTTTCACAGTTTCTTATAAAACTAAACACACGCTTACCATACAATCCAGCATGCATACTCCTGGGGATTTACCCAAAGGAATTGAAAATTTATGCTCATTCAAAAACCTGCACACAGACGTGTGTTTAACATCCTGTTTCACTAACTAAAAAATCATCTCTGCGCTGTATGTTCATCCCTCTCTCCCCCTTAACACCTAGAAAAGAGTACTGATCATTTTACTGTCTCTATGATTTTCAGTAGTTGGAATCATATAGTAAGTAGCCTTTTTCAGATAGACTTTCTTCACTTAACAATAGGCATTTTAAGTTTTCTCCATGTCTCTTCCTGACTTGATTACATTGAATGCCATGCCATTGTCTGGATGTACCATGGTTTATTTATACACTCATGTAATGAAGGGCATCTTAGCTGATTCAAAATTTGGCAATTATGAGTAAAGTGGCTATCAACACATGTGCAGGCTTTTGTTTGGACATAGATTTGAACTCCTTTAAGTAATTATCAAGAGGCATGAGTGCTGACTGTATGGGAAGAGTATGTTTAATTTTGTAAGAATCTGCCAAACTATGTTTTCAAGTGGCCATACTCTTTTGCTTCTCCACCAGCAATGAGTGGGGGTTCCTGATTTTCCACCTCCTCCCTGGCATTTGGTGTTGTCAATGTTCTGGAATTCTGCCATTGCAATAGGTGTGCTGTGCTCCATTACTGTTGTTTTAATCTGCATGCTCCTGATGACATGTGATGTGATAAATATTTTCATGGGCTTGTTTTTCATCTGTGTATCTTCCTCTGTGAGGTGTCTGTTAAGATACTAGTACTTGCACCATTTTGTAATTGTGTTCTTTGTTATCTTATTGTTGAGTTTCTAGAGTTCTTTTTATCTTTTGGATCACAGTCTTTTTCATAGATTGCACTATGCAAGTACTTTTCCCAATTTGTGGCTTGTCTTAGTATCCTGTTGATGTTGTTTTTTTTAAAGCAGAAATTTTAAATATTAATGAAATTCAGTTTATCAGTTATTTCTATCAAGGTTCATGACTGTGGTGCCATATGTAAAAAGTCATCACTTTTGTTCTTTGGTCAATGATCAGCTGACTATATTTAGTATGCCTATTTCTAGGCTCTCTGCTCTGTGCCATTGATCTATGTGTCTATTCTTACAACAATACCACAATATCTCCATTGGTGAAATTTTATAGAAAGTCTTGAATAAGTTAGTGTCAGTCTTACAACTTTCTTCTTCATATGAGGTTGTCTATTCAGGTCTTTTGCTATTCCACGTAAACTTTAAGATCAGTTTGTCAATTCACAAAATATCTCCCTGTATTTTTGAGTGGTATGCATGAATCTATAGCTCAAGCAGGAAAGAAATAATGTATTAATTATATCACATAAATATGGAATATCTCTCCAATTACTTAGTTCTATTTTATATCGCTCATCAGAATTCTGTAGTTTTCCATATATAGGGCTGTCCATAATGTTATTAGATATGAATTATTTCACTTTTGTGGTGCTGTGTAAATGTCACTGTTTTTTGGCTTGTCAAATGTGTTTTAATAAATCTACTGACATGATCATGTAATATTTTTTATCCTGTTATCAGGAATTATATTAATTGATTTCCAAATGTTGAGCCAGATTGCATACCTGGAATATATTCATATGGTCATGGTGTGTAATTCTTTCTATACCTTTTTGGATTAGACTTGATAATATTTTGATGTGGATTTTTGCACCTATGTTCATAATAAATATTAGTCTGTGGCTTTCCTTTTTAAAAAATATTTTTATTGATTTCAGAGAGAAAGGGAGAGGGAGAGAAAGAAAGAAACATCAATGAGATAGAATTATTGATTGGTTGCCTCCTGCACACCCCTTACTGAGGATTGAGCCCACAACCTGGGCATGTGTCCAAACCATGAATTGAACCATGACCTCCTGGTTTATAGATCATTGCTCAACCCTGAGCCACACTGAGGGAGCTGGACTGTAGCTTTCTTATCTTGTATTGCCTTTGTCTGGTTTTCATATAGGCTAGTGCTGGCTTAAGAGAAAGAGCTAGAAAGCGTTCCTGTTGCTTCTATCTTCTAGAACAAATTGTAGAGAATTTGTGTAATTCCTTTCATAAACTGTTGGTAGAATTCACCAGTGAACCCATTAGGGTCTGATCTATTTTGGAGAGTAACTGATGGCTCATTCAATTTCTCTAATAGATATATAGATATATTCAGAATATGTGTTTCTTCTTGTGTTAGTTTTGGTAGATTGGGTCTTTTAAGGAATTGGTCTATTTCAACTAGGTTATAAATCTATGATTTGAGAGTTATCAATAATATTCCTTTATTATTTTTTTTAATATCCAGGGGATCTGTAGTGATGTCTCTTTTTCATTTGTGATATTCTTATTTGTATTCACCTTTTTTACCTTAGCCTGAATAAAGTAACATCAAAACAAATAAACCAATTTTATTCATTTTTTCAACGAACCAGATTTTATTTTGCTTGATTTTCTCTATTGATTTTCTCTTTAAAATTTCATTGATTTTACTCTAATTTCTATTATTTCATTTCTTTTGTTTACTTTAGATTTCATTTGTACCCCCCCCCCCACACAACAGTTTTTTTTAGTTTCTCATGATGTAGGCTTAGAGGGTTGATTTTTAGACTTTTCTTCATTTCAAACATATGCATTAACTGATATTAATTTCTCCCAAAGCACTGCTTTTGTTTGCCACATACATTTTGATAAGTTGTATAATTATTTAGCTTAAAATATTTTTAAAAAAGTATTAAGATTTCTTTTTATCCATGTAGTATTAGAAGTTTATTTTTTAATCCTCAAGTATTTGGAAATTATCCAGTTATCTTCCTGTTATTCATTTCTAAGAGCAGATGTTGTATGATGTCATTATTTTAATATGTTAATTTGTCAAGAATGTTATCTATCTTACTGAATATTTCAAGTAACTTTAGAAATAATATGTATTCTGCTGTTGTTGGATGATGTGGTTTATAGATGTCCATTAGATCAAGTTGATTGATTGTGTTGTTGAGTTCAAGAATGTTCTTACTGATTTTCTGTCTGCTGGGTCTGTCCATTTTTGATAGAGGGATGCTGTAGTCTCCAATTATAATAGCAGATTCATCTATTTCTTCTTGTAGTTCTATCAGTTTTGCCTCACTTACTTTGCTGTTCTGTTTTTAGGTTCATTTACATTAAGTATCATGTCTTCTTAGAGAATTGACCCCTTTATCATTATGTAATGTCAGTTTTTATTCCTGATAATTTGTCTTACTCTGAAGTCTGCTCTATCTAAAATTAATATAGCGATGGCTGTTTCCTTCTGTTTACTATTAGCATAGCAGATCTGCCTCCATTTACTTACATTTCACCTATCTGCATTTTATATTTAACTAGAGGGCTGATGCACAAAATTAGTGCAAGAGTTGGCCTTCCTTCCCATGGCTGCTGGCACCAGCTTCGCTCTGGCCCCCGGGACCTGGGCTTCCCTCCAGCTTCATCCAGAAAGTCGTCTGGAAGGATGTCTGGTCATATTATGCTTTTATTATTATAGAAGTGGGTATCTTGTACGCAACATGTAATTGGTTCTTATTTTTTGATCCACTCTTACAATCTGTCTTTTAATTGGTTTATTTAAATGATTCATAGCCAAAGTGATTATTGATGTGTTTTGTATTAATATCTTCCATATTTGTTATTATTTTCTATTTGTTGCTCCTGTTCTTTCTCTTTTTATCTCTGACTCCTTTTCTATTTTCTGTGGTTTTATTGTGCATTTATATTATTTCATTTTTTGTCCTTCTTTAGCATTTCTTTTTTACTCTTTTTAGCAGTTTCACCAGAGTTTACAATACACATTTACAAGAAATAGAAGTACACTTCAAATAACTCTACATCACTCACTGGTAATGCTTATCATTTATAATGACAAAATAATCCAAATTTCTCCCTCCTGTCCTTGTATCATTTCTATAATTAATTTAATTATACAAGAACATACATAGTGCATGTATAGGCTATAACAGTGTTGCTATTATTTTTAACAAACTATTATCTGTTAGATCATTAAAAATAAATTTTTATTTTAACTTTAATTTATTCTCCCCCTTTCTTTATGTAGATCAATGTTTCTGGCACTCTAGCAGTATTGAATATAATTCTATATTCAAAGATCTTGTCTGTCTTGTTTGCAAATAAGTATACAGTACCTAGGCTACTCTTTAACTTAATAAACGTTTATTGATTAAATAAATTAAAAAATTGAATACACTATAGAAAATAGCGTTTATCTTTATTTTAAAGTCACATTCATAGCAGTATTATAGGATCTAAGACACATATTATAGGATCTAAGACACAAAGACACATTATGATCTTTGAATGCATAATAATCTGACCACTCGTGTATATCATATATAATAAAAGACTAATATGTAAATTGTCCCCTCAATCAGGAGTTTGACCAGCAGACAGGCTGGCCAACTGCCCATGTCCTGTTCTCCTGGTAAGGCTGGCCGACCTCACCCATGCATGAATTCATGCACCGGGCCTCTAATATACATATCAGAGATCATAATAATCTGGCTATTCCATGTAAGTCCGATTTTAGCATCAAGTGACATTTCATAACATGGAAAAAAAAAGACTACTAAATGTTTTCTTACTCTAAATATATGTGGCAACTTTGCCTTACAAAAAATGTGACTGCTCACAAAGAGACCATAGTTAGGCAATTATACAAAGAGTTTTAAGACATTATTAAATGTATATTATACTTCCTTTTAAAAGTCTAATCTCCAAAACTTAATAGGAATTCTAATCTCCCCATTGAATACATTAAATGACACAAATACATAAGTTTCTCTGAAACTATGATGCCCATGAGAACACAAAACCCTGAAAAAAAAAAATAAGAGAAGGTACAGCATGTTCTGTTATTTATGTCTTAAGCTTCTTAGACATACCCTCATTTCTTTGAGGCTATGAATAAAAGTAAACTTCACATTATAATCATAGAACTTCAGAATAAACTGGGGAAATTATTAGTACTCCTAAGTACTTTTTTTTTTGCTTCAATTTTTATCATTCCTATAAATCTTTAATTCTGTTGATGAGAATGCATGTAGAAGATACTTGGTATGAAATTTCCCTCAGTCTTATCATCAAGAAAAGGAAAATTCCATTTCTTCCTTCTTCACACTGAGGGTAGCTGAGATACTGTCTTAATACTCTCAGTTCCTTCAAGGAGAATATCTCCATAAACGTAAGATGTTGTTTTGGGAAAGTTTTAGAACATTGCAAAACAAGTAATAAGAACAAGAAAGGCTCTCAGAATTACAAGAGACAACTTCCTTACCAGAAATCAGGAACCTGTTTAAAGGGATCAACCAAAACACCCATGTGTAGCACATAGACACAGACCACAGTGTGGAGATCGCTAGAGGGAAACGGAGATGGGGTAGGGGAAGGCAGGCAAAGGGTGGGGGGGGATAGGCCCAGAAAGAGACTTTGCTTGGGGCAATGGGTGCATGATGCACTGGGCAGGTGATGTTTTGTTGAGTTGTATACTTGAAACCTGTCTGGTTTTGTGAACCAATATCACCCCAATAAATTCAATGAGAAAAAGAAAGATCAATGAGATGAACAAGGCGGTGGCATTTCATTGTGACACTTATAAATAGAGGGTTAAGATGGAAATTAAAATGTTTAATATTAGAGGCTATAGCTGGAGGCTACTAGGCAAAAAACGTTGTGTACGCCTGTGGCCATTTCATGATGTTTACATATCACAGTTTTTCACAATTGCCTAGGTTTTGGTGTACATGTCTCAGATTACTGTTTTGCCTATGACAATACCTAATTTAACAAATATGGACTAATACACACACACACACACACACACACACACAAAATAGAAAATTTTGCAATCTGCTGAAATTAATTTGAGTAATTTGGACCAATGTTTATTCATCACAGCAGTTTCAGAGATGTATGTTATTATCGATCAGCCTATTCCTATGGTGAGCAGGAGCGAAGGAGTAGAGCTTTCTGGAAGTAACGTGCTTTCACCATAGGATGCGATGACCAATGGGTCTACAGTGCAAGCAATCTCTGTGCTGCTCAGTGGTTTCCTAGAAACTAGATGAAGTTTGTCAGACTTCTCCTAAGACCGAAAATAATCACGGAATTTCCATTTGCTTTAATTGAATTTGGCAAGATATTTTGTTTGTATAATTATAAATTCTAAACGTAAAACACACAAAAAATGCTTGAGTATAAGGAAAAAAAGTAATACTTCCAGAAGCAAGTAAATGAAGTCATTTGCTGGAGTGAACATTTTTGTCCCATTGCTTATTTATTACCTGTCCTAAGACAGACTCTGCCTTTGCTTCCATTTTAAAAGATCAATTATGGGATAATTCATTCAGTAGTTAAATTTATATTATATATATATTTTGAAGGAAAAAGTAGTATCTGATATTGCTTAATATCTTTATTTAGAATTGAAATATTAAGGCATAATAGCAGAAGTGCATTCAGTTGAACAGAGTTTATTGTTTAGAACTGGAGAGCAATATTTATATAATTTATTTTGTTTTTCTTATTTTTTGTTTTATTAGTTTTTATCTGCTTTTATTAACTTATTTGTGATGTTTTTAATTTGGTCGGTTTGAATTTATTACCCAAACCCAGGCTGAATCTTTTTCAATTTTTGTTAAATATAAATTATGTCTTCTAGAAAGTGTTTCAGAAGCCTCAAAATGAACAACCTATAGTTCTTTCAGCTGTCCTTTCTTTTCAATTTTGAATGGCTTATTACTCTTTTCAATATATGTGCACACACACATGAACATGCATATACGCATACGTATTTGTTAATGAATATGAATATACAAATATACAAATGATATATATTTGCACATGAATGTACACATCTGTATCTTAACAGGTAGGTAGATGGATAGATAGGTAGGTAGGTAGATAGATGGATAGATAGATAGATAGATAGATAGATAGATAGATAGATAGATAAGGTCCATTTATATTGTACTATTATAGGGTATTTATGATACTAAATGTTATAATGGGTATTTATTAACTGAAATAAAAAAGTTGCCTGCAAACAATTCAGTGTTGACTGTGTAGTCTAATGCGGGCTGAGTAAAGACACTGACAAAGCAATGCTACCATCTCCCTTTAGGTGGGAATAAAACATTTATCTGCATGTTATCTTATGTTCATGTTATATTTCTTTAGCCTAAAAAGCTCCCAGAATTTTAAACTTGTCATCATTCTGGGACAATTTACGGGAAATGCTCTATGAGCACCAGTGAGTATTAAAGTGCTTGTGCCTACCCTGATAATAATACTACAGTGATAAAACAGGTATCTATGACTTTACTATTAATCCCGCTTGTGCAATGATTTCCCTAGGGCATTCAACAATTCCATCAAAGTTTTTGAGAGAAGATATGACAGCATTGCTGGAAGCAAATCTAAAGAAATGAAAATCATTTTTTTTTAGCATCTCAGAAATTCATCTGTATCATCTCCTTGTTAGTGCCAGAGTAATAATTTCTAAATGGTCATTAATTGTCCCCAAGCTATAGAAATGAGAGATGATAAACATGGTAAACATTAAATACTAAAATTTGACACATTCTAAGTAAGCGACATCCCTGGGGAAGACCTTGCCTTTACTATCTTGCTTTGGAGAAACCCTGGCTGTGTTCTGGGGTATCGCCTCTCCCTATGGGGGCAAAGTTTTAACCAGAGAATGGGACATGCCCACCCAGAGGCCAGAACCCCTTTCTAGACAACCTGAGTCCCTGAAATTATCCGCAATTTCCAGTGGATAACTAACTTGTTAAGGCCACAAAGACAAATATAAAAAAGGTGTGGTGGTCTGGATCTCAATCTGAGTCTAACTCCACAATTCGTGTTCTTACCTACCTTTGTACAGAATTAACAATATATGCAATCATGATATGGTGCATATATTGTTAATTCTGTACAGAAATGATAGATACAGTATCTAATATGGATGAAACTATACCAGGCTTGTTTGCTTCATGTTTTATACATCTTCATTTTTACTTTTTATTTTCAACTTTCTGTGTCCTTATATTTAAGGTGCAGCTCTTCTAAGATGTATTGCATTTCATTTTTATCTATTCTGCTGATGTTTTATTGGAACAATTAGTCCATTTCAATTTGTAGTAGTCCCCCCTTATATGCAGGGTAAGACCCAATGTCTGAAATCATAAATAGTATGAACCCTATCTATATATATTATGTTTCTCCCCTTACACATACAGACTTATGCTAAAATTTAATTTATAAGTTAGGCAATTTCATGTGCGGCACAGCTTCAGTGTTTTGGACAGGTTCAAGTCTCAGACTGATGAGAAGCCACAGTCCTCTCATTGCCACGTGCAAGTCCCAGCTTGGAGGGCACTGCCTTCCCAGCACAAGTATAGCGAATGGCTGCAGTTGTAAGCTTGAACCTATGGTCTGAACACGTGACCCCACGTGCCTGAGTGATAGAGTTCAGGTGCATGTAGTTGAGTAGGTTTGAAACTCATGAGAACGTTGTGAACATATCGACCACGCCCTTACTTTGCTTCGTGGAAATCTGTCTATAAAACAAAGACTCTGCTTGTGGGCATCAGCACTGTCTCTCAGGAAGCAGTGTCCCACCGAGACCCAGCTTTTATTCTCTCATCTGTCTTTTCTAAGCCTTTCAGCCACCCCCTCTCAGGTGCACCCTCGGCCGTGCCGGCGTGGCACAATTTCACAGATGTAAGATTTGCTCTTACTGCAGGCCTTAGCAATCTCACTGTACAATTTTTCACCACAGGTAGAAGTAGAGAACTTTCACCTTTCCACTGAAAGGAAGCCCCTTAAGGCTTCTCTTTGGCCACATTGTCTGAATTGCCAGTGCTCCGGACCATGATGAAGTAAAATAAGGGACTGGATCAGAAGTCCTGAGATACTGAACCAGTCAATCTGATCACAGAGTGGCTCCTCAGGTTCTAATGGGGAGGGGGCATCTACAGGGTGGAGAAAAGGGACAAAGGGACGAGGGACATGCCTGGCAGGAGGGACAGAGCAGGACACTGGGAGATTTCATCATACTACTCACAATTTAAAAGGCATGATTTATTTATTACTGGAAACTTTTCATTTAATATTTTTGGACCATTGTTGACCTCTGGTAACTGAAACCACAGAAAACAAAACCAGACCTAAGGGAGGACTTCTGTAATATAAATAGTGACATGCGTGTAGGTATATATAGATATTTAATATTGTTTCCTATTTGTCTCATCTTTTATTATTAAAATGTACTAGCTTGTTTTCTATCTCTATTACTTTGTAATTTACACATTCTTTTACCATTCTTTTACATTCCCCTCAGGATTTCAATTTTTATTCTTGCCATATTGCAGTCTACTGCTTCATAAGCAATGCTAAGTATTTGGACTGTATTAATGGCATGTTTGTTTCATTTATGCCTTTTGTGTTATTATTGTGTGCATATTTTGTACCCTCCAAGACATCATTAATATTATTATTACACAAATATTCATTCAGATCAATCCATGTATTTACCACCTCCATTGTTCTTCATCCCTTTCAACATCTTCATGTTTCTGAGATCGTTTTCCTTCTGCCTGAAGCATTTCCTTTATTGTCCCTTTTGATGGAGTTTGCCTCTCAGGTTTGCTATGATGAATTTGTTTTTTAAAAAAATTTATTTGAGAGAAACTTTTGCTGAGCCTTTAATTCTAGGTTGTCAGTTATTTTCCTTCGGCACTTAAAAGGGAACATTATATTATGTACTATTTTACATTGTTACTCTCAACAGATGATATACTTGTCTCATTGCTGCTGTGTTGAAAGTACTATTAGTTTTATCCCTGTATCTGCTTTTTAAATGTATTTCTTGGCTTTGTGCTTTAGGTTTATACAAAATTTTAAACATGTGGCTTTATATTTTTTTATTATTTTGCAAATTCTCAGTCAGGATCTATACACATATAGTTTCTGCCTTAGTTTCTCTCTCTGTCTCTTCCAACACTATAATTGCACATACTGCTTCTTATGCTCTGTTTAGTATTTCCCTTGTGTTCTCAGAGCACTGCACTGGATACTTTTACTACACCTATCTTAGAGTTCACTAATTTTGTCTTCTGATATGTCCAATATTCTACCAAATCTGTCACAAGTTAAAACTTTTATTTTTAATTTATACATGTTCCACTTAATTATTTTTATATATTTTAATTTTGGGTGAATTTCTCATCTATTTTAAAAATATATTTATTATTGATTTCAGAGAAGAAGAGAGAAAGGGAGAGAGATATATATAGAAACATCAATGATAAAAGAGAATCATTGATCGGATGCCTTCTGTATGCCTTATACTGGGGATCGAACTTGCAACCCAGGCATGTGCACTGACCAGGAATTGAATCATGATCTCCTGGTTCATAGGTTGATGCTCAGACAATGAGCCAGGCCAACCAGGCCTCATCTATTTTTGAAAATATCACAGCTATTTTAAATTCTATGGCAGCTAACTCTAAGCTTGCTTTTATTGTCTAATTTATGTTGTTGCTGTTGTTGTTTGTCTATGTTTATGGTGTATGTGTTTGTGCTGTGTGTGTGTATATGTATATGTGTCGTTTCTTGGTATAAATAGTAATTTTGGGTTGAATATCATATGTTCTAAGTTTCTGATGTGATCCTTCTCCAGAGAGGTTTGAGACTTTCCTCTTATTGGCTGAGAAAGTTTGGAAAAAATTACCTCAATTCATTGGGTAATCATCTTATAAAAGGTTGAATGGATTTTTTTTTTTTTTAAGATCCCACTCCTGTCTGTTTTACCCTGGCTTTTAGAATGCAGCTCTCCAGGGATCCCAACTAAAAGGATATGTTGCTTACTAAGAGCATTATTTTTAGCAAGTCCTAAACATTTTTTTTGTCTCTTTTAGAATATGTGATTACATAAAATTTCACTGCTCTTCAGATGATTTTTACTTAGATTTAAAGGTTCTTTTTCTAGGCAGTTTAAGGACTTGCCCAATGCCAACACGTAAAATTGTTGAATATCAAGTTCACTTCTTTGAACTTCATTTTTCAATCATCTCTTGGTTCGACAGTGTAGGTTTCTTTGATAGCCCTGACTGTTTTCTGCTTGTCCAGCTCTATGTAATTGGCAAAAATTCTACGTTTGCTATAAGCCTCTTTGATCCTCACTCATGGGCTTTTGCCTCACTTCTTGGGGATCCAGGATAACACCAATAGATTAGCAGCTATCCTAGGACAAAATTAGCTACTGAAATATAGCTTCTTCTCTTTCCACATTTTCTACTTTCCAACATCTTAGCCCTTCAAGTCCTGATTACTTGGCAGCTCCCAAATATCTTCAAATGTATTTTTAAAAATACTCAACCTGGATTTTTCTAAGTATCCTTGACTGGAGCATTGTTCTGTTTACAAGATGAATACATCATAGCCCAAATCAAAAATCTCCAGAAAAAAACAAACCAACACTTTATGAAAGAGAAAGATTCATTTCTGTTGTGGTGGTAGAAATTTATAGAACTAACAACAAACCAATAAAAGACCTCCTGCTTAGGTGAGCAGTTTACATAGTTTTGTAATAATGATCTCTTTCCCAACTCCAAATTTAGAAGATTGTAACATTAAACAATCATACTACTATTATTCTTTCTTTTATCATATACCATCCTCAGTCCATGGAACATATGACTAAATATTTTATTATTTAAAAAATCCTGGAGGCTCTAGTTGGGTTGGCTCAGTGGATAGAGTATTTGCCTGTGGATTGAAGGGCCCCAGGTTCAATTCTGATCAAGGGCACATGCCTCGGTTGTGGGCTTGATCCCCAGTAGGGGTCATGCAAGAGAGAGGCAATCCATGATTCTCTCTTATCATTGATGCTTCTTTCTCTCTATCCCTTCCTCTCTGAAATCAATGAAAATATACTTTAAGAAATCATGGAGAATTATTCTCTCTTTTGTGACTAAAAGGTTTTCATCTAAGGCTAATTTACTTATGCTGAAAACATTCCACTCAGTCATATATTAATACTTCTGGGCTACATTTTAAAGTCATCCCTATCTCTTACTTCATCTGAAGTCTTTTTATTAGTTATTATCATAAACAATATATTTCAGACTCAGTCCATTAATGACTTCTCAAGTCCCTCACCTTATTGACATTGTGTTATGCACAAAAAGTACATTTCTTTTTATTTTTCATTTTTCATTGAATTTATTGGGGTGACATTTGTTAATAAAATTATATAATTTGTTATATAAAATTATATAGGTTTAAGGTGAACAATTCTATAATACATCATTTGTATTTTGTATTGTATGTTCACCACCCTAAATCAAGTGCTTTTTAAATTCAGGTTTTATTTGACAAAGAAAATACAAAAATACTACAGGGGTCACAATCACAGGTATGACTAATTATAAGACAGAGATTCATGTTAAAATTGGGCCATAATGATCATTTGGTTGACTTCAGAGTTATTAGATATTAGTAGATCTCTAAAACATTATGCGGAACCAAGTCTCCTATTTTTTTTTTTTTTTTGTACAAGGAGATATCTATTTAAATAGGTAGAAATAACATTCAGAGCTCAAAATAATAGAGAGGTTATTAGTTTGAAAGTCCCCAAACTTTAGATAACTTTTTTTGGTCTATGATTACCTATGGAAACTTTATTTTCAGAGATTGTGATGATAAGAGATTAATTAAAGGTTTTCTATACTATATATTAGTATACATACATTTTCTAATACTCTATATCAAACACCATTCTTTGATTATTAATACTAAATGAAATTTTCCATTCTAATTATTTTCTCCTTCTATATGAAAAATAATTTAAATAAAATTAAAAGACAACATCCTATAAGGAACAAAGAAATGCATCTATGGGCAAGAGTATCCACAGAATCAGTCTGGGTACATCGATGTGTATGTCACATTATAGACATACTTAATTCTTTTTCATTGGAAAAGTAGTTCTCTGTTTTGGTAGTAAACACCACAAAGAATTGTGGTTTTTATATACCCATAAGGAAGTAAAAGGAAGAAAACAGCTCAGTTCTTTGGTGACGATATGTGATGACATGCTATTGTGATAAAAAGCAGTATTTGGGGCTTACCATTTGCCATGGAGACTACACTTAGGAAACACCATGTGATGTAATGAGGGATAAATGCCCCTTTTCTATGTTACCAGACCGAGGCCATTTGTGAGCCCACGTTTTGAAATAGTTTTTAAAGGCGAGAAAAAATTATTTTTGTTTTCAGATAGAGCATCTACTTATATCTACCATGTTTTCCTTTGCACCTGCATTTGTTGCCCCTTAGAAGTGCATGAGAAATAGCAATGAAGTAGATAAGACCCAATGTAAGGACACATTATTTTTTTCCCACTGAACATATGTTTAACTTTGGTGAATTTCAACTTCTTTATTCAGAAGTTGGATTAACTGTGTAAAGCCCTGTCTGAATACTGCCTTGACTGTCTGCATTTTATTAATATGTGATTAAGTAAATGTTGACTGAGCTAGGGCTCAGACGGGAAGATCCTTAGTGAAATAATAAGGACACCAAATGTGGTTTATGTAACGGCATGAAACTAAACACATTTCGTTTTCCAGAGGTTAACATCCAGGATTTTGAAGAAGAAAGTCGCATAATTGTATATAAGTCCTGCTTCCTGGTTTTATTATAGGTTGAAATTGCCCGAGATGGATTCAGTATTCAAAGAATTTCCTGTGGCATGAACATGACTGGAAAAATAATTTTCAACATTAAATGTGGTGAACTGCTGAACTTTGTTAATACTTTTTGCAGCATTCAATTTAATTTTAATAAATTGCATGACTCTGGCAATAGAGGGACGTCTGAAGATTGAGAGCCTGAATAGGTCACAGGAAAAGTTGGTTTGCCAGTGCAAGCCTGTTAAAACACTAACTAGAAAATTAGGCAGGAAAAAACAGTTTAAAAAATATTGTGAGTATCTCTGATCATCAGCTGGTTGAAAAGAAGTAATATGACAAACAGGAAATTACAAAGAATAACTATTTTGACTGCAGTGGAAATCACGACTTAGGTAGCCACATTTCAAACCAAACGCGGAATATTTTCCTGGAATTTAAAGAAAAAGTATCCAGATGTCTAAACATTCCACTCAATGCAGCTTTTATTTGGAGTTTGGCAAATCTTCAGAAAACTTGTAGTCAAGTTTAGTTGAAATACTTTTTCCAGTCCATTTACATAATTTCATGTCTTTTAGGCTTCTGCATTATATATATATTAGCAGGGGCCTTAGTTAAATGTAGGCTTTCTGAAAACCTATTTGTTATATAGCTTCCCATCACATGCTTCATTGATCAAGTCAGTATGCAAATCTGTGAACAACTACAAACAATAGTGAGGATAAATCTACATAATGTTACCATTAAATTGTCCATCCAGGGTCTCCATATACGGCTCTCAAAGAGTACAAAGTCCCCTCCAAGGAAGGAGATGCTCTCTTATTTACAGGTTTGACATGAACATGTTTATTTTTAAGATTAAAAAATACTATAAAAATAATATTTGCTTTATGGATATATTATTTTAGTTAAGTAACTACATGATAGAACTCCCTTATAAAATTTTTGTCATAAGAGTATAAAAAAATCCCAAAACCTAGCAGGTGCTCAATAAATGATTTCAGGAACAGCAATAAAAATGACAACTAACTAATTCATTTGTATTGCCTCATTGAAATTTAGTAACTGGTTAGCCTTTGTATAATATATTATAATTATGCCAATATTTAACATGAAAAAGCTTAGTCATACTGAGTTTAGTGCTGTGATCAAGGTCAAAACATTAGTAAAATTTAGCCTTTACTGGTTTGGCTCAGTGGATAGAGTGTTGACCTGCGGACTGAAGGGTCCCGGGTTCAATTCTGGTCAAGGGCATGTACCTTGGTTGTGGGCACATCATCAGTTTGGGGTGTGCAGGAGGCAGCTGATCAATGTTTCTGACTATCTCTCTCCCTTCCTCCATGTAAAAAACTCAATAAAATATATATATTATGGAGAGGAAGGGAGAGAGATAGAGAGTCAGAAACATCGTTGAGAGAGAAACATCAATCAGCTGTCTTTGATCAGAATCCTGAACCCGGAATCCTTCAGTCCACAAGCTGATGCTTTATCCACTGAGCCAAACTGGATTCAGCAATAAAATATATTTTTTAAAAATTTAGAATCAGTATTCACATTGATTTACTATGACTTTAGAGATTTTACATTCAATCACTTTAGTAGGGAAACCTGAATAAAACAAAACAAGCAACAACAAGTCATGAAAGATCAGCAAACAAACTAAATTAGGTGGGCATGTGACAATGACTGAAAGAACCAAATTCACATATTCATGGATCCATGCAAGAAGCCTTTCCTAGGTACCACTACGAAGGGACAGAACAGAAGCTGAATAAACAGTTCCTGATGTTGGGTGGTGAGTTGAGGTGGCATGGATGAGAGTCCAGTTCTTAGTTGTAAGCAGCAGAAACTCATGGCTTCTTCCATCAGAAAAGAAATGGGTTGGAAGTCTACTGTGCAGTTCACAGATGCTTTGGGAACACTGGACACTGGGGTGACAAATGGCCAGGAACAAAGAAGACGGTGCAGATACAGTCACAGTGCAGAGCGAGTCCCCTGCGGACACCCTGTTATCACTGTTTGACCTTGGACGCTGCAGCATAGACCATTAATGAAGGGGCCCTGGTGCTGCCCTGGGGCTTTGGCACAGCTAAAGCTGGGTGCCGCTGGTGCTCTTGCCAGACAGGGCCTTCACCACCTGTTTCTTTGCATCTCTGCTCTGAAGCTTGGATCCTTCCCACCATGCCATATAAAGCGTTTGTAAAGAAGCCTGAAAACAAAATAAGAATATATAGTGTATCAGTTGAGGTTTAACCAGAAGAGAAGAACCAGGAGGAGAGATATCTGAATACACGCATACACATATACAGATATCTGAGTGTTTGTGTGAGTGTGTTTATTACAGGGTTGGCTGAGTTAAACCCAAGTCTACAAGCAAATGGTCAGGATGGGAAGATCCCAGGGATCCAACAGAGAAATTACCATTCCAGCTGTGAATTGCAGTCCCTACATTTCAAGAAGGACGTATTTTCTCTTTAAAGATCTCATACTGCATTTTTCCAGGCCCAATCAGCAGAATCTTCAGCCCTCTCTGGTTATCTTGCCCCATGTAAGCTGGAGGGAGCAGGGAAGGTAACTGAGAAGAACTACTGAAGATCACAGAGCAAAGGGCACCGGCTCACTGAGCCGAGAGACCAAACTGCAGGACTACAGAGCACTCTCCCGCCCCGAGACCCTGCCCGGCGGCCTGTGGTTATTCTGAATGTCATACTAGCCCCTTGGAATATAATTTCAAAAATCTTTACAACCTACATCACATTAGCATATTAGCTGTGGAGAAATGTTTTTATGCAATGATTTGAAAACACACACACACACACACACACACACACACACACACACACTCGCGCGCGCTTCCAATCCTCTAAGACAGTACTTTGTGGCCTGAATTTTACTCCATATTTTATTTCTATCCAACAAAGGAAGTACATATTTATCCCTTTCCAGACACAGGGGGAGTACAGGACCCAGCGGAATAATTTTAAGCTAAGTATTATATTGCTCTAATACCAATAGGATGAGAATAGTTTCTTAGGGGAAGTTACAATTTTATGGCAAAAACATTAAAAGTCAAAACTGTGTTCTCTGTGAAGTACTGAGACTTGTTTTCCTATCCAGTGTCATCTCCAAAGAAGCTTCGTCTCCTCCCCTGCTACTTCCTCCTTTCGCTGTTTGCTCAAGAGTACCTGGCTCTTCCCCATTTCAACCCCCTTTAGAGTTACGATTGTAGTATCATGTGTTTACCCGAGAGAAACAAGAGGAAAAGCAGTTGCCTTCCTGAAAAATCGAGGTGATTGTTTCAGTTCACCAGGTTATCCCATGTGTCTCAGCTGTCTTATCTTTAAAATGGGAGCACTCCATTTAGAAAAGGTGTTGGGTTGTAGAGGACACCAAATAATTCGTACATCATCTAGAGAAAAACACTTCCAAAATCGTCATAGTCACTAGAAACCCATGACGGATGTCGGCTGGTTTCCTGCTTCCAGTATCTGTTCTCCCAGTCCTTCTGTGTCATTAAGGTGTTATGACTTTTTTAGATTATCACCGGTTCGGTGGTTCACAGGGTGCTGCTACATGGCCGCAGTTCAACGGAGCAACATGGCCCACAGGAGAAAATGAGGTGGAGAAGTTTATTACTTACGGGTCCCGCCCAAAGTACACGCATGCTAACAGAGTCACAGGCGGAGGTCAAGCGGAGAGCAGGCAGAGTGGGATGCAGACCCAGTGCACGTGCCTTTATTAAGGTCCATGGGTGGGACATGTAGGCATTTAGGGGTTCTTAGGCTAACAAAGAATTGGTCAACTCAAACCAAAGAGAGAGGGGTTTTGGAAGGCTACAGGGCAGGGCGGGGGAGGGATGGTGGTAGGAGTTATCTAAGAGACTCACAAGGAGAAGTCCCTGGGCAGGAAGGAGACCATTGCTCACAGGGCATTGAAGAAGCTGTATCAGGGACTTACACTGGCTTCTGACTTTGCAGGCTAGTATCTAGGCCATGCAGTTGCTTGAGGGGGTTTGTGTCAGCTTAAGGCCCTTAGAATCTGCTTGGCCAAACAAAATGGATGCCAAAGGAGCAATGCCATGGATACGTTTAGCCAGATTAATAGCATGAGGTATTCTCACATTAAGTTCCAGGAACCTTAGCTGTTTATCAATTTAATCTCTCAGTTTTTCTTTGGAGGTGCAAGTGTGTTCAGATAAATGGAACATGTTGTTCCTCTTACATGCTCCCATCACCCCCCCTCCCATCACCACCATGTTCACAACCATAAACAACTATTGTGTTGTCAAAGAAATGCTTAATTCTTTTTGGATCCACATGGGTTGCTGTGCCACCTGTCTTTGACTATGCTTAATTTTTTTCTAGTATCACAACATAATTTAGCATAAATAGAATCACTTTTTCTCTAGTTTTTACTCATAGACCTTTTGGATTTTATATATAATCTGACTAGAGGCCTGGTGCATGAAATTTGTGTGCTCAGTTGGGGTGTGGGTCCCTCAGCCCAACCTACCCTCTCTCGCAGTCTGGGAGCCCTCAGAGGATGTCCAACTAACTGCGGGAGGTGGGTCTAAGCCAGCACTTGGACATCCTTAGCACTGCTGTGGAGGCAGGGAAGGCTCCTGCCACCACTGCTGTACCTGCCAGCCATCAGCCCAGCTTTTGGCTGAGTGATGCTCCCCCTGTTATGGGAGTGCACTGCTCACTAGGGGGCAGTTCCTGCATTGAGTAGGATCAGGATAAAACTGGCTCTCTGACATCCCCCCGTGGGGTCCCAGATTGCAAGAGGGTGCAGGCCAGGCCGAGGGACCCCACCAGTGCACAATCAGGGCAGGGGAGGGACGTAGGAGATTGGCCAGCCATGGAGGGACTATGGAAGGATTCCAGGGTGTGTCTGGCCTGTCTTGCTCAGTCTTGATTGGCCAGACCCCAGCAGCAAGGTAACCTACTGGTCAGAGCATCTGCCCCCTGGTGGTCAGTGCCCTTCATAGCAAGCAGTTGAGCGGCCTTAGCATATAATTAGCATATTACTTTTTGATTAGTTGAATGGACAACCAAACACTCAGCATAGTAGGCTTTTATTATATAGGAAGTAGAGAAGATGATTTCTAGAAAAAAAGATCATTTTTAAGTAGCAATATTTTATTTTTATTATAAGCTTGCGAGATGACATTGATACAAAGCTACATAAATGGATTCTTCAAGAAGCTAGGACACTTACCCAAGAGAGCCCCAACTCTTCTATCAATAATTAATCCTAAGCATAGCACTACACACTCTTCTGTTCTGGATTGCTTTCATTTACAATCTGGTGAGATTAGGCAGAAGGTAAGTGAAGCGAGCAGAGGTGGTTGACAGAACTCCTTTTCCCTCACGTGTCTCAATGTCAGGTATGCTTCTTGCAAAGTAATTGTAGTCATCCACCAGAATGTCTGTTTTCTTAATATGACCTAAACATAGGCGAGGGCATAGATGTTTAACCTTTTCAAGGGCTACTTTCAAACCTTTATCAATTTTTCATATCATGAATGGCATAAAGGTATATTATTCATTTTATAAGATTAAATAAAGAATAATGGGAGCATGCTATATAACTGCTTCAGACATTTAATGACAATTATGAGTTTAAGATGATGAATGGAGAACAACAAAGCCACACTCATATGTGAATGTTGGGCAGTTCACCATTTCTCCTTATGGTGGAGGGACTTAAGTTAAGGAGAATGAGATTAAAATTCATACTTCACCTACACCATCAAGGGACTGAACTTGCATGTGTCAAATCATACATGCCTAGATTTTTTTGATTCTGTCAGAGACCAGTTAAAGATCAGTACTAAAACTAAAGTCTTAGCCACAATATGCAGTCTCAGTGACTCCCAGGAAGAGTTCCTGTGACTGAGTTGTAGGTTGTATAGGAAGTGCACGATGGGCTAGAATTGTATTAACCCCCAATTCTCATCTACCTACAATCTCTGAATGTGACCTTATTTGGGAATAGGGTATTTGCAGATGTAACCAGGTTAAGATGAGTTCATACTAGATTAGGATGGGTCCTAACTCCAATATGATTGATGTCTTTATAAGAAGAAGGAAATTTGGACACAGACACAGAGAATGGGAGAGGAGAACACCATTTGAAGAAACAGAGACAAACACGGGAAAGAACACCAGGAAGTGATGGGTTGCCAGCAATCACTACAGTGTAGGAAGAGGAAGAAAGGAGTATTCTGTGGAGGCTTCAAAGAGAGAACAACCCTACTGACACTTTCATTTTGGACTACTAGCCTCCATAACAGTGAGGGAATAAATTTATGGTGTTTTATGTCATCAGACTTATGGTCATTTGTTCCAGCAGCCCTAGAAAGTTAATACAGCACATGTGAAGATACAATAAAAGGGGAACTTGCCACCTAAGAATGATAGAACCTTGAAGATCAAAGGCAGAAATCGGTTAATGGTTATTTAGTAATCAAGTGGGAGCCCAAATCAGATTTCAAAAATTCCATTCCCTTGAAAAAATTTACACTCTATCAAGATACAGAGTCTCAAGCAATTTTAGCCTAAGGACTTCTTCTTAAAATGTTTATATCTCACCTGGCCGGTGTTGCTCAGTGGTTGAGCATCAACCTATAAACCAGGAGAACATGGTTGGATTTCTGGTCAGGGCACATGCCCAGAGTTGCAGGCTTGATCCCAATAGGAGGTGTGCAGGGGGCAACCAATTAGTGATTCTCTGTCATCATTGATGATTCTTTATCGCCTTCTCCCTTTAAAGTCAATAAAATATATACTTAAAAAAGTGTTATAGTCAGAATAATAAAAGTACATTTAGTTTAAACTATAAATTTGAATTCTGCCACTTATATGAATGATATATTTCTGAACATCAGGTTTAAATGTTTCATTTTAATGAAGTTACTTTGTGTCAGCTTAGTGGTAGAAATTCATAACTTTAATGGAAAATTATGTCATTTCAAGAGTGTTTAGGACCAGTGATAAATTTTAACTATTTTACTCTTCATCTAAAACTTTTATTTTCTTTACTTTAAAGGGAATGATACTCTGTCAGTTCCTAAAAACTAAAAATAGTATGAGGTATAATTTGTATTATTTCACAAGTGACCTAAGAACATGATTAATTTGTAAAT
The DNA here is from genome assembly GCF_964339955.1 of Pipistrellus hanaki. Classification (NCBI taxonomy): domain Eukaryota; kingdom Metazoa; phylum Chordata; class Mammalia; order Chiroptera; family Vespertilionidae; genus Pipistrellus; species Pipistrellus hanaki. Next base: position 11,564,668 of record NC_140519.1, read on the forward strand.
ATGTGACCATATCTCATCATACATAATTTAAATTATCTTTATCTTTACTTTTTCAACAAATATAGCAACATATCTAATTTTTACTAGCAAATGCCTATTTATCTGAGAATTAATATATTGTTGCCAAACTTTCTCTGAAAAGATACCACTCTCATTGATGTGATGTTAGTAACATTTGTATTTTTTCTCTTTTTGTACAATTTTCACAAATTGTACCTTATTCTTATTTTTTCAATACATAGAAAATAGGCAGTCAACTGACAGTTCTGAAAAAGAACCCTAAACTTGCAAATCAAAGACATTTTTAATCTTTTTTTCACTTCCCTGAATTTGTTTTGACTTCTTCTATTTGTTATTTTTGAGTTTCTTTATTTGCTTTCACTTTATTTAGCAGTCCTTTAAATATTGAAAGCATTTAAAGACATTTTTAAAAGTCAAAACAAGTAAACATTTTTAATGATTAGGAAAATTGTACTAATAATAGAATCATTCTTGCAAGAAAAATAAATTGGGAGGCAAAAATGAGTAACTAGTTAAAGCTTTAAGCAAGGAAGCAAGCAGTAAAAACTTTGGGCCCTTGAGAGGAGAAAGGGTTAATAGAAAGACTAAAGAAAGGGGTATTAGGTTTGAAGTTAGGATGACCTAGTGTTTCCAGGATTTGCGCTCAGCTCTCATTTCTCATTCAATGACCTGCTGCTTTCTGAGTTTATTGAAAATTAGTTAGATTTGTGACTAAAGTTAACTGTAGTTAATTTGCCTAATTTTCTAATTTGGCTCACTCAACTCGTGAAATTATTCCTCTTTTCTTGCAAAAGAATTGAGAGCTTTGCCTCTATGAACCTTTTTCCTTTGAGCCTTTGCTGATGATACCTGAATCTTCCTGTCTCGTTCTGAGTGTGGTGGAAGGTAGACAATGAGACTACGCTTTTCTGTTAGGCCGTGGTCGGCAAACTGCGGCCCTCGAGCCACATGCGGGTCTTTGGCCCCTTGAGTGTGGCTCTTCCACAAAATACCACGGCCTGGGCGAGTCTATTTTGAAGAAGTTAGAAGAAGTTTAAATTTAAAAAAATTAGCTCTCAAAAGAAATTTGAATTGTTGTACTGTTGATATTTGGCTCTGTTGACTAATGAGCTTGCCGACCACTGTGTTAGGGTTTTCAGGATTCCGTACCACAGTTTCTACATGCTTCTCAGAACCATTCATTAGCACCACAGGCCTCAGCTTTTCCTCGCTGGCCTTTAATACTAATGTAAGATACAGTCATTTATCTGCCTTATCCAGCCTCACAAAACTGCAGGCAAGACCCGCCCTGCCCTATGTTTCTCCCACAGCCTTGGGTCACTCCCACCCTCATGCCATCCAGGAAAGGGGACTGGAGGTGCTAGACAGCAATGAAGCATTCCGCAACTACAGGCATGGACTTGGCTGAAACACTCCCAGGTTACTCCTGCTAAAAAAGACTTGTGAAAAGGGACTTGATCAACCACCCTCTTGTTTGACATGTTTAAACTTAATGCCCCTTGCTGCAATTTAGCATGTCTTCTAGTCTCAACTTGAGGGCAAATTGCAAACATCTGCTTAGTGTTTCAGAGTCAGAGGATTGGGAGTTGTTAGTGGTTGGCAGTACAGGAGAAATTCTTCAGCTAGGCCTCAATATATTTTCAAAGACTGTATTGAGTGCATTGTTGTAACTTGTCTAAAAGGATTAACTGGAAATTTAAAAACATAATAGTCCTCTATTGTGGATTGTGTAATAAATTATTTAATTAATCCCTTTTAAACAAATTTCACAACAAAAGAACTTCCTCCACAAATAAGAGAGAAGGGCAGGGTAGGCAGGAGAGGAAGAAGGCAGGAATCTGAGGGGTGGGGATAAAATGGTGTCCTATTGGCAGACAGAGCTCAATGGGTCGATGCTACTGAATTAGCCTCTGGAGATGGCAGTTTAATAATGACATATATGTTACCAGAGTAACATATAAAAGGAAATATGAAAAGAAAAACATATATAATAAAAAAATGAGTTTTGTTCAAGATCTATCATGGCTAATAGGTAAATTTTGTCCATAATTCTTGGATTCTTGATGCATACTTTTTAATTAGGTTCCATTTATATAATCACTAGAGGCCTGGTGCATGAAAATTCATGCACTAGATGGGGGGTCCCTAAGCCTGACCTGCCCCCTCTCATAGTTCAGGAGCCCTCAGGGGTGGGAAGCAACCAGGAGATCAGAGAAAGGCAATGCCCCATCACACCTCTGCTGCTGCCACTGTTGACAGTGCAAGTCTCAGCTGGCCCTGGTTACCTGAGCCTTGGGCAGCCCAGGGTGGCTGGGTAGCCACCATCTGAGGCTTGCCTGTGCCTCAGGCCAGCCCTGAGCAGCTGGGAGACAGAGGGGACTGGGGGACTCTGGAGGTGGGTGGGCTCGGCCTTGTCATGTGCCTGGTGCCCCAGCGGGGCTGAGGGGACTGGGCATTGCCATCTTGTGGCTGTTGGTGCCACCATGTTTGAGGGATGACAGTCAATTAGTATATTCTCTCCTTATTGGCTGTGGGCACTGCCATCTTTGTGACTGTGTGAGGGTCAATTAGCATATTATCTCTTTATTAGATAAGATGGACTCTAGCAAAAACATAAACCAAGAAGCAAACTTGAGCAGTAGTTCTTGCTTCCTGGGATAAGTGGATATTATATATCCAATAAATATAATTTTAAAGACTCGAATCATATAAATGTATGTGAATGTAAGCTCTTGAATGTAAACTGTGGGGATTATATAGGCTATGACATTTTTTTTTCATGTCTTCAGCCAGTGAAGAATTTTATTTAAAATTTTTAAAATTTATTATATGCTGGTTTTTTTTGGTGTTTTATTTTTTATTTTTTAGAATAACATTATGAAGATAAAATAATTCACTAGAAGAGCTTAGCATAGTTCTAGCACATGGTTTTAATGAGTGGAGAGCATTTTTATTCATGAAGAAACACCTTTTTAAATCCTTATATCCCTAAGCCAGACCTTTGAATAAGGTAGGTACTCATTGCATGTTTATGGGACTTATAATGAATATCTTCTAATATTTTTCATAAAGAAAACAGCCAGGATGTTAACAGCAAGTTTCTACAACAGTATTTAATTTTAAAGCTCTTCAGAAAAGGATAACATCAAGGCAAACACTGGGTATGTGCCTGGTGTTTCTTCAATGGCAACTTCCTTAGAAATGTAAAATCTAGGATGTAGGACTCCACATATTGCAAGCATGGAATGCACTTCCACTACCCAAGCTCAACCTGCTTAATCTGGGCAGGTGATTTTTACAGTTACACCAAGCCAAACAAGTCCTAACAGGAAAATTATCTGCTCAACTTATGTCTTTGAAAATCTGTTCCCCATCTATATAATTTACCTCATAAAAATGAAAATCCACAAAGAGACACATTATCTTCCTATTAATTCAATATTAGTGCAATGCTTATAAACGGGCCATGTCTAATTCTGGCCATCATTCAGAAAACACAACCTAAAAAGCTTGGAAAGGTTTCAAGAAGAGAATAACATTGTTTAATACGATTTACATGGAAATATCTGTTAGGACATTTTTTAACATTTGTGATAATTTAGGTAAAAGGTTAGAGCCTTTAGGCTTAGAAATGTTTGAAAAAAAGAGGTCTTCCTTTTATAATTACAAATATAAAGTCACTATAATACACTTAAATAATACAAAAATATTTACACCAAATGATGAGCCTTCCTTGAGATTTCCAATCCCCTCCCCAAAAGTAACTACTGTTTAAAGTTCACATATATATTTATAGTCTTTATATATTTATATCTTTTATGCTATTACTATGATTTAACACATTAATACAGGTCGTGATGAGCACATTTATTCCCATTGAGGAATATTTGAAATAAACACATAAAATGATATAGGAAAATGTTCCCTGATGAATCAATTCTTTCCTAGGAGCTTGAATATAGTTCAAGTATGGTTTGTAGGAGCCTCAGTAAAGAAAATTCCCTCTCCAGCTTGATTTTGACACTTCATTATCATCACCTCTTATGCAACCTCCTCTTCTTTAATCTTGTCAAAATTGTAAGAAGCCAAAATATGAATTTCTATTCTAAAAAATTAAAATATCTTTGTTTTTCTTAGAATTATAGTTGAAATCTATATCCTGGGTATGAAAAGCACTTCCCTTGAGGTCTCATGGGGTTAAAATAAAGGTTGCTCAAGGCCTTGGCAAATTCTAATATTATATAATTTTTGGTCCTTTAACTAAAAGCCGGGAGAAAAACAAGAAAACCTCAACAGAGCTATTCCAGTTAGTCCCATTTCTCTTGCCAGTCTATTTCTTTCTTGGCCATTGCTGTCAATCAAGTATAATTGTGAAATAGCCTCATAGATGGATATAAATTGAGACTAGTTTGAAACTCATTTTCTCTTCCAGCCCATTCTGACAATTCAACTCCATGCCATTTCTTGGACATACAATGGATAGCAACCCTTTATTTAAAGGCCATCTGGTCATCAATATAATTTGATTCTCATCTACAGAGGCTGTGTGTGTGTGTGTGTGTGTGTTTTCAGATTAATATTGAAGGCCTAAGCACATGAATGATCATCAGCAGAAAGAGTAAAGGAAGTTTAATGAGGAGATTATAATCAGAAAATGCAATAATGGGAAACTTGCTTAATGAGGACATTGGTGCCAAACTACATTATTCATAGGACATTCTGATTAGAGACAAATGCTAAATGAAACATACATTCCTTGGTGGTGGTCTTCATTTACATTTCAAATAAATACTATTACTCCAACCTTTGGCTGAGAAAATGAACCTTCATACTGAATAACGAAAGCCCCCCCCCCCCGCCCCCCGCAAAGATAATGGTGTACCAAATATATTGTTAAATAATAAATGGAAAATTTGATTACATTTTCTTAATTTTAAGAGTTAGATTTCATTGTATATCCAGAACAAGACACATTTTCCATCCCACTCACAAATGTACTAAATTCAGGATCTTTGTCCATGAAATAAAACATGGCTATAAATGGGATTACACACACACCCTTTTATTATTTTCTAATAGCTCCCCTTCTTTTTTTAAGAGTCAGTCAGCCCAAATGATTAAAGCAAAGTGATAATGAGGCCTGGACTATGGATCATAGCTTTTCTCATTAGAGTTCTTGGCCATGAAATGGAATCTTGGCCTTGGCTGGTCATATCACAAATACTACAAAGTTAAGATGAATTACCTCAGAACAATTATTCTTAATGAGTGTGTGTATGTGTATGTGTGTGTGTGTGCAGCTGTATGCTTATCACTATCACCTGTGGACATTTTTGCAGTATAGAACTCCTTTGGATGAGGAACATGAGGATGGTTACTGTAGGTTGAGAGCTTCCTGCAGAAAGTCTTGTAGCCTGAGTTGCAAACAACTAGTAGAGGAGAAATATAGATGTAAAGCTCAAGCATTGCTGATACTTTTATACAACTCTATTACTAAAAAGAACCTATAAAGTAAAAGTATATCTTTTGAATGGAGCATAAACCGATAGATGGACATTTGAAGGGAAAGTGTTTGGCTTTGGGCAGAGAAATAAAAATGTAAGCACTGAAAATCCCTCTTTGGTGGGACACACAGAGAGAGAAAGAGCTGAAATAAATGTTACAGTTGAAGAAGAAAAATAGACTTGGTTAAACTCTTCTGTACCTGATTTTCTTTGGTCTATCAGTAAGCACTGTAATGTTTTGCAGAAACTAAAAATACATTTGAGAGAAAAAAAAAAATAAGGGATTTATAAATAACTACCTATGGTCAGTGGTTGACATTAGACATTGAGAGAAAAGATCTTCAGGGAATGTTGACACATGTTCTTGTCCTAGGAGACTAAGTGGTTACATGAAACTTTTGTGGCCAGTTTGAAAACCATGTGAATGTCATCCTTGCCCTGTACCCAATCCTTGACCTCTGATGAAAGGCATTTAGATGTAGGTGATGTCACACAAAGGTTAGTATTCATATAAACCGAATCTTATACCTACACACGTAGTAAGTTTATAGTAAAATGCACACGATCAATTATATGGATGAAGAGGAAAGACATGCAGAGCACTCACTCCATGGGGCCCTTTGGGGCCCTCTTTCCTGGAAGGGTCTCACACTTTCTGACTGTACATTGGGGTGCTACAGAGGCGTTTAGGTTAATTTACAAAGAAGTTAGGATGAATGTTGTTATGAAACATCTGTTTCATACCACAGAGATTTGTATAGCTTGCATGACATTCTCCAGTGGGCCATGCCCCATAAGCCCATAAATCATAGGTTTCTTTATTGTAAGCAATCCCAAACCAGTTCATCCTGCAAAAAAGATTTCCCATATCAGGACTTTCCCAGCAAATACCTTCAGTTTAGCTATCAGGGGGTCAGTTATCAGCATGCTTACAGAGTCTGTATATGTGCCTTCTGCCTTTCCACCGAAGCATGTCCCCAGTAATCAGAAGACAATGGCCATTTTTAATTCCTTTCTATCCAGTAGGTTCACATTCTAGTGAATCCATCTTTTGCTTCAATCATGGAGTCATGGATATATTAGCATTGTCCACCGTTCCTGTGCCACCATACCTGCTTTATACATACTGTGGCATGTCACTGCTACTATACTTTAAAACTCCGAAGGACTCTCATACAGGTAGAATATTGCAAGAAAGTTGAGATATTTCCTAAAGAACCATGAGTTGGTATCCCTCCGAGTTTGAAAGTGGTACATTGGTACATTTAGATTTCTCATAGACACTGTGGTCAGCCAAGTTAGGTATCTGGCCAGCTTTGAGGCTTTCAATTTTGTGGCTGCATTTTGGTGGTAACACCAGATAAAACTAACCATATTTTTGAATTGTAATATGTGTGGCATATTTGTTTATGGAAATACTAGTGACCTGGTGCACAAAATTCATGCACATTAAAAGGGGATTAATTAGAGGAAATAATTTAATATTGCTATTTGCCCTTTCTGTATAATAGAAGTGTCAGAGATGAAAGAAAATTAGTAAGATGTATATGAAAACCTTCCTCCTGTCAGAGTCTGAGACTCACCATGGGACGCAGAGTCAAGTCCCTGCCCACCCACATGCACCTCAAAATCATGTGATATGCAGACCCAGCCGGCTCCTCCACATTGGCTAGATCCAGACTTGGCCAGACCCACCCTTGTCAACCCCTGGTGTGGTGCCAGGACGGGGGGGTGGGGGGAGGCGGGCATGGCCTGAGGTCCCCCAGCCCAGACTGGGGTGGGGGCCATGCCTTGAGGTCCTCCATCAAGCCCTTCCAGGTGGGGGGCATGGCCTGATGTCCCCTGTCAAGCCCCACCAGGCAGGGAGGGGGTGAAGCAGGTGGGGGGAGGTGCGCACCCTCAGGTCCCCCATCAAGCCCCACTGGGCAGGGGTGTGGTCTGAGTTCCCCTGACCCAGCAAGTGGGGTACACGTTGAGATTCCCCCATCAAGCCCCAATGGGTGGGGTGCACAGCCTGAGGTCCCTTGTCAAGCCCTGCCAGGGGGAGGTTGTAGTCTGAGATCCCCTGGCCTGGTGCTGGGGTGAGGGGAGCAGCCTGAGTTTCCTTAGCCCAGCACCAGGACAGGAAGCGCACCTTGAGGTCCCCCATCATTCCCCTCCAGGTGAGGTGTGGCCTGAAGTCCTCTGTCAATCCCCACCTGGTGGGGGCATGGCCTGAGGTCCCCTGGCCTAGCGCTGGGGTAGAGGGAGCAGCCTGAGGTTCCCTAGCCCAGCACAGGACGGGAAGCACACCTTAAGGTCCCTTGTCAAGCCCTTCTGGGTGGGGAACATGGCCTGAGGTCCCCTGTCAAGCCCCATGGGGACGGGGAGAGTGTAGCCTCAGGTCCCTGCTGATTGCTCATTAAGGCTCCTTATGGAAACTTGGCCTCAGCTGTGGGTGCAGCCATCTTTGTGATGGAGTGATAGTCAATTAGCATATTCCCTTTTTATTAGATAGGATGCTCTTACTTCCTGACCTACCATTAAAATCTGCCTATTTTGTGACTCAGATCCTTAGAGTTAGGAGCCCCCACAGCAATGCCATTTGGTTTATTAATATGTCTTTAAATTTTTATTTATTGATTTTAGAACAAGAGAGGGAGGGAGAGGGAAAAAGAGAAATATCTATTTGTTGTTCAACTCCTTTATGCAGTCATTGGCTTCTTCTTATATGTGCTCTGACTGGGAATCAAACCCAAAACCTTGGCATATTGGGATGATGTTCTAACCAACTGAGCTACTTGACCAGGGCAGTTTATTAGAAATTAATGGATGAAGTAGTGACATCACCTAGATAAAAATTTTTGGGACCTTAGATTAAGTAATTTAGTAAAAATTTTATTTCAGACAATGGATAGCTATAGTTTACCCATAGTTTACTGTGTGTGTTTGTGTGTGTGTGTGTGTGTGTGTGTGTGTGTGTGTGTGTGTTGTTGTTGTTGTTGTTTAACTACTCATTCTAACATACTACAAATTGCATTTATCTCTCAGAAAACAAATGCTAAATGCTCTCCTGACCTACAAGCTATAAAAAACGAGGCATTTGTCCTTATCTATGCATTTTTAGTTTTTCTCTAAAAAAATCATTTATTTTTCTCAATCATCCAGCTGATGAGAGAGCTGATTTCTTAAGTTACATCTACATTGAGCAATGCATGTATTCTATGCAAATTATATTTTAATAGTTCTGAGCAAGATATAAATGGACTGGAATGAACATTTATTCCTCTAGTCATTTCCTAGAACACACAATACCCACAGCCATAATTTGATATGAGTAATGCTGATATTAATTATTAGTGCTGTTGTTTTAATTGAGTACAGAGTATGATGGCACTTATCCAGATGTTCATCAACTGCGCATAATAATTGTTTGGCAACATGCTCTATTAAGTGACATGCTCACTATTGATTCCTAGGATACTCATTGTTAGAATATGAATCATACTGAATTGTTTTGCTATTCATGTGGATGTAGAAGCTAATGCCACAGGAATCCTACTGTAATTTTCCAGAGCATTAATTACTACTACAGTGCAAATAGGGACAGATACATTACACACAGAAGTGAGGTGAGGGAAGCCATGAATTTAAACTTCCAAATTGTACCCCTTTCCATTTTGGTGGCTGGTAGTTTCATGGATGGAAAGTAGCTGCCAAGTATGGAAGGTGGCCCAAGCAATCAATCCACAGCTCTGCCATCCAGAAGGTTATTAGAGACTTTTAAACCTAGGGTCCTAAAAATTAATGCTAACTCTTATTAGTGAATTCCCTCAAAGCATCAGTCAAGAATATGATTGGAACCTCAGAGGGAAAGCAGAGGAGGGTTGGTTAGAAGAGATCAACCAAAGAAAAAGAACTTGTGTGCATATATGCATAATCCATGGACATAGACAAGAGGGTGGTGAAGGCCTGGGGCAGGGGGTGGGAGTGTGCTAGAAGAGGTTAATGGGGAGAAGGGGACACAGGTAATAATTTCAACAATAAAGATTTAAAAAAAAGAATATGAAAAAAGAATATGACTGAGGACACTGCCTTTCAGTTCTTATCACCCGCGCCCTCATCAGCATGGCCAGCACGTCTGATTCAGGCTCCTATTTTCACACCACTAGACCTGTGTTTAAAAAATGAGAATGAAATACACCTGCAAAAAAAAAAAAAAAAAAAAGTGTTAAGAATGTTGCAGAAAAACAGAAAAAAGAATAAATTTGGATAGGTGGTTCATATTAAAAATAATAATAAAATAAAAATGAGAACATTTACTACTTTTGCAACTTATCATTCTCACCCCAAAATACCACATGTAATGACTGTTCAATGATTTCCAATATGGGTGTACCATAACTTATTTAACCATTCTCCTGTTTCCATTTTTTTGACGATCATGGACAATTCTATAATGTATATACTTATACAATGAATGTGGTTGTTTTTTTTTAATTTTATTTTAAAAAGTTTTAAGGAACAGATGGCCATGGGAGTGAATTTCCTGAGCCAATGGTACATGAATGTTTCAATAGATGCACAAAACCTATAAACATTTACATATCTGTCAGCAATGTAAGAGTATCATGTTTTCTAAATTTCTAGTTAGAAGTCTGTTCTCTCAGCAATTACTACAGATGCTCTTATTATCTTTTTATTACTGTTAGCTTAATATGTTTTTTCTCCATCTTTTCTCTATTCATGTCTTTATATTTCAAGTGTTTTCTTCTCTCCCACATATAGTTGGCTATTTTTTTTTTACAGTCTGTCTTTTTTAGTGTTTTCAGACCATTGACATTCAAGGCAATGGATGATATAATTGGATTAATATCTACCATATTTGTTTCTATATGTTGTCCTTGTTTTTTTTGTTCCCATTTTTCTCTCTCACTCTTTTTTTCTGCCTTGTATGGTTTTAAGTATTTATGCTTTATTTTCTCTCCTTACTTAAGAGTACCAATTATGTTTCTTTTAGTGATTGCCCTAAAGTTTGCAGTGTACATTTACATTAAAAAATTAAACAAGACTGCTTGCAAATCACAGTCTCTGTTTCATATGTAGTAAGTACCTTATAATGCAGCATAATTTAATTCCTCCTCTGTCTTTCCTTTAGTTCAGGGGTGGGTAGTGTCCTGCTTGCGGGCCACATAAGGCCCGCAAAATCACTTGGCCTGGCCCTGACTGAGCATTCGAGGGGAGTTAATTAAATGTTTGACCAAATATAGCAGGCTCATTTTTAAGTTGATAATTTTGCTTTAGTCATTGCTGTTATTCATTTCATATACATATGCATGCATTATACATTGATGCATTGTTGCTATTATCATTTTAAACAAACTTTTATCTGTTTCTGACCTATATTCACATCCTTCTCGGTAAAGGATTTCTTCTTTTAATATTTCTTCCATGACAGGTCTATCAGCAACAAATTCTATCTGCTTTCTTTGGCCTGAGAAAGTCTTTATTTTTCTTTCACTTTTGAAAGATAATTTTTCAGGTTAAGAATTCTAGGTTTGGGTATTTTTGTTTTGTTTTGTTTTTGTTTTTTTCTAGTAAGACTTTCAATATACACTCCACCCTGCTCCTGTTTACAGAAGACTGAGGAGGGTGGGGGTAAAGGGGAAGAAATCAACCAAAGGACTTGTGTGCATGCATATGGGCCTGGCAAGTAGCCATGGACAACGGGGGTGGGGGGGTGGGGAAGGAGGGTATATGTAGGGAGGGGTTTGGAATGGGATTGGGGGGATGAGGACAATTATGTGATATCATAATCAATAAAAAAAAATATGGGGAAGCCGAAACCGGTTTGGCTCAGTGGTAGAGCATCGGTCTGCGGACTGAAAGGTCCCAGGTTCGATTCCGGTCAAGGGCATGTACCTTGGTTGTGGGCACATCCCCACTAGTGGGTGTGCAAGAGGCAGCTGGTCGATGTTTCTCTCTCATCAACGTTTCTAGCTCTCTATCTCTCTCCCTTCCTCTCTGTAGAACAATCAATAAACTATATATTTTTTAAAAATGTGGGAAATACAAACAAAATACAGTTGGCTCCTGAAAAACCGATTTGCCTGCTTGGGTCCACTTATATACACTTCATTATCAGGAAATTCTGGGGGCCCTCGGTGTCCTAGGGTTTCACATCCGACTATTCAACCAATGGCAGATAGAAAACAGTGTGTTTGTTTGTTTGTTTGTTTGTTTGTTTTTTCACATCCTCAACTGGTTTGCTTCCCAGGTGCATATTCCCCACCAAAGAGAGAAAATACTGGTTTGGATCCGCGGTTGGTGGAATCTGCAAATGAGAAGGGCCTTCTGCAGGGTTAAAAGTCACATGCACATTTTTCACTGCAGGTGTGGCATGGACACTTCTAAATTCCCTCCCGAATCAGTAGTTCAAGAATCAGCTGTAGCTCCTTTCCCCTCTCTCTACTGGGCACAGGAAATGGGGTGTTTTCCAGACATTTCCCGGGAGGGCGTGGTAGTGCTCCTGGAACCGAACTCACCCAAGTGTGCAGGTCCCCTTTCCACCAGCTCCTCCTGCAGACTTTTACTCTGCGCTCCACCCTGAGGCTCCAGCAGCTCCTGGGCCATGCACAGGTCCTCCTCCTTCAGCGCTGGTGCCGGTGGGGTCTCTGCCCTGCATCTCAGCTCAGGTAAGACTGGCCATTGTCTGTCTGTAATCTTGGGGGAGGTGGTTTGCCTGGGTCCTCACATCTTTTAGGGATCCAGGGAGAGTTTTCAGTCTTTTTAGCTTTTAGCCTGTTGTTAGGACTCAGGTCTCGATTTCAATGTCCAAGCTCCTTACATGTGGAAACATCTTGATTTTGTTTTTTTTGTTTCATGTTGAGGGATTAAAAAAAAAGAATATTAAATGGAACTTAATAACCCATATCTCAGTACACTAAGTTGATTGAATTATATGTTCTGCAATTTATTTTTCAGGAGTTGTTGGGTTTTGAAAGAGACATATGGAGATATCGCACTAATATTGTATATTAAGTCATGTTGGTTTTTTGTTTTGTTTTGTTTTTGCAGTTCTAATAGCTCATCAGCTACTTTGGTGCATACAAGATTATGATATTTTCTCCATAAATTGCGCTTTCTTCTTTTATACAATGTTCCTCTCTGACTGACAAATGCTATAAACCTTATATTACACCTCTTTATGTTATATTAGTCTCCAAGGTTCCTCTTCCATTGCATTTGCTTAGTGTCTTCCTGCTCAATCCTTATTTCTGTCATTATCATATCTATGTAATTTTAAGAACTCACTTATAAACAGTTTCTACTTTCTATTTGCACAATAATGTGTCATAATAAGAACCACAAAACCCCAGGCCTTTGAAACAATAATCGTTTATTCATAGCTCACTAATTTTGTGGCAGGATTCAGCTGTTCTGGCCTGTGGTTGGCTGCTCTGAGCTGGGTTTGTTTATGTGTCTGTAGTTAACTACAAGTGACTGGGAGTTGCTCAGATTCTGTCTGGTTTCTCTCACCTGGAGCGTGGGGGCAGGGGCTTGGGAGTTCCTTGTTGTTTGGTCTAGGATGGTCTCTATTAGGAAAACACGGGGCAACTCAGCTGGTACCCGTGTCTCACCCTCCCGTGCGCTATCCCAGCACATTGCCTTGGCCCTAGCACAGGCACAACAGCAATCAGGGAGCAATGCGCCACACCTCTGCAGACCTAGCCTCAGACCTGGGTGCACTGAAATTCTAAATGAGGACACAGATTCCAGCCGTTGGAAAATAATGCTGATGTGGCTATTGAAAGGAATAAAGAATTTGAAGCATTTTTACAGTCTTCAGCTAACATGTAATAGGATTTTGCTTCTTAATTGAATTTGACTATGTATTTCTTTTAATGGGAGAATTCAGTTTGATTTTATTTCTTTTAATAGTTTTTAATTTTTAAAATTTGTTTTTATTTCTCGCTTCCACGTTTATAATGTTTTAGGATTGAACATGATGTTTGTCGTTTACTTTCCAATATATGATTTCAATATTCTGTTGTCTTTCTCTGTTGCATTAATTTTACTATACAACTGTCCACTTGTCTTAAATAGTTTATGAAAATATTCAATAAAATACTGTTTACCCATCAAAATATCCTGCTCCCCAGTCTTCTACCATCTCACTTGCATTTCCCCCCATTTTGCTGCCCACCCATCTCTCCCTTTATTTTTATTGTAACTGTTTTTTATTAATACTTTCACTTCTCCTTGCCTGTCTTTGCATCTCTGTCTTTCAGGGTCAAGGATCTGTATTAACACTTATTTTACACATTCTATTCTGCTTACAATTTTGTTTGGTTTAACTGTATAGCTAGCTGATTAGAAAGTAGTAAAGGCAGAGAATAGCGTAAGTGCACTGGAAGGATATTCCAGATAGGAAAAGGTTTCTGTCATTTTGTGCTTTCAAAACCTTGTATTATATTTTCTGATTTGTTTGTTGATTGGTTAACACACATTGGCAAGTGGGTTTTTTCAGTAGTCAATAAATGCTCATATTTAATATATATCTGTTTATAATTTTCCTGATAGTTCAATGGATTATTTTGGCCTCGACTTTTCTTTCCATAGTTTATAGATGTCAGCTGACCAGGTGTTCTAATTTGAGTCACAAGATGGAATTTTTATGCTGGTCTAATTTTTCTACTAAAATAAGTAATATTTATTTCAGCTTGTGAGTTTTTTTCCTTGACTTTGGGCTTCAGAAATTTTACTACCAGATCCTTAAAAGTATGTTTTCTCATCAAAACCTGTATAATAAGATCATTCAGCCTAGGGATTGAGTATTTTGTCCATTTTAGAGTGATGTTTGTTTCATTGCTTGTCTCTTTAAATCAATCTTCCAAGATTATAACTTGAATCTCAATAATGATATTTTCGTTCGTTTATCTTCTTTGTCAAATATTAATTGAGCATAATGGCTTGGAACAATTTCTGGGTTCTCTGTTCTGTTCCATTGGTCTATATGTCTGTACTCTATTAGAATGTTTTAACATAAGAATATCATTTTAAAGTTCCACAATGATGTAGACTTTCATCTCCTTAAATATTAATATCGTTCTTATTACATAGGTTTATACTTGCCTCTTTTAGGGAGTCTACTCTTTGTGGAACTGTCCAAATTTGTTCTTCCTCTAGCTCAGTGGTCGGCAAACTGCAGCTCACGAACCACATGTGGCTTGCAAGCGGTGGTTTGCCCCTCTGTTGACTAATGAGTTTACGGACCACTGCTCTAGCTTATGGCCCCTCTCCCCCTCTGAGTTGTTATTTTTCTCTGTTGGTTGAATGCACTGATACCAGACCAGCTGCTAGCGAACACTAAGTAAGGTCTCTGTCAGGATGCGGGGACCAGGCTGGCCTGCATTGTGTGGCCTGGGCTGTAACTGCAGGAGGTCATTAGTCCCCTCTTCGGATAGACAAGCTCTGGGCTTGTCTCATGTGAAAGGCTGAAAGGGTCTCAGATTATTTATTCTGACTCTACTTGAATCCTTGAAAAATGAAAAAAAAAGTACAGTTAAGATGCCCTGTATCAGCCTTTCTTTGGAGGATCCAATGGTGCCCAAATATCAGAATCTACACCAGGAAGATCCTGGCCCTCTTGGCTTGTTTTTGCTGGTTTGCAGACACTCGGTGGCCTCAGAGCAGAGTGAACCTGAAATCATTATTCCTGTTGTACTCTGTGTCCTAGCTGCCTTTCTGTCCCAGTGTCTGCTTGGATTACAAGAGAGGAGAGGCTTGCAGCTGCACTAGGAGGGGAGAGAAGAAAAATGCTCTTAGATGTCTCTGTAGAATTTCCATCGCTGAAGCCAATCTGCTGTCATCATAATCCCAAATTTCAGCATGTCCCACAGTACAAGTGCAAGTAGAATTTGAGAGAAACACTGGAAGCTCATTTATCTTAGTGTTTCTGCCTGCCTGGTTTCAAATTCTGCTTCCTTTTGGGATCCATTGTCCTGAGGTGTAAGTCAATAATATATCCCTCACAGGATTGTTGAGAATTAATCAGTGCAAATAAAATTCCTCACATCAGTGCCTGCCATAAAATATGTTCTCCAAATGTTGTTATCAGCATTATTCTGTTCACCCAAAATATGAGCATATTTATCACACACTAAACGGGCATTGAATAAACACAAATATTGAACACCATTCTTCCTGTGCTTTCTGTACACACATCTATACAAACAAAATAAAAATTAATGAAAGTGTAGCAGTGGACAGAGAATAAAAGTGTATCCTGTATCCTGGTACTTGTCACAGTTACATGACTTCAAAGCCATATTCATAGTCACCATAAGTGAGAGAAAGAGACTGTTGTGTGATGTGTCTATAGAAGGTAATAACTATGCTATAAAATTGCAATAATGGAGCTGAAATTTGTAAAGAGTCATAGGTTATTTGTTAGAAGACACAAGTAGGTATGGTTGGATATCACTGTGGATACATACACACACACACACACACACACACACACACACACACACGCACACGCACCCACAGGCCTGCACATACTACTCCACCAACAGCCTCCAGAATTGTGATGGGAAAGTGACTGGGAGTAAAACCATTTCCTAAAGCCCATGGCAACATTGGCAGTGAAATTCTGATTTAAATTTAAAGGCAGCCTCCAATTTCTGTAAACTTTCATCCTTAATATCAAAAGTTTAAGGAAGAAAAGAAAGGAGCATCTAAGTGTAAAAAAGGTCAGATGAAGAATTATCATAAAATGACATTTTTATGATTATAGTCATGTTTAATAACTTCAAATGAAGAATTATCCCCCATTTGATGTTTTTAAGGCCAAGACTGTGTAAAAACGTCACTTAAAAATGACATTTTTACAATCAGAGCAATCTGTAAAAATGTCAGGTGAACAACTCAGTGAATTAAATGTTTCTAAGGATATAAAAATAGGTTAAAATGTCCAATGGAGCGCTTCATTGATATTTGATGTTATTTTTTTCAGGAAATATTGATCATAAATATACAGTACTTAGTGTGTGATTATCTTTAATTTTGTTAGTTGCCTTGCTTTAGAATTAGCTATCAAATAAATGTTCTTCTAATTTGTTTAACATCAAAATAATAAATGAAAATTTGACCAGCATCTCCCTATTGAAATATACAGAGTGCTTTAAAATTACCTTTGCAAGATATAATTAAATGTTTAAAAACATATATACAGATGTGCAGTTTTGCTATTTAAATACTTATTGTATAATTTATGTTATATGTACAAGAATAATGAATAAGGCAGATAGTATCACCATCTTTCTTACAGAAAATTAAATCTCATTCTGGCTAAAAATTATATACAAAATCCATTCCTTCTTAAACTTGAGCATTTGGTGGAAAAGTACAAATGCAATGAAGTTTCTGGACTTTCATCAATATAATTTCAAATAATTGTGTATAGCAGGACTCTTTAATAAAATTTTTGGCATTGATGGAAATATCTGCATCTGTGCTCCCAGGTATGCTGGCCCACTAGCCTCATGGAGCTGCTCTACATGTGGAATGTTTGAGGAACTGGATTTTTATTTAATTTTATTTTAATCCTAATTTACATTTCAATACCCATATGTGCAAGTACATAGGAACCAATGTTTAGTATGTCAGGTTATGTTAATTGAGATCTAGGGCAATTCTGAGCTCAAACTTTCTGTTATGGAGTCTCTGATGAAGTCAGGCAAACTTCTATGTGAAATAGCAAAAGCTGTTTGTCTAGTAATGTGCATTTGGTCTAAAAGTTATCCTAAACATAGGCTATCAGGACTAAGCCTATCCTATGCAGTGCTTTCCAAAGTGATTAAAACAACATGTTCACACATTTTTTAGAGATAGGAAATGATTCTATGGATTTACTTGCAGTGTAAAAATATACACATATTTTGATGAGCAAATGTTTGCACACACATACATATGTACATAACCAGAATACCATTTAAGCTTCATATGCATTAGAAATAACTTGTCACTCAAAAGAGTTCTTTATTTTTTTCAAAATCTATGGCATGTTTCCATTAAAATTCTTGATTTAGCTAGCAATGCTCACTTATATAAAATGCTTTACATTTTAAGAAACATTTCTTTAATTTTTTTTTGCTTTTGAGTTTTAGGGTAACACCAAGGGCAAGTATTACAACTTTTTTATAAAATGAAGACTTCAGAAATTAAGGCAAAAATGCCATGACATAAAAATCCACCATGATGATGATGGTATTCCTAACACTTACGGACTTTCCAATCTGTAATCAACCTCTTGCCCGTGTTCTTCCATGAGATTTATTTCTCCTGATTGCTGCCCTAGTTGAGGAGTTCAGAAGCAGCCATCCTCTGATCCTACTCTCTGTCTATTGAGGTGAGAACCCAGGTCTCCTAACTCCCTGCCCAGTGGCACTTCTAAGAGCTCCACAAAGATGTGGAATACAAAGTTCTAGAAAACAAAAAAAGTGGTTTGGGCTGATTAATTGCAAATGAGTTGCAAAGGATTTCTAAAGATCAGATATCACTGGAAGA
The DNA here is from genome assembly GCF_964339955.1 of Pipistrellus hanaki. Taxonomy (NCBI): domain Eukaryota; kingdom Metazoa; phylum Chordata; class Mammalia; order Chiroptera; family Vespertilionidae; genus Pipistrellus; species Pipistrellus hanaki. Next base: position 11,582,742 of record NC_140519.1, read on the forward strand.
TCAATGCTTTGATAAGTGGAGGAGTTGAGGAGTCAGTGATAATGGAAAATTTAGCACAAAGTAATTGTTAAAGAACACAAAGGTATTGTGCCTATGTCAGCTTGAATTGTGGTTATGCCACGTCATCGGGGTTTCTTTCATGCCTTACCAAATGCATCATGCCCTTATTTCGTCCACTTTGAAGAGGCTGGACAAGCTTAGGAGCATTGTTTGGGCTGTGTTTTGACTGTTGCCAACCTTTTTTTTTTTGGCTTTCTCCTCACCTCCATCTGTTCTCTTTTATTTTTCTCTGACATAGTAGGCCAGCTATCATTTTTTTGAGTTCTACCTATCCACCAATCATTGCATCTCAAGCAATTTACATGTATTACTTTGAAACACTTTTGTGAAAATACAGATTTATATTTTTATAAAATATAGAAATAAAAATCATGTGAAAATAAAAATGTATTACATGATACCTAATCTATCCTGTGATCCAACCACCTCAACCCTAGCTATTTACCTAAGAGGGGGGAAAAATCTGTGTCAATACATACTAGTAAATGTTGTCAGAAGCTTTATTTACAATAGGTAAAAGCTGGTAACAGCAGAAATGCCACACACAGGGGAAACATAGAAGCAAGTTGTGATATTTCTATATAGTGGGACACCAATGAGCAATAATAGTAATGAATCCTTGATATACAACATGAATGAATCCCCTCCAATATTTGTTGAGTGAAAGAGGTCAGAGTTCACATTTTACCATTCCATTTACATTTAACTATAGAAAATGCAAACTATAGTATGAGAGAACAGTGGTTGTCTGTGGGTAGAATGGAGGGTTTTGGAGAAAAGCAAAAAAGGAGGGGTTATTAAGAGATTCATGGAAACTTGGGGGTAAAGGGAAGTTAAAAAAATCATCTTATTTGTGATGTTCAAATGTATATTTTAATATATATTTAAAAATGGATCAAATCATATATTTTACCTAATTCCAGTTTATTATTTATCAATTGTACCTCAAGAAAAACATTAAGATAGTATAAGGAGTCCTGAAAAATGTGTACACACACTTTGAATATTTATAAAGATGGTGTTTATTAAAATGTATTTCATTTTCAGAATTGTGCTATCAGCTGTTAAAGTTGTGTATACATTATTTTTGGGACCCTCCGTATGTGCTCTGAGCTCATCAGAAGCAGTTCTTCTCCTAGCAATATGCCAAATCTTTGAGAAGCACAAAATCAGCCAAATACAAAGTGATCCTGAAATGCTGCTTCTGAGAAAACATGAACTTGAAAGATGAGGCATTTTCGGAGAGGAATAAAGTCCTAAGAGGCAGAAAGTTACCTATGCATCGGTTAAAGCTTTGAAAGGATGGAATATTGATTTTTTTCTGAAAGTCTTTACAAAGGAAAGGGCTCATTGGGCCATGTCCTGGGGCCTGCAGTTTAACCACCACCACCAGGGCAACGTGTTCTCCATCTTGGAGTTGATGGGCCTCCTTTCCATACATCAAGTAGGAGAAGAAATATGGAAATTGTTTTGAAAGAATTTACATTGGCTACAGATAAGAGGGGTGGGATAAGGTAAAGCAGGGGCCATTCTGTGATAGGGGCACAGTCTGCAAGGTAGAAATATTTACTGCTTTTGATTGGCTACAGCAGCTGTCCAGAATGTTCACGCACCTGCAGGATGCAATGTCCCATCTAGTCATCTGTTCATGCGAGCAGTCTTTTGTGGTCTGGTCCCAAGCTCTTAACAGGCTGACTGCTCTGTCTCTTTATCTCATGCTTGGGCCTTCTGTCATTCAATTTAGAGTTTTATTACTCTTGATAGCAAAGATAGGGGCTCATTGTGATAACTACTTGAGACTACTTAGCCCATATTTACATAAATGAAGAAAGTCTGTGGATCATGTCCTGCAGGCATGGCTCAGTAGTTAGCATCAACCTATGAACCAGGAGGTTGCATTTCGATTTCCTGTCAGGGCCCATGCCTGGGTTGCAGGCCTGGTCCCAAGTGTGCAGGGGGCAGCCAATCAATGATTCTCTCTCATCATTGATGTTTCTATCTCTCTGTCTTTTTCCCTTCCTCTCTGAAATCAATAATAAAAATATTTTTAAAATGTCTGTGAGTCATAAGTCCTGTTTACATTTTAAAGAAACAACTACAAAGAATATGTTGTTTTTGAACATCAGTTTTATCCCCTGAGTCTTTGGAACTTACCCGTTCGTTTGTTGACTTTGTGTCTCAACCATAACATTGGAAGCGTTTGCCAAATGTGGACAGGCAGACAGAAGTTACGAGTCTTATCTTTCCCCTGAAGACTGTGTTGTCACGTCTTGATGCCCTTCCCCAGATGTGGCACTACTCAAGCAGAGCAACCAAGCCATGAGAGATTGATGCCAGGAGGACTCTCCATGAAGAAAAAATACCTAAAGTCACACCCCTCTAATAACGGAAGTACATTAAACATAAACTCTGACAAGAGTTAAAACAGTATGATTGCACTTACATCGTATAATCGCCACACAAAAGGCCAATAACCACTTTCTTCAGAAGAGATAATGCACCCTCAGATAAGTACTAGTTTGAGCAATTATCCAGCGGAACAGTTAATCATCACCCTCGGTTCGCAGCCTTTTGTTTCTGCAGAACACACATGTCAGGTTGCAATTAAAGGCGCTCGCACTGTTCAGGTCAGAGTGAGCATCCTGGGCTGAAACGTCGGAACCACGCTGTAAACACGGGGCCGACAGGCTTAGACGCAGCTTGTTGACTGTGTCTGCCTAGTATAGGGTCTCGGTTGACAAATTAGCTTTATAAGGGCGAAACTGCACCGAGTAAATTATTTATCCAAGAGGATAATTTATGTCTGGACAAAAGTTATGCTTCTGAAATGCACAAATTTTCCAAATAGCGACGTTCTGTGTAAATTAATGCCAGGAATAAATTGTCCTCAGTCACATTTATAGGAAGAGAGTTTCAGAGTGCATTGGCTTAAGTTGCTTGATGGTGAACATTTCAGACCTCTAGAGAATATATGCATGTCTGCACATCTCCTGTTTCATTTCTAATCAGTGAAGCCACAGAGCTGCCATTTTGTAGTCACCGTCCTGAAGCCTGCTTAGATACAATGCGTCATATGTGGTAGAAACACAATAATCAGAGAAGAGGGTTAAACTTTTGATGGGACTGACTTTTTTTTTTTATAACTCTTTAGTTTTTAATAATTAGGAATTATAAATATTGAATATGAAAATGTTCAACATCAGAAGCAATCTATCACCAAATTGGAATTGGTGGTCAACTTTTCATTGTTTGGAGACATATTTCCATCATTACATACAGTTTTATCTATGGCAATAATATAATAACTTCTATGTCTTGAGCTCCAAGTCAAAGTTTCCTACTGAACTCTGGACCTATGCATCCATCTATATACGGATCTACTAGTGTATGCCCATGGTCACCTGGAGCACTTTCTATAGAAGTGTGGATTCTGAGTTATTGCTCTGGGGCCTGGGCTGAGATTTGACATTCCTAACAAGCTCCCCGTTGGGCCCACTTTGGTCCAAGGTCTTAAATAGCCCCCACTTAAATTCTGGACATAGTTTAAATCCAAGGGTAGAACTCTGAATGAAACCTTTAGCCTTAAATCCTAAATTTGTTCCTCTTTGGTATTATTGTTTATTTGGTCCACTATTCATTTGGTGACAAGGCTGAAACCCAGGAATCTTGCCAGATTTCTTCTTATTTCTTACAGATTATATCCAACTTATCACCAAAACCTCTGATTCAACCTCACAAATATGCCTTGAGCATTTATTATTTTTTCCAATTCCACTGCAGTCCTAATTCAGGGCACCATAGTCTCTCATGTGTTAGTATGGCAGCCTTCTAATTGACCTACCATCAGTTTCATGAACTAATTAAAATATATATTTCTAAATGTAATTCTGATCATATCAATTTGTTCTTAAAACCTACCAGTGCCTTTAATATGGTCTCAAAGCATCATATGCTTACTTTATTTTTATATTAAGCCAATTTCCATTATCTAATATCTATAGGCTGGCTGCACTAGACCTTTTTAAGTTTCTGGACTTCTCTCTAACTCCAATTCTCTTATATTCCCTCCATTCACTATTTCCAAGGTGAGTCATGTAATAAATCTCTTCCTAACTTATTCTTGTGAATTTTCTGCTTCAATTATGAGAATATAACTAAACTAGAAAGTATCCTAGATTTTGTTCATATCTACATTCTTCAGTTTAATTGAGAATATATTAGATTTATTTATATACTCAAAATATTTGTAAAAATAACATTCTCTCATTTATATTCTTTAATATAGCAGCTTTACATATAATTTACATAACATACAATTAGGATATGTAAATTTATAATTCAATGATTTTTCTTACACCAAGATCTTTCACAAAATGTATAACCCTCAGCAAATCAATTATAGAATATCTTCCTCAAAACATATATATGTTCAAGTCCTAATCCCTGGTATGGCCTTATTTTAAAAGTATTATTTGCAGGTATAATCAAATAAAGATGAGGTTAAATTGAATTATTGTGGGCTGTACTGTATCCTTATAAGAAAGAAATTTGGACATAGTTATGGACAGAGGATAATGTCATATGAGGACACAAAGAAACAGACACAGGGTGGAAAAACATGCTTTTAGGAATGCAGACAAAAAATATTCCAGAGAGCTTTTGTATGCATACCTGTTAGAATTATTTATGCCTGATTTAGCCTACAAGTCCAGTTGGTCAACCAAATTAATCACTACATATCCTCTGTATGCCTCATGTATATTTAATTCACCTATCTTGCTTCTGCTTGCTCATAAAATTTTTGAATGGCTCAAGGGCAGAGATTATGGACATTGTATTAGGAATTTACTTGAAAACAGTTTATGATTCAAATACAAATCACCTGTATGTCTTTTTAAAAGAAAGTTATCTCACTTTTTATGCTGTAATAAATACTTGTGTAGAATATGTTAGTATAAAACAGTGTGGAATTGCCCTTCATTCCTGCTCTAGCACCAAAGATAAAATCCTGGATAATAATATGTCATTTGTTATATTTGTTTTCATATATTTTCTCTTTTAAGATGTATTGAGTGACATAGCAAATCATAAATGCTTAAACCTTTATTAAGAATTTTAATTTACCTCTCAGCTCAGAATAGACATTGTATTATAGATTAGGTATTTGCCATATTTAAATGCATTATATACCCATTTTAAAGGAAAACTTTCACCATCTACTGGAACATTTTGAAAAGAAAAGAGGATTGAAAAATCATAGTAATAACAAGAACAATGAAAAAATGTTTAGATGAAAACTCAAGTAAAATAGTTCTAAGGTGATGAGACTTCTCTATTTAGATTTTGGTGTAATCATAGATGACATTTTCACCACTGATAACAATTTGACAAATTCATTCTTGCAACAGGAAAATAGAATTTTCTACAGACAGAACTAAAAGCAGGCAAGTCTTTAACAAGGGTTTTTTCTTGGGTTAGAGTAAAATATGAAGTTAATTTTGAAACACTTGAGACTAGTATGAATATAAATATTCATGTAAAGTATATATATGTATATGTAAAGTGCATTCATATATAGATAGTTACATAAATATGTATGTATATGTGTATGTACATTGCTATATTACACGAAGAGAACTAGAATACACTCCTTAGCAATCATTGATATATTTGGTGTCCAAGGTTACTATGTGTCAAAGGCACACATAGAAATTGAACTTATGCCCTGACACCCTTGCCAATTAAAGAGAAGCACTAATTAGAATTTCAGCACTCTATTAGAGAATCATTTGGAAATGGAAAGTAATTTTAATCTGGAGAATTAATTTGAGTCCTTTATATTTTTTTAATGAATTTAAGATGCAATATAGTAGAACCTCATTTTTCTTAATTATTGTATTAGTCAGGATTCTCCAGAGACACAGAACCAATAGGATGAAGAGATGTATGTAAAGAAATATGTACATATAAAGAGATTTATTGTAAGGAATTGGCTCATGTGATTATGGAAGCTGGGAAGCCCAAAATCAGCCATGAGGACCAGCAGTGCAGGTGTTTGCAGTAGAGGCCTGGGAAAGCTGGCGGTGCAGTCCGTACGCTGGCTGGTGGGGACCCAGGGACCCTGATGGTGCTGGCAACGTTTGAAGGTTGCCTGCTGCAGAATTTCCTCTTGTCCAGCTGATTAAATGAGGATCATATCCACCAATTTAAATGTTGGTCTCATCCACAAACACTCTCCAAGTTGGTACATAAAATTAGCCACCACAGTTAAGTAAATGGAAGGCGAGATGCAGGATCAAATATTCAAGTTTTTCTTCCTGGCTGCCATCATCCCCCTTTGTGTAAGTCTTAAAAAGGAATAAACAACGGTCATGCACAGAAAACAGGATATTGTATAGGACACTTTTTCTCCCTTTGTTCTACAAATGTGGTCAAACCTATTTCCCCCCAAGCAGGCCAAGACAGGCATTGGAGGAGGTGGTGATGGGACATCACTGTCCCACGGGGCTTGTAGAGAGCCATGGGTACAGAAGTGGGTGACAATAAGAGTCAGGCAAGTGGGAGTACAGTACTCAGTCTTGGTAGAGTATTTCATTCATGGTGAGAATTGTTCCCTCTCTAAATCCCAGTGATTCTAGTTTTCAGAGCTAGTCCTACAGATGACTGGTATTTGTAAGGAGACACCCGCCTCATCTGTGTTGGGCTACCAGAAACCCCTCTTGTGCCTCCAGCACAAAAGACTGCGTATAAAATTTCTCTGGAAATTGTCTGGGAGCCTAAATTATTAACCTGTGTGTATTTTCAGGCCTATTCCTCAAATATGGGGAAAAAGAGAGACGCATTGAACCTTTTCCTCTGAGATTTGATGGCCCTCCTAAATACAGAATGGAGCTAGCCCCTGGCATTTGGGAAGCTAAAGATAAGGAATCAGCAGTGTAGCCCACCCCATGAAGGGGCCGTGTTTAATAAACCTGGGAACTTGATCTGGATAACTCCCCTTCTAGTGCACAGATTTGCAGGCCCCTTAGTAGGCAACTCATTGGTTTTAGGGGTTCCCCATGACCAGATGTGTGGGCTGGACAAGGGGCAGGGTCCACAGTGCTCTGCAAATGGCTATAGAGTCAAACGAGGAGCTTGAAACACCTAGAGAGGGTCAGGGCCATCTACTGCCGGCAGGACCAAGGCAAGGGGCAGTGCCTTTGAGAAAGGTTCCTTAGGTGCAGGCTGAATGCAGTCTAGCAACACTCTCCCTCCCCCTCCCCCAACACACATACTATTTACTTAGAATCACCAAATTAGAGAGGCCTACAGCATCAGGGACAAAATAGACTGAAGCAGAACAAGGTCCACACTCCAGCCTACCGATGGCAAGTGACATTCAGATGAGAAGGCTAATGCTTGTTTTATTCTTCTTTCATACCCCTGTCCTCTGAAGAGAACGCAGCCCCCAAAAATGCATGGGTGGGACCAGGGGTCTTAAAGGCAGAACAGACCACCCTCCTCTAAGACTAGCAGATGTGGTTCAGAGGGCAGTTTTGATGGAGTTTGGTGTTGAAACTTCCAAACAAACTACAACTAAACATCCTACAATGTCCAGGATAGCACACCCCCCCCCAAAAAAAAAAAAAAAAAAAAAAAAATGAATGATGGGCCTCAAATTTTAGTAGTTCCAAGGTGGAGAAGTTCTGGATCAAAGAAACAATTTACAAACCTTTACCCAGTATGTGGGTTCCAGGAGGCAATATGAGTCAGGTATAGATTGGTGAATGATTCATTTGCCAGCTCAAAATAGACATGCTAATTAGAAAATATTTGTTGGTAAGTTTTATCTGAACCCTCATAGCCAATATAAATCATTGTATCTCTTTCCTGTACAAGCTGACAAGATTTTTGATAAATTAATTTGCTTCACTAGGTTATGATAGCACTAGACTAGAGAACCACCAAACCACAAAAATCGGTCTGACCATTTAACATAAGTTTTCACTTAATTCTTTGTGAGTCGAGTATTTTTAATGTTGGTACTTGTTAGAAATATTTATGGAAAATATTTTTGAAGACTGTTTATGTACCATGCACTATGCAAGATAGTAGGTAAACAAAAACAAACCAAGAAAATGGCCCCTGTTTTGAAAGAGTTTAGAAACTAATGCAAGTGACATGTAAGGACTGCTGGGGAAAACTAAGCACAAAAAAAGCAAGGTTAACTGACTTTTCATTTTTAACTTTTTGTTTTGTTGAAAGAAGAATGCGTGTCTTAGGTGAAACTAGATAGATAGTAACTTAAAGAACCAGAGGAAACAACTTATTTTAATTTGACTGAATATTGAAGAATTTTGTAGAAAAGTAGGAACATGTTTAAAAGGCCACATTTTCACATTCATATTTCTATAACCTCAATGGAAATATAATTAATGTAATCAAATTTAGAAATAAGAATGGATTAAACCTTCAATATCTTGACTGTACTTATTGTCACATTTTAATATGAAATGTATTACTGTGAAATGAAAATCAATGATATTTAACTTTAAAATGGTATTTAATTTTATTTTTCTCTGAAGACCATTTTTTTACAATGTACTTTATAATTTGGAGGGGCTGTCTTCGGATTTCTGCATTAAGAGTAAACCTAGATAGTTTTGCCCTAGCCAGTGTGGTCCAATGGATAAGTACTGGCCCACACAATGAAGAGTGGCAGGTTCAGTTCCTGATCTGTGTCTGGGTTTCAGCCTCTATCCTGGCACCTGTAGGAGGCAACCAATTAAAACTCTCTCTCTCTCTCTCTCTCTCTCTCTCTCTCTCTCTCTCTCTCTCTCTCTCTCTCTCTCTCTCTCTCAATAAATGGAAAGAATATCATTGGTGAGGATTAACCAAAAAGAAAAGTAAACCTAGATAGTTTGGGAAACTGGATATTAAAAAGCCAAAAATCAGATATTATAAGTGAAAGTTAAATCAAATAACTTACTTCCAATTTTAAGCATGTTAAACTTGGCATTCAAGCAAGGAGAATTAATATTTTTATTCTTATACTTTTTGATGTCATTAGTAGTTTACTTGCTGTTTTCTGATATCCTATAAAATAAATAAGTAATATGCAAATTGACCCTAGTGCCCTCACACAAGACAGCCTCCCCCATGTGGTCAAAGATGGCCACCACAAGATGGCTGGCAGAAGAGGGTAGTTTTGGGCAACCAGACCATGAGGTAAGGGCAGTGGGGAGGGGGGGGTACCAGGCCTGCAGGGGAGGGCAGTTGGGAGGTGACCGGGACTACAGGGGAGGGAGGTTGGGAGGGACTAGGTTTGCAGGAGAGGGCATTTTGGGGAGACCAGGCCTGAAAGGGAGGGCAGTTGGGGGTGACCAGACCTGCAGTGGAGGGAAGTTGGGGAGGACCAGACCTGCAGGGGAGAGCAGTTGGGGGCTACTAGGCCTGCCAGGAAGGGCAGTTTGGGGGGACCAGGCCTGCAGGGGAGGGCAGTTGGAGGGAACCAGGCTAGCAGGGGAAGACAGTTGGTGGTGACCAGGGTGGCAGGAAAGGGCAGTTAGGGGTGACCAGGTCAGCAGAGAAAAGCAGTTGAGGGTAACCAAGTCATCAGAGGAGGGGAGTTGGGGGCTATCGACCTGGCAGGATAGCAGTTAGGTGTTGATCAGGCTGGCAGAAGAATGGTTAGGGGATGATCAGGCTGACAAGCAGGTGAGCAGTTGGGAGCCAGCAGTCCTGGATTGTGAGAGGGATTTCCCAGATTAGAGAGGGTGCAGGCTGGCCAGAGAGACATCCCCCCCTCCCGCAGTGCACCAATTTCATGCACTAGGCCTCTAGTAATTATATATCACAATTTCTTCCACTTGAAAATGAGGATTATTCACTTAGTGATTAGTAAGACTATACACTTTTATTTAAATGTTACAAGAAACAAATATCAGAAACACTATGATAGACCTTTTAATTATATTTGTTGAGTGTAAAAGTACACATTCTATGTATCTGAATTCATTCTGAGATTTAACAATATTTTCTGTGTATAAACATTGTCCCATGCGTTAGCATGGACACATGGGGCAGAAAAACTGCATGGTCTGTTACCTAAGTGGTAATCCATTTTCACAAGAAAATTATATAGAAAAGTTTTCTTTTAGTAAAAATGTTTTAATGTTGACATAATTGCAGGTGTCCCCCTTTTCCCTGCCCTTTTTTCACCTCCTCCTCCCCCTCCCTTGGCCTTCATGAAACTATTGTCCATGTCTATGTGATATACATATATGTTCTTTAGCTAATTCCTTCACCTCCTTTATTTAGACCATTCATATTTAAAATTACTTCATTTTCCCAAAATATGTAGCTTCCATTCTATTTATTTTCACTTTTTAAGTTAAGAATTTCAAGCTATTATGAAGAATTTTAATTCCTCTTCAATTTTACATTCTGTTTTAGATTTCTCTGATAGTCCATGAGAAATTTCTTCATTACAAAATTATAGATAGGATTGAGGAAGCCAGAGATGGGCTCTTAGAAATGGTGTGTAAGCTCTAAAGTGAGGGCCAATGGGAAAATGTAAAATGAATGAATGAGGACCTCTCCTTAGCATCAAGTCTTTATGAATCCTGTACAGTAGACTGTTTATTTTTCCAAGTAGGATAAAATGTTTTCTTTATCCATCTTGGATGTTTTTGAGTAGATTCAGATTCTGCATTTGTTTATAAATACTTAAACACTTTGTAAAATCTTCCTTCACAGATATTTTAACTCTATTGATATGCTTGTATTTGTCTAGTTAGACTGTACCGTGTGTGTATTTATAGTTATATGTACATGGATATTTATATATTTCAATACTCTAGGGACTGATCTCCAAATGGGTAGTGTAAGGCATTCAGGAAATACAGACCAGTGATGCATGTTGACAAAAATGAAATAAAAAAGTGAAAGAGAGAAAGTTCCTTGTCTATGCATGATAGTACAGATGACACCCTCTCTGAAAATTCAGTGTTTCTACTGGTAAAATCTGGTGAAAATAAAGAGTGGCAAAGGCAGCTATAACCAATCCAAGGGTGAAAATAATAATAAAAAAAAAAGCAGTATGGGCTGTTCGGGTCTGCGGTGGTCTCTTTAGTAGCTGCATGCCAGCAATTAATTTGATCCACAGTCTAAGAAGCATTTTATAATTAATTTCTCAGCATTTACCACATACAAGCCATCACTTTAAAGTGCTATGTCATTAACAAAATCCCATTTTTTTTTCCATAAAGAATAGGCATACTGATCGACATTTTTCCATGCTGCCAAGGCAGAATGGACTCAAGGGATATTATCTTATTCAGAAAGAACCTTTCAAGGTTGAATAAAAGAAATGGTGCAGGGTCCCTGGGAGAGGGAAGTGATCAGCATTTTCACCTTCAACTCCTCTTTGATGTGGCAGAGTCAATTTTTAATCAGCAGCCATCAGCCCGGGCTTCATTTCGCCTCACAAAGTCCTATTACTCTACCACTCTCTGGAAGGAGGTGATAAGGACAATGGTCCTCTTTTTCTCTTCATAGAGCCCTGCGTATGATGAGTCCCTCTGGAGAGGCTTGAAAAAAAAATAAAATAAAATTTAAAGAAAAAGAGTGCGTATGTAAGGGGAGAAAGGTCACCTCGCTGTCAGAATGAACTCATCAAGACAAAAAAAAAAGCAACTTGGATTTCCCCATGTTTGTTTTGTAGAAACTGTCCAAAGCACACATAGTAACTAACATGAAAAGGACACTTAGACTTAATAGTCGCCCCCCTAAACAGCAGAATGGACGTAGCGCTAACAAACATCAGAGGGCTCAGTGGCATGTAGGAAGAGCATACAGTTACTCAACTTTGCACACCACACTTCCAAGAAATCATGTGTCATCAGAGTGCACCTAAGTGCCACACAGGCACAGAGAAAATTGCTTCTTTGTATACAGCAAAATTGCAAAATGAAATGAAAAAAGAAAACACACACACACACACACACACACACACACACACACACACACACCAAAAACCCAGCATTTTTCCCTCTGGAAGTGTTTTTTTTTTTTTTATGTTAAGTAAACCTAAATTATTTTTTAAACTACGCACTCATGCAGAAAACCCTCTATAATCTCCTAGTATCATTTATTGTAGTTAGCGGTCTTAATTGCCTCCCTGAAATGGATCAGAGTTCTGGGAATTACCCAGTAAAATGATGTTACAACGTCTCCAGCCTTCCCATCCTTTGATATAATCTCATTAAAAATATCAGGCCCCTAGGTGAGGGAATACATGTGGATAGTAAATGCATGCTAAGCAGGCACACCCACACCGATGACCTACTTATTACAGAACCCAGCGGCAGGCCGATGAATTTTAATTTTGAAGTACAGCAATTTCTTTCCTGGTTAATGCCATAATTATTAACATATTTTTGGAATGAATCTGCTTGTTACCCTTGAAAAAAAAGATAATATTGAACCAACCAAAATACTGAAATGACATTTTTTGGAGTAAAATAAACTCTTATTTTCCAGAAGACCACACAAGTGAAAAAACACACGTAGTTTCATTAACTGTAATTACCGCGAGGAGATGGGCGAGGACCGGTGCCAAACGCCGTTTGGTGTGTGTGTTCCCAAAACGGGGCCCGGCTGAAAAAAGCACAAACCCTGGAGGAAATGCACTCAGCACCCGGCCAAGGAGAGGGGGCCAGTCCTGCTGAGTCCACCATATGAAATAATTAGATTTTTATAGAATTGGATTTCCTGTTATAAATTGGAAAGTATAGTTTCACAAAGGCTAAGAGTGTACAGAACATAAAACCCACCGCGTGCTAGGCAAGGCCAATGTGTTGCAATAACAAACCGTGTTCTCTTTGGTCGTGAATAACGCGGCAGGGAGAAATCGCCCTGTCGGGACAAAGATTTTGTTTGTCTCGTTCTTAAAGGGGACATTTCAATGTTGGGTTTCCAATAATTCGTTGTTTGAAAGGCACAGAAAGCTCAGGTGTCCATGTTGTCAGGGAATTTGTATGAATTGGACCCTTTATTCACTAAACGCTGGTGCAGTATCTATAATAATAAAAGGGTAACATGCTAATTAGACCAGGCGTCTTCCAGGCATCATTCAAGACATCCTCCCTGACGAATGAAGGGCCAGTGGGAGTCATCCTGGGTCCCGGGTGCCAGAGGAAAGCCTCTAGTATAATTATGAAATGATACAGCCATCTTATGATCCGCCCCTCCTAATTCTGGGACAATTTTTGGAGTGAAAGCTTATCCCTTTCTTTTTAAAAATTATATAATAAAACTATATCCCGATTTTTCTCTTGTTTCCCATAGCCTCACTCCAGCTTTTATTTCGCTATAGTGAAATTTGCTTTGGGAAAACGTTGTAAATAATAAATGGCAATGTTTTTAATCTAACACATTGGGCCAAGGTAACACATTGGTCAAAGTTATTGGTACAAATAGTTCAAGAAATTCATCCCGTACCATGCACATGTGTGTTCCAAAAAGCCTTGGATTGGGGAAAATGAGAAAAGTGTTATCATTTGATTACAACTTAGTAAATAAAATAAGGGAACAGATTGTGTCATAGCATTTCCCAGATGAATAGCTGATCATATAGCTGTGCCAGTCATGCCTATCCTTAGAGGATAAAGTCTTTAAAACGGCATTGTTTACCAAGAATACAACAAACAACTAAAAGCCACCAGGTTCCCTAGCCCAAGACATGAAGGGAAGACTGGCAGGAAGAGGAAGTGGGAAGAGAAGCTCCCGGCAGGATATTTACTTATGACAAGCCAGGACTCCAGTGCAAAAGTTGGCAAAAGTTGGGGTCAAGTGGAAATGACTCCTCGGAAAGCTGCTCTGCAGTGTTGCTACCTGGGACCCTTTCCTCATTGTTTCAGGGTTCCAGAAACAATGGAACCCATTCCTAGCCTTCCTCACTGGCCAGCTCAGTGGTCATTGTTCAAGCCTATTTACACGTGATTCTCCCAAGTCAGTGTCCTTCTCTGAACCTGCTCTGAAATGAGGATCTGTGCTGCCAAAGCTATAAATATCTAATTTGGAAAACCAGAAATTGAGAGCAGATATGTACTAATTATTACATAATAATGTATTTAGATATTTTATAGATTATTGATATTTCTCAAGGAGGCACAAGACTGAGTGGATCAAGACAGACCAGTGGCTGGGGTATATATTAAACAAATGGACTCTACATAAAATGATTAAAATTATAGGATCAGGGTAACGTTAAAAGGAAATCTTTCCTCTTTTTTGGGGGGTGCAATGTAGCTATTTAGTAAAGATATTAAGGTTTTTCTTTAACTCCTTCTAGAAACCCCCTCCCCACTTTATCCCCAACTAGGAGTAATTTGGCAAACATTTACATTTTCACGTTGCCTTAGTTTCAGCATACATACCAGCTGAGCCACTGATTTCAGACAAATCATTATTCTATATTCTAAATGTATGTATTCAATACATAGTATATACACTAATATCAAGACCAGTGGTGCAGTGGGGACAGGTTTTCAACAGAATCCTGGCTAAGGATTTGGCTAAGGCCTCAAGACCAGTGTGTCTCCAATTTCATGGGACTTCAATAGCAAATTGCAAAGGAGAGAGAACATGTCAACATCACCACAAAAGCTGAACCTATTTAAAGTCCGGTGATCCCGGAACTGGGCAAATCTGAAGGTAGGACTGAGTGTTAGACACCTCAGATGTTTCATGGTTTCAAAGTCAGAGTGCATTTACCCGCAAAGTTCCCCTTTTCTGGGATGCCCTCCTGGTACTTTCTCTACTTGGCAAACACCCTTCATTCATCAAGGGCCAAACAATATGCCACCTCTCCTGGGTTTTATCTGACTCCCAAGATTCCTCCTCTCGTATCTGACTTAACATTTATCTCCTTGTCTTAGAAGTCCCATTCTCTCCTATAACACAGACTGAAAACAAATTTGGTTGTCTCCAACTTGCTGCCATTTAGCACAGTCCCAAATAGAGTAAGACCTTGATAACAACTGAGTAATTTCTCTTTCTCCACTGGTGGGTCCATGTGTGTCATTCTAACGCTGGTGAAAAGGGAGAGGAAGAGAAGGAGGATCAGGACGACAAGAAGCAGGGAGGTATGAGCGACAGAGTGATGGCAGACAGGTTAGGACATTCCCAGGAACAGCTCAGCTTGCCCACTTCATCTTGTTTGAGATCACGTACTGAACCACCACCATCAGCATCCCTTTGTAATACATATATTTTGAGAGGATTCTGTGATAGATAATATATGAAGTTGTGTTGCTTACCCACTTGTATAAACTTTTTAATATAACAAACTTAGTCTTCCATTCTCTGTTCTCCCTTTTGGGAAAATAAAAATTCTCTGAGTGTAAATGTCACTGAATAAAATGGACTTTTTCTATGAAGGATTTTATCCTTTCCTGAGATACGTATGACAGTGTTTCCATTTTGACTTAGCTTTGAGAAAATGTCAGTTTTTACATGAAAATGATTTTAGTTTATTGAAATGTGTTAGTTCTATTGTTATCCTACTCTTTCAATTCAAGGTTTTTTACATCTATTTTACTTAAAACTCTATCAAATATTAGAGAAGATGTTCAAGTAGGTCAAAACAATAGGTCCACTGATTTTCTCCTTGAGATTATCTCTTATGACATTGCCAAAAATTTTCTTTGCAATAACTTGCTGAAGTACTGGTTTTTATCTTTCTAAGGAAGAACCTGAAAAATTAAGTTAGCTACAGATGTTTTTTTGATACAAAATAAGAACATTTGTGAACTTCGTTTTCTAGCCAATATTTTGTATGCTTTTAGCCTATCACCTTATAAAATATTATTACATGGGCAATGGAATCTTTGTGACTTTGCATCGCCTTTAAATCTTTGTGACTTTATGAATGTAGGACATAATATTTAAGATGTTTTGGTTTGATTAAAAAGCACTGTGATATTCCACTACTCTGTAACCCTAGCACAGATAAAAAGCGCTGTGATATTTTAACCACAACTATGTACAAGCGAATCATAAATACTCAAAAATTAGAGTATTTCAAGCACTATGCACGTCATACTCAACCTGATTCAAGCTGAGGATCATTTCAAGCGATAGCAAATTTGATCTCTGAACAGAGAAGATTGTTATGGACAATAATCCTTCCTGTGTTCATTGCAGAAGCATTTGATTTCATGACAAATACAAAACAGGTTTAGTTGGCAACGGAGAAAAAGTAGAAACGTTTTCGGCCTAGATGTGTTTTCACATCTCAAGAGGAGAGTTGTGTTCAATTAAGTTATTTATGACTAGGTGAAACCCCTTTGGGAAATAGACTCTCATTTGCTTTTTTAGCAAAAGGAAATGTTGTTTCTGGAACAGCAATCCAGGCTTACTCATATATATATATGTATACACACACACACACACACACACACACACACACACACACACATATATATATATATACACATATATATATTTTTTTTTTGAGAATTTTAAAACTTTTTCTTACTACAACCACTAATCATTAACATTTATTGAGCCCTTATTAAGGGCCAGGTACTTTGCTAAGTGATTAATCAAATTCGTTTTTGCAACAGCTCAGTGAGATTGGACTCATCCCTGTTACGTAGCCGAGGGAAATACGGCTCAGTGATAATAAATGATGTGGCCTCAACCACGTTTTACCTAGATATCTGACATGATTTTCACCTGACTAATCTGACCCCATAGCTTGTCTTCTTAACCACTAACCATAAAATAAGTGCTTAAAAACTATCTGGGAAGAGATAGAGGTAAAGATGAATAAAGAGTAGAAGGAAGAAGCGAAATGAAGGAAGGACCGTGGAGTGGATGGAGTGAGAAAATGTTCTATTTGACATAACAGAATTTTCGCCAATTAAAATATAATAGGTTTTATCACTCATTGTTGAAATATGTGTTTTCTACCTAAGCCTACAAGAAATTCATTCACGTTCCTATTTTTCTCTAAGTCACTTTTACAGAAACGATGACTGAGATTCTGAATAAGAAGTTTGAGTAAATGGAGTGACAGGGTGCCTGGTTCACCCCAGTGCTTCAGCCCTCCCTGCACCCACCTCTGCTGTGTCCTCCTCTCTAGGACACCAGCTTCCTGTCTGTAGACATTAAACTCAGTCACATACTTTGCTGTGGCCAGTGACATCTGTGTTTGGCATGAGTCACAACATCATCATGATACCACGTTAAAAGGAAGTAGACCTCAGAAAGTACATTTTATTTATTTATTTTTAAAGACAGTCAATTCTTTTTTTTAAAATTGATTTCAGAGAGAGAGGGAGAGAAAGATATTAGCAGAAACATCAATGATGAGAAAGAATCATTGATCGGCTGCCTCCTCCATGCCCCAACTAGGGATTGAGCCCGAAACCAGGGCATGTGCCCCTGACTGGAATCAAACCTGGAACCCTTCAGTCTACAGTCTGACACTCCATCCACTGAGCCAAACCAGCTAAGGCAGGAGATGTACATTTTAATTCTAAGTCTTCCTTTACTTGCAATATAACTTTAGCAAAGGCCTATCACCTTTCAAATCTTCAGTTTTGTCATGGAAAATTGAGTTGAAAATAGGTAATTATACATGATGGGGCAAAAGTAGGTTTACAATTGTATGAGAAACAATTTGCTCCTGTATTATTATATGTTAATTATTGTATTATTGACTATATGAGCAACTGTAAATTTTATTTTGTCCCAACCTGTATATGTGCATTGATATGACACATTTATTTATTCCCTTTCAGATTTTTCATTCGTCTTGGCAGTAGATATTTTTCTTTTTTCATTTGCAAATATGTATGAAAATAATTATGTTTTTTAATACAGTTGGTAGCAAAACTGATGGATTATGGGCCCAGCATATTTTAAAAAATTTATTAAACTATTTTAGGCAGGATAAATAGTTCTAGTTGATGATGATATCTACTATTTCCTATTCATCTATTGTCGTATTCTGTACAATTACATTACACTAAAGGAATTTGCAGCACCCACCCTGGAGTTTGCAGGTGTCCACTTTATAATTGGAATTTTATCTTTATTTAATTATCTTTGTTTCATTTGAAGGCTATTTTCAGGATATTGATAAAGACTCCTAAAATATTACTTCTTTCATGTAATATTTTTGCTCAAGTGCCTATGATGGCTTCCTATTTTATAATATACAAACCATCTAGAATCTAGATTGACGTCAAGTTCTCCAATATCCCTTTCCTGGTGAAATTTCTTTCTCTACCAACCAAAGTTACACACACACACACACACACACACACACACACACACGCACACACACATGCGCTCACACACACACTCACATGCACAAATCACACCAATCTTATTTTAATGCCAGATTTTCTTTAGTAGAATATTGTCTCATGTCCTTTAAATATATATTTTATTGATATTTTACAGAGAGGAGGAAGGGAGAGAGATAGAGAGCTAGAAATGTCGATGAGAGAGAAACATCGACCAGCTGCCTCTTGCACACCCCCTACTGGGGATGTGCCTGCAACCAATGTACATGGCCTTGACCGGAATCGAACCTGGGACCTTTCAGTCCGCAGACCAACGCTCTACCACTGAGCCAAACCGGTTTCGGCATCATGTCCTTTAATGTCCAATATCACTTCATCTCAAAGGCTTTCTTAATTATCTACCCACCTCTCTGTCTCCTCTGACCACCAATCTATTGTGTAAATGTCAAATTTTAGGGTCATCTAGCTGCTATAACAAATAGTCCCAACATTGTATAATGGATCAAACCCAATAGGAGTTTATATCTTGCTCATGTGATTATATTGAATAAATGCCCATGCATGTAAGTTAGTCCTTATCCACAGATTCAGTGAGGTCTCCATGCTGATGGAAGATCTAAGATCTTCACCTTGGGACTTACAATGACAGTTGGGAAGGAACATCAATAAGACAATTTTACATCTGAACTTCTTGTCCCAGAACAAATATGCATTCACTTCTGTTTATATTGGATTAAAATAAGTATTTCCTGATTAATATAGTTTCTTGTTATTGTTCACTAATAATAGTTCTATTCAGTGGACAGGGAAATATTAAGAGGGGGTGGGGAGGGTCATCAGCTTTCTCCTATACTTGTAATGTACTTTTATCATTGCTTTTCAACCAACTATTTCATCTCCTCACTTTTCCAATATTGTGCTCTTCATTTGTTCAATGTATTTATGATCTTATCATGTCTTCATTTTCACTTGTAAATACACCCATATCTGCTATATCACCCAGCACAATAATGGACACATTCTATGAATAATATGTGATAAAGTACTATAAGAAAATGTCTAGTGTAATGTATGGAACACAGTAGGAACTTAATGTGTGCTCTTCTAATATATATATATTTCCCTCATCTTTTCTTTCTTTCATTTTGATTCAGCCAGACCTTCTGTTTAGATTTGGAGATTTAAATATGAGTAAAACACAGTTCCTGCCTTAAAAGGCTTGTTTCTTCTTAGTTCTCAAAAACTTGAAATATGTGCTCCTGAAGGAAGCCTAATCATTCCCAGATTTGTTGAATCCTTCCAACTTTTCACTAAAATATATAGTACCATCACTGATACTCATATTCCAAAAGCTATAGTAGAATTCTAATTCAATTCAGACCTAAGTTTGAGCAAAGCATTTCTAAATGCATACATATTTAAGGGTAGTATATACATAATTCAAGTCTTTCAACTTCAGGCTTTTTTCAATTCTATTAACTGACTTGCATTCTTCTCTATACATCTGCTCATTATTTGTAACTCAGGCCAAAATAACCTAATTGATATGGAATATCTTCCCAAATTTATACATTTTAACTTTAGATATTCCTGGTTTTAAAGAGAAAACACCAGTAGTTGTTTTTTTTTTAATACTGTATTCTATAGTATGTGTCCTTTTTTAAATTTTATTTTATTGTTTAAAGTATTATACATAGTAGTACATATATCTCCTCCCCCCCCCCCATTGACCTTCCCCCAGCCTCCCCTACTATCTATGTGTCTTAATTTAAATGTTGAACAACCTGAGTTATTGTTCAACTGAAGGCTGATCTTCTAGGGTAGGAATAAAATTTAAGGGTCTGTGGCAGTAGTACTAACTTCCAATCAGATACAGGCTGTATATTATCAATTCTAACATCCCTCTTATCTGCCACATATACAAAACACTCCAAATCTCTGTAACTACACACTCAATTTTGCTCATTAATAAGCACATACACATTCTCCTGTAATTATCATGGTAATGGTACTGTAAACTGAGCCAGCAGGGCTAATGAGCATTCTCTTTAGCTCCATCCTCCTTGGAAGAGGTAAAAATTTCTTAGGAGCTGCCAGTTCCCAGAAAATGGCTCAATTCTATAGTCTGGTTCTGTGTCCAGTGTCACAAAAATAAACTTACCATCTCAGGTGGGAATCTCTTCGGCTCTCTTTCCAACTGTCCACTCTCCACTGAGAAATTACTAAAACAAACCTGTGACCCGAGGGAGTAAAGTGACCATGTGTAGGAAGTTGTGATGTTTATTATCATCTGAGATATAATCCTTTTTGATACTACTGAACTAGAATAACTTACAAATAATATTCTTTAGCCTGTTAACGCTGAGTTACTTCTCTTGCTAGAGCACCAACCGTGGAGGCAGGATAGAAGGAAAAACACCCTGATCCTGATAAAAATCCTTAAATTTCAGGATCATCAACATTATACTTCCACCTGCTGTTCATCAAATGGAGAAAGCATGGTCATGTTTTTTACTGTTTGTTTTGTTTTTACTATCGGAGGGGGGCGGAATATGGCTTAAACTCAGAAGTCTCTCAAAGTTTCAGATTTACCTCAAATAGCATTTTCCAGGTTTTGGTTTTCACAAATAATTTCACATCCAGAAGCCAACCTAGACCTCATCCCTTTCCTGTTTTGTCACATTTAATCACGTGCCAAATCCTGTACATTTTGTTTGTTAGTATGGTTTTGTGTTTCTCTTCCATCTATCTCCATCAACACTAATTTAATTTAAAATGTGGTCATCTTGACTATTTTAATAATATTTTAATTGTTCTGTCTACTTCTAATCACATCATTCTATTTTTCTCAAGCATTATTAGACAACATCGTAAAAGGACAATATGAGCATGCTCTGTCTTGCTCAGTATTATTCAGTGGATTTATATTAAGTGTAGGATAATGATTAATGTATTTGGCATGGCTACAAAGTTCTTGACTTAACCCTTTAAACTAAAGCTTCTTTGCTCCTGTCACTCTCTTCTCCACTTGTTTTCCTGTTATTTTACGATCCAACAATTCTGAGTTTCTTATAATTTTCTGAATATATCATGTTGTCCCTTGTTCTCTGTCATAGCACACCTATTTCCCCCACTCTTCATAATGCTCCCCCACTTTTCTAATCAACAATATTATCACACAGTTAAATATAAGGTTATTGTGAAAATTAAAGTAATAAATATCAACACTTAGCATATACTCATAGTAATATAATCAGTCATATGTAACTATAGCAATGACAACAATATTCATTTTACTTTAATGTGATCCTCTTAAATACTTCAAGAAACCCGTGATTTCATCAAAAGAAAATAATCTATTTTATAAAATTTTAGTGATTGTAGACATTTCTCCAGTCCAAGGACATTTTTCTGTATCACTCCGCTTTCCCTGAACCATATAGTTTGTTTGAAGATAATCATGAGATTGGGAATTATTCATATTTTCTCCTTAAAGGTCATATGAATGACCACTGTGTAGCTCATTCTTGCTACTTTCCTACATGACCTAATAAAAACTCATCTATTCCTTATGCAGTCTCCCAAATTAACAAGTCACTGTGGCAAAAGTCTGAATCAGCTCAATACATTCTTAAACTATTTTTTTTATTCCCAGAAGGTTCCTTAATTATATATGTTTTATAGTCAGTGTCTTTGTATCTTACTCTTCAGATTTCTTCTGTGAGTACTTATTTTTTCATAGACTTACAAGAGTATTACATGCTTTTTTATTATTAGATAATGTCATATTATTATTTATTCCTATGCACAGTTGTTGTATTTTTACTTTTTTAAAAAAAATGCTGCATTCATACTATAAATATACATACTTGGTATGTGTTTTCAGATTTTTCTTAACTCTGTTATCTTCTCAAACATATTAATTTTTACTGTAGTGGTTTTATAAAGGGTTATGATTTAAGAGATTTAAAATAATAATTTTTAAAAATATATATATATTTGTATTGATTTAAGAGAGGAAGGGAGAAAGCAATAGAAACATTAATGATGAGAGAGAATCATTGATCGGCTGCCTCCTGCACATCCCCTATTGGGGATCAAGCCCATAACCCAGGAATGTGCTCTCAGTGGAAATGGAACCATGAACTCCTGGTTCATAGGTTGGTGCTCAACCACTGAGCTATACCAGTCAGGCTAAATTCATCATATATATTTTTAAACTTTATGTAGGTTATTCTCTGAAAATGCAGTGCCTAGATCCTAGAATTTGTTGGTTGTGTCTAAGGGTTAACTGCTGAAGTCGTATATAACTATGGTCATCAACATCCTTTAAATTTGTCTTTATATAAAAAGAGAGCATCGTATTTAATATTGATTTGAAATGTATCTCTCTTGAAGTTAGATATTCAAAAGTACACTTATATTTTCATGAAATATGAGTTTTCAGTTTTCATTATTTTGTCTTCCTTACCATAAAATGTGTAATTGTTAAAAACATATTTCTTAAATTACAAGTATAAGGAATACTGATACTTGATGTATTTAATTCTGGATAGTATTATTGCTCTTTCTTGACCATGGTCATGAGTCCAGTTAAACCAACTTAAATACCTAGAAAAGAAAAGGAAAGAAGCGGCCGAAACAGGTTTGGCTCAGTGGTAGAGAGTCAGTCTGCGGACTGAAGGGTCCCGGGTTCGATTCCAGTCAAGGGCATGTACCTTGGTTGTGGGCATATCCCCGGTAGGGGGTGAGTAGGAGGCAGCTGGTCGGTGTTTCTCTCTCATTGACGTTTCTAGCTCTCTCTCTCTCTCTTCCTCTCTGTAAAAAATCAATAAAATATATTTAAAAAAAGAAAGAAAGAAAGAAAGAAAGAAAGAAAGAAAGAAAGAAAGAAAGAAAGAAAGAAAGAAAGAAAGAAAGAAAAGGAAAGAAGCAGAAAAGTGGAGATACCAGGCAGTGGCTTTCTTAGTGGATTGGTGGAGAAAGTGCTGCTGTACAATTCACATTATTCTCTTAAAGCCAGTGGGTACTGTATTAAAGCTTGGAAGCAGAAGGTATGGTGAAGAAAGGATATTTTTGCCTAGAAAAAAGTCATGCAAAATATTCAAACATTATCTAAACTGAAAGGGAGATGGATTACCTATTGCTATAAAATATCAACTGACATTATAAGAAGCAAGTTGCATAAGAAATAGCCATTTTTAATCAGTGGGATGTAATCTAGCAATCTGCTTAAGTGATAAGCAGGAAAAGAAAATGTTGTAGTATTCTGTCATGAAACTCAATAAAACACTTAAATGCAGTGCCATGACTCATAGCCTAAGAATGAATGTATCATGGAAATAGCAATTTTTTTTTTCATGTAAAATGTTACCTTCCTCTCTTGTTGCAAAAATTAACTAAATATAGATGAATTTTTTCATCATACCTAAAGTAAGTGCCACAACCTTAAGGTAGAAGGTAATAAGGTGATTGAGGCATGTTGCATAAAGTGGAAAAACTTACCACTTACAATATCTGGCCATATTGGCTTCCAGTCTAGCATAATATGGGCGATGTAAGTGTGTGTGTGTGTGTGTGTGTGTGTGTGTGTGTGTGAGAGAGAGAGAGAGAGAGAGAGAGAGAGAGAGAGATAGAGAGAGAGAGAGAGAGAGATTAATTGGCAGCAATGAACTTCATATGACACATGCACATGTACAAACACATGCAATCTCCATACTCCATTTGGTTTTGTTCTTTACAACTTTTGGGTCAATGGATTAAAGCTTTAACACCTAGAAAGAAGCACAACCATTGTTTAAACAGACACAAAGAAAGACAAATTAAAATGTGAATAATATATTTTCTAAAGAACCAAATACTGAACAACATAATCAACTGCCTTCCAGAGACTATGGGCGTCAAAACCAAAAGCAAAGCAACCACACCACAAAAGACAGGATAAGCTTGAGATCATCTTGTGTCCATCTGTGCTGTTCTGTTTGGTTGAGCACAGATCATACTTTTGTAACACTCACAACTGAAATGGTAATCCTTGTACTCCCTATAATTGTAAGGACACCCATGATATTAAAATGGAAAATAATGTGTAGAGAATTTCTCAGTAACAGTGTTGTAATGTAATCTCCCTCTTAGATAAACAGCAATTAGTGAAAAAATTAAAACATACATATTTTATAAGCACAACTAACATGTTTCTAATTAGAAAGGATTTACCAAATACAAAAAATTAATTACTTAAAATAAAATTAGGTTAAAATGTTGAATTAGTTAAGACAGTGCTTTGATTCACTCATTTAAATAGCACAAAGTGGAAGTTTTGTGTAATGTTAAAAAAACATTAATTCTGACTTCTTCATCAACATGGAAAATATATGTAAAATGTCAATTTTTTTTTACTAGAAATGGCATGATCAACACTTAGGCTTGTTTACCTACAAGATCTTAGGTTGTGGATGACAGCTAATTTTCTCCAGACTCCTTTTATTCTACAGCTATTAATTTATGCTGGTCTTCAAATATTATTGGAAAAATAATTAGACATAAATATGAAAAGAACAAAAATCAAGCTATCAATTTTAGGCTAATTAAAACAAAATAGTTGGAAATACACTCCTGCATTTGAAGGGGAAAAGAATCTAATGGTGGTCTAACCATTTTGTATTAAAAAAACAGACTATCACACACACCCAGAATGTGTTATAAAGTGCAGATGTGTCTTTAGATTAGAAAAATAAAGTTTGCTTTTAACATATGTAAGCATACCATATGGAATTCATTTTCATCACTTCGATGTTTTAAAAAAATATTTCTTGAACAAATACATTGGGAGTTTGATACAGGGATGTAAGAATCTCTAATGCATGTTTTTATTCTTTAGTATTAAAAGAGTTCAAGGCAATAATTTAGGAACTTAATACCGAATGGCATAGTTAGAAAATAAACAATGCAAAGTAAAATTTCCATGTTTCTATATGGATATATGTCTTTTAACTATTCTTTTATTTCCCATCTAAATCCTCATGTGTATATAAATTAAATCTCACATTTTAGTTGCTACATTCTTTTCATTGACTATTTTTATTCCATTAACAGAACTTGGAAATTTCTTCCTCAAGTGTCCTCATAGCCCAGTAGTTGGCAGTGGGCAAACTGAGGCTCGGGAGCCACATGCAGCTCGCGAGTCGCGGTTTGCAGCTCTGTTGACTAACGAGTTTGCTGACCACTGGGATAGGGGCTCGATCTCAGGGAACAACAACAGCCTGTAATTACTGGAATCCAGAGTCTAGGTCAGTGGTCGGCAAACTTGTTAGTCAACAGAGTGGCAAACCGCAGCTCACGAATCACATGTGACTGGCAAGCCGCAGTTTGCCAACCACTCATCATAGTGTATGATGAGTCTTCTCTCATTTTCATGACAGTCTCTTCTTTATTTTTTTTAATTAAAATGATTATTAATACATTTTAGAAAAAAATGTATTAGCCAAAAACTAAGATACAAATTGAAAAGGTTAACTTGCTATTTGTTTTTCAAATTTTATGTTTTCTGTAACATAAATGTATAAATGCATATCCCTATTGCTTTAGTCACTAAAGTCATTTCAATAGATTAGCATATTTATTTAACACCTTTCCGTTATGTAAAATTTTATTGATTTTTTAAATGTTTTTAGTGATTTCAGAGAGAGGAAGAGAGAGAAATATCAATGATAAGAGCGAATCATAGATTGGCTGCTTCCTGCACACTCCTACTGGGATTGAGCCCAAAATTCATGCATGTGCCCTGACTGGGAATAGAAACCATTACCTTCTGGTTCATGGGTCCACACTCAACCACTGAGCAACATGGGCTGGGATGAATTTTATTTTTTTATGCTTTAATTTTTTCTACTGGTTACTTTCCCCTTGCCATCTTCCCATGTAAGCCTCTATTAATTCCTATCTCTCCCATGTTCAGTGAAGTCGTTTTCCAGCTTTTCATATAATGAAATGAGGTTCAAAATAATATTTAGAAGATATTCTATATTCCAAGGTGCATTACTAGGGAGAACAACCTCTTCCTATGTTTCTTTCTTTAAAAAATAAATTATGTGTTATAAAAGTGTGTTAAGTATTTGGAGTGCCTGATTGGGTCAAAATGTTTCAACTTCCTTTGCATAAAAATAATCTGGGTAGCTTATTAAAAACTGATTTGTAGTTCTATTCCTCTGAAGATTCTGATTCAATGGAACTGAATGAAACCAGAGAATTTGTGCTTTTAGAGACTACATATGTCATTATAATGGACTAGAGCCCCAGTGCATGGATGTGGGCACTGGTGAAATCCCTTAGTCTGGCCTGCGCCCTCTCACAATCCAGGAACCCTTGGAGGATGTCGGACTGCTAGTGTTGGCCTGATCCCACAGGCCAGGCGGAAGGACCCTACCAGTGCATGAATCCATGCACCAGGCCTCTAGTATGCATATAAGATATTTGGTTAATCTCTTCCTGTCCTTTCCCCTCCCCACTTCCCTCTGAGATTTATCAGTCTGTTCCATGTTTCCATGCCTGTGCATTGAGTGTCTACCCCAGGTGGTCAGTGTGCATCATAGCATAGCTACCAGTGGAATGGTTGAACAGCCAAACAATCAGATGGTCCTTAGGCTTTTATATATATATACAGTATATGTTACTTGAAACACACTTTGAGAAACACTGAGATACAAGGAAGAACCTTCAAGCTTATGTTTCCATACAGTAGCATTTTTTAGACTCAAATTTCCAAAGGGATTATTCTCGTTTCCTGGATTTTCTTGTATACATCCAGTTTCAGTGGTTTTATAGAATCATATGACAATGATCTCAAAAGTTGTCAGTATTTAATTATTTCTACCAAGGAGATGATATGGCAAATGTTTACATATACATTGATTTGTATGCCTCTATGGAAATAACATCATCCCTCCTAATTGTATAGTGACTTTTTTCAGACGCAGTCTGATATTAAGGAGATTGCACTAAATCGGAAGCCTCAGCATTTAATTTCCAAATATTTAAGTTCTGGTGATGGATTTTTTTAATCAATTATTCCAAATTAGGAATTATTACCCTCATTTATAAAAATAAGTGCACTTTCAAAGACTTATCACTGGGAATACAGTATCCACATGGGGGAAAGGTCAATTGTCTTCTCAGCTTCTGCTCTGTTTCCTTGAACACTCAGCTTCTCACTCAGGTTTTCTTCCTTGGATTTTGTGACCAGGAGAGTCTAAATCCCATGGCTTTATAAGTTTTTATTTCAAGGGATTAGCTAAGCACACATTTTACACAAGGTGATATAAAGCAAATAAACAGTGCAAATGCTCCAGGTTATAATGTGGTTTATTTCTGATGCAACCACGTTTAGAATATGAATCTCATTGGTTGCAATCTAAGACAGGTCAGTCTGTAGTAGTCCTGTAGTTTATACCGGTATGTTTATATATTCTGATTGTGCTTTAAAGAAACTGCTAGTAATACTCAGGTAATACATCACTGGTAGTTTAGACAAGAATTGACAACTCAGAAATTAGAACAAATATAAAAGTCTGGTCTTATATCAGAAGATTGACAAATCAATGCATATATGCATATTTTTAATTAAAACACACTGTTTAATATGTATACATATTATTTTTATGTTTTTCTTTTCTAATTGACCCTTTTTTAAATAAAGAGACTAGCTACTGCTTTACTAACATCAGTATATAATAAATATTTTTCTGAACTTCCAAGTATTTTTTGGATGGGGCTAATAAAAATATTATTTCTAATCAAAACAAAATGTTGTCAAAAAGAAAGGATAAAATGGATGAAAACAGCCTTTTTATTGCTGAGCAGTTTTCAATCAAGTGCTTACAAAATACAGTTACTTGCTCATGAATTTGATCTACTTGGAAGTCCATTGACTCAGTCAACAGATACGTATCGAGGCAGTGTTATATATCAGGCATTGTTCTATGTAATAAGAACACAACTGTGATAAGACTGAGAGAAATATCTCTCTGCTCTGACATAACTTAGATCTCATATTGAGACGCTATTTATAAAAATATAAATAAATTATAAATATAATATGTATATATACTCTATTACATATTAATTATTATATGTTGCATCACATATATGTGTAATGCAAATGCTGCTAAGTAAGCCCTAAGGAAAGACAACGTAGGGAGGGGAGGACAATGTTGAGCTCTAATGGTGGGCTGATATTGAAAGACTAGAGGCCCCGTGCACAAAATTTGACCTCGATGCAGTCCAGGAGCCCTCAGGGGGTGTCTGACTGACAACTTAGGCAGTCAGGCATCCTTAGTGCTGCTGTGGAGGCGGGAGAGGCTCCCACCACTGCGTCAGCCAGTCATGAGCCCCGCTTCTGGCTGAGCAGTATTTCCCCTGTGGGAGCGCACTGACCACCAGGGGCAGCTCCTGTGTTGAGTATCTTCCCCCTGGTGGTAGTGTGCATCATAGCTACCTGTTCTTCCGCTGTTGAGTTGATTCGAATATTAGCCTTTTATTATATAGGATGGTGACCAAAAAAGCTTTGCTGACAAGGTGATATATCCCATCAATTAAAAGGGTAATATGCAAATTAATGTCACTCCGTCACAAAGATGGTGACGGAGTGACATTAATTTGAGACACACTGACCAGAGCCCCAAATCTTAAGAATCACATTGAACTCATTGTCTCCAACTCCCCATTTCATCCATGAACAACAGCACTACCACCACAATATATCTATAAACACATGACTGCAAACCATCTCCATGGCTACCATTCTGCTCATAGCCACAAGGTGGTGGCGCCCAGTCCTCTCAGCCCCACCGGAGTCCCCCAGTCCTGGGGGAGGGAGGGTGGCTGCTGATAGCGGGCAGCATGAGCAGCCTGGTGGAATGGTTGCTTCATCGCTGCGGCAATCAGGCAAGTATTCCACACCTGGCTGTGGGTGGGTCTCTGGGCTGCAGAGAGCCTCTAGGCAGCGGGTGCAGAACAGCCAAGCCCCGCAGAGAGCTACTGGCTCATGGATTGGTGCGTAGGGCTACTAATAAATAATTAAAGGAGTGAGGAAGTGAACCATGTTTATATCTTGGAGGAAAATATTCTAGGCAGAGGGGATAGAAATTCCAAAAAACCTGAGGCAGGTGCTTCACAGTCCCATTCAACAGGCCAGGAGGCCAGACTGCTGGGATATCAGCTCTCAGAGGAACTTGATAATCAGATGAAGTGAGCCTGGGAGGCCCCTGTAAGAAGATTATACATTGGAGGGCTCTGAAAGACAGGAATGATGTGTGGATTTTTTTGTTTGTTTCAACAGGATTGTTCTGAGAGCTGAATTTAGAATAGCTACAACCTCAACGGTGGTGGTCATGGAGTCATGAACAGTAAGTAAGCAATAAGTAAGCAATGATCAAAATCCAAGCTAGGGATGATGGTGGTATGGAGCAGAATGGTAGCCATGGAGATGGTTTGCAGTCATGTGTTTATAGATATATTGTGGTGGTAGTGCTGTTGTTCATGGATGAAATGGGGAGTTGGAGACAATGAGTTCAATGTGATTCTTAAGATTTGGGGCTCTGGTCAGTGTGTCTCAACTGGGAGTGTGTATAGGAGGCAACCAATAGATGTTTCTCTCACATTGATGTTTATCTTTTCATCCTTCTCCTTTTATCTCTCTCTCAAAAAATAATGGACTGGAAAATTTGGAAGAGTGATGTTGCTAAATAGGATAAATAAGAGAAAACCAAGGTTGTTAAGAGATAGTTAAGAGGAAAATGAGGAGTTTGCTTTAGAACTATTCAGTTGAGATGTCCCCTGGGCAGTCGGATTTACAAATCTGGAGTTCATGAGAGAGATTGGGGCTGGAAATAAAATTTGGGGATCACCTATGTCAAGTATTGTTTAAAGCTGTATGACTGTGAGATTTACCAAAACATCTGAGTAGAAATAAAGAAGAGAACTAAGGACTGAGCCGTGCACCACATGTAGAGATCAGGAGGATAAAAAAAAAATTAGCAGAGGGAAAGACAATGCAGATGGTCAGAGAGGTTAAAAATTCAAGGAAGCCACATAAGAAAATACTTCAAGGAAGAGTGAATGATCTACTAGGATCGAGGTAGAATACTGTTAATTGATGGAGGACTGAGTAGTGTGGTGTCATTGGAGATCTTGCTAATGACTAGTAGATTGGTAGAGATGGTAGTCTGATTGGAGTGGGTTCAAGAAAGTGGGAGAAGATGCCGAAACCAGTTTGGCTCAGTGGTAGAGCGTCGGTCTGCGGACTGAAAGGTCCCGGGTTTGATTCCGGTCAGGGGCATGTATTATACATTGGTTGCGGGCATATCCTCGGTGGGGGGTGTGCAGTAGGCAGCTGGTCAATGTTTCTCTCTCATTGACGTTTCTGGCTCTCTGTCTCTCTCCCTTCCTCTCTGTAAAAAATCAATAAAATTAAATTAAATTTTAAAAAAATGGGAGAAGAGGATTCTGAAGTAGGGATGCCAGTGTTTTTAAGGGTTTTTTCTATAAAAAGAAGGCAGAGGAGGGTAACTATTAAGATGGCCTAGAATGGAGTGCTCAGGATAGACTATCACAGTAGAGGAAAATATGGAGAGGAAATATGACAGAGAGGAAGAATTGAGGGATGTAGAGGAAATGCTTAGATATTTGGAGGTGTAGAAGTAGAGGTATGCATGGTGTTCCTAAAGTCTTCGCTGCTTGTATAGTCTCATAGATAAAGATCCAAGATTTCACTGAAGTTGCTGCTGGCATGTGCAGTGTCATATTTTAAAGATACTATCAATAATAATCATGAGCAAAATAAAGAATCAAGTCATGTTTGAGGTTTTGAAATATATTTATATTACCTTTAAGATTAGTTTAAGTTTGTAAATAAGTATGTTTTTTAGGATGTTTTAGAACCACATTTACAGTTCTCCTTTCTGTCCATACACCATGAATCTCTCTCACATGCAGAGTCTCATTGACTTCAAAGAACACATGGAGCAGTAGGACTGGGTTAAGAGCTGAACCCAAAGAAAGTGCAGAGACTGCAAATATATTGGGGAAGGTGGTGAATCAGGCATTTGGTGAATACATGCAAATATAGGGAAGGGCACATTCTAGAAATGTAACCTTTCATATAAACAAGTTTAATTGTTCTTGCAAAATTTAAAAAAATGCATTCGGGCACAACTTACCTTTACAACAAGCCAATGTACCTTTGTCTTTTTAATATAAAGCAGAACAGAATCATACTTGCTCCTTACTTGTTGAAATAAACCAAGATTGTGAGGCATTTACATTTTTTATGAAAAGTCATTTTGCCTGATTTCTGTATATATGCACAATCAGACATATTTAAAATATTTTGAAAGTTGAACCAGTTTGGTCAAATTTTGACACTTGGGTCTGGTACATGTTCTTTCAACAAATTCATATTTAATTATTCCATCATTACTGAACACATTCAATTTACCAGACTATAGGAACAGATAATAAACATGATAAGAAGTAGAACAGAAAAATGATTATGAATAGAGAAGAGTTCTGTAGTACTGAAACATGTGTACATACATCAATATGAATATTTATGTATGAAAAACATTATATATATATATGTAATGACTGAGAAAAATAAAACATAGTTGTTTATAATTACTGATAATGACATCTTTTTGTTATTAAGATCAAAATTAAAATAATTGGCATTCTATAGTTCTTATTAGATTATAAACAATATGCAATCACAAAGGTGGGATTAATTTTTAAAAGTAATTATTTTATTTTTACCATTCATTTTATACCTTATGTTATTATTTTAATCTATAGAAGGCCAAATAATCATTTTTGAAAAATACAGCTAGTTTTTTTATATCTATTAATAAATTGATGCTCAGATTTTAAAATTAAAATATTATTTTCTCCATTAAATTATATTTCTTTTGCCCCCACCCTCAGCTCACTTTAGATCAGCACTTGACTGTCAGGTAAATTTTTAAAAAATTAAATCAGGGTAGCATGGCTCAGTAACAAAAATATATTGCTGTGCATTCATTTGTAATATTCCTCCTGAGGGCAAAACATTATTTTTACAAAGAATAATGCTATGCAAATTATCAGGAAAACATACTGTGAATAATGCCTTGCATATGAAATACTTGTTACTATTACCAAAACATTGATTCTGTGTATGCAAATCTTAAAAGCCATAAAGAAATGACAACATAACAATTTGTAGATATAGTCAGTATTATTTTTGTTTTGAGCATTTTATCAATTGTTAGTTAATTTTGATTAAGAAAAAAATTGCAAGATTATACTTTTAGGAATTAGAAAATCTTATGGACTATAATTTTACCCAGATCCCAAAATAATAAAAGGTGAACATTAGTTCCTGAATTCTGGTATTTACTATTAGCTGGCATAAGAACTTTTACCTGAGAGCAAAATTTCTCAAAGTACAATTGTAATATATAATGATGATAAGGGGGAATATTTTAATAAGGTGTGGGAAAATATTCCGCAGCATATTACTTATTTGTACATATTGATTTGTTTGCTTTTATGAATTTTACTAATATACATTCAGTTTAATGTTTGTACATCATAAAAAGTAATGGGGAACTCCTTACTCTTGTGCTTAACCTCAGTCTGGAGGCTAGATCTGGGGAATAGGCCTGAAAAAACAGAAAATCCATGTCTGACATATAGCTTGAAATTACATACATACACACATACGTACATATATATTGTACATACATACATATGATTGATACATACGTACATCTGATTGATACATACAGTTGATTGATACATGTGGTTCAATTCTGATGCACAGTTGAGTAGAGGTGAGTGCATCAGAATTCCTGGCTCCTTAAAATAGGGTGACCAGAGGAAGAACAAGACAGATTATACATATAGTTGTTTAATTTTAAGATTCTTGGTATATTTAGGATAATAGTTTTATCAAATGTATATTTTGCAAGTATTTTTTCCAGTCTATGTTTTTTTTAATTCTCTATTCCTAGTTTACTGAGAGTTTTTATCATGAACAGTTATTGGGTTTTGTCAAATGCTTTTTCTATATCTGATATGATGGGTTATAATATTTTCCCACACCTTATTAAAATAACCTATTTAACTAGGTTACATACATGGAATAAATCCTATTTAGCTATAGTATATGAATATTTTTATACATAGCTTATTACATTTGCTAATATTTTGTTGAGGATTTTTGCATCTATGTTCGTGAGAGATATTAATCTATAATTTTCTGTGTTGTCTTTGTTTGATTTTGGTAAATAATAATGCTGGTGTAATAGGATGAGATAAGAAGTGTCCCATTTGATTCTAACTCTGAAAGAGACTTTAGAAAACTGGTATATATTTTTTCCATAAACATTTGTAGAACTCACCAGTGAACCCATGGGGGATTGATATTCCTATTTTGAAAATTTGTGAATAGTATATTGAATTTCTTTAATGCCTCTTCAGATATATGCCTATTAGATTTTATATTTCTTCTTGTGTGAATTTTTCAAGAAATTTGTACATTTCACCTAGATTATGAAATTAGTGGGCATAGAATTGTTCATAGTATTCCTTTATTATTTTTTTAATGTTCTTGGAATATGTAGTGATGAGTGTTGTCCCCTCCTTCATAAATGATACTAATACTTTTTTGTCTTCCCTCCCCCATTTTTAGTAGCCCTGTATAGAGTCTTATTGATTTTCTTGATCTTTTCTAAGAGACAGCTTTTCATTTCATTGAATTCTTCTTTTTGATTTCTTATATTTAATTTCATTGATTTCTGCTCTAATTTTATTATTTATTTTTCTTTTTTGACTTTGAATTTAATTGGCTCTTCTTTATTTAGTTTACTAAAGTAGAAACTTAAATTATTGGTTTTAGCTATTTCCTCTTTTCTAATATACTTAGTTTGCATTACCATATCCATGATTGTTTTGTATTTTTTGCCCTTGTTCATCCCCTTATGTCTTGTCCCCCTGTAAATTATAACATACAGAGTTGTCCATACTGAGCCATAAGCTCTTTGTTAATTATAGTTCAGATTTCCATACTCTAACATTGGTTTCCAATGGTCATTTCTTCTCATGAGTTTATTTTCTGGTGAGAAGTAATGATTTATATTCACCAAGTTTCTTACATGAAGAACTAGAAACACCATAAAATTTTTTGAAGAGAGATGAGAGATATTATTTTGCTATGTTCTAAAGATTATCTTACTGCTCTTTGGGAAATGCATAGTTGGTCACCAAGACTGGGGCAGAGAGATCAGTAAGAAGACTACTGCCTTCCCAAGGGAGAGATAATGTAGCTTGGACAAGAAGAGACCAGTTGAGCCAGGCCAGTGTAGGTCAGTGGTTGAGCATTGACTTATGAACTTGGAGATCATGGTTCTATTCTGGGTCAGGGCACATTCTGTATTGTGGGCTCGATCCCCAGAGAGGGGCATAAAGGAAGCAACCGATCAATGATTCTCTTTCATCATTGACATATCTATATCTCTCTCCCTGTCCCTTCCTCTTGGAAATCACTAAAAAGTTTTGTTTTGTTTTTTTTAAAAAAGAAGGGATCAATTGAAGTGATAAGAACTGGTTGCATTTTGGGTTCATTTTGGAAGTGAAGCTGTTAGAATTTGCAGCTTATATCCAACACAAGGGGAATAACAAAATGTAGGGTTTTGGCCCTTAGTGACCAAGTCAGTGATGGAGAGAGGAAATAACTTTGTTTCAGACAGGCTGAATTTGAAATTCTTATTAAACACCCAAATAGAAATATGTTAAATATCTAGTTGGATACATTAGGCCAAAGCTCAGGGGAGAAGTAGGGAAAAATATGAAAATTACCAAATAATGTTGGAAAAGGCATAGCTGAAGGTAGAATAAATAACATGCAAATAAATATAATGTCCTGAAAGTCATGCAAGGAAGTGTTTTGAACAAGAAGATATTATCAGTTTTGCCAATTGCTTTTTCACAGTGGAGTAAGATGAATTCTCATACTAAAATATTGGATTTGGCAAGATGGAGGCTGTTGTTGGCAACAATGACAGGGGTGGTTTCAGTGGTTGAGAAGAGAGTGGGGGTGGGGGAAAGCATTTCAGTTGAAGTGAAGTGATATAATAATCCATATCAACATCCATATTGTGAGAGCGAGTTACAATTTTCTTTCTCCCCACAGACATTCTTAGCTCTGTGGTATCAAAACCACATGGTTGTCTTAGAGTTAATTATTCCCTTGCCTTTATGTTCCCCTCTGCACATTCTTAGAGCATGTTGTTTATTCACCAATGACAAAGTAGATCTATAATGTTTTTACTCATGTTTTTCTCCTTCTCCCTTCCCTATCTCTTCTCACCAGTCTTCCTTCTCCCTACTTTCTTCTTCTATTGTTTTTTTCTCTCTCTCCCTCTTTTAACCCCTAGCACAAATACTTGTGTTAAGGACAGATGTATTTACCAGGATCTAAACTGTACTCAGGACATTATTTTTCTTTCTTTCTTACAATTGTAACTTAGTTGTTGACTTAAATCATGATTCTAGTTTATTTTAGGATGTGTTTTTCCCCCACTCTAGGAGATTCTTCATCACCTATTTTGAATTGACTAATGCTGAAACATTCCACCACCCCATCAATGCCTGAATTACTTTGAATGAACACCTGAAGTAGATATTTAAAGTCTATGATTAAAATTGTAATCTATTGAACATGATATCTTAATATTTTATTATCTTTTTGATGTCCATAGGATCAGTAATTATGCCCCTCTTTCAATTCTGGTACTCTTTTTAAAGAAACAGCTTTTGCAGTTTTTGTTATTGTTTCTCTGTTCTAGTTATTTACTTATTTATTTCCATTTGCCTTATATTTACTTTTCTCTTTTTTTTTCTAATTTCCTAAAATTGAAGCTTAAGTTTCGATATTTATCATTACATTTTATATTTTATAACATGCATTTAATGCGATGCATCTCCCACTAATCACTGCTTTTACAGCATTCCACAAATTTTAATGTTTTATTTTCCTTCAAAGTAATTTCTAACTTTTCTTGAAACTTTTCATATGATCTATGTGTTCCTTAGAAGTGTGTTAGATTTCTAAATATTTATAGGTTTTTCCAGCTACCTTTGCTTTACTGATTGTAGTTTTAATTACATTGTGGTTAGAGAACATACTTTATATGCCCTGTGTACTTTAAATTTTTTTCAGATATGTTTTAAATCCAAGATGTGGACTATCTTGGTGATTATACCATGTGAGCTTTCTTATTCTTAGAATATGAATTCTTCTATTGTCAGATAGAGTATTTTATAAAGCTCAATTAGATCCAATCAATTGCACTATCAGTTCAACTGTATACATACTGATAGTCTGCTTACTTTGATCCGTTATTACCGAAAAAGGATGTTGACATTTCACCCTACTATATAGAGTGGATTTGTCTCCTGTTTCACTTTTTGCATCATGTTTTGACACTCAATTACTAGGTGTACATACATTTAGATTTGTCTTCTAGGGGGGGTGAGCCCTAACTTTATTGTTATGTTAAAGCACTTACTTTAACCCTGATAATTTTCTTTGGTAGCTATTTTGTATATCTACTTCAACTTTCTTTTTCTTACTGGTAGCATGATCAGCATCAGTAAATTCAATATTGCACTATTCTAAGTGGCAGGGAAGTTCAGGTATAAGACATTAAGTAGAGCCAGGCTGGTGTGGTTCGGTGGTTGAGCATCTACCTATGAACCAAGAGGTCAAGATTCAATTCCAAGTCAGGATACATGCCAGGGTTTGAGCTCAATCCCAGGTAGGGGGCATGTAGGAAGCAGCTAATCAATGATTCTCTCTCCCTTCCCCTCTGAAATCAATAAAAAATAATTTTAGAAGATATTAAGTAGAAAATGATGTCAAACTAAAAGTGATGATATACTTTTTCCCCAAAGAAATCTGAGAGCTGGAATTTCCTGCCTGCTTGTATAATTTATGTAATTCCTTTACCTGCAAATTCTTATTACTAACTATTTCTTTGTTTATTTATAACATCCACTCATTGGATTTATAAAGGTATAATTGTTGCATAACTCTTTAGGTATGTACACATAAAATAAGTGAAAACAAATGCTTTTTCTGACAAAGCTGCTCTATACTATTTAATGCACATCACTCTGTGTTGGCTGCCCACAGACAAGAGACTTGGGACAGAAAAAGGAATGTGATTTACAATATAAAAATATCTCTTCTTTCAGTAAAAAACAAAAGGAGAAGGACTGATACTTGTGCTATAAAAGCATGTACAGAGTAGATACTACAGATTCAAATTGCACAAATGTTCATATTAAATCATCACTACACGCACATCTAGAGAGACCTGTAAATTGTGGGAGTCACCACTAAGCTTTTCATACCAGGAGCAGAAGCCACTGGAGTCATAACTGATAAGAACACTTAAATTTTGGCAAATTGACAAATTGGTGGAGTGTGGATTAGCATGACTATGAGAAACTCGTGGAGGCTGTAAAAAATAGAAGGGTGACACTTTTGTGGAATTTACTTATACTAACCCCATTAGCTTCTTATACTTAAGATCTGAGAAAGATCTACTCAGAGCTGTAGATAGGAACCTAAGCTATGAAATACAACCATAAATCCAATAGGATTTCATTTGAAGATGTTTAACTAATTGCAATCATAAATACTTTAGTTTCAAATAAGCTTCTGAGTTGACAAGAACCCGTGAGGGACAATATTGAACCTGTAATTTTCACTATGCCAAGTACATAGCAGTGAAGTGAGACTCCTGCACTAGCTAAGGTTTCAAACAGAGCTATCAGTGAGAAATTGTGAATCAAAGTCTGTCATGTAACCTGAGTTTATGTCACCCCCCATATCATGTTGTAACTTAGAACACCAGCACTATCTATAAGTAAAATATTATCCTGATAAAAACCCATGAACCTTGTCAGATATGAGGAAGTTTGCACACTTCTTGAACCAGAGAGGGTCCCTCATAAATTGATTTTGTTCTATGGATCATTTGCCGTTCTATATTGCATTATTGTCTTACTGTGCATAGAAGACAAAGGGTTTGAGCAATGGACATGAAGTTAAAGTGTTTTGGTTCAAAACCTGCCTTTGACAATAGCCAGCTAATTGACCTCATGGAACCTCAGTTTTCTCACTAACAGAATGGGGATTACCGCAAATCCTCTGCTTATAAGGCAGATTATTGTGAGGACAACATGAAACAGTGAATTTTTTGAAAGCATGTTGAGAACTGGAAGATGTTATGCAGATAAATGCAAGGGATTAAGGGCTTTGGAAAATGTCCATTATGGGTACAGAATAAGTCTGTGTAGCCAATGTTTAAAGGTTAAGAGAGCCAAAGAGATTGACATGTAAGTGGAAAAATCCTAAAAGGGCCCAGAGATTTTCTCCGAGGAGCATAGCATTATAATCAAGTTCTTGTATCTAAATGGCATGATTTAAAAAATGCACAAATACGTCAAGTGTGTTCTTTATAATTTGAGCTAACTTATGTTCCACTACCGTTAAGCTTCAGACTCTGCTTAAAGATCCATATTCAACTTTGCCCTGAGCTTTAAGGCTAAGTCAGCATTGGATTCTCTGCTGGTTTCCTAGGTTGTTTCATTGACATGTTCTGTAAGTTAGCCTTAGCAAAAGTCAGCATGCATTAATACTAACATCAAGATCCTAGGATGAAGGAAAAGACTACCCATGAGCTCAGTTCACAGAGTTGGTTCTGTACAACAGAGTTGGTTCTTGTCCACTCTAACACACACACAATAATACCACTATTGGAATATCATTTTTCTTACTGGCAATAATAAAAAAAATTTAAGAGGATTCTCATGTACAGTGCCACCTTGTTTCCCTGTTACTGGTATCTTGGCTGCAGTGGGATATGGAAATTGAATTAGTGAAAACAAAAGCTGTGGAACATTAAGAACCTTCCATAACTATTTTGTTTACACAATGCTGAGGCCAAATCAACCAGGGACTGACTTTTACTAAGTACTATCCTGTTTCCCCGAAAATAAGACAGTGTCTTATATTAATTTTTCTCCCAAAGTTGCGCTAGGTCTTATTTTCAGGGGATGTCTTACCTTTCCATGCGCTAGGTCTTATTTTCAGAGGATGTCTTATTTTCGGGGAAACACGGTAGGACTGCAGCTCTCAGTTCTTGGTAGACAGCCCACAATGTGATTCCACTTGACTAATCCCTTGTTCATCCTCTCCATCAGGAGTCGACCCATAAGAAGTCTGTCTGGAAATAATATATGTTTGGTTGTATCTTTCCCGCATCTTATCATGGAGGTAAAACACATGATCTCTAGCATATGATGAAGAGTGTATACTGGTGCTCACAACCCTCTGTCCAGGCCATAAATCATTGAATAAGATTGCCTCCTCTATTGTGTACACATTAGTGAAATTGAGTATGCCAGACAAATTCACTGCAGGAAACATCTATAATGTCAGATTGGTGGAGCTCTTAACAATTCCATCAGTGATACAATGTCAAGAGGCCAATTCCCAACAGAACACAGTTGGGGCCATATTCCAAGCTTAGGTCTCTTTTGCTATCTCCTCCTCTGAGCCTCTTTTTCTGGTCTGCCTTCCCCATTTTTCTTTTCATTGCTTCGTATTTCCTCATCATCTAAACTTCCCCTACAGGCAAATCTGCTTGGCCTGGATATTGAATCACTCAGGAATTTCTCTCTTGTATCTTCCTTTTTTCGTTTATGATTTTTGCACTAAATATCAGTTTCACCCCATCCAGGAGATAAGCCTGAGTGTTGGGTACCATGAAACTGAGCTGGAATCTCCTACTCCCTCTTTCTGATAAGAAACTTGCCATGTGTCAGGCACTGTCCTAGGACTAAAGATTAAAATATTAGAAATGTAGTTTTGGCTTTGAAAGGCTTTTAATGACAAGGACATGGTTTTCAGGAGAGACCTGAGAATACATAACTCTAACAGAGTGCAGGGAGTGATAAAAAGGTAATGTTTTCTGAGATCTATGAGAAGAGAGATGATGAATTATTAATTTTGTTCAGATAAGTGAACTGGATAAACAAGTTGAACTTTTGTTTGATCAATATTTAGGGGATCCCATGGCTGAGAGGCTATACATTCAGATTAAGTTTTCTTAAAGGAATACCATTATAATATGAAGCATGTGAAATTCAGAATAAGTCTGTGTAGCCAATGTTTAAGTGAGAAAAAATGGATGAAGTTTTTGTGAGAAAAAATTGGATGAATATTATCTTTGTGACTTTGAATAGTTTCTTTTTTTTTTTCACTACACAACTAGAAAAGAGAAACAATAATTTAAAAACAAATTTGTCACTAAACTTTTCAGCACTATACAGTAAAATGGATTAGAGAAGTAATTCTTAATACTAGAAATTTCTGTACTATTTTCAAAACGTCATAAAATTGTTGATCAAGTATAATATTTATTTTTGAAGTTATACACATTTTTACTTAGCCTAGTTCTCAGAAGTACTATGCAATCATTTACTTGCTGTGCTATTAAAATAAACATAGGGTGTCCCAAAAATGTATATACATTTTGGATAATTTTTAATTCTAATGTTTCTTTCTATTAGATTTATAATTATTCAGAATTAATTATTCAAAGTGTATATATATTTCTGGAGGACACTCTGTATATTAGTATTGGCAGACGTTGAAAATTGTATTGATTACCCAGTTATAAATAATCCTGCATACCTTGTAAATCACAACAATTTGGGAGATGGTGGTCTATAAGTCTACAAATCCTCCACTGTCCCCAAATGGAGACCTCTGGAGCCTGCCATTTTGATGATTTTAATATTTTATTCAAGGGATATGGATTGTTAAGAACTTAAGTCTGAATTTTGGATACACTGCTCAGCAGTTGCGTGACTTGGGGCAATTACCACATAATTTCTCTGATTCTCCACTGTCTCCTTGTACATAAGACAATGTTGCCTACTTTTCAGAGTTGAATGAAACAATGTACTCACAGCCTGGGCATGCTCCTTGATATACACTAAGCAAACCATAAACTAAAGAAGTTTGTATTACATTAATTAACAATTTGGATACTTTTCTCCAGAAAGAAGAAATTGGATTTTATTGGATTACTTGGGAATCATTTTTACCCATTCCCACTCATGAATTAAAATGGAATAAGAGTATTTTTTTGGTATGAGGCAAGTTCATAAAAATTCAGAGAAAGCAAAAAATGTTTATGACCACAAACATCTATGAATCATATATACTAATAAAAGGGTAATATGCTATTTAGACAGGAAGACCTTCCAAACAAAGCCATGATGGCAGGGCTGAGGCATAGGTGGTTAGGGTGATCAGACCAGGACAGGAGGGCAGTTGGGGGTGATCAGGCCGGCTTGGGGGGGCAGTTGGGGGCGAGCAGGCTGGCAAGCAGGGGAGAAGGCAGCTGGGGGCAAGCAGGCTGGCAGGGTGCAATTGGGGGCAAGTAGGATGGCAGGCAGAGTAGTTAGAGGCGGTTAGGCAGGCAGGCAGTTCAGCGATTAAGAGCCAGCATTCCCAGATTGTGAGAGGGATGTCCTACTGCTGGTTTAGGACATTCCCTGAGGGGTCCCAGATTGCAGAGGGTGCAGGCTGGGCTAAGGGACACCCCTCCACACACACAATGCATGAATTTTGTGCACGAGCCACTAGTAACAGAATAAAAGAATACAAGAGCAGCATAAGACCATTTGTCATAAGAACTGCCATTTAATGACCATTTCCTATGTCCCAAATGCATACAGTGTCTGACTGAGTCCTCTCAATAATTTTACACAGTCGGCTATTTAGTAGCTGTGGAAACTGAGGTTCCAACTCTGTCAGTCACTTGCCGAAATTCAAGGCACAAAGCATTTCTGAGAATCTGGTGCAGCTTAGCGCAGAGCACATGTTCCTTGTTTATATCCCAGTGTCATTGGGGTTATACTCCTGTCTTCTCAGGAGATCAGGGCTCGCCACAAAGGGAGGAGAGAACTTAGGGCAAAGTTTGTGTCCTGGACAGTTTTGTGCCAGGACATCATAGAGTAACATTTCGAGTAACATTGCCTGTTGGGAAAGAAGGAGGGGTAGAGGCAATTAGTGAAGAGCTGCAAAGCTTATCAGGAAAAGCGAATGTCTTTTTCCTTGCACACACTTTCAATGCAGTCTGTAGGCATGTCAGCTTAAAGGGGGTGATTAGTGTAAGAGCT
This sequence comes from Pipistrellus hanaki, assembly GCF_964339955.1. Taxonomy (NCBI): domain Eukaryota; kingdom Metazoa; phylum Chordata; class Mammalia; order Chiroptera; family Vespertilionidae; genus Pipistrellus; species Pipistrellus hanaki. The sequence goes on from NC_140519.1 coordinate 11,625,401, forward strand.
TCAACGTTAGGTACAACATGATGGCGAGATTAATCATGGGTATTTAATGAAATACCATCTCCTCTTTTAACCAAACCCTGACAACTTGGTGACAGTACATATCTATCCTGCAGGCCATTTAATTAAGAACCAACACTGTAGAAATCTATTTTGGTCACCAAATAAAAAAATTCGTGTTTAGCCTTACCCGGTTTGCCTCAGTGGATAAGAGCATCGGCCTATGGTCAGAAGGGTCCCAGGTTGGATTCTGATCAAGAGGGCATACCCAGCCTGGGCCCTGGTCGGGGTGAGTGCAGAAGGCAACCAATCCATGTTTCTCTCACATCCATATTTCTCTCTATCTTTCCCTCTCCCACTCTCTCTAAAACTCGATTGAAAAAATATCCTCAGGTGAGGATTTAAAAAAAAAAAAAAGATTATTGTTTAACTTGAAATTCTTGTTTAAATTATTGTTTATATAGCAGGTTTGGAAGGTCAAAGATATCTCTTCCCAAACTTGAAAACAGTCTTCAGTCATTTTTAGATTGGGTTATTATGTAGGTATAACATAAATTTCTTCTTCTAAACTAACATGATGATCGTTACTCTTAAGTATTGTTGTATTTTGATTCATTTGAAATGTTTATCTTTAATGACTAAAACATATGTGTTTTTTACAATATGCACCCAAAAGCTACTATGTAACATCTAGTGTTTCTGTTTACATTAATCAAATCAGCCATGTTTGTTCCAGTAAAAATGTAAGGATTTATTCCTTCTGAATTCTCATTAAGGACATGAGGCACAGAGATTTGTAAAAACAGGAGAAATACAGGCTAACGAGGACTAATTTGTTTGACATTAGGTTTCTCTTCCTTGTGTTCTCTGAGATGCTTGACCCATGATCTCTACGCAACAAGTTTCCATCACATTTTATGTAATTATGCCTGGTTATTTCCTCTCAAACTACAGTTTTTGGAAACATTTGAGATCAATTAAAATAACCTATACCTAATAATAATTTTATTCAAGTAGGAAGCATTAGGCAAACAGGAAAAATGAAAGAGGGAAACTCATATATATATATATATATATATATATATATATATATATATATATATTACTAGAGGCTCAATGCAAGGAATTCATGCAAGGGGCTTGGCCCTTGCAGCCCCAGCTTCATCCGGAAAATTGTCTGGAGGGTTGTTCTGCTGTTCAGTATAATTAGCTTATTAGTTCTTTATTATATAGGATAGTTATGTTAAAGCTCTTTTCAGATGAAATTTAGTCTAATTACCTTTTATTTTCTATGGGTCAGACTTAATATATCTATAGAACATTTTAATTTTGCACTGATAACATTTTTATAATCACAATTTTATTTGTAATATTTATAAAACCATATATGGAGAAGGCCAACTGTAAGTTTATAGTTGTTTCAAAAGTAGTACAATAATGAATAAATACTAATACAAACAAAAACAAAATCAAAATAAAATTCACCACTGTAAACCTAATTTTGTGTAAACCTCATTTAAAGTTTTTAAAACCTTACATAGTGCTTATCTCATTTTGATTCTCACCTACCTAGGAAAAAAGCATACTACTAATTTGGAAATGAAAAAAACAATGAAACTCGAAGAAACTACAGACCTGGTCATGTTGCTACAGTGAGTCTGGCAGGGCCTCTAGTAGTGGAGAAACCTCAGTCCTCAAAGCTGATCCTTGCTCTCAACATTTGGAATCCATTTTTTAAAATAGCAAATACCTGAAATAATATATTTGATTTGTCACAGAAATATATGTACAATAAAATTTTATTTTACACAGTATTTTCTTCTAAGCCGGTAAATTAGATTTAGAATCCTTAGAGATGTTACCTTAATAAGCCTGAAAAATGACTTCCCTATAAAGAGGAAAGTAGACGGTCATCTATTGTTCCCATTTCAAAGGTAACAAACTGATTACCAAAGAATTAAAATACCAAAAAGCAGTTAGAGAATCCTAAATTACTTGACATTTTGCTTTCAGCTCTTTTAAAATCCTCCTTGCAGAACTGTTCAATTTTTAAGCTCATAATATTTGACACTATAAATAAATGAACATCCATTTATTTATAACATTTTAAATATTCTTTCTATTCCACATCATTAAATCGTAAACCTTTTGGCACTAGGAGCATATTTTAATTATGAAACATCTGTTATTGAGTCTAAATCTTCTAAAGCTGTACTCATGTATCATACTCAGGTAAAAATAGATATTTTTCTTAATGAGTAGGATTTTTTTTACCACATGCTACCCCCAAATTTTAACAGGCAGACTGATGTTATAGTCTTCTACTAATTTGTTTGAAACCAAACACAACATTTCTCAATAGTAGTCTACCCGGTAATTGTAGCCTGGTTTAGTAGACACAATGAATAATAATATGCAATTCATATTCAATATGTAAATGGTGAATTCAGTGATTACTACTTTCTCATTAAGAATATGTTCAATTATGGTACAGATAGAACACCATTTGGTTTAATGAGAAATTAAAATGAATAGAATTAGATTTAGATTAGAATCTCAAGAGCATTAATAGAGTGATTAAAATGGGTGGGGAAACTTATTTATTTATTTCTTATCCTACAGTTTCCATGAGATTAGTGAATTGAATCATAGCAACATGGACTTACCCACTTCATTTTAATTATTGTCATATAGATTACACATTTATATTCTTTCACTCCATCACTATATTTTTATAATAAGTGCTTTATGAAGTAATTTCTTAAATCAGTTAGAAAAAGCAGTTGTGAAAAAATATATTTCTACTTCTTTATATTTAACAATCCTTCCTGGTGTGCTTTATTTTTTCTTAATAATTTAATATCTGCTATCCTTTCATTTCTGCAGTATTTCCTGTAAGATAGTTATGCTAGCTAGCAACAAATTCTTTCAGTTTTTATCTTGGAATGTATTCATTTCCCATTCAATTTTTAAGAATAATTTTGCTCCATATAATATTTATGATGGACAAACATTCTTTTGGCACTTTAACATATTTCGCTGCCTCTGGCCTCCTTGCTTACTGTTAGGTCAAATGAGATATTAAAGCCCTGTCATAAAATTTTTATTTGTTACTGTACATTTTAACTTCAGAATTTCTATTTGGCTGTCTTTTAAAATTTGTATCTTTGTATTGATTTTCATGAATTGGTAACATGTAGTTATCATATTTTTCTTTAATTATTTAGACATAGCTTCCTTTAGTTCTTTGAACATCTTTTTAACAGCTGATGTAAATTCTTTGTCCAGTAAGTCCAACATCTATGCCCTCTAGCTTCTGCTGATTGCTGCCCACCCTATAGTCTGTAGATTGTGCATTACTCTGTTTTTTCCTATCTCATATTTTTTGTAGAAATTAGATATCTTAGAAAATGTAATATTGCAATTCCAGAAATCATATCTGCCCCATTCTTAGGATTTATTGTTATTATTACTTATTTTTATTTTATTATGTTTTATCCTTTTGTTAGTGACCTCCTAGACTTATTCAATGAGGTTATATTTCTTATGTGGCTAAGAAAGTCTCTTCTCAGTTAATTTCATGGTCAGCTAACGATTGGTCATATATTCCTTACATTTGAATCAATAAATTCTACAACCTTTGATGCAGGGCTCCATGTACATATTTTGGAATTCCTGCAACAAGTGGTTTACAATTCTGCCTTAGCTTTCCCTTTCTGCTTACCCAGATCTTTTTTATTTATTTTTATTGATTGATTTTTTTACAGAGAGGAAGGGAGAGGGATAGAGAGCTAGAAACATCAATGAGAGAGAAACATTGATCAGCTGCCTCCTGCAGACACCCCCACCGGGGATGTGCCCGCAACCAATGTACATGCCCTGACCAGAATCGAACCTGGGACCTTTCAGTCCAGAGACCAATGCTCTATCCACTGAGCCAAACCGGTTTCGGCTGCTTGCCCAGATCTTAAAGTCAGCCAGAGATGAGAGATCTGAACACTACTTTCTTGGGTCTGACCATAACCCTGCCATGTTGTTTTCTAGTTCCCCAATGATATGTCAGAGCTTTTAAAGCTACCATTATATATCTTTTTCCCTAGATATACCTTTTAAGTTTTTGAATAGACTCATTTTTTTAAAACCACTGCCTCAGGCCGCCATGGTGTTCAACAATTGTCACTGTTTCATTGAGACAAACGCCTTGGGATAGAGCTTTCCTGTGAGGCATGCTCTTGGCCAGGCCAAATAATGGATGAATGGAACTTTTCCAGGGACGTGGAAGGCAGATCAGAGTGTTCTTGGATTTTCTGAGGAGCTTCAAATCTCATGCACCCTCTCCGCTGACTGGAGGACTGCCCTTGGTCACACACACTGCAGTCGAAAGACTCCTAATTTCTAAGACTACTGCACAGCTTGGCAGAGGGAGCAGGGTCCAGGCCCTGCTCTTCACGTGTTATCATGAATAACTGCTCTTCAAATTGTGAATGTCTACGGTTAATTTCCTGAGTGGCATTTATTTTGGTCAGCTTATCTGGGAGTTTTCCCCTGTATTGTATTGCTAAAGTAAAAAAAAAAAAAAAAAAAAAAAAAAAAAAAAAGATTTGGGATAATTGAACTGGTCTAATATTTTTATTGTAATTATGTTTCATATAGGCAGATATTACATCTTAGAATTAAAATTCTAAAATTAAATACGTATAAATAATTCCCTCAAATCCTAAGCCATGGTGCCTCCCGCTCGTTAAAATATACCACACAACTGAGCATTTTTGAGGCAATTTCTGCAAACTAGACTAACATGTAAGACATTTTTTTCAAAGCTATGTATAATTAACTTCTCCCACTTAATCTTATTCAGAAAAACTTGCAAAAGAGTAGCTGATAAAAATAACTCTCTCTCTCTCTCTCAAATATATGTATGATTTAAAATGCTAAGGCCATTTTTAGAATTATAGTCATTTTGAGTAATTACAATGAAACATTTATAACACCCCCACAAAAAAAAGCCTTAAACAAATAAAGGAATTATAAATTCTATATAAGACTGAAATTCCCTAGAGTTTTATTAATATATTAAAGTCAAACAGATAAATTCATCTTACTTTATTATAATCTGTGTATTTAACTGGATAACATGCAAAGAATTTAGAAAAATCTACTGAAGAGGAAGCAGAAATAGACATACACGCTTATTTGTAAGCAGTTAGAAAAATATCATCTTACCTAATAATAGGGAAACATATAAATTATACCCACAGCCAATCAGAGTGAGTATGCAAATTAACCCAACAAAGATGGCAGTTCATTTGCATGCATACCTGGGTCCAGGGAACCTGCTTGGCACGCAGGTCACTCCCAGCCAGCCATAGAGTGGAGGCTTTAGGTTTGAGGGGGATGGGGGGTTCCTCTTCCCAAGCCTAAAGCCTGGGAAAGAGCCAAGCCTGCAATCAGAGGTGCAGTGGAGGGGGGGTAATTGGGTGGGGAGAAGGGGGGTGAACTTCTTCCCAAGTGTAAAGCCTGGGGCGGAGGCTTTAGGCTTGGATAAGGGCCAAACCTGGGACATGAGGGAAGGAGATACAATCAATGGAAACATATTCTTAGGTGAGGATAAAAAGAAAAATAAAGCCGAAACCGGTCTGGCTTAATGGAAAGAGTGTCGGCTTGGGGACTGAAAGGTCCCGCGTTCGATTCCGGTCAAGGGCATGTACCTTGGTTGCGGGCATATCCCCAGTAGGAGGGGTGCAAGAGGCAGCTGATCGATGACTCTCTCTCATCGATGTTTCTAACTCTCTATCTCTCTCCTTTCCTCTCTGTACAAAATCAATAAAATATATTTAAAAAAGAAAAAGAAAAAGAAAGAAATGTCATATCCTATGAAAGACACATCTTAAAAATGCTTAAAGAAAGTTGTAATTTTTTCATGGTGAAGAGACTGGAGTTCCTGTTGATGCAAATACCTTGGCGGCTGCGGTGACGGGCAGTGGCTACAGAGGAGGGTGATAGAGCTGGCGCCTTCCCCCGATCAGCCCAGTTGCCTCCCTCAAAAGGAGGCCAGACTGTGGCTTAGATCAGTAGGATATCCCCTAAGGGCTCCCAGTATGTGAGAGGGAGCAGGCTGGGGCGAGGGACCCCTCCCCAGTGCACAGATTTTGTGCACCAGGCCCCTAGTAAATTTTGATTTAATAAATGGGATCTGGATATTTATATTCTTAAATTTGCACGGTAATTACTAGTAAGCATGATAAAATGTAAAAATATTTAAAAGAATAGTCAATTCAAAAACAAAGCAAACATTTTGAATAACTTATAGCTGTAACAAAATTTGGAGTAATTTTTCATATGGAATCCATAACCTTTTGTCCTGAGATTAATACCAAGTTATGCATGAAAATGTCCTTTTGAGCATCTTCCTTTTACCAGTAAGTTCCTAGAAGGAAAATTTGGAGTTTTTTAATTTATTGTACAACAACATGAGCATCACAAATGAATCTTATTTTTATTACTAATTTTAAATGCATTAGTTTGTTCCATCTTTTAAATTATTTTTTCTTTGCTTTTCAGTTTTGTAAATTTCTGTTGAGATATCTTCAGATTCACTTATTTTTTCTTCATCTCTGTCCAGTCTTTTGATAAGCCCTTCAAAAGCATTTTTCATTTCTATTACAGTTTTTTTTAATGCATAGTACATTGTTTTAATTATTTATTAGTGTTTTAATTTCTATTTTGCCCATCTGTACTTGAATGGTGTCCACTTTTTCCAATGGAGTCCATAACAAATTGATCATAGTTATTTAAATTCCCTGTCTGATAATACCAAAACGTCTGTCTTATCTGAATCTGTTTCTGACTCAGAATACTTGTGGTGTTCTTTAAAATTATTTATTTATTTATTTATTTATTATTTATTAATTTATTTATTGGCATGAATTGTAATTTTGTTGAAAGCTGGACATGATGTATTTTGTAAGAAGGAACAGAGGTAGGCAGGCCTTCAGTGTGAGGTTTTATATTGATCTGGCTAGAAATTAGGTTATGTTTACAATTTCTTGTAACTGTGATGTCATAGCCCAACATTTCCTCCAGTCTTCTTATGTCTATTCCCTTGTTACTTGGAGGATTTTCTAGAGACTCCTTAGAGTCTGAAGCTTCCCTTTGTTTTACTTGTAATCACTTGTTATACAGGAGCCTTATTGATGTGGGGAAAGAGAAAACATTCTGAAGGCCTAAGATTAACTCAGCCTCAGCGTGTCCTGAGCACAGGCCTTGTTAAGGATGGATTTCAGTAAGGTCACTTCTTTCTCATCTGAGAGCACAGGGGATTTTCTTTTTCTCTTTACAGTGGGAACCTTGTAGAACTGTCAGAGGAAAATTTATAAAATAGGGGGGAGGGTCCCCCAAAGACTAGACTCTCTCAGAGTATCTACCTCGCATGCATGTCTACACTGAGTCCTGAGCAACTCATCAACTACATGTTGTATGGAAAACCAGGAATCTAGAAGCACATTTGGAATTTCTACCCATCCTATAAATTATATGCTAACATCCCATTTTAGGACATGGAGCTGATGGGTAGAGTGGTTAACTTGCCCAGCAACTTCCCACAGTGTGAAGATGGTAATGCTGGGATTAGATTCCAGCTACGTTGACTCTACTCTTCCACACCATGCTGTTCTACCTTTCTGAACATTATTTAAAAAGGTGCAAAATGCAGCCCCATGTATTCTAAATGGAAATAAAAGCCTAGAGATGATGGCAAGGTCAGAGTGCACATTGTTCTACACAGAGTCTGGGTTAAAGATTTAGACTGTCTAAATTCTACATGCAGATAGCATCGCAGAAGCAAAGGCAGGATCCCATAACGAGATTAAGAAGATGTTTGGGGCATAGAACTTTATAACTAGCACATACTTAATGGGGAGGGGCAAACATCTCATGTGTTTTTAATCCTAAACCCTTTCCTCTTCTACCTGAGAGGTGACACCATGTACTTTGAAAGCTAGACCATCTCTTATCGCCTTAAATTCTTGTTATTCTATCGGTGAAGTATGTCATTTTAAAGCTAAACTGACCGTTTTTAGTTTTCAGGTTTTTATGAATACTTTGTCATGTCAGCTAGAATTTTCTCCAAAAAATCCACCATTTCCCCCAGAAATTCAATGTAAAAGCACAAAATTTGAACCCAAATGATAATTACTGATCTTTTAAAATATATTTTTATCGATTTCAGAGAGGGAAAGAGAGAAACATCAATGATGAGATATCATTAATTGGCTGCCTCCTGCACAACCCCTACTGGGGATCAAGCCTGCAACTAGGGCATGTGCCCTTGGCCTGGAATCAAACATGAGACCCTTCAGTCCACAGCGGATGCTCTATCCACTGAGCCAAACTAGCTTGGGCCTGAACTTTAAGAAGAACTCCTTTACCCATGTCATATAGCTCAGTTGGTTAGAACATCATCCTTAAACTCCAAGGTTGTGGGTTCAATTTCTAGTCAGGGAACATACAAGAAGCAACCAATGAATGTCTAAATGAGTGGAAAAACAAATCAATGTCTCTGGGGAAAAAATCAATAAAAAATAAATTAAAAAGTCTTTTAATATCCTGACATTTTCTAATTTTTACTGGTCTTTGTGTTTTCAGTGTTTTATCCAAAAGACCTTAAACATCTGCATTTAGGGAAAATAATGATAATTATCTCTCAAGAATTGATTAAATGAAATTTCAAATTTAATCTAGATACAATTGTTTTGGTTTGGAACAATCCAGACCCTTATAAAACCCTAAAATGGAAAAAGCAATATGAAAGAGAAAGTAAGGATATGTAACAAAATATGCTTTACAGGGCAATAAATAAGAGCCTTTAGGAAATGGAATGATTTACAAGACGTTTCAGCACTTAATTATGCATTGTTTACTTGATAGATCAGAACAGCCTTCTTTGGAAAATTTGGGTCTAATGCAAGCCCTGTTAAAAACATTTTTGTCACAAAATATTTGCAGGAAACCCTTTGGGGACTATATTGGCATCAATTTATGGAAACCAAAAATCACATTCTATTTATTTCCAAAAGTGTTTCTGGCCTGTTTGTTTATTCCCTATAGCCTGGTTTTATATCATACTACGTAAAGTGCCTTGCTGAAATGTCTTAAGGTAATTTAGCCATTATGCATTGGTTACACTAACGGATGCTATCAACTGTGTACCCCAAATTATCAAATGTATGCTAATTTGATCAAATGAGCAACCCCCAAAGGCACTTCTTTCTCTTTTAAATAATTTAAATGCACATGCACTTTTGTACATTACTCAGTGTTATATGCCAACAAATCATGGGATTTACTCTGCGATCTGCCCTTAGAGGAAGTTCATGTGAAAAGATACACCAGCTGTGACTGCTGCCCAGTGGTGATGAATTCTCATTTGTGAGCACTTCGTTCACTTACTCACCTCCAAGTGCTAAATAATAAGTACAATTGTTTTCTCCACGTTACCAAGGCACAGGTAGAGAATTCAGGCACAGGTAAAATAATGTTCCCAATGGCACAGATAGTAACTGTTGGAACCAGGATTCCAACAGAGAGATTTGGAATTCAAGACCCAAAGCCAGCTCTTGACTTCTCTGATCCTGGAAGGAAGGGCAGTGGGTGACGGTTTTCCCTTAATGAGACATAAACCTTAGTCTTGGGTTGAATTTGAGTCCTGAGCTTAGCAGAAGCCCGCGGTGACAGTGATTCCGGAGAGTGACAGTGTTTATTTTTACCAACCCCCTTCCTCCTCAGCTCTGCCTCCCACCCTTAGTGCCTTTCTTTCTTGCCTGCCTTTGTGTTTCTTTTCTTTCTATTTTTGCCCCTTAAGCTGCTTATCCTAGTAAGTCATTTTGTGTTAATTCACCATATAATTCTAAGAGATTTGGGTAATGCACTTGATTTTCTAGGAGTTACTTCCTCTTCTATTTTATCTCTGTCATCACCAATAGCAATGAGATAATGGAAAGGGGGCCACTTGTCATAGCTGGATCCACGCCCTGGAGCAGCTCTCTACTGGTCAGATTCTTCTCTCTCTTTCTTTCTTTCTTTCTTTCTTTCTTTCTTTCTTTCTTTCTTTCTTTCTTTCTTTCTTTCTTTCTTCCTTCCTTCCTTCCTTCCTTCCTTCCTTCCTTCCTTCCTTCCTCCCTCCCTCCCTCCCTCCCTCCCTCCCTCCCTCCCTCCCTCCCTCCCTCCCTCCCTCCCTCCCTCTTTCTTTCTTTCTTTCTTTCTTTCTTTCTTTCTTTCTTTCTTTCTTTCTTTCTTTCTTTCTTTCTTTCTTTCTTTCTTTCTTTCAAACTAATTATTTATTCTCCGAATAATGTATCACATCCACAGCTCTTTCTCCTTGTCCTTAATGTCTGTTTTGACTAGGAGTGCATTGCCTAAAGCTTATGTCCATAAGGCTTTGGATTTTGTCGGGGCTCAACTAATGTTCAATTAGATTTAATGTAACATGAGTTTAGTTGTATTTCTCTTTCCCCAAATAGCTATTTACTATCGTCAAGCCTCTTCATTCTGAAAATAGTTTTAAAACATTAGATTACTCTTCAGTCCAGTAAAATTGTGTATTCTATATTACATGCCTACAGTATTCTTAGGAGTACTCTTCATAATAACTAATTCATGTCAATGGCATCGCAAATATTAGCGACCTCCATTATTTTTAAGTCTTAATAAGCCTATTGCACTATTGCAATTTTATTCTCATAGAGGGCTACATTTTAATATAATTATAAAATGTAAAAAAAATTATCATAAAACATTAGCAAAGTAATTGTTGGAATTACCTTTAAATTTATACTTGTTATTGGACTCATTATTTCAAACATCTTGGTCTGAATCAATATCGGTAATGATTCATCCTTTTGATTAAGAAGTGACTCTGTCTGTGGATGTCAAATAATTACTGAGATGATCCATAATGAGAGCATTTCACAACTCTCTGACTTAAATTTCATATTCCCCCAACAGTATAATGACTTCCTTCTAGGTCTTTTTATAGTGTCTCTGTGCTCATGGGGTTTCTTTTCATGATCAGTCACCACCAAGGATTGCCCCTATCATCTGTTTTCAGACAAAGAAATGTTGTGGTTCTGTACAATAAAAACTGTGTTTTGTCTAGATATTTTAGAATTCTGGCAGATTTCCTCAATTTTTTTTAAAGAAAGTCTTCTCCCACACATCTGTGTATAACTTGCATATAACTGCAATAGTAAAAGATGATACAAGATACTCTTTGTTAGTCTGTTAAGTGCTCTGAGGGGAATTAAAGTGGTTTCTTTTATATAAAATATTAAGATTAGAAATGTAAGATGTTCTTCTGATCCTGCCCCTTAGGAATATGGTGTTTAAAAAGTATGGATGGAAAAAGAGTAACATCTTGATGACACTCTCCATGAATCTTGAAATTCATAGCAATACCAACACACAAAGAGCACTTTGTAGGTGAAATCATAAATTGGTTCTTCAATCACTTGGTTCCTTCTTAAACAATTTCTATGGAATCAAACATTGCACCAACATTGTACTTTTTCTTTAGAATTCATAACCTATTCTTAAAACTCAGATGCAGTCAGTCATGTTTAAAAATCCTTTCTCCATTAGGGACACTTTTTCCCCCTCATGCTCAAAATATGGATTATTTCTTGGTTGGCCTTTGAATTGATGGGAGGATTGTCCTGGTTATTAGCTTTATGGTTTACTTCTCTCCTGGTTAATGTATGGCGAACACGAACGCAAGATCTTATGTGAATTCAGTGCCTTTCTAATGCAACATGAACAGAGGACAAATGCTCATACATGTTAAACATATTTTGAGGTTGTTTTTAACACTTAACAATGAAAGGACTTGTATGCATGTATATAAGCATAACCAATGGACATAGACACTCGTGGAGGGGGGTTGGGTGGGAATGAGGGAATGTGCTGGGGGGGGGGGCAGGGAGAGGTCAATGGGGGAAAAGGAGACATATGTAATACTATATATAATACTTTCAATAAAGAATTAAAAAAAAAAAACCAGCAACACCACTTTGTTTTCCAAATCAAATTTTAAAGAGTAATTAATCCCCATTGATCTCTAGATTTCATTGTGTGTAGTGAAAGTTTAAAACTCTTAATTAGATAGAGCCTTTCGTTCTTATAGTGTATGCATTTTTGTTAGGTGCAAATTCTTAAAGATTAGAAATTTAGAAATGATGACAGTCTCATGCTTGTTTTCCAGAACACACAAAGCCAAATAAAGGATTTTTTTGCCCTCATTTAGTAAAACCAACATTTTTCTGGAAGTGGATACTAAGAATAAGCAAAACAAACAAACAAACAAAAAAAAAACACAAATAACACCGACATAGTTTCATTAAAACATCTCATTTAAAATAGTTTATTCTTTAAATTGTAATTAATACTCATCTTAGTTCCAGATCTTATATTAACATTATATTCATCAATGAAAACTAGGTAAATCCTAGTTTTTTTTAAAATCCTAGTAAATTCAGTTTTGACTGAAGTTACTACCCTAGACACCTGGGTAGTAACTTCAGTCAAAACTGAAGTGCAGTGGGGCCAGGACAGGCAAACTGGGGACCTGGCTTAGCGCTCCATCTCTTTGCCAGTTGCTATGTGGGGAGTTTCAGCTTCCTCATCTGAAAAAACATGGGCTTGTGCTTGATTCCTTCTATCCTTCCATCATGCGCTGCTTCAAAATCCTCTCAACGTAATGTGCTGGGTAGGGAGTTGTTTGATCTAAATGGCATTTGATAACTAGAATTGAGTGTTTCCTTTATGTTCAACACTAGAAGTATTTATAAGGTTAGTATACAGAACTATGTACTGCCCGAAACTGGGTTATTACTTTGTAAATCAGCATCATTCTGGTAATGACAAAGCAAGATCCGATGGAAAACTCAAACTTTAGCTTTGCAGCTAACATGGTAACTATATTAATGTCCTCGGGTTGCCATAGCAAAGTGCCACCAACTGGGTAAATTTCCACAACAGTGGTGATCTCACAGTTTTGGGACCAGGAGTCTGAAATCCCAGTGTTTGCAGTGGTAGTTCCTGTGGGCACCCTGAGGGAAGATCTGGCTCATGCCTCTCCCCTGGATTTCGGGAGTTGACAGAAATCCTTGATGTTCATTAACTTGTAGACTCATCACTGGACTTTCTGCCTCCACCGTCACATGGCAGCTGTGTGTGTGTGTGTGTGTGTGTGTGTGTGTGTTCAGAGAAAGAAATGAGAAAGAGAAAGGGAGGGAGAGGAAGAAAGATCAAGAAAGAAAGAGGAAGGAAGGAAGGAAGGAAGGAAGGAAGGAAGGAAGGAAGGAAGGAAGGAAGGAAGGAAGGAAGGAGGGAGGGAGGGAGGGAGGGAGGGAGGGAGGGAGGGAGGGAAGGAGGGAAGGAGGAAGGAGGAAAAGAGGACAGAAGGAAGGGAAGAGAAGGGAAGGGAGGGGAAGGGAAGGGAATGAATGGAAGGAGGAAAGAAGGAAGGAAGGAAGGAAGGAAGGAAGGAAGGAAGGAAGGAAGGAAGGAAGGAAGGAAAGAAAGGGAAGGGAAGGGAAGAATGAAGAAAGAGAAGGGAGGAAGGAAGGGAGGAAAGGAGGGAGGGAAGAAGGAAGGAAGGGAGGGAGGGGAAGGAAAGAGACGAAAGGAAAGGAAAAAGAAAAAAGACAAGAAATGAAAAAAGAAAAGAAAAAGAGGAGAGGCCTGACCTGGCCCATGTGGCTCATTTGGTTGAAGAAACATCCTTAAGTGGGCAGGGAACAGATTTGTCTCTCTTATCTCTCTCTCTCCCTCTCTCTCTCTCCCTCCCTCTCCCTCTCTCCCTTCCTCCATCTCCCTCCTTCCCTCCCTCCCTCCCTCTCTCCCTCCCTCACTCCCTCCCTCCCTCACTCCCTCTCTCTCTCGTCTCCTTCTCTTTGTCCTTCCCTCCTTCTCTCCTTTCTTCTCTCAGGAATCAACTAGGGGGGTGGAGGGGGGAACAGGAGAAAAGAAAACTTTAGTAATATAAATATTAGGCTTTATCTCTCATTAGAATTACTTATTTGTTTAAAATGGAACTTAATGTTTTGATCTTTTTTTTAACTCCACTACTTCTGCCTGCAATATCTCTTTCTCTCTCTCTCCCTGCAACTTGATCCAGCTGATATTGTAAATTCTGAGAGGAGAGACCAGATATACAAATGTATATAGATATATACAAATTTCTCTTTAAGGTTCCAAGTAATGTATAGCATGTGGCATTGTTAGCATAGAATTGGATTTGATAAATATATATTTTTGTTTTGACTTTTTTAAAGATAGCGACATTGCCTTACATTACCTAAGTAACTGTTTTACCTCTGGTCCTAACATGTTTTTATTGCTTAGTTTTTATGTCATTCCTTTCTAAGGAAATGGAAGCACTGAATGCCAAGGTGTTAACAAAGGGCCACTTTATTCTGTTCTATTTGATGCTTCTAATTGGCATACAATTTCAATCAGAAGGGTCTCTAAAAAGTCAAGAATTCCATCCTGCATATGCAGACTCATCCCTTATCATCACATTTGGTAAGATTGATGGATGAGGCAGCAGAAGGGAGAAACCCACACGGAAGGCCTGTTCCTAAGGGATTAGTAAGGCTCTTCAGACCATCTTTAATAACCTTGCACTCAGCCCAGCCATCTTGGGAACAAAGGGGACAACCCGTGCCTGCCTTCCAATTAAGCATTTAGACTTTAATAAGAACTTTATTGTTTTCTATGGGAAACTATAAAAATCAAAATAAATTCCTCAAAATTTTACACATGGGTAACTCCACTGCCTCTCATCAAGTGTTCTGTGGTCTCTGAGGGCATATTTCAATTTCACTAGGCTTAACACACTTTTAGGACATGGCCCAACAATGAGCAAAGGAAAAATATATTTCCGCCCTGCTAGACTAATTGTTGCTTTTCTTCTTTTCATTTTATATTTAGTCTCAGCATATTCTCTGGTTGCTCATTCAAAGCAGTGTTATGAGAGACATGCTATGAAGCCTTGTAAGGGATCAGGTATAACTAACTAACTAGTTATGTAGTCATCTTGGGTGGTCACAAATGTTGTGTTTGGGGAAATTTCCTTCAAAAACACCTTGCATTAAAAACACTTGGATTGAGTCCACTTACCCTTAATTAGTACTGCCATCTCAGAAGCATTTCACAAATCAATATAAAATTTTGAAATTAAGTGATGTGCTGGTCTTCCAGTGGATACATAGGCTTAGCTAAAATGTTTTTAGGTGAGCATTTTCTGTTTCATACAAAGGAAGAAAAGATCATACTTTCTTGGTGTATTATTCTTAGCCTTGTTTCTACATAAAAAGCAAAACAGAACAAAACAACTTAAGGCTTTAGGTCTCTATTCAGGAACCCTACTATTGAGAAAAGTAACTTCAAATTGATGCCCCAAATAAAAAAACTTAAAACCTTAAGCACACCAATTGTACAAAATCATATGTTTTTTTTTAAAAAAAAATTTGTCCTGCAATACAGAGTGAGGCAAAAGTAGGTCTACAGTTGTGAGTACACAAAACACGGAGTTTATTCTTAGATTATTAGTTTTAATTATTGTTATTTTTCCTCACTGTATGCATATCCTAAAAACCTACTTTTTAGGATATGCATACAGTGCAGCTAAAAATCTACTTTTCCTCACTGTATACATATCCCCAAAGAGAGATAAAACAAGAAACCACAAAGGGTGAGGGACTTAGCCTGTGCTGTCTCTACTCCCCTTTCCTCAATGTTCAGTTGAGAAGGACTTGCCCAAGACCAGGGTTGACAAGTCAGTAACATGCTTATAAACAATGAATGGAATTAATAAAATTGCCAACTATTATGCTTCTAAGCTTCTATGGAGATAGTTCTAAATTCTGAATTCTACCCCGCAATAAGGATAATATGTGAAAAACCTGAAAATTTGCAGGTAAGTTCTTATTTGTTGGCTTGTCATTGGTGGATAATGGTATAAATAAATAAATAAACAATAAACACACTAAAATATGGAAGCGTGTATGTTTGTATTTACACAGGACAACCAAATTCAAATGAGATAGACATTTCCTATTTAGTTCAGAATGTTAAACTTTCTCTTTGGAGCTGTTCGATGTAAATTGAACTTTTCCATGAATAATCTGCAACTGGGAAGCACAATTTCTTTTTTTTTTTTTTTTTTTTTAAATAAATTTTTATTGTTCATATTATTACAAGTGTTCCTTTCCCCCCCCCCTTCCCACCCCACCCTCTGCCCTTTCCCCACTCCCCATTGTCCTCATCCATAGGTGCACAGTTTATGTTCAGTCTCTTCCCACATTCCCCTCTTCCCTTTTCCCCAAGAATCATCAGTTCACTCCCCTTCCATACCTCTGATTCTATTATATTCAACAGTTAATATTGTTCATCAGATTTTTTTTTTAATTTCCTTGGTTTTTAGATTCACTTGTTGATAGTTACGTATTTGTTGTTCATAATTTTTATCTTTATTTACTTTCTCTTCTGAAAGAACCCCCTTCAGCAATTCATATAATTCTGGTTTGGTGGTGATGAACTCCTTTAGCTTTTTTTTATTAGTGAAGCTCTTTATCTGACCTTCGATTCTGAGTGATAGCTTTGCTGGGTAGAGTATTTTTGGCTGAAGGTTCTTGCTATTCATCACCTTGAATATTTCTTGCCATTCCCGTCTGGCCTGCATGGTTTCTGTTGAGAAATCAGCTGACAATCGTATAGGTGCTCCTTTATAGGTAACCACCTGCTTAGCTCTTGCTGCTTTTAATATTCTCTCTTTGTCCTTTGCTCTTGGAATCTTAATTATGATTTGTCTTGGTGTGGTCCTCTTTGGATTCCTCTTATTTGGAGTTCTGTGTGCTTCCTGGACTTGTAAGTCCAATTCTTTCCCCAGGTGGGGGAAGTTTTCTGTCACTATTTCTTTCAGTATGTTTTCGATATCTTGCTCTCTCTCATCTTCTGGGACCCCCATGATTCTGATGTTGGATCGTTTGAAGTTGTCCCAGAGGTTTCTTACATTATCTTCAATTTTCTGGATTCTCTTGCCTTCTAGCTTCTGCAGAGGAGTGTCTTCTGGCTCTTTATGTTCCAAATCTTTGACTTGATTCTTGCGATCTTCTATTCTGTTTTTAGGACTCTGTAGAATATTTTTTATTTCAGACAATGTATTCTTTATTTCTTGTTGATCCCTTAGCATTTCTTGTTGATCCCTTTTCATATCCTCATAGGTCTCATTTATTTTATCGGCCTTTTCTAGGAGTCTCTTGAAAAACCCTATAAGTGTGGTTTTGAACTCTATATCCAGTCGCTTTTTGTCCTCCATTTCTTTCGTTTGTGATCTATTTGGTTTAGGCATTTTCGCAGGCAGCTTTCCTGATGGGGGCGGAGTTTCAGGGTGGAGCCTACAGCCTTGGCTTCCGTCAGCCCCGCCCTATGCGACTCCTGAGACTCAGGGTCCTTCAGTACTTGTTGCAAGCGCCTCTGAGAGAAAGGTGCCCTCGATTTTCGCCTGCTACCAAACAGTGTAGGCTCTCCCGCAATGGGCCCGAAACTGGGGTTCAGTTCAGTTGGAAGTGGAGTTGGAGGTGGCGTTCAGAGCAGTCTGGAGCCTGTCTCCTTCCCGCCAGGGCAGTCCTACGGCACAGCAGGCCGGCCCTTCTCTGCGCGCTGTGTGCGCCTCCGGGACCTCCTTTCGCTGCTTCCCCGAGTACCGCCTTACAGCCCAGCTCCCTCTGGATGAGCCTGGGTCCCCGGGGTCTGGCCTAGAACGGGGGTTCAGAGCAGTTGGGGGCCCAGCACAGTCCGAGTGTTTATCTCCTTCCCGCTAGGGAACGCCAGCCAGGCACTCGGCCTCCCTCCTCTCCGGCTCCGTCCTCTCCACGCGCACACCGCGTGTCTCCGTACCTTGGGCTTTTACAGCTCCTCCGCGCTTCCTTCTGGTTTTCTCCTTGCTTCTCGTTGTAGAATTTCCAGTCAGTTGACTTTCCTGTAGTTCTGGGTAATGTCCATTTTATATTTTAGTTGTATTTTATTGAAATTGTTGCGTGCGGCTGCGGCTAGGTGCCTACCCGAGCAGCCATCTTGGATTCTCCCACAATTTCTATTTGATTGCATTTATATTCAATGCATATTTGATTCATGTGTTCCATGTAGATTCAACTAAATTGAGCTTTATTGGGAAGAAATGAAATAATGACCTTGTGACATTCTATACAATGATTTGATAATTCAGTTTGTTTTTTGATTCCTCTGACAAACACTATCTATATACCTCAGGTAAAGAACGAAGGAACAACACATATACAATCAATCAGAGATTCTACAAACTTCACAAAAATATAACTTTAAAAGCAGCAAAAACAATAAGTTCACCAGAATGAGAAGAGAAACCACATACTGGGAGAGAATATTTGCAAAAGACACACCTGATAAAGGAGTGATATCTAAAGCATATATGATATCCAAAATATACAGAGCACTCTTAAAATTCAATAATAAGAAATCAAATGATCCAGTTAAAAAATAGGCCAAAGTTGAACATGAAAATATATATATATCTCAAGGAACAGCTTGTTTAATATTGGTAGATGATGAGTTGTTAACTGCAAAAACAAAATTTTTAACTGCAACTGAAAGGAAGAAATATGAATTACAAAATACATCGTACTTGTGTTCAGGTGTTTTATTTGCAAGAACACCTAACTTCACAAAAATAATCCTTGAAACTCAGTACAAACAAGTCAAAGGATTCCCATTTGTCATTATAATCCAACATAGTTAAATTTAATACATTTGAAGGTCATGTTGATAAAGGACTCAGAATGCTACATTATTCATCACATAGGTAGTTGTGTTTTATCACTTACACTGGAGGCTTGATGCAGGAAGACTCGTGCAAGAATGGGCCTTCCTTCCCCTGGCTGCAGGCACCACCTTCGCTCAAGCAGAAGCCACCTTTAGACCTGTGCTCAGGCCTGGAGCCACCTTCCTGCCTTCACTCTGGCCCAGAGCTGCCTTTCCACCTTCCCACACTGCCCAGAGGCCCAGAGTGGCTGGGGCAAGTGAGGAATACCTGCATTGTCTCCATGACAACAATGCAAGCATCCTGCCCAGAGCTGCCTGTGTATGCAATTTAACCCGCCATTTTTGTTGGGTTAATTTGCATACTCCTGATTGGCTGGTGTGCTTTGCAAAGGTATAGTCAATTTGCATCTTTCTCTTTTATTAGTGTAGATAAACAGGAGGGTAAATGCCTACATTTTGTCCTTTATTAGGTGGATATATTTAATCCAGTTGGAAAAGTAAAAACTTTCCCTATAGATACAAAATTTCTTCTAATCTTCTAATGTGACTTCTGTTTTTGGTTGACTAGACATTGTTTATAAGCTCATTAAAATTTTATTTTACTATTTTGCTTTTGTCCTTTCAAAATAAGTGTGTTAATTTTATTGAATGTGACAATTATTTATTTATATGTGTGCGCATTAAGGAGAAAATCAGACCCAAATTGGTATAATTGTGTGAAAGTCCATGATACCAAACCTGGATTTAATACCCAGATCTAATTGCTCTTTCAGCCTCTCCCAGGGGAAAAGAAAAAAAAAAGAAAAAAAAAGATATTTATCAAGCAGTCTGGCTTTTTCTGGTCAACATGAATGAGGTGATTTATTACTTGAGCCCTGTCTATGCCTCCTCCTCCCTTGAAAGAAGAAGCAATCTGCATGATAAACACCCTTGCCAATTACTTCCAACCAAAAGAGGGTGTCTGTGACTAAAAATAATTCTTTTCTTTTTTTTCAAGCTCTGTTGCTCCACCCATCTTCTTATAAAAACCTACCATTTTGCATAACCTATTGGACTGCCCTTCTGTTTGCTAGATAGAATGTCCTCCATTCGTGAATCACTTGGTAAAGTCAAGTAGCTCTTCAGCTCTACTGGGTTAAATTTTGTTCTTGGACAGTGTGCATCTAGCTGATCCTCATTATCTGTGAATTCATCTACTTGCTAACATTTATTTGTAACCCAACACTCCATATTGTGTTGCTTCTGTGGTCATTCATGGGCCTGTGGAGAGCATTAAAAATTTTGAGTTGCCTTGGTGCCATGCTACCTGAGGTCGAACAAGGAGGAACTCTGTATTCTTGTTTGAACTGTCATGTCCTTTTCATAGTCCCTTTCATATTTGGTGACACATGTTTTGCTTTCTTATGCTTTTTTGTTGTTGGTGGTTGTGTCACAGTTTAAAATGTTCCCTAGCAATAGGTCTGAAGTGCTGGCTGTTATGTCTAAGCAGGAGAAGTCTGTGATGAGCCTCAGAGAAAATACAGATGTTAGGTGTTTCTCTCAGTCGTGAGTTATTGTGCTGTTGGCCATGAATTCAATGTTAACGAATCAGTAATATATATCACATCAGGTGTCTTTAAACAGAAATATACATAAAACAAGGTTACGTATTGATCAGTTGATGAAAAAATTGTTGTGACTAGAACATAACCCATATTTTCTCTAGGAAGTATGGTTTGCTAAGCCAAAATTCATGCAACTTTGTAGAATATAATGATGAAAAAGAATAAGAATCAAGTTTGTAGTTAAGTTTAAATTTCAAAAGTTTAAAATATTTATTCTCATACAAATATAGATGGAATGGGAATAAAATATTTTATTGAACTAGTTAATAAAAAATAGGAATATATTCAAAAAGGAGAAATAAAGAAATAGAGATTTTTATAGTAGGTCAGTCATAGGAATAAAGAAAAAATAGATACAATGGATAAGAAAGGAGATGAATGAGAGGATGAGTAAGTAGGGCAGGAGGTTAGATGAAGATCTCCTCCTTCCTCTGGACTCTCTTTTCAAACTTAGATTGAAACTTATATGAATGGTATAAAAATTATCCAAATATAAGAATTCTAGATAAAAATAAACAAAAAAATATGATAATTCTAGATGCATTCTAGAGGAATCATAATACACAAGTCAGAGAGCTCCTGTGTGTCTGGCATAATACCTTTGCTAAGGAACAGAAATGATTAAGAGAGATGCCCAGGCAGATGATCTTAGTCAAACTCTCCCATTCCCCAAGCCTACTTCTACAACAGAGTACAACATAGGATATTCATGTTGTTTTGGATTCTGCAATAACGAAAGAGCTCATGGTGCGGCCTTCTCATAGAGAGGTCCACAGAGAGAAGCAATAAAACAGAAGGAGAAACAAAACCCAACCACTGAATGTTGCAGCCAACCTCTGAGGACTGGCAGTGCCAGGGAGAGCCAACTTAAGGATTGGTTAGGCAAAGGAGGGTCCATTTGACCAAGGCAATCACGCAGGCCACTGGAAGGCCAGGGAAGGAACTGAGGAGCAGTATGAATTCCAAGGTAGTCCTCCTACGCCTGGGGAACATGCATGCTTTTCCCCCTAGGGAATCACACTTTGGCAAGGTAGAAGAAGAAGTGCTAAGCCCTGTATGAATCATCTGGAAGAAACTATTTCAGCTGGACAAAAATGGACAAAGAGTTCTTTGAAAATTGGAGTATTTGTTCCGACCCAGGGAAATGGGACGCTGAAAGTTAACTAGATGTATAGAAAATTTTGGAAAATTGTACAATATTTTCCATAGTCTGATAGAGGGTGTGTAGGGTCCCAGTCCCAATGCAATTAGAACTATTTACTCAAGCAAATATTTAGTATTGCCAAGGCATTGGTAATAATTTTTTTCTTATTTCCCAATATTGATTTATTGCTAGTTATTTGGGGTTTAGTCCAATATACTAGTCACTGTAATCACAGTGAAATCACTGAATTATATAATGAGTCAAGCTGTACTTTAGAGAGATTTACAGTGCATTGCAAGGCCCCAAGAGGACTCTCACCATAAGAAATTGACAAGGATCTGAGCAGAAGTTGAAGTAGTTAGCTGTTTGTTGCAAGAAAATGAGACCTTTTTCATTAATACCATGTTGTGCAGGATATGAGTCTTCTATCAGATATGAAACCAAAGAATAATAATGAAAATTTTAAAAGAGGTTTGGTGTGATGGCAATAAATAGTAGGATATTGACATTCCTCACACAGCACCAAAACAACAACAACAAACTCTTCAAACAAACATTGAGAAGAGAGAATAACTCCCAAGTTCTAGGATCAAGATTTCTCTTCTTCTCTTTCTGAATATCATACTCTCCCCATGTTCCTTAGTTCTCTGGACATCCCAGTAATTATATCACTTTCAGCGGTAAGTGGAAAATACAGATTCTGTACATGAACTAATGGTGAAAGAAAACAGAGTTAACGCAAGTCCTTTACCCTAAACTTTTTTATATTACTGGCTATGTATGTCATCACATTTTGACTAAACTGCTGATGTATCACGATGCCTTAAATGGAGGAGCATACACAGTTCACTTAAATTTCCAATTATAAATCACATGCAATTAGAAGTTGTATGGAAAAGTATATTAAAGTTCTACTGAGACAATTATAAAATTTTATTTTTAGCAATGACAGGTTTGCCAAAGTTTAGCTTTGACAAGCCTCCTGTAGGTTCTCATCTTCAGAATTAAGAGTGTTGGCAGGTAACCATTCTAAATACTAAAAAGAGAGACAGAATCTTCCTCTGTTTTTATTAATTTGGCCTTGTGGGTAGTTGCCTTAAAAAAATCCTTTGGCAATGGCCACATGTCCACTGTGCCTTCTAGATAAGAAAAGTATCTGTACCTACTATCTAGAGACTATTCTGAATATGAAAATAACTTTTCTCCAGCTGACTTCTTCTGGTTACCATAGGCAGGGGTCCTCAAACTTTTTAAAGTGGGGGCCAGATCACGGTCCCTCAGAGAGCTGGAGGGCCGGACTATATGAACTACTAATTCCTACTGTAACACCTCAGCTGCGCTCACTGCCCAAAAAACCTGGCGGGCCGGATCAGACTCCTCTGCGGGCCGCATGTGGCCCGCGGGCCGTAGTTTGAAGACCCCTGCCATAGAGCTTGTTGAAAGAATTACACATAGTTTTAGCCTCCATTTGTTTTTTTCATCTCTCATAGGTAACTGAACTCACTAGAATGTTCTTCTGTGCCATTGTATTGAAGCACATTCACTAAAGTTACCCGTGAACCTGCAATTTGAAAACCCACTGAATATGACCCAGTCCTTATCTATGATGTCTGTCCAGGACCTTTCACATTTCTTACATTATTTTTCAGAAGCATGAAATGTTTCACTCCTGTCTCAAACACACAGGATACACTAGAAAACAAATAAAAACTTTCTTTATAGAAACCATATTTTAATATCTCAGATCTTGCTCCTTATTCATTATATGGACCTTCCAGAAATTACCATTAGAACTTAGGGAAGGAAAGCTGAACTTTCCCCTCTTCACTGAGATTCTTACCCCTGATGAAACCTGCAGTCATCTGTGTACCTTTAGCAAATTATTTGACAACTATTAATCTATTACTTCATCTAAAAAAATGCAACTATTAATAATAATAATATGTACAAATTATTGGAACTGTGTCTGTCTTAGGCAGGATGGGCCAAGCACTTGCCAACATCCCTTCTTTTAATTCTCAAAACATATCTATAAGAAATAAATCATTATAATGCCCTGTTCTCATATATAGAAAATGAAGTTTAACAATTTCGAAGGATTTGCTGTGGGTTACACAGGCAGTAGGTGAGAAAACAGGATTTCCAGCCTTTTTCTATTCATTCAAACATCTTCTGGCATTGACATGCTTAGAAAATACCTATTATTATACCCAGCATATAGTTTTTACTTCTTTAAATACTATATGAAACAATGGAATTGTTGAATAATGTTTCAAAATATAAGTATTTATGGATATATGCTTATCTATGCAGGAGCAAAAATATATGCTAACCAAGAATAAAAATTAAGAGCAAACTTCTTTTTCATTTTTGTCTAAGGAGAGAGGGAAGGAGGGAAAGAGAGGGAGAGGGAGAGAGAGAAGCTAGCACAAAGAAAATATGGGGGTATTCACAAATGGGTTTACATGCACAGGTAAAGAACTAAAAGTGAAATGAAAAGAAGATGGAATCCAGGAGCACAAGGCACCTCAAAGCATCTCCCAGTGTGGCTCAGCCTGAAAGATTCGCACGTTTCAGTCGTCTCGAATACACAGGTCAGCGAAGGGAGAGTGCTGGCTCCGGAATAATTATTTCTACTCCGCATATTTTTATGTACAAAGCAAAATAGTGACAGGATATCTCTGTCTTATGAGATGAATGCCAGTATTTTTTATCCCACAAACATGAAGGAAATAAATTTCTTTCTCACAAAATTACTGTGGCATTAATTATGCATTCTGATTATAAAATACTTGTAGACGAACACAATACATTTTCCAGTTCATAGCATTTACTCTTCTTAAGTCATCCCACATGAGCCACATAGTTTACTTCAGAAAGCATACGATAAATAAAATGATTGTCCAGTAGAACCCACGACTAAGTGAAGGAATGTTTTCTGGTACAGGTGAAATGAACTAAATACAGTTCAGATGATGATAATGAATTAAATCTTCTTAATGTTATTAGCTATTGTATGAACTAATTAGAATCAAATTTTAAAACAGAAATAGCATGACGTTTGCTGTACTTACTAATATAAGTGAAATAGTAGCTGCCATTGAAAATATTTGCTCACAAGCTTATCTTTCTTGCTGGTTGTTAACTTTCTGAATTCAGGTTTTATCCCCCGATCCTCCATTCTATGCTGTATTGTCTCCAGAGCTTTTGAACCTGGAATTTCTCCTAAGATGGCTTCATCAGTCTAGTTCTGGTCTTTTTCACTATTTAAATTGGGAATTCTTTGCCTACTTTGACTCTGAACCAAGCATCATAGTTTATATTATCTCAGAGTTTTGCCTTTATACATGCCAGTAAAGAAATAAATAAAATATAAGGAAAATTGTGTGGAGGAAAGACTACATTTAGAAGTGAAAAATAAATGTAGGCATTAAAAACCATGTGTATCACAACTTCAATGAATATAAAAAAAATGCCCTGCATAGATACCAGATTAAAAATAAAAAATATTACTGAATATACTCTGAAAATCATAAAAGTATTCAATAAATTCATGTGTTATCAATCCTAAAGAAATGAGTGATTTTTTAGCTAAGTATAAAAAAATATAAATTTATCCAAACAACATTCTTTTCAAGGACAGACAGAAGATCATCAAAATCTTTCTTGAAGCTAAAGAAAGATGAATAAAAAGGAAGACACACCTTGTTGATGAATGTAAAGATTTAATATTATAAATCTATGTTTTCTTCCAACAATTTACAAGTAAATATTTGAAATGTGAGTTGGTCAATTTGACCAACATCATACTAAAATTCACTTTAAAATTTAACTATGTGAGAATACCCAAGAAAATGTAGAAAGACATATTATAATTTGTCCTGATGTTACAGCAAATGTTAAAATGCTAAATTTTAAAACAATTATATTTTGCTAATGTTAGTAATATATTTTATATTATAAATACAAAATGCAAATGAGTCAGGAGAATATAATTCACTTGTGTCTTGATATTGGAAAGATTGAAATTTTACACTGCAAAAAATTAATGATATTCTTTTATATCAAAAGTTAAATTTAAAAATAGTAAAATAACACTGTATATAGTATTTATTGGAAAAGGAAATAGAAGGACTGATAAATTTGACACTTAAAAGTGTACATGCTTATTTATAAACTATCAACATAAATTATAAAATCAAATAAACTTGGAAAAAATATGCAGAAAAGATGGCAGAAAAGGGTTTAATAGCCATGTATGTGACCAGCTCTTATGAATAAATAAAACTAAATAAACACCTGAACTGAAGATACACAATGGGTATTAACAGGTGAGCCAGAAAAAAAGAAAAGAAAACATTACCAACAAACATATATATCAATAAATACAATTAAGGATAAATATAATTTTACTTATAAAATTACCAAAGCAAGTTTTTTAAATGGTTAATTATTTAAATTAAGGACACAGATAAATAAGCACTGCATACATTTCTGTGCATATATAGTTTTTAAGCCTTTCTAGATCTTAATTCTGCATTATTTGTAATGTGGGATATATGTATGACCTCCGTTAGAGTGAATTGTTCTCTCAAAACTTTGAAAACATTTGAAGATACACAAAAGGGCACATAAAACATATAAAATAATACTCATACTATATTGTTGCTTTAGACAGTCTTAAAACAACTTGGGCTTCAGCAGTAGAAAATGAAATCAGGAAACCACTGATAATGTTTTAAAAATGCCTGTTTGATTTGCAATTCTTGGATAGTTAGTGACTTTGAGCATGTTTTCATATGTCTCTGGGCCTTCTATATGTCCTCTTTCAAAAAGTGTCTATTTAGATCCTTTGCTCATTTTTTTTATTGGATCGTTTATCTTCTTTTTGTTAAGTTGTATGAGTTCTCTGTAAATTTTGGAGATTAAACCCTTATCAGAAATATAATTGGCAAATCTGTTCTCCCATGCAGTGGGCTTTCTTGTTGTTTTGTAGATGGTTTCTTTTGATATGCAAAAGCTTTTTATTTTGATATGGTCCCATTTGTTTATTTTCTCCTTAGTTTCCATTGTCCCAGGAGCTGTGCTATAAATATATAGCTACAACCTATGTCTGCTATTTTGCTGTTTATGGAACCTTGTAGGATTTTTATGGTTTCCTGTCTTACATTTAAGTTCTTTAACCATTTTGAGTTTGTTTTTGTTTATGGTGTAAGTTGGTGATCTAGTACAGTGTTTTTCAACCTTTTTTGGGCAAAGGCACACTTGTTTCATGAAAAAAATCATGAGGCACACCACCATTAGAAAATGTTAAAAAATTTAACTCTGTGCCTACATTGACTATATATAAAGTAATTCTCTTGAATAGGAATCAAATAAACACAAAAAAGTATTTTATAATTACTTTATTATGAAATATTAAGTAAACAAAATAGTGAAAAATTATAAAATTCTTGTCTTGTCTGCACCTACGGCACACCAGGCAACATCTCGCGGCACACTAGTGTGGCGCGGAACAGCGGTTGAAAAACGCTGATCTAGTATCATTTTTTTTTTTTTTGTATGTATCTGTCCAAATTTCCCAGCACCATTTATTGAAGAGATTGTCTTGACTCCATTGTGTGCTCTTGCCTCCTTTGTCAAATATTAATGGAGCATAATGGCTTGGATCAATTTCTGGGTTCTCTGTTCTGTTTCATTGGTCTATATGTCTGTTCTTGTGCCAGTACCAGGCTCAAAGTCACTAATCATCTGGGAGATACAAGTCAAAACAACCATGAGATGCCATCTCACATCAGTCAGAATGGCTATCATCAACAAATCAACAAATGACAAGTGCTAGCAAGGTTGTAGAGAAAAAGGAACCAACCCCCCTGTACTGCTGGTGGGAATGCAGACTGGTGAGCTACTGTGGAAAACAGTATGGAGTTTCCTCAAAAAGTTAAAAATGGAACTCTCATTTGACCCAGTGATCCCACTTCTAGGACTATATCCCAAGAAACCAGAAACACCAATCAGAAAGGACATACTATAATAGTATGCATCCTTAAGTTAATAGCAGCACAATTTACAATAGCTAAGATTTGGAAATAACTTAAGTGCCCATCAGCTGATGAATGGTTTAAAAAGCTGTGGTACATCTATACCACTATAAAAAAAAAAAGGAGGAACTTTTAGCATTTGCAATAGCATGGATGGAACTGGAGAGTATTACGCTAAGCGAAAAAAGCCAGTTGGAGAAAGATAAATATCACATGATCTCACTTATATGCGGGATATGATGATCAACATAACTGGATGAATAATAATAGATCTGGAGACAAATGGTAGCGGAGCCGGGGTTATAGAGCAACCAAAGGACTTGAGTACATGCATATTAGCATAACCAATGGACACAGACACTGGGTTAGTGGGGTTTGCTCAGGGTGGGAATGGCTGGGGCTGGGGGAGTGGGATCAATTTGGGGAAAGGGAAACATATGTAAATCTATATACAATAATAAATAAATAAATAAATAAAGCCTGTTTGTTATATAAACTAGATAGTGATCATGCCCAGGAGGGATTGGCAGTCAGGGGGTCCTACTTACCCTTTTGGCCTAAAGTTGATGAGAGGCTAACCCCAGGCAGAAGATTATGCAGCTTGCCATCACTGAGTATTTCTTCTCCAGGCCCGGCAGGAAGAACATGTATGACGTTAGTTCTCAGTTGTGCATGGCGATGGATGACATACAACCCTCCTGATGAGTTTTGGGGAAGTGGAAGAAAGAAACATGTGAATATGATCACGTTCCCTACATGCAGGCTTCTGATATGAGGCTTAGAGGTGAATGGTGAAACTCCCATTTATTATAGTCTTGGGTCATTGATAATACTTAGAGTTTTACTAATCATGGGGGCCTGGCAACAAAACAGGGAGGTGCCAGGTTTCAGGTGGATGTTATACTTCTCAAGTAGCTCAGTATTCGAAAAAATTGCTCTGGAGATGACATACACAAAGCATGTCTCTTCCCTCCTTCTTGTCCCTCAATTCTCTTCTTCTACCCTCGCCCTAAAAGACTTGATTATCTGTAATTTGGGACCCATTTGGTTCTTCATGAAACAACTGTGAAAGTATGTCTGTAAGGACCAAATCCAGGAAAGGGGGAAATATTTATCTAACTTCCATTTAACAAAACAAAACAAAAAACACACACACACAAAAACCAACCAAACAAACAAACAAAACAGAAAACCTCTAAAAATGTCATTTGGGGGCACTTACAAAAGTTTTTTTTCTCTAAGAAAACAGGACAGCATTTTCATTAAATCTGGCCTTATATATTAAAATTATTTATAGTCATCGATACATTAATCAAAACAGTGGGTGAACAAGCTGACTAGGTCCATGATTTTTTTATTCTCTATAGTAGTTATTAACATGGTATGTTCAAAACTAGAGAAAAAACAGCCTAAATATATATGTTACAAATGCTGCCTACCCTAAGAGCAACCACAAATCTCGTCAAAATACAAAGAAATCCCATATACCAACACGTCGGGGAGAAATCCTTATTTGGCTTTCAAAGTAATCAGTTTTATCCCCAGAAAATAGGTTCAATTTACTGACAGCTCTAAGCTGAATAGTAAATTGACTCTTTATAATATCATCTCTCTATTGTTACATCATGGGCACGGTTCAAGAGTCATTATCCAGCTGTTCCATGAAAGCCTGCATAAAGACATATGAATCCTGAAAGTAATCTATTTCCCAGTTCTTTGTGGCCTTGGAAAGGCCCAGAATTTATGGGGACTTGTTAGAGACGCCAGGCTAATAAAAACAGAAAGATACCTTAGTGTTCTTGGCATTGCATGGTGCTTATAGACGTGAAAGTGTTTCAGCCTCTCTGTCCAACGTGATATTCTTACCATCCCCGGACAGAAATTCTCAGAGAAGCTGGCCAGTAGTGGTCAACAATACGTTGTATTTATTGTGGCTAGTAACAATTGAACCTGTCCAATGAAATAGGCAGTTTGTTTACCATAAGTTCTATTTCCTTATTACAGTTTTCTTTTGCTTTAAAAATGCAGTTGTCTATAGCAGCAACAGGTATAGAGTTTCTCATATGAACAGAGTGGTGAATAGGCATAATAAGGTTGGTAGGACATTGGAAATAAAGGCTTGTTTATATTCTCTTATTTGTTAAATGTTTCCTAGGACTCTTTTATAGAGCCAAATCTTCCATTAAACAAGAAAGAAACTAATATATATATATATTACTGAAGAATTACTATGCTTATTTTTGAAGAGCCGAGATTTTTAAATAATAATAAAATTATGTGTATTCATGTTTTCAATAACAAAAATCTATTTGAAAAAGTATAAATGGTTAATGGTAGTCTTAGCTGTTTTGATTCTTTATTCTTATTACGTGTGGCTGCATATTAAAAACAATGTGCTTTCATAAAATTTAAGTAGATTGAGGTATTGTGGGCAATGGATATGAGGAAATGTTTACTATGCTGGAACATAGGCTAATCAGACCATATGTAAATATTTTGCACAAATAATCTTCAAGATAGCATGAAAAGAGAAAAATGAACACACTAGACTAGAGAGATACAAGCAAGAAAGTGAAATCATTATTCTTAAAGTGTGTTTCTAGAGCTATACTAGCTGATGGAATGGCCTCAGACATATATGAGTATTTAAATTTAAGTTGAATTAATTTACATTAAATTAACATTGTGTTCCTCAGTTGCACTAGCTAGATTTCAAGTACTCAGTAGCCACATGTGGCTGTTACTATTATTATTGCACAAAAATAGCTTATAGGACATTTTAATCAACTTGGATATTGTTATTGGGCAGTGTTGTTCTAGTCTAGAGGATGGTTATTAGCATTTCTACAGACTTTTTCTGTTCGTGGCGTGTTTTTATAGCCAATAGAAAGTAGTGAAGCAATAAAAAGAGGTGAGACATTGCATAGAATCCTATCTAATAAAAGAGTAATATGCAAATTAACCACCACTCCACAACAAAATGGCGGCACTCAGTCCTCTCAACCCCGCCAGAGTCCCCGAGTCCCAGGGAGGGCTGCCACTGAGAGCCAGGTAGTTCCAGGTGTCCAGCTGAGAGGCGCCCACACCCCCAAGGAGCAATTCAAGTACTGATGATTCTACCAACATAAAAGTTAAGAGAAAGAGAGGACAGAAAAGGAATAAAAGGAGAAAAGTAAGACAAAACAAAAGATGAAACCTCAAGAAAAAGAAAGAGAAGGAAAAAAGGAAGAAACAAGATATCACCTTTTCAATATCTCATGCAATTCCTGTTTAAGGAGTTTATTTTATGACACTTTTAGTTTGGATTTATATTCTTACTGGTTTGTTAAGACCACGGCAGGTACACTGTCCAATATGTTTTTTTTTTAAACATATTTTATTGGATTTTTTTACAGAGAGGAAGGAAGAGGGATAGAGAGCTAGAAACATCGATGAGAGAGAAACATCGACCAGCTGCCTTCCTGCACGCTCCCTACCGGGGATGTGCCCACAACCAATGTACATGCCCTTGACCAGAATCGAACCTGGGACCTTCCAGTCCACAGACCAACACTCTATCCACTGAACCAAACCAGTTTTGGCTCCAATATGTTTTAAAAAAATATATTTTATTGATTTTTTAGAGGGAGGAAGGGAAAGGGCTAGAGAGTTAGAAACATCAATGAGAGAGAAACATTGATCAGCTGCCTCCTGCACACTCCCCACTGGGTATGTGCCCCCAACCAAGGTACATGCACTTGACCGAAATCAAACCTGGGACCCTTGAGTCTGCAGGACAACACTCCATCCACTGAGCCAAACCAGTTAGTGCTGGCCAATATGTTAAAGAAAAACCCCTATTTAAGAGGGAATATTCAGGGGACAGCATTTGGGGGTGACTGGGTTGTCAGGGGAGAGCGGTTGGGGGTGATTGGGTCAGCAGGGGAGCAGTTAGGCATCAATCAGGCTGACAGGGGAGTGGTTAGGGAGTGATAAGGCTGGCAGGCAGAAGCAGTTTTGGGCAATCAGGCAGGTGAGCAGTTGGGAGCCAGCAATCCCGGATTGTGAAAGGGATGCCCGACTTCCTGTTTAGGCCCGTTCCCTGTGGGGTCCCAGATTGGAGAGGGTGCAGGTTGGGCTGAGGGACATCCCCCTCCCATTGCACAAATTTCGTGCACCGGGCCTCTAGTCTATTATAATTATCTTGGCTTTAAAGGAATTAAAAGTATAGCTCTCTTTACAGAAATAGTATAAGAATGATATGAGATTCTTAGTATTGTTGCCATAGCTGATGGGCAAGCGCATTTTAGCCAACACTGTTTGGAACCTCTGATTCAGTAATTCTTCACTGAGTGCTATTTTGTTCCAGGCACTGTTCTAGATGCTTGAAATGCATTAGTAAACAGACAAAACCCTGCATTCAAGAACCCAGCATTTAGATTTTGCTTCAGGACTTTTCTATAACTACCTAGTATGAGCCCTAAATTTTAGATGTATTACGAGTCCTACAACCCTTTCCAGATATTATTTGAACTTTTAATAAAATTAGGTATAAACTATTGAATAGTGGTAAATTTCAATGACACCTGGGTTTTAATAAAGTGTGTTTTTTTTTCTCAATGTAGATTTCCTCGCTTTATAATATGTTACTTTTAAAGTTATGTTTTCTTTTGTTGTTGTTTCCCATATATTCAGGGTCTCTCAGAGGCAAGAGATATCACTAACATGCTAGATATCAATAGAAAATATGGTAAACAATGAATGCCAAATCTGATAAATCAGGCAGAAATATAAAAACAAAATAGCTAAAACTTGTTTTGGGTAACATCTTTTAAAATTCCAAATTGATCCAATTACTGTCTAAAGTCTTCACTTCTTTTTCTGTCTTTATTAATTAATTATTGAACACACATCCCTGGTTTTTTAAAAAGTTCTAATGCCAATTTGTTGCTAATTTTCTCTTTTCTCTAACCTTATTTCATCACTAATTCCATTCCCCTACTTTTACATTTATAACCCTATTCTTCACTAGAAAGGAATTTGAACAAGCAAACATATTTTGGCAGACAAAAAAAAATCACCAAAAGCTGTGAGCCATAAATATGCTCATAGTGTCATACTCCTGTAACTCATATTGAATTCATAGAATTTGAATTACATGTGCAAGTATGTAGTGGGCGCAATGCCTGTGCATGTGCATACATCTCTACACAGCCATGAGCAAAGTTTAAAAGCTGCTTAAGTGTGGGATTAAGTTACCGTGAGACTCGCCATGCAGACCCTCTTTAGTCCATCACTATCATGTAACAACAGACTGTCAAAACCAGCCACCCACTGTGCAAAGACAAGGAGTAGAAGATGTGGAATTTATGGATGGGTTTTTACTACGAGTTTGTTCAAATTGATTTCAAACATTGAGAAAATAGGAACTTAAATTTTAAACTGTTCAAACACAACGTGGAAACCATGGACCTTCTTGCCGATTTTGAAAGTGTGTTTTAATTTGCAGGATGGGGTGATTGATGAGTAGGTGCTCCAGGGAGTGTTAACGCTAAATAAACTCCAGGACACATGGCAATGTACCAGTTTCACAAAGATTTAGTGAGTCTATACTTGTGTTAGGCTCAACACCAAGCAGTGGCTAGGTAGAGATGAATAAGATCCTTATCCTCACAGTCTAACTAGTTAGGAAAAGATATACAAATCACTAACAATAATGCAATGTGATAGTTCTCATAAATAAATATTTATGAACTGGGTAGGGGTCCAGAAGAGGCAGTGATTCATTAACAGACACATTTTTTCACATTCATTTTAAACTAATTATTCCACCTGTATAAAATAACATCCTGATGAACCAAGTTGTACAAAATCTACAATAGATGCTGACAATGTGTTAATACTCTATTAATTCTCATCAACATCACATTTGACACCAAACCCTCAAACAATCAGCCTTGAATACATATCAGATTATTCAGAAAATAAAGGCATCTACCCATGAGCCATTATGCTTTGAGGAAAATGTTTTTAGACTCAATGAAACCTATATCTTTTGGTTTAAACACTAATGCCTGGGACAATCTTTTTTTTTCTTTCAGAACAGCATTCTGGTATGAAACTATTAAATAGTGTTTAAATTGAATATGGTGCATTTTTTTCTAATATGAAAACTATGGGCTGTTAAACAAAATTAAAAATGTGTAATCTAGGTAATAGGAACTTTCATCTAGGGGAAGTTCAACTTTGTATCTTACATTTTTGTACATTGCCAAATATACACTGAGTGGCTAGATTATTATGATATCTGATCACATAATAATTCTATATAATAAAAGGCTCATATGTAAAGTGTCCCCTCAACTAGGAGTTCCACCAGCAGGCAGGCCAGCCAACCGCCCATGTCCCTTCTTCCTGGCCAGGTTGGCCAGACCCCACCCATGCACGAATTCATGCACTGGGCCTCTAATACACACACACACACACACACTGGTCTGATTTTTATGTGTTCAGAGATCATAATAATCTGGCCACTCGGTGTACACCAGGTAATTTCAATTTTCTTCTGAACCCCGAAGTGAAGGAGAGAATGCATTTAAAATGTAGGTGTTTGTGGTGAGGGCATGACCTATTTTTTCCTGATCATTCATGAGTGTGGGTGCTTTAGGAATGGAAGTCTGAGCAGAGGTTGCCTCTGCTCGGTCCTGTTTCGTTTGCAGTTGTACAGCTTCCTGAGGTCTTGGGAATCCTGCTGGATAATGGAGAGTGTTTGTGTACATTCGGTGTCTGTGAGAGAACAGAAAGCATGCTTTGATTTCACATTGCTTTTGGACTCTTTTCCAGCCCTCAAAGCCAAGAGACTGGACATTTCCTGATGGCGATCCCTTTCTGGTATCACATATTAGGATATAAACCTGATTCTAAGAGTGCAGCACATATAGGGACTGAGTGGACTAGCTCAGAATAATCCTCTCTGGGTGAGCTAGACATCATCTGACTATTATGCAACCAACGACCCAGAGAATGAAATGAAACCAACACATTTAATTAAACAACTTGTCCTCCATGAAGCCTTTTCTGGATTCCAGGATAAAATCAAGTTCTGATTTTCCTTGGCATTCAATGCTCCTAATATAAGTCAGTTGGAACTCTCAGAGAAGGAGTTCCCAACTGGCATTCCATAGTTTCTAAATGAATCCTGTCTAGTCCCCACCCTAAAGTCTAATAGTATTCTTGGCACAATTTTGGTGCTCTAAAAAATATTATGATGGGCAGATAAGTAGTCAATAGATAGATAGATGATAGATGATAGATAGATAGATAGATATAGATATAGATGATATAGATAGATAGATAGATATAGATATATATATAGATATAGATATATCGATAGATATAGATATAGATATAGATAGATTTTATATAAGTTGAATGAATAGGGGTCATACAAAGTTATTTGAAGATTGATTGCTAGATGAGAGATCATTCTAGCCATAAAACTAACTTGTTTTTTTATAAATGATATAGCATGTAGAATGTTAGCTTTCTTGTAATTAGTAATCACTACAACATTTTGAAAACATGTTCAAATGCTACATGATAAGTTTCTCCTTTTAGAAATATGTATGACAGACCAGATGAAATTAATCAACAGCCTCTGGTTGGTCCAAGAACCGAAATTCCTCACTTATTACTGGAGTTGGTGGTTTGCGGAATGGGGTGTGTGTGTTTTTGAATGTACATGTGTCTTATTGAGACTCTAATTTTGTAACCGCAAACTCACTCAGCCAGAATCAAAGAGTGATATTTCACATACAGTTATTTATTTTACATAGTACATTAATTACATTAGTTCTCTGCACATATCCAGATGTGCACACAAACCTTCAGTGGAGACTACACGGTGATTCTGCTCTGAAATTGTTCACAGCACAGCAAACAGGCACCCTTTTCTCCCTGGGGATAGGCGGTCTCACATCGCTTTAAATAGATGTGGGCTGAGATCTTAGGTTTGGTTTCAAACTGGAGCCTTCACAATCCGAGTCTCATAGTGGACCTCCGTTCCCTCTTCCTGGGGAGTTTTTAATGGCATCCCCATCTCCGAAACTGTGTGCAGCACCTTCTGCTTTTCCCATTACCAACCCTAATGTGTCCTCGAAATACCTGGGGTGCGGGGATCGTTCGGCCACGGTGAGAGAGTCCTGTATTGTGTAGCTGGAAGAACGCTTAGAAGCACTGGTAATAAAATGACAATGTGTAGTCCTTAACGATTTATTTGAGATTTAAACTTTTTTTTTTTGAAATTTCTGATTTGAGTACTTCAAATACCTATATGTAATTTGATTTGAAATCTTTTCAGATTCTCCTTGCCTCCTGGTTTCATCTTAGAGGAGAGGCGTGGAAACCAATGTTGGAAAGGATAAGCAATTATGACTTGGAGAAGGTGCTATTCTTTGAGTCTCGGTTCTCTTTCCCTTTGTTAGACTTATTATTGGTGGCTGCCTTTCCGATCAGAAGAATGATAGCTGACAAATGTTCCCATAAATCTAGCATCTGCTCTTTAATTTGTCTTAGT
Organism: Pipistrellus hanaki; assembly: GCF_964339955.1. Classification (NCBI taxonomy): domain Eukaryota; kingdom Metazoa; phylum Chordata; class Mammalia; order Chiroptera; family Vespertilionidae; genus Pipistrellus; species Pipistrellus hanaki. The sequence continues at coordinate 11,661,596 of NC_140519.1, forward strand.
AGGAATGTAATGTTGTCTCTCTGGAGATGCCACACTTCTTGTTGGGGAGAATTATTTTTTAAAGATAAAACACAAACTATTTATAAGAACTGATTTTTAAAACAACAAAGCTGGATAGTCTTGCCACTCGGTCTTTATCCTAATACTATTAGCTTCTCTATTACAACACACAAATAAATAGGACAGAAATGTTGGCCAAGTATGAATTCATTTGAAATTCGTAGATTTCAAGTTTCAACCTTTTATGGATCCCATTTGGCTACCTAATGCCAAAATGCAGCTTCTTAGATCAGGCAGAGAAAGGGGACTTATTAAAAATAATCTCACAAACTTTCTTGGACACAAGATGAATTTCATGAGCAACATTATGACAAGTTAAGTGCAAATGAATCAGAACATATGGATTAAATTTCCCTTGAAATATACATGGTTTTGTAAATTACGAGAAAAAAGGGAATGGGAAAATGCAGTTTAACTTTGCCAAACCCAAGACATTTGAACAATTGTTCAAGAGTGCGTGCCAAACCCATACTTTCCTCCTTTAAGTCCACCTAATATAAGAAGAAACACTTTGAACTTATATAGCCGGGTCTCTCTCAGGAACTCAGTTCTTTTTGGAGTTTCCTCCTGTCTTCCTTATAGTAGCCTTGTAAACAAATTTCAGCTACAGCATTGCCTTTGTTACTTGAACGTGTGTGATTATAGAAGTTGAAAATTATATTATATGCTTTGTAAGTGAGAAGTCAGTGTCAGACTTCAATTAAATGGAAGCGAATGAATTCCTCTTTGTACCAAACTCTACTTTATATAAAAAAAAAAACACAAAAAAAAAACACAAAACATAATCCTCAGCAACATTATGAGAAATAAACTCTATGAATTGACATTATGAATTGATTACAGATGTTTCTATTCTGAAGGCAAGACTATTCCCATAAATACAACATTGCACTCAATATCTAACAAACTATTTGGTCATCCTTAGACGTATTTTTGTAATGACTTGACTGTGGGAGAAATGTGTGTTCATTTAAAAAATCAATGTGAGATAAACAATAAGGAAAAACAATCACAAACAGATCTACTGTAACATTTTAAGGTACAATCTTCCTCACTTTTTCTTGAGTATAATTACACATAAATATTATTTTGTAACACACATGCCATAATATACATTGTATGTTGCTTATTCTAATTTACTTTAGATTTATATAGTGTGTATAAATGTAATATAGGTATACATAGATTTTGTCATTGTTATTAAAATTCAACCAAGCTCTCTACATTATTTTCTAATCTGAAATTTCCCCTTAATTTATTGTATATTTATTTTCTTTTAATGTATCTATATGTCAACAACATAATTTACATAACATCATTATCTAGTCCACACTTACTAGGCATAGTTATGGTTTTAATTTTGTCTACATTATTAAAAATGGGTATAGGTAAATTTTGAATTTCCTACTTATAGAGCTTGTAACTTCTGAATGATCACATTGCTCCATGTATCACATATTCCAGGTTTGTATTCCTGTAGACCCCACAATGGGTAGCTGTCCTACCTCTTCCATTCACTGTTGCCCTCCCCAGGCTTACTATAGTGTGATGCATAATGGAGACTCAGAATATGAGTGAATGAATGATTGAGTATTTCTGCCCTAATATCTCTTGAACTCTCTACTCTCTCCAAATATCCCTGTGACCTCCTCAGCCCTTTCTGGTCTCCTTCATCATAGGATACAACTTGGCTCCTTCCCTTCCTGATTTCGATCTGTGTAGCAGTCCTACTGATGATGTCCTTATCTTCTTCAAACTTGTTATAAGTTTTTCTGTTTGTTCCCACAGGTCCCAGGCTTTCTTTGTCATACTATCTATCAAGTATTCTCTTCATTTGTGTTGATTTTATTTTTGTCTTTGTTTTGCATGAGCGAGGGGATTGCAGCATATTTAATGTTTGTGGACTGGAAGGAAAGAGCCAATGAGAGTCAAATGTATAGAAAAGAAGAAACAAACAAGGGGACAATATATGGGGTCTTAAGCACGAGTAGAGAAAGTAACTCTCAAAAAAATGAAAACATCTTTCTGTAATGATGGGAAAGAAGGAGATAATTATAATTGTTCCTACAACAACAAAGTCAGTCCTCCATATTTTCATGGTTCTGCATCCATGAATTCAGTCAACTGCCCACAGAGAACAGAGCCATTGTTGAGAAACTGTGGATAGGAGGGCTAACTGAGGGCATCATTGTATAAGGGTCTTGAGCACCTGTGGATATTGACATGTGATCCTGGAACCAGTAGCCTGCAGATACTGAGGAACAGTTGGTAGTCAAGTTACATGCATATTTTTGACTGTTCAGGCCAGCACCTCTAACTCTGCACTGTTCAGTGGTCAATTGTACGTAGAAAGGATGTGAAAAATAGAAGTTCATGGTTGGTGGGCTCTAGAAAATATGCAAACACATGTAATGGAATAGGGTGCTGGCAGAGGGAGATGCCAAAGGCAGAGGGATTACAAAGTAGTAAAGTAACTTAGGATATTGCATTTCAGGCTGAAATATAATGAATTCTATTGGAGGATAAGAACCTTATTTCACAACTTTTTAGTGAATCAATTCAATAAAATAATTTTAGATATTTTTCTGATGCCTTAGCAAAATTTTGTTAAAGTACAAAAAGTCCTAAAAACATCATCATATACTTTGTCGGAGGTGAAAATTTAAAAGAATCTTTTTAAAGTCCCATAAATATTGAATTTTTGTCTTGGAAGTATTCCATTTTCCAGCTCTGAACATTGGCTCCTCTGACCCTGTAAGCAACAATGATTGCAGCCATGCCTTAGGCCAGGCACAGTGGTGACTGCTGGGAAAATGAAAGTGACAATTCACAATTCTCTGCCATCTTGCAGCTCACAGTCGAGCAGGGAGATAACTCTTAAATAAGTTATCACACCAATAAAGATAAGCTCATTATAAAAGTAAGATTCCAAAGAGGAACTGCATGGATCTGTGAGATGTGCAGCTGAGAAAAGAGGTCCCCAAGGAAGCAACATTTGAACTGAGACCTGGATGAGGACAAGAGGTGGGTGTGGGCAATGGGGTGAAAAGACAGAACAAGTTCATTACTGGAAGAAGTTGATGCAAAGGTACTAGGTCAGGAGACAGTAGAGATGTGTAAAACTATGGCGGTCTGTTTGGAATGGAGCTACAAGGGACCACGGAGTGCGGGGGAAGTGGTAGAGAAGTGGATAGAATCTTGATCACCTGTCCATTCTAAAGCATCACAAAGAAGATCTTTGATATATATGTAAGGAGTAAATAAGTAGATAGTTCTTTTTTTAAAATGTTGAAAATATAACACTTTGGGGACAAAGCAGAAGAATCAGTTTGTGGTTTCTACAATATTGGCATTGGAGATATTTGAGCCTGCAGTAAAAGCAGAACACTCCACATTTGAATGAAGGCATGCCAACAACAAAAGGGCTTTAACACTGAATCAAAGGGATAAGAAACAAAGACAAAGTGGCCTCCTTTTAACTTCACATACAAAAGGAGGGGATAATCATGATAGAGATGTTGCCAGATTCTAGAATCCAGTGTTATTGATTTAACCCTAGTGCTTACCCACTGGCCAGTAATATAGGCAAATACTGTAGTTCCAATTAAATACTAGAGGTCTGGTGCACGGATTCATGCATGAGTGGGGTTCCTAGGCATGACTTTCATTGATCAGGCTGAAACCTCAGCCTTGGACACTCCCAGTCATCCTGGCCTCACTGTACCTGCCGTGGGCTCATGCCCAGTCCTGATCAGGAGAGGCTCACACCCCCCAGCAGCCGTTGCCGCCCATTGACATTTGTGCCAGTTGTCGGGAGTCACCTGAGTCACTTGGCAGCTACTTTTATGCAGTACCTGAGGCTGACTTCCAGGAGGCTATTGGCACTATCAGGATTGTGCTGGTGGCTCCAGTCTGTTGTTGCCTAGCCCATTTGTTCTCTGGAGATTGGACCTGCCGGATTATTGAGGAAGTGAGTGGCTACCTCAATTCACAATTCTCTGCCATCTTGCAGCTCACAGTCGAGCAGGGAGATAACTCTTAAATAAGTTATCACACCAATAAAGATAAGCTCATTATAAAAGTTAGATTCCAAAGAGGAGCTGCATGGATCTGTGAGATGTGCAGCTGAGAAAAGAGGTCCCCAAGGAAGCAACATTTGAACTGAGACCGGGATGAGGACAAGAGGTGGGTGTGGGCAATGGGGTGAAAAGACAGAACAAGTTCATTACTGGAAGAAGTTGATGAAAAGGTACTAGGTGAGGAGACAGTAGAGATGTGTAAAACTATGGTGGTCTGTTTGGAATGGAGCTACAAGGGATCACGGAGTACGGGGGAAGTGGTAGAGAAGTGGATAGAATCTTGATCACCTGTCCATTCTCAGGACTGCTCAGTCACCTGAGAGGCACTCCCACTGTGGGAGTACATTGACCACGAGGGGGTAGCTCCTACTTTGACCATATGCCCCCTGGTGATCAGTGAATGTCATAGCAACTGGTCGACCAGTGGTTTGGTCACTTAGGCATATATATATATTTAATCACTGAGCAAAACGGGCCAGGCTGTACCTCTTTTTTTAATTAAGGAAAAATAAGTTTATTCTCCCTAATTTATAGACAATATTCCAAGAGCTGTGAGAAAAGTAACATGAAAAGTAGTGTATGTCTTTTAAGTGTCAAGTGTTATTTTTTTCTAAATATTTTAATTCTCAATAGAAATGCAGAAATCTTGAGTTTGTCTTTATAATTTTCTGTTCCAAATGGACCACTGCTCTTGGCTTCTTTTCTAAATTAAATTATAATGTCTATGAAGTTATGTTTAACATTCACAGTAGGAGCATATAGAATTTTTTTTTTATTAAACATTTGCATTCTGTTCAGTTTCTTTAATTGCAGTGATGCTAAGTAGTGATTTTCAATATTTAGGGAGCTATAACTATCTTTATATTCTTGTGTCTAGTTTTGATATGTCATCTCTACATGGCACTCATTAGAATATAGATATTTTTCTAACTGAATTGCATTGACAGAAAATTTATACGTCAAGACATAGTTGGATACTCAAAATTCTGTGATAAAATTGGAATTAAGAATTAATATCTAGCTAAAGCCGGTTTGGCTCAGTGGTAGAGTGTCGGTCTGCGGACTGAAAGGTCCCAGGTTCGATTCCGGTCAAGGGCATGTACATTGGTTGTAGGCACATCCCCGGTAGAGGGTGTGCAAGAGGCAGCTGGTCAATGTTTCTCTCTCATCGATGTTTCTAGCTCTCTATCTCTCTCCCTTCCTCTCTGTAAAAAATCAATAAAATGCATTAAAAAAAGAATATCTATATGTTGCATTTCTATATCTGTTATACCATTGGAAAGCTTATAATTTATATTATTTATCTTTATTTATACTGCAAATATGTGTCCTTTTATAGTTGGGAAGTATTCTTGGAAATGTGTGTATATTCACTCTTTCATACGCTATAAATAATTAAATTTTTAAATGGTAGTTGTTGTTTAGCCGTTCCTTACACCAGCTTATAAGTGTAGCGAGGTCTCAGTCTTACATTAGAGATTCTTCTGTTTAGTTGGGAACTGAATGAAGGACATGTAGGTGAGGATTTAGGTAGACAAGAGCTATGTTAGGTGTAAGGTAGAAATGGCAAGCAGAATTTTTACATGTTTAGGTAAACAATGAAAGCACCCACTTTATTAATTTTTTTCAAAGAAAAGGGACATTTTAATGCATACATATTGTAAGCATCAGAAATTATTAAATTTATCATTCTACTCATTCTCATTGTTCACACTCTTAGGTAAAATTGACATTAAATTCAAATTTAAAATTAAATTTAGAAAATTGTTTGCAGTAACCATTTACCAAACACATATACACTATATTAACTTACCTGCTAGTGATAAAACAATTGAATAAAATAAATATAAAAGCTCAATTTTAAACAGGTTTTGATTTACACTTTCCTCTTTGTGATTCTGCTATTATTAGGGCCCTTCCTATGTCACCTTTTAATTTAGGATAGCTTGACCTCTAGTTTCATGCTTGTTAGGGTATCTCTTTTCCTAAAAAGACAAAGGTTAGATGGAAAGGGAATGGAAGTCTATAAAGGTCTCAAAGATGAGGCCTGTCCTAAGCTCTCAATTGACGTCAGCGTTTACAATAGTGTGTAATGTGGTTGTGGCTTTTGTTGCTACATTGCCTGGCAGAAAAGATGTTCTAGGGACAGTGTAGGAATGCATCCAATGCTAGGTGCAGGGGACGGTGAAGCTGATAGTGTGACAATCTCTGACTTATCCCTTCGTGTTTCACAGAGGGTGTTGAATGCTCTTATGAAGCTTACAAATCAGCTGGTAAGATATATATATATATATACACATACATATATATATATATATATATATATATATATATATATATATATATATATATAATGATCTAGAATGAATGTTCTAAATATAAAAAATATACCTCAGAAATACACACTTTTAATTTTACTTTTAGGTAAAGGTCATTGTGTAAGCAAGAACATAGCTAGATAAACAGATGGCATCTATGAAGTTATATTTTAGCTATATCACATATATTTTTGAAATATGGATGAGTTGAGTAGTTGATAATTTAATAAAAACCTATTATAAATGTTAAAATATAGGCATAATTGCAATAAATTTCATTTCATAAATTATAGTTTTATTATTGGTAAGCAAGGATTTCCAACTACCTCATAGTGAATGAACTACAAGTTCTTAATATTAGTCAAAATAAATAGAAGCTAATACATTTCTCTAAAAAGTTAACTGCATCCAACTTTGCCAAACACTGCAAAGCACCACCTTACAAGGGTAACATTCAAGTTGATTAATATAGTATTTTTTCTCACAAGTGGAATCATGTCACTATAATTCAAGGATACTGATGAAGTAATGACTAAAGTAAAATTTTGACAACTGGCAATATAACCATATCATATAGATCATTTCTGTTATGATTTGTCCAAGAATCTTAAATTTCTCCTATCTAAACTTTCACAAACACAAATAATAGATCTCTTTCCATATTCTCTGAAATAACATTTGCAGTAAATATAATTTATAATACTGTACCAAGTATCCAGTGCTATACTGTCATCGAGATTATTGAAATGATGGTTCTGCTAGATAATCTATCAATCCAAATGGCAGAACTTGGACCAATCTCGTCTATATTAAAATTACCTTCTATGTAAGAAACCCATAACTCTTTTCTTTTCTTTCACAACTTTGCCTCTATTTTGAGTGTTATGAATAATTGCTTTTCTACTGATCAAAAACAAATCCTAGTATTCTAGATACACTGTCATTGATCACAATAAGTACTAATATATGAATAAAGATATGTTTATGTTTCAAACTAAAACTGACATCTCTGTAATAAGACCTCATACACAATCTAGCACATTACTATCTTTCTACCCTGGGAAGGCGCCAACTTGGGCTTTGTAAGAGTCAAGATTTGGTTTAATAAAATATTGATGAGTAGCTTGCCTATTATTCTTTCACTATCCTCCTTGCCTACTATGATTTGTTAATATAATACATTGAAGGTATTGTTGTTAATTAGTGCCACCGAATACTTCCAGTCATGAAGATCATTGTGGGAGCCATTTGGCTAAGATGCTTGGGTATACATTAATATAACATGTATTTAAATCTTTCTATATTAGGATTATTATATGTAACTTACTTGGACTCACATTAAATTCAAACCATTTAGTTTATTTGTTTTTCAATACAAAGGTATTAGTTGTGTTGATTTCACAAATCCATAGCAAGACAAAAGCCAGGCATAACAGACTCCAAACTGGGTTTTTTGTTTCAGAGTATTTTGGAAGAGCCAAAATTGAAAAGGTAATGCAGCCACTGCACTCAAGGGTTGGTTTTTGGACTCAACTTACATCCTTAAATTTGTTTTTTATGTGGTGTATCATGCTCCTTGAAATGGGAACCATGCCAAGCCCCCAATGTTCTTTGCTTCTTTATTGATATGTGAAAGGATAGGAAGTCTTTCTTTCAAAGTGGAGAGAAAGGGGCCCCTCCTCCAGAAGGCAGGCACACACATGCATACACACATACCCACACACACACAACAACAAAGATACTTGAGAATGAAAATCAATAGTTTTCTTTTAACAATACCTTGGCTAAAGTCAATCAATCAATCTGCGACTATCTTTCTGTTTTTAAAATTGAAGGAAGAATTGGTAGCATGCATTTAATGGTACCAGTTATGAAAGTATCATTATATGGGGAAACTTAAGCTCTTAGGTCTGGGTTCTGATGTCAGTTTATCTAATTTTCAGAAAAGACACCAAAAGATGAATGCCAATAGACACAACTATGTTCTATTTGATAATTTTCATATTTGGACAGTTTTTGCAAAGCTAAGGCAATCAACTAGGTCAAGTGAGTAGGAAGTTAACCAGTAATTTCCCATTTTTTAGTTAAATCAGTTTAACTGTTATCATTTAACTTTGTAGATACTACAAAAGACAAATGAATTTACAAAACAGTCAATAGAAGTTTAATTAGCAAATCAGCCAAAACATATGTGTGGGTGTTAGTGTTTTAACAGAGAAATGGATTCCCATTTTTACCTAATTTTATTTGAAAGCAGTCATAAGAAGAATTGATTCTAGATGGGCCATGAATGTCTACTAGGCAGGAGGCTCTACCTGAAGCTATGCATAGAAAAGAAAGCAGAAAATTGTTCAAAACAGGAATCCAGTGGTATTTTCTTACCTTTTATTGTACCTATTGAATAAAAAGTAAAAATATAAATATAGCTATGTAGAATATCTACACTAGTAAAAGAGAAAAGATGCAAGTTGACCTTACCTTTGTCACACCCATCAGCTAATCATGTGTGAGTATGCAAATTAACCCAACAAAGATGGTGGGTTAATTTGCATACACAGGCACTGAGTGGCCAGGAGTAGGGTGGCACACTTGAGTCATTGCCATGGTGACAACACAGGTGTTCAGCCCTGCCCCAGTTTCTCAGGGCCTCTGGGCAGCATGGGAAGGCAGGGCCGGAGTGGAAAGGAGATGCTGGCAGCCAGAGAAAAGAAGGCCCATTCTTGCAGGAATCTTTGTGCATCAGGCTTCTAATATAAACAGACTGACTAGACACAATACAGAATTTATATAGAATATACAAACAAATGACTAGATACTATACAGAATTTATGAATAAGTGCATATTTTTTTACATTGAAAAACAGTACAGTTTACATATTTTTGTCTGTAAAGCTCTGTGGGTTTTAACAGAAGTATAAATTTGTGGAATACCTTCAAATTCAGATGAGTTTCATCGTGACCATGAGCTCTCCTATTCTACCCCTATGCTCACACACTCTCCAACTCTGACCCAGGGAACCATGGTTCTGTATTCCCTCACTTTAGTTTTATCTTTTTAAGAATGATATAAATGGAATTATATAATGAGTAACATTTTAAGATGGGCTTTCTTCAATCAGCATCTTTAAGATCCACCCCAGTTACTGTATCTCATCAACAATAATGTGAATGTATGTTTCTCCAAAGCCTCGCAGATAGAGCTTTGGTCTCCCCTCCCCCCCCCCCCCCCCCCCCCCGGTGTTTAGAGATATCTGTAAGGTACTAGGAAAGCAAATATTCTGGGTAAAGACATGTTCTCACTTTTCATTCAAATCTTATAAAAATGCATACATAACTTTTTATATTTTGTTGATTTTTTTACAGAGAGGAAGGGAGAGAGATAGAGAGCTAGAAACATCGATGAGAGAGAAACATCAACCAGCTGCCTCTTGCACACCCCCTACCGGGGATGTGCCCACAACCAATGTACATGCCCTCGACCGGAATCAAACCTGGGACCTTTCAGTCCACAGACCGACGCTCTACCACTGAGCCAAACCGGTTTCGGCCATACATAACTCTTTAGAAAAGGTAGGAGAAACGTTGTCAGGATAGGACAGGGTAAGAACTCTGGCACTTAGTCACTCAAGGTACCTTGGCCCACTGTAACTGGATAATTACTGTTCAGAGGCCAAAACAATATTCAGAAACAGTAATTTGAATAAAGTTTGTAAAGTGAGTCTGGATCTCTTTTTCATGAACTTAACCCCTAATTTTGTGAATATTTAAACATGATTACTATATGTATTTGTTTAATTGCTTGGCTTTATTGAATTATCTTGCTAACTGTCTCCATTTCTCATTTTATTGTGGCTAAACACAGCAAAAGCTCCAAGTAGGAAACTTTAAATCCAGACTATTCTTCCCAGCCGAGAGACCCACAATTCTGCCCCTTGGTTTAAGTGCTGGGACTCATTGTACCTGCAACAGATACAACCAATATTCAAGGTTGGCTTTTCTTATTAACCTGGAAACTTACTACTAATTCTTCGATTCCACCCTGTAATGAGCGTAAATGAAGGCATTTTTTACTGTTGCTCTGATATTTTAATTCATTATTTATGAAAAGAGTAATTTCAACTTGCCTTTAAGCTTGAATTTTGGACTTATTTAGGATTTCCTGTTTCTTTTAAGAATTGGTTTTAAGCAGTGAAAATGACTCCTGAAGGGCCACTATTCTATGTTATAAATATATATTTTTGTGCTTGTAGAAAAATAATGTAAAAATGTATTTATGGAACTTATATGAGACTTTGAGAGAATTATTTGTTTTTTGACATAGGCCACTGAGTGAGAAATGTTATACTTGAAAATGAAATGAGAATAATATAACCACTACTGAAAAAATGTTTAATTAAGCAGGCTTAATTTCAAGTGTAATATTAAAATATAATCACTGCAATAACTCCACATGTAAGAAAGTGAAAGTAGATATAAATCACGCCAATTTTATATGATATTTGAACAGTTTATTATTTTGAAGTCAAAGCTCTTAGATCATGTGAATTATTAAATCATTAAATAAATGTATTTTAATTTTCACAGAATTGCTAATTATAAACTTCAGTACAACTTAAAAAATAAGCATATACACTAACAAAAAAAATCTTGGAATTGGTTTCTTTTTTGAAATTGTCCAATTTGTATGTTTTTAGAGGCTTTAGATCAATTACAAATTATGTTATGATATTCTAATATAGACTTATCCTGGATTTATACAGATGAGTTGTACAAAGAAAATCATATATAATAAAAGCCCAATATGCTAAGTGTCCGGTCATACTGTTGGCCATTCAACCAATCAAAGTGTAATATGATAATGATCTGCTAAGGCTGCTCAACCGCTCACTATGGCATGCACTGACCACCAGGAGGCAGACTCTCTGACTTGTAGGTTAGCTTGCTGCTGGGGTCAGACCTATTGTGACTGAACAAGATGGGCTAGACATGCCCTGGAGCCCTCTCACAATCCTCCCCAGCTGGCCAACCTCCTGTGTCCCTCCCTGGCCTTGATCATGCACTGTGGGGTCCTTCTACCTGGCCTGCACCCTCTTGCAATACAGGCTGAGGGACCTCCCCCCACCCAGAGAGCATTAATTTTGTGCATTGGCCTCTAGTACTTTATACCTAGATTATTTTGAACAAGAGTATAGGTACCACATAAAATCACTTCTTTGAGAGATATTTAGAGAAGTCATACTACACAGAGTGCCACATATAGTTGGAGGGCATGCTTTCATTGGAACTTTGGTAAACTCAGATGCATACTGATAAGAGTGATCTCAATTTAATAAATTGTCTGAAAGCTGTTTTATTAGTATGGTTTATTCCTTCCACACCTTTTTGCAGTGCATGTGTCTAATTGCATGCCAGCTTTGTGCAAATACTGTTCCAAGTGCTGAGACTGTATCTGTGAACAAGGATGTTCAAATCCAGGCTGAAATAGCCAGGAAGTTACACCTGCAAGTAGAGATAACACTTTCACAAACTTATAGTAGGTTTTGGACAGGGTCACATTCAAAACTCTGAAGCAATATATGAAGCCACTATCTGTTAAGCATCTCCTCTGTTGCAGTCCCTTTGCTTGTTACTGAAGAGATGGAAACATAAAGTATAACTCCTCCCACTGAGAAGACTGCTACATGGTTCAGTTACAAAACAATGGCTGCAATTAACAAGGAGCCATATTGGGGTCAATGTAAAGTAATTATCAACTACTAGAGGCCCGCACCCTTTTGAAATCTGGGACCTCTCGGGGGATGTCAGATTGCTGGTTTCAGCCGGATCTCCACAGGTCAGCTGGAGGGACCCCACTGGTGCACAAATCCATGCACCAAATCTATGCACTGGCCTCTAGTATGCATATATTATAAGATATTTGATTATTTTCTTCCTGCCCTCTTCCCCCCCGCCCCTTTCCTCTGAGATTCATCAGTCTTTTCCATGTTTCCATGACTGTTGTATTGAGCATCTGTCCCATAGTGGTCAGCGTATGTCATAGCTACTGGTTGAACAGTTGAAAGGTTGAATAGTCTCTTAGGCTTTTATCAATAACTAAAGGCCTGGTTCACGGAATTCATGCATTGGGGTGGTGTCCCTCATCCCAGCCTGCACCCTCTCCAATCTGAAACATCGCTCTTACAATCTGGGACTGCAGGCTCCTAACCACTCTCCTGCCTGCCTGCCTGCCTGCCTGCCTGATTACCCCTACCTGCTTCAGCCTGCCTGTCTCATCATCCCCTAACAGCTCCCCTGCTTGCCTGATTAACATCTAACTACTCCTATGCCAGCCCCATAGGCCCAACTGCCATCCGCTGCTGACCTGATGGCCCCCAACAGCCCTCTCCTACAGACCTGGTCACTCCAAACAGCCCTCCCCAGCTGTCCTGTTTGCCCCCAACTTCCCTCCCCTGCTGGCCCAATTGCCCCCAACTGCCCTCCCCTGCAGGCCTAGTCCCTCCCCCTGCCCCCCAATTTCCCTCCTCTACAGACCCAGTCACTCCCAACAGCCCTCCCCAGTTGGCCTGTTTGCCCCCAACTGCCCTCCTCTGCTGGCCTGATCGCCCAGAACTGCCCTCCCCTAATGGCCTGTTTGCCCCCAACTGCCCTCCCCTACTGGCCTGATTGCCTACAATTGCCCTCCTCTATGGCCATCTTGTGACAAAGTGGGGGCAACCATCTTGTGACTATGTGGGGGTGGCCATCTTATGATGACACAAGGGCATGAGGGCCACCTAGGCTTTTATTAGTATAGATAATAAAAGTGTATTATGCTAATTAGACTGGACAATCTTCGGGGTGAAGCCAGGGCTGTGAGGGAAGCCCAGGTCCTGGGTGCCTGCTGGTGGCTGGAGGGAAGCCTGGGTCTCAGGTGCCAGAGGGAAGCTGGTGCTGACAGCCGGGCGAAGGAAGGCCCACTCTTGCATGAATTTCGTGCACCTGACCTCTAGTATCTATAGAATAGATTATATTACTTTATTATAAGGCAGATTGCAAAAGAAATAGGCTGACTTCTACTGTAAGGAGTTCTTGTCACTCAAAAGTGAATTCTTACTTTTCAAAGAGTAGTCATGTATAGTCATATAGAAGGCAGCACAAAATATTACATTTGAAATAGATCTGGCTTCCATTTCCCACCCTGCCACTTCCTGGAGATAGTTAGCAGAAAAGTGACTCACTGAGTCTTGGTTTGGTCAGGAACTCATAAAAGGATAATGGGACCGTCTTCAGGGAGCTGTTATATCAAAAACTAAGATCACACATGTGGAAGAACTTTGTGATCTATAACGTAAAATATAAGATTTTAATATTTTGTAAGAAGAATAATGAATTGTTTGAGGCTAGCTGAACTCTCAGTTTCCCTCTCAATTTAAAGCCCCCCACTTCTAAGCTGGAGGAGACCCCCCCACACACACATTTTATTCAACTTTATTTTATAAATGTTGAAACTAAAGATATACAGGATGGGGTAAATTAGGTTTACAGTTGTGAGTATGCAAAACACAGAATGTATTCTTATATTATTATTTATTATTTGAATTATTTTCCATACAACCGACAGTAAAGCTACTTTTGCTCAACTCTGTATAAAACTGTGATATAAAATTATACATTATCTACAAGCTGAGGGGATCCTAGAATTAAATTATTTTTTCTTTGTTTTCTCCCCCCCAAAATAGTTGAATATCTAAAAACATTTTTCCTAAAAGGTTTAACATTTTTTCTATGATGTTCTTCTGGACTCCTTGTAAACAGAACAATTATAATGAAGAGGGGGGGGGGGAGAAACATTGTTTCTGAAAATTTTCACCTAGCAAGATAGCATTTCATAATTATTATTTTGAGTTCTCTTCATTTTAATAGGACTTAGAAAGATAACCAGTAAAACCATATAACACAGTGCCAAAATATCTATCCTATATAATAAGAGAGAAATACACAAATTAGGCCAGGACATCATGACCAGCTCAGAGCACGCCCCCAGCCCCAAACACCAGGACTGGGGGCAGGTTCTGAGCAACTGTGGCACGGCTCAGAGGCCACCCCTGGCCCCGGCACCCTCAGCTCTGAAGCCACTCCCACTAGGGGTTCTCAGGCACGCCACGCCACCTGCCCTGGGAGCAAGGCCCCCAGTGGACCCACGGACCCGCCCAGGGTGGCGTGTTCTGAGCCTCTACAGCCAGACTGTGACTTAGCTGTCAGTAGGACATCCCTGAGGGCTCACAGACTGTGAGAGGGGGGCAGGCAGGGCTGAAGGACACCCACCCAGCGCTTGAATTTTGTGCACCAGGCCTCTAGTTATATATAAGAAGATATTTTTGTGACCACTGAATGCAAAAATAATAATATATGTCTTTAGCATTTTATAGTATTCAAAGCATTTTAGGCCCACTGTAAATAATGATATATTACTGATTTGTTAAAAATGAATTATTAGATATAAACATTAACTTTAAAATCAGTTCAAGCTCAGAAAAGTTAGGATATAAGCTGATAATCTTGTAAAACCAGGAACCAATGTACATTTCATGACTCTGACAAGCCAAAGGAATAAGTTTCTTATAAAAATAAATTTTTGCTACTGCCTTTTCTATGGCATTTTATTGGTTTCAGGTGCAGTGGGAAATAGTTAAAAATTATGTAATCTGACAAATTACAATTAATTTTCAAAAATCATTAATTTTGAAGAAACTACCTCTATATAAGGCCATTAATATGCCAACAAACATTTCAACGAAGTCAAATATGGACTATATATCTAACTGAGCTAAGAGTGAGTAGAATTACAATTTAATGTAATTACAAATAGTTCTTAAGACTGCAAAGGCAATGTGATTAATGACCTTTTAGTTAAAAATAGGTTGCAGAGTACATTCACTTGCAATTGGCTATGTGCGATTTTTAGAAAGAAAAGATGTTCTTTGAAAACTCACTCTCTTTAGGGTAAACGTTTTGAGTGGTTTTGTCAATAAGACTGATTTACTGAGTTTATAGTTTCTTGGCTGGCCCTGTGTCTTTTTTTTTTTTTTTTTTTTTTTTTTTTTTTTTTTTTTAGGAATTTCACGGGATATTCCAGCATTCTTCAGCACCCAGGAACTATCACTAAGTGAAAATCTCAATGGCAGTACCTTCATGCAGGCAATAGTTCTATCATTGAAAGAAAGGGTTTATGCAACTGATAGCCTTCTATCATTAACGCATGTCATTAACCAATAATCATAACCAGGTTTTGTTTACTTGATTTTTTAAAAATATGTAGTCCTAACAAGAGCGCCCCAATGACTGTTAGGGCTAATATGATTAAAACATGTCTATTTTTGGACTTTGATTATGTGTGGAGATCAGCTCCAAAGAGAGAAGAGAATTTAATTATCTAGATAAGCCTGAGTAACAAGACATTTTCATCAAAACATTTGAAAATATTTAGGAAAATAGTGTTTTTGGAAATTATCCAGATATTATAAGATTGGAGGCTGTGTGCTAAAATTAGCTGGGTTATTGCCAAAATTTTCCAATTTATTTTCAATTTGTACAGAAAAATCTAAATAGTCATTTAAGTTTGATAAAAAAAAAAAATCGCTGCAATGCAGTTTTCTATGTAAGAACAAAAGTATGCTGAGGTTATTTTATTAACATGTTTTAATGGGAAACAAATGGGATGGCTTTGCTAGTTTCTGAATTGCATTTTCTCTTCTAAATGACATTAGATTACAAAAGCAGTAAAAACAAGCACAACTATACATTAAACAGGGACTTTTAAAAATATACAGTCTCATGTTTCTCTTAGTCACTTATCATTTCACAACCAAATGAAACATGCATATAATTTTGGAGCTCACATAGCTGAAAGAGAAATCAAAATCGTGCTCACATAGACCCCAGAATCATCATCACTAGGGGAGGCAGGCCGCGCTTCTTTTAAAGGTGCATTATTGCCTGATTTAGAGGCAGACGGGGGCTGTGGGGCCACATTCCATGATGGAGAGCCCCTAGAGACATCTTTGATCATTTTTTGTGATGCATAAAATATGTCACCGTCGTCCTATAAAAGATATCAGCCATCAGGTAAGGCTGTCATTTGCCCTTGTAGGATTATATTGGAAAAATACGGCTTTTCTCTTCTTGTACTTGTATGGGGATTACTGCTCATGAAAACACAGCCTATTTAGTCTGCGTGCGACCATTATCATACTCCTGGTTTCTCTCAAAAGAAAGTAGTCATAAATAAACATGCTAAAGAGCATAGATCTGGTTGATATTTTGTTTGAACATTCACCCATTTCGTACGTTGTTAGACGCGGTGACTGTGTCAGGCACTGGGCTCCATTAAGGCTGGGTTCTACAAAGGGGATGCGTGTGTCTCCAGAGACGGGTTGCTTTCATTTG
Source organism: Pipistrellus hanaki (assembly GCF_964339955.1). Lineage (NCBI taxonomy): Eukaryota > Metazoa > Chordata > Mammalia > Chiroptera > Vespertilionidae > Pipistrellus > Pipistrellus hanaki. The sequence continues at coordinate 11,678,478 of NC_140519.1, forward strand.
ATTTCTGTTATGCATACATCTTCGTTTACTTCAAAATCTGAACCTGTGTCACAAATAATATTTATAACGAAAGAACAATGGCGGTGAACTATTCCAAAATGCTATATTCTGATTTCTCAGCTCCTCACATATTTTTTAAATTATACATGTGTTTGTGGGACAGAGAATTGGCTTTACTAACATAGTTAAGATAAAACAAACTGCAATTATTTGTGTTATAACAGCAGTATCTTTCCATTCAATTGGCTTTTTACATATTAATATACATACAGTGTTTGTATCTTACAACTGCATTAGTGTGTGTTTTTCATATTTTTAAATGCCCGAGAAGCTGATGTACATTTATTTTGGGGCAAAAAAAATATTTTTAAAGGGCATAAAAAAGTTGGAAATATTTTCATATGCAATCTAATTGAAAAGTAATTTTTACTATTGAAATATCTAAGTGATTACTGAGGTGTTTGCCAAGTATAATGATTTAATTGACTGTGTATATTGGTAATATTTGCGAGAGAGCTTGTCAAATATAATGTTTCTGTCTGAAAGCATTTGGCTCCTAAACCAACAAAAACCCAAACAAATAAGATATGTAAACTATGCTGAATGCATGTTAAGTTTGAACAGCTGACAAGAGTTTTGCTAAAAGAATAAAAATACAAATTTCTGATCATTTCATCTTCAGTAACTTTCTGCCTTTTAAAAATAGTCTCAATTCACTGTTATTATCTTGCAAAGCATTGCTTCTTGCACTTAAAAATGTAGCAACTCATGTATAAATTGGGGAGGAGGAACCCCTTTTGATGGAGAAATAACATAAGGTGTAACAGACTGGATCAATTAAAGCCCCCATCTGGCCCAGGTCTAGAGAAGTTGCTGCCATATGTTTTGAACAGCACAGCAAAACTAACTGTTTTATACTGTCACCACCTTGAAATCTGTTTTATAAATTGCCTTTTGTTTTAATATTCATGCATATATGTGTATATGCATACGTTCACATATATATGAAAAGCCTCAGTAGTATTTTATCTGTGGTCGCTTGCCTAATTGGAAAGCAGACACTATATAAAATTTTAAAAAGGCCTTTGGTCTTCATGGTTCAGTGTAAAAAGCAGTTGACAGCTTTAAATAATAACTGGGAGAGAGAGAGAGAGAGAGAGAGAGAGAGAGAGAGAGAGAGAGAGAGAGAGAGAGAGAGAGAGAGAGAGGGGGAGAAGAGGGCGAGAGAAAGAAGGACAGAGTTTGCTGTAATTAGTTTACTCAGTAATGTTTAATCTTAAGTGACTTCAGATTAATCTATGCTGATAGCATGTGTCTGAGGATTACTAAACAAGATGGAATAATACAACACCTTCAGGGGGGAAATTCTCTAAAATGCATGTGAATATTAAAGACCAGTTCTATCAGACATGGGTTCAGTAGTTCTGTTTTTTTAAAGGTAAGATTTCATAAAGATAGATTTAAAAATCAGAATATCTATGTTGCTGTTGGAAAAATAGCATATCAGGTTCAAATGAAATTTAGGAATGTTAATCTCTTTTGCAGCTGCTATTTTTGTTTTATGGTATTTTTACAGCTGTTTTTAATTTCTTTTAAGAAATACTAAACCTTTAGGAGAATTCCCATGTGAACAACCACAGCACAGATAATTGGTTTCATTGCAATTCAGATTATGAACATCATTTTTCTGTTGTTACTTTCAAACTATATACATAGCGCAATCTGTAAGCCATTTGCTTTCCTCAGCTACTATCAAAAGGGGAAAAATCAGTTAAAAGCCATGGTCTTTATCTGATAGGGTGTGATGTTTAAAAATATTTACCTTCCTCAATAGAACATTAATACATCCTAGATGGTATGTGCACATGTAACCTATATATATATTTTTTATTAAGAAAAGCAGAACAACATAAATTACGAAAATTCTTTCAGAGCTTCGATCCCTTTAATACATTTCAGGATTTGGCATTTATCATTGCCATCGTTCCTATACCTAACATTGTCTCCTTTGATTAATTATTGCCCCGGACGGTATATCTTCATTTGGAAGCATCTTTGATTAGCAGCCACACCTAGCCCATGCCGTTTTTAATAGAAGCCTCCATTCCCAGGCAGGCCGCAGGGGAAAGTAATTAAATTTAATAGAAGCCGTCTTTGTTTTATAGCCACCCTCAATTTAAAGCCACAGGGGTAAGTAATTAAATTTAATAGAAGCCATAGCTTCTAAACAAAGATATACAGTATCAGTTAGGTATGCACAAGTAGAGGAATAAGAGGTATTCTATCTTGGCAGTTAGGCGGAGGGTGGGTTTCTGGGAAGAGATGTTAAAAAAAATTCAAAAGTTCACAACATACTTTTTTTTTTTTTTTTTTTTTTTTTTTAAGAAGTGACTCAAAATGGGTGGAGAAGGTGGAGTAGTCACCCAGCATTTTTTCCCAGGGCAGCAAGAGAGGCGGGCCTGCTACATGTCCTCGCTAAACCACAATAGCTTGGATAATTGCCTGGTGGGTGTCCTGCATGCTTCTCCCCTCTCACATCAGTGGAACAAACGGATCATGCGTCCTCAGACTCCGAATGCCATAGACCAGTTAGCGGCGATTTATGGGAGCATTAGAAATTCGATTGCATGTTCATTTCTTCTACATCGGAGCTGATGTTTTTTGTTGTCTTGCGTTTGTGTTTTCAATTACAGTGACGATGGGCTCTCACTCAGTCCCCCTGCCGGCGGCCAGGGGGTGTGACTAGACATACCTTTGGGGGGCAGATTTCAGATGCCTGGTCCTTTGACAGGCTGTCCAGCTACACCATCCGAGTATCTTGATGGCCATACCGAGAGGCTGATGAAGAAGTATCCTAAAATTCACACTGACCAAAAAACAAACAAACACACACACACACACACACACACACAAATGTTTGAGGCTTTCCCCCCACAAAGTGCCATGTGACCAGTTTCGATTCTTGAATTTTATTTTGAGTTTTCATATTGCTTTAAGTCCAGTGTTTTTGGCATCATGAGGAAAATGTTTCATCCAAGCATTCTTATGGGTGGCTTTTTAAGTAATCCGTGACCCTCACTTAGGGCAAAAGCCCCGCATGGGAGCAGAGCAGCGGGTAGCATGCCCAGCGCTATCCCAAGTCCATTGCCTTAAAAAGGGAGGAGAGGCAGAAACCATTTGGCTCAGTGGATAGAGCATCAGCCTGTGGACTGGAAGGTCCCGGGTTTGATTCTGGTCAAGAGCATGTACCTTGGTTGCGGGCACATCCCCAGTAGGGGTTGTGCAGGAGGCAGCTGATCGATGATTCTCTCTCATCAATGTTTCTAACTCTCTATCCGTCTCTCTTCCTCTCTGTGAAAAATCAATAAAATATATTTTTTAAAAAGGGGGGGGGAGGAGCTGAAACTGGTTTGGCTCAGTGGTAGAGCGTCGGTCTGCGGACTGAAGGGTCCCGGGTTCGATTCCTGTCAAGGACATGTACCTTGGTTGCGGGCACATCCCCAGTAGGGGTTGTGCAGGAGGCAGCTGGTCAATGATTCTCTCTCATCGATGTTTCTAACTCTCTATCCCTCTCTCTTCCTCTCTGTAAAAAATCAATAAAATATATTTTTTTTTAAAAAAAAAAAGGGTGGGGGGAGGAGAGGAGACTCTGACATTCAGCTGTCCAGATGGTGAGAGACAATGGGGCTTCCGTGTAGGTATATGGCATTCAGAAAATGTAGGGAGAGTGTTAATAAGGAAATTAAACTGGTATTTTAAGTAGCACGTGAATACAACATGGAGGGGCACCAGGGGAGATGGGAGCAGGCACGCAGAAAGCCTCTGTGAGAGAAGGATAAACAAGGAAGGTTTGTAACATGCGTATGTAGTTATCAGACATCTGAATATACTTAGAAATTATTAAGTTGTGTTTGTCCTTCACACATGAACAGACTCAAGTATGTTGTGATTTATCGGTGGGAAACGAAGTTTTGTAACTAACAGCTGTCATCCAAACGACTTAGAAGAATATTAATTCTACTTTGGAGTAACACTTCCTTCACAATGAGTATCTTTGCTTTGCTTGTGACATAGCCTGGAGACAGCAGACAAATGTAGTCTTTCTAGTTGGGAGGACTTAAAATATCTCCAAAGTTAGACAGCAACCACACATTTATTTTAGTTAAAGAATCTTGGCCTGGCTGGGGTTGCTGAGTGGTTGAGCATTGAACTATGAACCAAGAAGTCCCTTGTTCAATTCCTAGTCAGGGCACATGCCTGGGTTGCCAGCTTGATCCCTGGTAGGAGGCATGCAAGAGGCAGCCGATTGATGTGTCTCTCTCATAGATGCTTCTATCTACACCTCTCTCTTCCTCTCTCTCCGAAAGTAATAAAAATGTTTTAAAAGAGAATCTTAAGGTATCAATAGGTATTATTCCCAAATTTGTGATTGTCTCATGAAAGTACCTATAGATTTATTTCCCCCGATATGAAGTTTCCAAAAGTATTCATTGTTAAATGTGAGGGGTATGCTGGGACCAGTTTGGCTCAATGGATAGAGCGTCGTCCTGCGGACTGAGGGGCCCGGGGTTTGATTCCGGTCAAGGGCATGTGCCTTGGTTGCAGGCACGTCTCCAGTGGGGGGTGTGCAAGAGGAGGCTGATCGATGATTCTCTCTCATCGATGTTTCTGACTATCCCTCTCTCTTCCTCTCTGTGAAAAATCAATAAAATATATTTCAAAAATAAATAAAAAAAATGTGAGGGCTGCATCACACTTTATTATCATTATGCCTTCTACACTGGGAAGATTTTTCATATCTGTATTCCCTTTTATTTTTATCACCTTTCAAATAAGTCTCTGAATGGACTCTTCCCACTTTTCTACCAATTTCTTTCCTTCGGGAATTTTCTTCTGTTTGGACGTTTGAAACAGAAAATGCCTTCACGGTGTTCTGGCCACCCTGTTGGATTTCTCCAATGGGGATCCCAATTTAACAGTATTTTCAGAATAGGTAGAGTTAGAATGGCTCAGTTCCCTGCCTCCATTGTCAGGAAGGCTACCTTTCCCAGCCTGCCTTGACCATGTGTAGCTCAGGTACAGCGTTGCTCCCACACAGTTTGGATGGGGATGAAGTTATTTGGAACTGCTGGTATGGAATCACATAACTCTATTACTAAAAAATTTCAAGTCCACCCAGCCAGCATAGCTCAGTGGTTTAGCATCACCCTACAAAACAAGAGGTCATGGTTTGATTCTCCTGTCAAGGCACAGAACCAGGTTGGGGGCTTGATCCCAGGTGTGGGGCATGCAGGAGACAGCTTATCAGTGACTCTCATCATTGATGTCTCTCTCTCTCTCTCTCTCTCTCTCTCTCTCTCTCTCTCTCTCTCTCTCTCCATTTCCATTCCTCTCTGAAATAAAAAATATATATATTTAAAATTAAAGCCAATTACTATATTTTTACATTCTCAAAGGGCTGGACGTGGGTGGTTTCCTATTTTATTATATTTTCATTTCTGTTGATATGCACCTGAAATGATCTGACAGTTTCTGGTGAATGTAATGAGAAGAAGGGCTTTTAAAGTCACTCCAAACCCAGCTCTAATATGCTAAATGGGACCTACTTCTGATGAATGCATTAAAAAATAATTTTAATTGATTTTAGAGAGAGAGGAAGGGAGAGCGAGCGAAACATCAATGTGAGAGAGAAACATCAATTGAACCCTTGGTCTTTTGGTGCATCAGGATGATGCTCCAACTAACTGCGCTGCCCAGTTGTTGAGAGTTTTTTATTTTTAACATGAAAGGATTGTGAATGTTTTCAAATGGTTTTTCTGTATCTTTTTAGATAATCATGTGATTTTTTTTATCTTTCTATTATAGTTAAAATATTAATTGGTATTGAAACATCCTTGCATCCCCAGAATAAATCCCACTTGCATAAGTCCTACATGGTATGTTATCCTTGTAAGGTGCTTTGGTATTTGGTTTGCTAGTTTTTCTTCTAATATCACCATCCCTTCTGTCTTTTGATTACCATTTGCACGAAATATTCTTTCACTTTCAGAACATGTATGTCCTTAAATCTAAAATGAGTTGCTTGAAGGCAACATAGAGTTAGAATTATGATTTATTTGTAAATTCATTCTGTCTTTTAATAGAGTTGAATCTATTTACATTTAATGTAATTAATGACACTATAGAAATTTTGTTAGTTGTATTCTGTCTTTCTAATAGCTCTCCTATCCTTCTTTTCCATTTTTACTGTCTTGCTTTGTGTTTCGTTGGTTTTTTTTTTTTAGTGCCATGCTTTTATTCCCTTTTTATTTTCTTTTGTGTATCTACTGTAGGTGTTTATTGGGGTTACCATGTGGCTGACATCAAACATCTATAATAATAAAAGTGTAATATGCTAATTAGACTGGACATCTTCTGGGTGAAGCCTGGGCTTTGAGGGAAGCTTGAATCCCAGGTGCCAAAGGGAAGCTAGTGCCAGCAGCCAGGAGAAGGAAGACCAATTCTTGCATGAATTTCACGCATGGGGCCTCTACTATAGTTATAACAATAAATTTTAAACAGAAAACTTAAATTTTATCACCTCAAAAACTCTACAGTTTTATTTCTTCTCCTGACACACGTTTTTATTGATATCACAAAATACATTTTCATTTTATATCCACTAACATGTATTTATAGATATTTCTATACATTTGCCTTTAACATCTATCTAAATACTCCTCTAACATTATTACAGTATTCTATATTTGTCTAGGTGTTTACCTTTATCAATAAACTTTATATTTTCACAGGCTTTTGTGTTGATATTTATCATGCTTTATTTTAATTTATAGAATGTTCTTTACCATTTCTCATAAGTGAGTACCAATGGTGATAAATGCCTTCATCTCTTATTTAGTTGGGAAATCTTTATCGCCTTCATTTTTGAGAACAGTTGTTGGATATAGTACTCTTGATTGGCAGTTTTTTCTTCCTGCATGTCCTGTGCCAGTAGGAGGACTATAGAGAGAGGGCTCACAAATTTTTCCACTAGCTTTCATGTGACTGGTTTTGTGCTCAGCTGGGAAACAAGAGCCTCTTAATTTGTGTTTAGATTTCTTACAAAGGGAATTGTTCCATATGTTATTGTTGAATTGGTATTTCCATAGGAGGAAGGAGCACCATCTTGTTCTAATTATTTTAATATACTCAAACCATATCTCTTTTTATTTAAAATTTATAAGAATACATTTAAAAAAAAAACACAGAAATTTGATAGGATTATGTATGCCTTAAAGTGCTTTCTGTTTAATTTTAATAAAGAGCTTTCACTATTTTGTTTATGTCCCACCTCAAATTTAGCTCATTTTAACAGCATAGGTATATTATAGTGTGTGTCTGTGTGCTGTGAATGCACTTCAGTCCAGTTTGAAATGTCACAGTATAAATGTCACTTCTAGCAATTGAAAAATAACCATGTAGCTACATTATTTATACTATTAAAACTTTATTATAACTAATATTAAATTTTTACTTTGTGATTTTATTTTACTTTTATGATAATTAAAACTACGAAGCATATGAAATTAAACAGTGTTAACTATGAATCTTATACTTCAAATTTTCACAGGGAATTTTATTTTAAAATTTGAAACTCTCCCATATAACTGTAAGTGGTATTTTAGCTATGCTACTAACCAAACAAGAGAAGATTAAAGGACAAAAAAAAAAAGCCTAGATTAAAAAAAAAAAAAATATATATATATATATATATATATATATATATATATATATATATATTTCTGCTTTTTCAATTATGTGAACCATTAAGTATAAAACCATTGAAGACTTAAAGCTATAAAAGGTAGATGGAGGAATGTATTAAAAATATTGAAAACTAACAAATATTTTTAAATTGAATATAAATTTAGAATACTGCAGAGAAAGCTGGCTTTCACTGATGAGTGAAAAATCAAGAGGAAATTCTTGCCTCTCTGAATCTGTCACATTACTGTAAGATTTATGTGGTCTGAGTTATCATTCCTTAGAAACACAATAGGAGGGGATTGTTTCCTCAGGATTCCTGGCAAAGAAAGACTACAAAGATTGATCCCATAATATCTAGTGACAGAAGTGGAGCTTCATAAATTTCCTTCCATTAGTATACTTTTTTTGCTAAGGATGCAGCTAAAATGTTAGAACAGACTCTACCAAAAATATATAATACAGGATATCAATGAGCTTAGGTGGATTTAGTTTCTCTGGAACCCCTCTATGCCTATTTAATAGGTTCTTTATTGAGTGAAGTGAAACTTTAATATTTATTAATGTCAAATGCAAACATAAATTATTTTAATTATTAGGAAAGAATGTTGTTACTACGTGCTCAAATCTTAAGTGTAGGACAACAAAAGCTGGCATGATAATGCTTTTCCAAATCACTAGCAGCAGAATTTTAGTTATGAAGGAAAGAGAAGGAGAAGACTAACCAGTGCTGATTCAAACATGTAAACTGAGATGGTAATCTAAAGTTATTTTATAAACGAAATAAGAAACAGAAATCCTGCTGCAGATGTAAAAACAATAATATGTCATTATTTGCCTCAGTAATCTAGCTAATTTAGGTGAAGGGAGACAGTTTTGATCAAAATATCCTAGATTACAACTTTTATTTTCTATGTCGCCTTTTTTATCTTAGACATGTCGTATGTACTACATATATTGTTAGGGGAGAAGTTGGAATCACAGCTACCAGAGCTGAGTCAAGAGAACACAAATGAGATAGTAATCCATAGAGACATATTAAGCATTTAGATAATAATGTCTCCTATGACTATCCAATCTATTTTGCAGAAAAAAAGCTAAGGTTGATTTTGATCTGCCTATCTCATTTTATCTACTGATATCCATGAGTGTTATATGAGAGGCAGGATAAGTTTGAATTAGTTTTGCACAATTTTTGGAGAAACATTTCATAAGTACATTAGATAGAGACAAATACAGATTTAATTTTTTGGTGTATTACAATATCCTAAAGAATCTACATCATTTAACAGATGAAAAGATGAAGATAATTATTAGAAAGACAAATATGATTCCTGGCAACAATTTATTTTATTCTAGGAGCTGAACTATGAAAAAATGTGGAGATTTTTTTTTTTTTTTACCATGACTTAGTGGTTACATTTTTATTTCCTATTCCCCAAAAAAAGGCATGTTTAATTTTGCCACATAGGAGGCTATATATGCATATACATATGAGATGAACCACAAGTGAAAGAGTGATAGATTCTATTCAAAATTATTCCAATACTGACAATAGGGAAGACACGGTGGTGCCAAGAAAATAATGTAGAAGTAAACAATAAAAATGAGACTTACAGTACTTACAGTACATTATGCAATGAGTAGAAATGTGAATGTAATTTAGATTGAAATATTTACATAAAAAACTTAAAAATCATGAAGCAAAAAACAGAGCATTTTGAAGAAATTATGCCATTTCCAAAGTAGAAAACTATAATGAGTTAAATCTAAATTTCCATCCATCTCATGGCTGGGTTTCTGTAGCTAGATGCAGCTAAAGAAATACATGGAAGCATATTGAGTGGGCTTACTTTAAATGTATGGTTTACTCTTAAATTTAAAACTATAATACTGTCCAACAGCCCTGATTCCTTCATCTTTTTCTTGTTAGTGGTTCCTTGCTATCAGAATACAAATTACATAATATTAATTATATTAATGAAAATGAAAATTATTTTCTGTTCCACACCAGACACTCTTGGCCTCAACAATGTCCCGATTTCTGGCCATTCCTTTCTACTTCAGGTGCCACTGGGTTCACAAACACTGTATGGATTCCAACCAAGTTAATCTGCATTACTCTATCCACCACCTCCTTCTCACCTCCAGTTGTTTCTCTCTATGCTGCAGTCTGGGTCACTATAATAATCTGGGTGCTAAGCACCCAGAACTCCAAAATGCAGCATAGTTGATACCTTAAGCATGATTTCACTATTGGAAAAGAGGGATTGGTAGATCAAGTTTTCCTTGCTCCTCTGACCAGAAAGTCCTGAGGAGGAGTTCATTTGTCTTCTGAAATGGACAGTACCATGCCATCCAGCTGTGGAACATGTTTGATATTAAGAGGCAGTCAAGTTGTCAGCAAATATATTTCAAGTGCACTTACAAAATGGATCAAACAAGTTTTCTTGCCCACAGTGGCTGAGCATGGACCTATGAACCAGGAGGTCATGGGTTCTATTCCCAGTTGGGGTACATGCCCCATTTTTAGGCTCAATCCTAGGGGTGGGTGTATGTGGGGGCAGGGGACGTGCAGGAGACAGCCAATCAATGATTCTTATCATTGATGTTTCTATCTCTCTCCCCCTCTCCCTTCTTCTCTAAAATAAAAAAAAAATTAAAACAAACAAACTTTCTTCTAATTAGAATTAAAACAGATTATTCTATTTCTAAAATGGGAGAAGGTAGTCAACACCTCACCCAACTCTCTCCTTCCCTGCTCAGTTCCAGTTTTCCCCACTTTGCATTTTTGGAATTGCTCTCTCTAGTAAAGTAATGACCAGCTCAGTTCTAGGAAATTTTAGTCATTAATAAACACACACACACACACACACACACACACACACTTCATTGATTTTTCCAACCACATGTGTTTCCATTCATAGATAACATCTTAAAATATAATGTAATATTCCCTGTCTACACTTCCTCTATCCCCATTCTCTTTTTCTCACTCCCTATATCTCCCTAACCCTACTCCAAAATTTCTCAGAAAAGGTTACCAGTGACTTCCATGTTGTTAGGTCAAATGGACAACTCTCACTTCTTACGTTATCATATTTGATGAGGTTCACCATATTTCTTTCCACTGGTTTCAAGGAAGCCAGTTTTCTGGTTTCCTCTTATTTCTTTCTCAGATCCCTTGTCTGGGTTCTCCTCCCCTGTGAATGCACTGACAATTCAATATGAATCCAGTTTTGGTTGCCAAATACCTTTCATTAATTATTTATCTTCCAAAGGCTGGAACTGTGCTTGACTCGTTTCCATTTCTGCCTTGCTTGTGTGAAATCAATTAGTCCTCTTCTCTCACTTGTCTTTTATTTGTAAACTAGAGGCCTGGTGCACGAATTCATGCACAAGTAGGGTCCCTTGGCCTGAGTGGTGATTGAGGTTGATGAGGGGAGTGGGAGGGGTTGTGGGAGGTTGGCTGGCTAGCAGAGATAGGGGGGCTGCAGGAGCTCCAATCAGAGCGATTGGAGAGTGGCTATGGAAGCACACAGACCACCAGGGGGCAGCGCCTGCATTGAGCATCTGCACCCTGGTGGTGAGTGTCATAGCAATTGGTTGACTGGAACAACCAGTCATTTTGTTATAACAGTTGCTTAGGCTTCTCTCTCTCTCTCTCTCTCTCTCTCTCTCTCTCTCTCTCTCTCTCTCTCTCTCTCTCTCTTTGACTGTGGTTGGTTGTAGTGGAGGTGGCATCATTATTCCAGAAGAACAATTGATTTCTTAGTCGCATGCGATAAATAGGAAAGAGGACTATGAAACTTAGCTTGCTTTTATCAATATTTACTTAAAATCCTATATTTACTCTGTTTCAGATGAAATGAAAATTGAAAAACTGGTTTAAACTATTCCCATCTGTTTTTTGTTCAGATTCCCAATGTTAACATTTTATTAATTTACTTTCTCTTTCTCTCTATCTCTGTCTCTCTCCACACTCCACCCTGACACTTTTTTTTTTCTGAACCATTGTAGAGTAAGTTGTATATATGATGAGCTTTTACCTCTAAAAACTTAGATGTGTAGTTATAAAATCTATGATATCTTCTGACAGAACCATATTATAATGATTAAAATCAGATAATTTGTATGACATAATGCTATTGGCTAAGCTACACACTTGATTCAAACATCACCATTTTTCTCACTGCAACAGATTTTTTTTCCTTAACATAGTCTGTGCTCGATTCAAGAGTCAGCTGATGCATTTAATTATTACGCCTCTTTAAAACCCTTTAATCACAAACTTTTTCTATGTCTTTCAATAAATTTGAAATTTTTACCTTTCATGATCTTGACATTTTTGAAGAGTATGGGACATTTATTTTTTAGATTATCCCTCATTCAGATCTGTCTGCTGTTTTCTTACTATTAGATATGGGTCATGCTTTCTGGCAGAAACACACACACACACACACACACACACACACACACACACACGACATCGGATTCCCCATGTACCATGCAAGAGGCACGAGACAGTCCTCAGTAATTAGTGAGCAAGACCACTCTTGGCACTCTGCAAAACATGACTTCCTGCTGGTATTCCAACTGTCCATTTGTTCATGATCACTTAAGGCGGTGGTCAGCAAACTGTGGCTCGCGAGCCACATACGGCTCTTTGGCCCCTTGAGTGTGGCTTTTCCACAAAATACCATGTGCGGGCGCGCATGTACAGCACGATTGAAACTTCGTGGCCCATTCGCAGAAGTGGGTTTTTGGCTCTCAAAGGAAATTTCAATCCTTGTACTGTTGATGTTTGGCTCTGTTGACTAATGAGTTTGCCAACCACTAACTTAAGGGAACATTTATAGATTTGTGACTGTGTATATGTCCCAGGCATCATGTGTGTGATAAAGTGTTACAAAATTTCCACAGTGGGTGGTCATTTATTTGTATAATTGAGAGAGAAAAAACCCCCACAGAACTAGAGGAACTTTATCAAGACCCTAGATTAGGGGTGTCGAACTCAATCAGAGAAGGGGCCAAAATCTAAAATCCAGCCTAAATCGCGGGCCGAATGGTTTATTGAACAGTCATAAACTGACAATGTCATAAACTGACAGCGGAGTGCAGTGATGACAGCGCGGTGCGGGCCACATTGCAAGGCCTGGCGGGCTGGATTTGGCCCGCGGGCCTTGTGTTTGACACATGTGCCCTAGATTATGGAAGGATTATGAGTAAGAAGAAAGACATTTCAGACAACGAAACCTTGGAAGAGTGGAATTGGCACCTTGCAAAGTTGAGTAACTCTGCTTGGTTTTTCTAAAATCTTATAAAGTGGCGGTGGGACATGTGACATCATTATTTTATTATCCATGCTGTAAACCACAAGGAATAAAATTATTCTCAGCAAGAACTGGTTTTCAGAAATCCATAATGTCTCTTGATGTCTGCAATAGTGCACAAAGTCTACAGCGTCTACTTGTATTGGTCCATCTCTGTAAATAGAGCAGGGTTGCAATGTTTGGCTTCCATGTACTTAAGTATAATTTGCTATCCTCAGCTGTTGTACATTTCTGTTGCTGCAGCTTATTTACTTGTTTCTTAATCAATTGAAACTCATCAAGTCTGAATTCTCTGCCACCTGAGCTTATCTGATCCTTGCTGTTTTGTGTTTGTTTGTTTTTATATATTTTATTGATTTTTACAGAGAGGAAGGGAGAGAGATAGAGAGTTAAAAACATCTATGAGAGAGTCATCAATCAGCTGCCTCTTGCACGCCCCCTACTAGGGACGTGCCCACAACCAAGGTACATGCCCTTGATTGGAATGGAACCCGGGACCTTTGAGTCCCCAGGCCGATGCTCTATCCATTGGAGCCAAACTGGTTTCGGCTGATCCTTCCTGTTTTTGACACAAGATGCCACTCTTTAAGACAGCCCTTGTGTAAATCAAAACACATAACAAGAGCAAGTAACTGCTTTAACATGCCATTCATTTAAGTATTTGAGGATTGACAGTGCAGATCCAGATAAGAAGCAAATTGTATGCTCAAAATTTGGTAGTGTCATTAACAGGGAATGTCTCCTTTTTTATGATATATTACCTCTGATTATTCCTGAACTTTGAAATAAACAAACAACACAATCCTGCAATTAGGGTACCATTGTACCTGAAATCTCAGAAGTTCAAACTCGGCACTGTGGCTGACAACATATACTTACCAGAATGGGCATGTTCCATGTGCACTTGGTTAATCCGGAGCACGTTACTCTTATTTCTTAATAGATATGTGAGCTGCAGCTGATATGCATAGTTCAGTAACTAAGGTTAAACTTTAAGGGGAAAAAAGTTACTCTCTTTTAAAGCATAAGCTACAAATTCACAAAGGTGAAAGGTTTTGAGGTATTTAATTTCCTTGGCTGCTTTAAAAGAAAATTGGAAATACAGCAAACACTAGATACATTTTATTAATCACATAGTCCGAGTCAATGCATTACATACATAGGAATGTGAAATGTCAAATGCAATTAAAAGAGTGCTTGTAAAATAAACCATCTCACCACACGAGCATATTTAAATCATAACACGGTCAGATCAGTGCACTAAACATTCGAATAAGCATATGTGGCTACTTGGCTCTGTAATTATTAAAGTAGAGACATGGACTTCTATGAGTGGGGATGCAAACAGACCATGTCTTCTTGGAAATGTTTATTTCTGGCTTTTGACTTTTAATATATTTTCAAAGTGGTATTTTATAACAGAGAGTGGGAGAGTGCTCCCTAGACTCTCGATGCTGTGCAGAATTTCATATGGCTCGGTGGGTGAGGGATGTTGAAGCAGTAGTTACCACACATTCAGAAACAGTGTATGTATCTTCAATACTTAGGAAAGAAAACGTATTTAGACTGGGGACATCTTATGGAGGCCTTCAAACGTGTTATCATTGTAAATACATCCATTTCATCACATGTATGAAGAGTTAACTTGAGTTGGAAATAACAGTGATAGGCAACATTTACTGCTGGCCTGCACTGTACCAGACAATGAGCCAGGCCTTTGCAAACAGTCTAATCCTTTCCCAAACCCGGCAAGGTTAACGTCAGTGTCCCATTTTGCAGGCGGCAAATCTTTCTTAGGCTACTCTACTTGCCCAATACTGTTTAATTAAGGATATGGTTGTGGCCGAAACCGGTTTGGCTCAGTGGATAGAGCATCAGCCTGCAGACTGAAAGGTCCCAGGTTCTGGTAAAGAGCATGTTCTTTGGTTGCAGGCACATCCCCAGTGTGAGGTGTGCAGGAGGCAGCTGATTGATGTTTTTCACTCTGTACCTCTCCTTTCCTCTCTGTAAAAATCAATAAAAATATTTTTAAAAGAATATGGTTGTGCATAATTCAGGCCTTAGACAAGGGGTAGGGGGGTGGGTACAGGCTAGAAGGGATCAATGGGAGGAAAAGGGGACATCTGTAATAATTTCAGCAATAAAGATTTAATTTTTAAAAAATATATTTTCATTGATTTCAGAAAGGAAAAGAGAGGGGGAGAGACAGAAACATCAATGATGAGAGATAATTATTGATTGATTGGCTTGCCTCCCACACACCCCCCACTGGGGGTCGAGCCCACAACCTAGACATGTGCCCTTGACCAGAATCGAACAACCTGGGACCCTTCAGTCCGCAGGCCAGCACTCTGTCCACTGAGCCAAACCAGCTGGGGCAAAAATGTTTATTTTAAAGAATATGGTTGGATAGGGATTTCAGATTTGATAGGTTGAATGTCACAGCTACTATGAGCTCATCTAGTGTTAAACATAGTGAGAATCAGACTTTGAAGTGGCATTGCACAGATATTTTCCTCACACATCTATGGTCTTCACATACCCACATTTTATTGTGTTATCCCTAAGATAATTTTATTGTAAGTTAGATTTGTAATTTTATTTCTCTTCTAAAACATTTATTCGAGTGACAAAGGTATACACACTGAAGCAAAAATTTTAATGAATTAATAAGAAACAAATTTCCACAAGTCTATAACTCAGATATAAACAATGATAAGAACATAGTTGTGTATTTCCTGCCAGTCAGCCAGAAAAGTGTTTACTTATATAAGACACGCAATCTCATATTCACATTAATTTAACAACTCAAAAATTTTTGAGTGCCTACTATGAACCAGTACTTAAGGATAAAGGGATGAATCTAATAGAGATTTCTTATTGCATACGCAGGCACACGCATATATGCAAAGGCATATTTATCCATGTTGGACAATAGAAATATAAAACTTGGTTCATTTTTTACTCTACCTGATATCAATAAGCATTTTTCAAGTCAAACTATCTTCAAATATAAATTTTAATAAATGTAATAAGGTAGCTAAGTGGATTGATCATGGTGCTTTTAAAATCTGGGTGCAAATTTTAACTTTGCCTCATGTGAATTGCCCTGAACTAGTAAACTAATTTCTCTATTATGTCAAAATTTCCATAAAAATAAAAATTAATACATATCAATAGAACTCAGTGAGATTTCATTTTTATACTGTTTATATAACTCTATTTTTAGGTTATACTTTCATTAGTTCTTTATTTTATTATGTCATTAGAGGCCCAGTGTACAAATTCGTGCACCAATGGGGTCCCTTGGCCTGGCCTGCAGGATTGGGCCAAAACCAGCTTTCTGACATCCCCAAGGGGTCCTGGATTGCAAGAGGGCACAGGCCAGGCTGAGGGACCCTACTGGTACATGGTCGGGGCCATGGAGGAATGTGGGAGGTTGGCCAGCCAGGGCAGGTTCCCGGGTGTGCCAGGCCTGTCTCACTCAGTCCTGAGCAGCAGACACCAGCAGCAAGCTAACCTATAGGTCAGATAATCTGCCCCCTGGTGGTCAGTGCATGACATAGCAAGTGGTCAACTGATCGACTGTCTGCCTGCTTGTGGTCAGTGTACGTCATAGCAAGTGGTTGAATGGCCTTAGCATATCATCAGCATATTATGCTTTGATTGGTTGAAAGGATGACTTTACGACTAGACACTTAGCATATTAGGCTTTTATTATATAGGATAGTCAGTTGAATGGACCTGTGTGATACTTGAGAAACCACTGGTCCACATGAACATCAAGTCTGGTTATTTTGTTCTGAAAGCTTTCACCCACTTCCAGTAAAATATCTGAGGACTGATTGGCTTCTTTGGTGCAGAGACTTAGGACCCGCCCTGAGACTCCACAGAGAACAGGATCTAACCAGACCCTGAAAGTTGCCCCCAAGAATCAGGGTCCTCAGTGGTGTGTCCAATGCCTCCTGGTCCTGCAGCAGATGCTGCACCCTCCCCTGCAGGAGCTGAAAGGGGGCTCCCATCCAAGGTCCCATCTCTTCTCCCCAAGCACTGGATCTGAACCTCAGCTGCAGCGTCCAAAAGCAATGTTTCCCAGGACCACCTCTAAGCTCTGCATTTTTTCACAAGCCACCAGCCATTTTCCTTTGTGGTGAGTTATTATTTAAAGGGAACTCAGTGTTATTTTATGTTCACATTATGGAGTGTAGCTCATCTTAGACCACCATGGATTTTTCACAAACATGGATCTGCTCGACCATTGTGGCTCAGTGATTGTCAACCCATGAACCAGGAGGCCAGCGTTCAATTCCTAGTCAGGGCACATTCTCTAGTTTCAGACTCGATCCCCCAGTAGGGAGTGTGCCGCCCATCTCAGTGATTCTTTATCATCATTGATCTCTCTCTTTCTCTCTCTCTCTCTTCCTCCCTCTGAAATCAATGAAAAAAAGAAAAAACAAAACAAAACATAACAGGGACTTGCACAAGGCCAGGGGGCCAGGATCCCTGGGTACTCTCAGGCTGCTCCTTGGGTTTAGGGCCAATGTTTAGAGAACCTGGAATTCATTTACTTCCCTATTTGGGCTAAAGTTTTCCTCTCTCCCATTTTACTATATTATTTTCCTCTCTCCTCCCATTCAATGCATGCTGGACAGAAATTGCAAGATAGGTGGCTTTTAACAAACAAGAATAGCAATTGTTTTTGCTTTCAGTCTGGTTTTCCTGGGGGCAAAGGAAAACAATGGTCTGAGATTGGGGAAAAACAACAGAAAAATCCTGTGGTTACCATGTAGATTTCTACTTTAATAGCTTATCCTTCCATCCTGACTTTTTGGACCTCAGTTTTCTGATGTAATGTGTGCCTAGTAAGAAGGAACCTTTCGTACCCTGTGTAGCTATTAATTTATGAGGAAGTAGCTGGTTTATGGGAAGGTGTGAGTATAAAATCTGATGCTATTTTACAGTAATATCTGTATCTCCTTTAAGAAAAGGTCTTCTTAATTCTCTTAATTTTTAGTTACCCATCTAGAAATGTTAGCTGTTCAATTTAATACTTAGTAATTATACTCCCCAAGCAATGTGTAGGCAAATATTTTAGGCAGCTATGTCTCTGCCAACTTCCTGCTGCAATTTTCAACCCTACCATTCTTGATGTTACATAAAATGTAGAGAGAAGCCATTATGTAAACACACTTTTTTTCAGAGCTAAAAATGACAACTTTTGATGTATTGAAATCTCACTTGATCAGACTACTCTCTGAAATCAGTGAATTCTATAAATCTGCTTTCTATTAAAAAGGTTTGGAGATTAATGGTGGATTGTATGTTATATTTTCATAATAAGTCTCATTTATTGAAATGTAGAAGGTGGCTGCTAACATGTTTAGTATCAGATCTATATCATCTCATTTAATGCTTACAGCAACGCTGTGACACAAATATCAACATTAGGCTCTTTTTCAACTGAGAATTCTGAAGGTTAGAAACATTAGTAATCTACCCAAGGCTATTCAACTAAACAAATGACTGAAGAATTCTGGACCTCTTTCTTTTCCTTTTTTCTTTTTTGGACCTATTTTTTAATAAATGGGGATGGATTTTGTGCAAAGATGGCTGCCAGGAATTCCTCCCATCCCCAAATGCCTATGCCACTTCTTTCACAAAGGGGTGGACTCTGTGTCCTCTCCCCTTGAGTTTTGACTGCCCTTGTGATTTGATTTGACCAACAGAATATGTTGGAACTGATATTTTGCCACACCCAGGCCTGGACCTAAGAGGCCAGCCAGCTTATCTTTTTTCATGTTGGAAAATGGCAACCATTGCTGGTGAGATACCTGTGGAGTGACATATGCCTTGGAGAATGAGAGTCTAAGCAGGGAGAGAGAAGGAGGGATCCAGCCCACCCCTGGCCATTGTAGCTTTTCTGTTGGAGACACCAGACCTATGGCTGAAGTCTTGTGGATCCTTCTTCCCTAGTTTACTGCCTCAACCAAACCTCATAGACAAGAGGCCAAATTGCAAAATCACAAGCAAATCAACAGCACTGGTTGCTTTAAGCACTTTGTTTTAGGAAATTTGTTAGGCTGCAAGTGATAATGGATCCATTAATGTACATTTCAACCTCTTTGATGGCAAACTTTTAAATTTATTATAAAACAAATCTAATGTTTATTTTATTTAAGCAAATTAGGTGGTATTACTACTGCACAGATAGCAAGAAAAGCTATGATACAAATGTGAGCAAAAACACAAGAGCAAAAATTCTTTATTTACAGCTATGTTTGTTACTAAAACTGCCCTCCTTAACATTGTTAGTGTTTATACATCCACAGTTGCCATAGAAACATTTTCAAACAAAATCAACTTTAAGTAATGTACATAACTCTAAAAAGAAGTTTCTGAGTTGACTCACTTCCCATTTACTGAAAACTACAGTGTGTTTTGGGTTGTATAGATACCTCAGTCATGGTCTTCATGAAAATATTACAGAAACTTAAAATATTTATAACCGTATCTGTTGAATATGATTTGATACAATTTTTTATGATCACTAATTTGGAAATACTTATCTCTGCTGGCACAGTTACAATTTACCTGGAAAACATTTTATTATACCAAATGTGTGTTTGAAATATCGATATAACCTTAAATAATAAAAAAAGAAAATAAACTTAAACTACATTTAAGATCTAATATGAATTTAAGATATTTTTATGTTTGATATAGCACTGTGAAATATTCCGGTAGGCTCCTTTATATCAGGGGTCCTCAAACTTTTTAAAGTGGGGGCCAGATCACGGTCCCTCAGAGAGCTGGAGGGCCGGACTATATGAACTACTAATTCCTACTGTAACACCTCGGCTGCGCTCACTGCCCAAAAAACCTGGCGGGCCGGATCAGACTCCTCTACGGGCCGCATGTGGCCCGCGGGCCATAGTTTGAAGACCCCTGCTTTATATTAATTAGGAAGTTGTCTTTCCATCAATCTCTATTCATTTTACATTTAAAAGCTATCTTTCTAAAAATAATTTGTATACAAATTTTAATTCCATTTGATACTTCACATACATTTGCATGTTCTTCCCAACTAAGATTGTATTTTTAAAATATTTAAATTATTTACAATTAAGTATTTAAATACAAACATTTTTAAACTATAAAATATTTCAGAATACACAATACATGAGAATTAGTTTCTTTTGCTGATATTATTTGGGAGCAAGTATGGAAATTTTTAAATACAATTTAGGAATATGGGGATTATTAAATAAATTATGATACACTCACTACACAATGAAATACTACAAAGCCACTTAAAACTTTACCCACATGGCTATATGAAATAATTAATATATTGCAAACAATATGTAATAAAATCTTATGTTGTTAAAATAATATGTATAAGTATATAATTCTAAATTTGTTTTGTGATATTTAAAAATTATATAATAGATGTCTTATTTAATAAGCATGAGAAAGTCCTCATTAATGTGGGGCAAAAAGAAGCAACATGTGCAGTATAATCAGAAAGGCAGATATAAATCCTGTCTTTACCACTTGGTAACTTCGTATGACATCATGATTTCAGGCAACAACCTGAAATATTTGAATCTCTTTCCTCATCTATAAAATGGGGGAATAAGATTTAAAAAAAAAAAATTAGCCCAGCCAGCATGGCTCAGTGGTTGAGTGTTGACCTGTGAACCAGAAGGTCATGGTTTGATTCCTGGTCAGGGGGTATGCGCGGGTTGCAGGCTTCATCACCAGAGTGGGGTGAGCAGGAGGCAGCTAATCACTGATTCTCTTCCATCATTGATGTTTCTCTCTCTCTGCCTCTCCTTTCCCCTCTGAAATAAATAAATATATATATATATAC
The DNA here is from genome assembly GCF_964339955.1 of Pipistrellus hanaki. NCBI lineage: Eukaryota > Metazoa > Chordata > Mammalia > Chiroptera > Vespertilionidae > Pipistrellus > Pipistrellus hanaki. Next base: position 11,699,427 of record NC_140519.1, read on the forward strand.
TTAAAAAGAATAATACGAGTACCGAATGATGCTCAGGAAATGGCAAATACAATTTTTTAAAATATATTTTTATTGATTTTTTACAGAGAGAAAGAGAGAGGGATAAAGAGTTAGAAACATCGATGAGAGAGAGTCATCGATGAGCTGCCTCCTGCACACCCCCTACTGGGGATGTGCCCGCAACCATGGCTCAAGCCCTTGCCCGGAATAGAACCCGGGACCTTTCAGTCCGCTGGCCGACGCTCTATCCACTGAGCCAAACCGGTCCCAGCAGGCAAATACAATTTTTGAATGAGATCAAGAGTCTAGCCCTGACACTCATCCTGTCTTCTAGCTCTGTACAGCTCTGTCCAAAGAAAGTTACTTAGGTGTCTTTTCAGCAGCTCTGAGCTTCCTCAGGGGTGTTCTTGGCATTCTAAAAAGTCCCAATCAAATTTTATTAAAAACTTAATTAAAAAAAAAACACACAAAAACTCAACTACCTAGAGCCCATGTGCTTGTGGCTCAATTAAATGAGAGCAAAGTTCAGGGGCGCCTGCTCAATGCATGTTTTCCTCAATGGGTATTGCTCAGTGTCAAAATCTGAAAGGTGATATGCTACAACATATTGTTAGCATTTATTGCAGGAGTTTTTATTTGACTTAAGTACTTAAAAAACATTAATTTATTTTAATAAAATGAAATAATTTTCTTTCAACCTAAGAAAGAGTAACTGATTGCAAATGGAAAACTAAAAGACTGATATAGATGTGGCAAGAGGTATCAGGTTTAAGAAAAAAAAATAAAAAAGATCACTGCAATAAACACAAATGACCCACATGGATCAAACTGGTGAAAATATATAAAAAGAGAGCAACTTGATCAAAACACTCACATACGGTTATTCAATGAGAAAAGACATATGTGTATGTTATTACATTGGTGCAAACAAATGTAAAGAAGATATACCCACTTAGTAAAAATGTTTGGTATATATACACACTACCACAAAAGAAGAACTATTATGTACTAAAGCTATTTTTATACATGGTTTATTCTTTCATTTTTCAGTATTCCTAAATAAGCAATTTGCAAGTGTTTATTGTATATTAAGTATATGGCATGGCTCTAATGATGCTAGTTAGCAAGGACAAATGAGAGCTCTGAACAAAATATGAAAGCAACATAAAAAAATCCAAAAAGTTCTTTTTTTATATGTTTTCTTCTGTGTTACATAAACTAAACGTAATCAAAGAGGATTGAGCATCCTATGTGAAGCAAGTTGAATAATGCTACTTGTAGTAAGTATTATGAAGATTGCTATAACATTTTCAACTTTTTAGATTGGAAATGATATGGGCAGTAAGTACAAAACTATAATTTTATATGTATATTTAAATGGGACCACAGAGACAAGTAGATAGATTTTAGTTTTGATATGGATATAAAAATAAACAAATGCCATTAACTAAGTGTCTTTCCCTTAAGAACTCAGATAAACCATCTGAGATCTTGTGGTAATTTAAAAAAATTGTTATTGATTTATTGATTTTTTTTAATCCTCACCCAAAGATATGCTTATTGATTTTGAGAGAGAGAGAGAGAGAGAGAGAGAGAGAGGACATTGATGTGAGAGACATGAATCGGTTGCCTCCCATATGTGCCCCGCCTGGGGATGGAACCTACAGCCCTTTTGTTGCATGAGACAATTCTCCAACCATCTGAGCCACCCAGCCAGGGCTTTCTATTATTTTTTATATTTTCAACTCTGGCAATGTTTGGTGACTAAGAGTGATACATGCTTACTAATAGAGCAATGATATAATTTGAATTCAATTCTTAAAACAGAATTGGCTTAAGTATTTGGAATAAGGATTGAGTATTCAACAGTAAAAACCTCTGGACTTTCTGGGGTGGGGGGTTTACTGCATAATTGATCAACGCATAAAATTGCAGGATATCCTTAAAACAGTATTTTTGAACAAAAAGTTAAGTCTAGACTGGCTGAGATAACAACTTATCTCCTCTTTTTGTATGAACACTTACCAAGAAATATGAGGATTTTGTGTGTATTATTTTTTAAATCCCATTACTCCTTTTTAGCTTTTAGATCAGTTTAATTGCCATTAAGCAGAAAGTGTAAGGTAAACTGTTAAGTAAAAATAAGTCAGCATCTGCAACCGCCTGCTTGGGGGAGTCATAGTGACTGGATCATGTGCACACCACATAAGAAGATAATTCACAGGGACCCTGGGCCTGAACATCGCAGCCATCTTTCTCTAACCTCTCCTTTCAACTTGGTATTCATGAGCCTTCTCATTGTTCTCTTTGCCGATGGACTTGTTAACAAATACATTACGAAGGCACTTAAGGCGTTCCCTGACAAAGGAGGTCGGAACACTCACGCCAGAGAGAGGGTCTGTGCTCCTGGCAACACTCAGGCTGTGAAAGGCAAAAGCATCCCTCCGCTGAAAACCCAACATTCAGCAGGCACTGTTGCACTGCCCGGATTCATGGCCATTGCCGTGTTCTGTAATTATTAGCCTCAAAGCCTACAGCTTTGTTTTCGGAGTGCTGCTTCATGCAGTATGAAAAGGAAGGAAATCATATGTCACATTCTACTTGCATGGCTTTATGATTTCTCTATTTTCCCAGGTTTACATCTAGTGAGGTTGGGTCCTCACTGTTATACCTCTGACGGCACTGCGTGGGGCAAGGGGCCTTTTGGAAAACAGCTTCCAGCGGGCCACAGTATAAACAAGGGACATTCTCCCCGGCTTTCATTCTCGTTTGCAGGGGAAGGCTACTATCAGCTCTCGCTGCTGTCTCCAAGCTTGACAGCTCTGCGGTCATAACTCATAAAGCATCGGGATCCAGGAAATTTGTTAGACTTCAAAAATGAAAAGAACTGCATAATTTTTATTTCTTAAATAAAATAAAGTCTGATTTAGAATGCAGATGTTTCTGTCTTTGATGTTTCAGTTTTCTGGGTAAGCATATTAATGAGACTCAGCTGTATTAGTTTAGCTCAGGTAGATTGGAGTTTTATGATCTTGTGAAGTTGAAAGAATAATTGTGTTCTTTTTTTTTTTTTTTTTTTTATAAATGCTTTTGTGGATCATCCCTCCCCCCACCAAAAAAAAAAAAAAAAATTAAAGCAGAGGTTACTCTGGCATGCTCTTTTGAACATGAGCAATATGGATATTGACAATATTTATTGTAAATCTCTATCGAGGAGGACTTTCTTTTTGAAGAGGAGTTTGGTGGCAACAGTTAAGTGGCTCAGAAAAGTTTAAGCCAGTAAAATAGTAGGCATATTTTCCACAGTTGGCTGTTTTCCATGCAATGGGTGTGTTTTTTTAGCACACATTCTTGGCCTTTATCGAAAAACCACAGATAGCTATAATTTGGGTTGCTTTTACAGATAATTTATGACTTTTGCACTCAACTTAATGGCCCATAAAGAACTCAACCAGCAGAGTTAGGGCATTGCTTTAGCAGTCGAAGGATTCTGGAGGCTGAGAGGGCTTTAGAAAGGGACTTCCCTGTCAATGGAAATTTTGAATTGGACTTAGAGCATTGTTCCTTGGTACAAACATCGTTTGTTTCAAAGTTACACCCTGCTCTGCCTCTGGGCAAAAGAAAACCATTCCTGTGTTTTAGGTAACCTCCTTTTTTAATATGCAAGTATTCACTAAAGCAGTTGTCAGGCTAGAAAACTAATGAGAATCTGTTGTGACTATTCACTGGACCTGGACTGAATGGATGTATTTCGGCCATAGCAACAGATGCCTATGTTTTTTGTTTTATATTTTCCTCCATGGGTTTTAAACAGTTAACATCACCTGCTGCTGCTCCTGGTGAAACCCCACAGGAAATGAATGCCAAAGGTACAAGATGAAAGAGAAAGTAATTTTCTGGGAGGGGAGGAAGAGTAATTTTGTGCTGTGAGGTGAAAGGGTGAGAAACCAAAAGACGTGTGAGGAATTACTTTATGAAAGTGGAAATGAGGGTGAAAGTTAAGGCAAGGGGAACAAACACAGGAAAGGGGAAAAGAAGAAAAATCCTTGAGCCACAGAGAAATATAAAGGGACTATAGATGGAAACATAAGGTGCTATTCAGAAAGTAAGTCATGTATTATATATATATATATATATATATATATATATATATATATATATAGAGAGAGAGAGAGAGAGAGAGAGAGAGAGAGAGAGAGAGAGAGAGAGAGAGGGATATCAGAAACCTAGTAAAATATTGCATACTAACTCAATATATGCTTATATGCTTGATGGGAAATATTTTTAATATATTCGTATTGATTTCAGGAAAGAAGAAAGAGGGATAGAGGGATGGAAATATCAATGATGCCAGAGAATCACTGATTGGCTGCGTCCTGAATGCCCCACACTAGAGATCAAGCCTGCAACCCAGGCATGTGCCCTGATGGAGAATTGAACTGTGATCTCTTGGTTCATAGTCAATGCTCAACCACCGAGCAATGCCAGCTGAGTGGGGAAGATTTTAACAGATAAATATTCTTAGGTATTTCTAATTCCTCACTGTTATGAATTATTTTTTTCCTGGTCTTTCTTTGGAAGAATAAAGGGAATGAATGTGTAGAGAGGGTGAGCAGATGCAAAAACTTCTATAATTATTATTATAAAGGAGAGAATTACAGGATACATTGGTAGATGATAGATGATAGGTAGATTACAAATATGATTGTGGGCTGAATTGGGGAATAGAAAGATAGGTATTTGCAAGGCAGGGGGTAGATAGGCTGAAAAATGAAATGGAGAAATTCTGACTGTATTATCAACTGAGGAACATCAGAAGATATTTAGACAAGTTTCAATAAGCTGGTTGTTATTGAAACTACAATACGTTTGTGTGAACATAGCGCTGTTTTAGGACTGGGCCTCTATAAGGGTTATAGGTGAAAATGCATACCAACGAAATATTGGAGTGTTTGTCTCACTTAAGATCATCATTGATAAATTTATCCCTGGTGAATAACAAGCATTCATCACTAGCTATCAGTATCAACTTCATGTGGGCCTCTTTCTTTTCTGGACACTATCTAAATAAAAAAAAAGAAAAAAAAAAGAATAGTGGGATGAAATCTCTAAGAACTACAACTTGCATTAGTTTGGGAGAAACGTATGTTCTCTAAGGACAATTCAATGTTGTCAAAATTAGTAGAGATGAGAAAACAATGGAACAAGTGAAATAAAGAAAAAATGGTCCTAGCTGGTTTGGCTCAGTAAATACAGAATCAGCCTAAAGGGTCCCAGGTTCGATTCTTATCAAGGGTGCATGCCTGGCTTGCAGCTCAGTCCCCAGTGGGGGGCATGCAGGAGGCAGCCAGTCAGTGATTCTCTTTCATCACTGATGTTTCTATCCCTCTCTCCCTCTCCCTTACTTTCTGAAATGATATACAAATAAAAGCATAATATCCTAATTAGACCAGACATCCTTCTGTACAACCTTCCAGATGAAGCCAAGGCTGCAAGGGAAGCCTGGGTCCTGGGTGCCTGCCAGCAGCTGGAGGGAAGCACCGGTCCTGGGTGCCAGAGGGAAGTCGGTGCAGGCAGCCGGCGGAAGGAAGGTGTGCTCTTGCATGAATTTCATGCATCAGGCCTCTAGTGTGTGTGTCTTTGTGTGTGTGTGTGTGTGTGTGTGTGTGTGTGTAAAAGAAAAATGAAGGTGGCAAGTGGACTGTAGTTCAATAGTGGTAGCAGTAAGAGCATGACCACAACATTATACTTCCGAAGAACAAAGACCATCCCTTGGAGTGTGGGCATCATGCATGCAGACTGATAACGGTGCAGCCCCTGCAGTGGAAGGCCAGATGGTAGTAAGTTTTTTGAAGCCAGTTTTGTTCTTAGAAGCAGAGGATTCAAGGCTACACCAGGGGTGACGGGTGAGTCTCACTTTAGAGAGCAGTAAGTTTCTGTTATCACCCAAAGAAGAAAGGCATTCAGGAGGAACTCAGAAGGGTAGCACAGAAAAATAAATAAAGCTGGTCAAATAACAAGTAACAGGTACAGACCAGGCATGCCGTTTGTATTGGTTTTCTACTGCTACATGACACATTTCAACAAACTTAGCATCTAAAAATCATCTACAACACTGAGATGTTTGCTTAATGATGAGTAATGACTGTAGTAGGTTTGGGAACAACATGAAATTGTAACTCTCTCTATGTAAGCTATGTTAGAACTAGGATTTGTAATATCCTTATAAAGGAAAGCACAGTACAGCACTGCCTTCCCATAGACAGCATGGTGGTTTGCCTCAAGGGTGGACACAGTGCATTTGAGGTGCGGAGAAATGAGGATGCACATGGGCGTGCTGCAGCCGCCTCCCCGCACATATTCCGAGTCTCCGGCCTGGGATTTCTGTTCCCCTGTGGGTGTAGTTGTTGTTGTTATACTGTTCTCCATTTAAACTTTCCTATCATCAGCATACATTGATGCAATTGGGAATAAGTAATATTCTCTAAATTGATGTTTTTCTAAATTTTCAGTAGTGAATGATACAATTATTTTAAGGCTACTCCTAGAAGATGAATAAATTAATTTATTACGATGATTCCTTCCTTCTCTACAATGTGTGAATCTGATCTCCATCAGTTCTCTTTTCTCCCTTTCACACTTTTACCTATTAAATCATTCCTTTAACATCCAACTCACAAGGCCATTAAAATATATCTTAAAATGTGTATTGCATTTAACTATTTCCAACACACATTGTCAGCCCCATGTTTCTCATTTTTAATTTTTTTTTTTAATCTTCACTTTTAGTATATAAATTATATGAAGTAGAAGTTGTTTCCATTTTGGTTCTTTTCCTCTTACTTCTTTCAAGATATATTTTATTTTGACTTTCTAAAATGTGAATATGATATATTGAGGTGTGTATTTTCTTGTCGGTGGTGGTGATGTTTTGCTGTTGTTGTTTGTTTGCCTTTTTTGCATTTATCCAAAAATGGTCAAGTATTGACATTTTCACACAGTTCAACTAATAATGACCACATAAGGATTTGAACTGAGTGCATATTATTCCATTTCCTTTACACTTGGAATTCCTGCCCCTTAATTCTTTCTACTCAGAAACACTTCTTACCACCACCCTCAGTTAGGTTAGAAAAATTGTATTTGTATGCCTAAAAATATAGGCAATTTCATATTGTTCTTCCCTGATGCACATTTTTTAATCCATCAATAATAATAAAAGCATAATATGCTAATTAGACCAGGCATCCTTCAGGACAAAGCCTGGGCTTCGAGGGCAGCCTGGATCCTGGGTGCCAGAGGGAAGCCTGTGCCAGCAGCCAGGGAAAGGAAGGCCTACTCTTGCACAAATTTCGTGCATCAGGCCTCTAGTTTAAAAATTATAGTGAAAGGAAAGCCACTTTTTTTCTGATCCTATATCTTTGAAAATCCTCTCCGTCAACATGCAAACCTTGCTTATTCCACACCCTCCTCTCCTCCATAGTCCTGAGCACTGACTAAACTCTTGGCTTTCTCTTTTATGATAACTTTTGTTCCCACCATTGTTAAGATATATAATGAGTTTTTGTTTTGCTTTTTCAATATTTGAGTACACTTTTTGGTAAAATTCCTACATTGACATAGGAATCTTACAGGTTTTTAAATATGTTTTTTCTCTACCTCTGATCATTTTCCTTTTAATATAATTGCTTTTAAAATTACTTTTCCATTGAGTTCAAAACAGGGAGTAATGGTTTTATCAGATGTTCTCAAACTGTGACCTTTAAATCAAAGTATATGCAAGAAAATAATTTTCCACTGTAAAATGTTACTTTATCCAGTAAGTGGTGTTTAAGTCACTGCATATATACAGTGTTAAGGAAAGTAGGTAATTTGTAATCGCATTTGAAGATACTAGAGCTAAGCGTCAGATCAGATCCTGCTAATCAACGCCCAGCTTCAAAGGGCTAATGCAGCATTACCATATACTCCCTAAGAGCAGCATTTCCAGGCATCAAGGTGATATAATGATCATAGACACAAGAGAAAGATTTCAATTAAGGGTAGCACAGCAGCACATGCTAAAGGCACACAGCATCTCGCTAATTAAAGTACAATAAGCCCACCAAAGTCATCAAACATTATACCACCAGAGGCAAAATAGAAAAACTGATGAACCAAAGCAATTGTTTTGTTTTTAAAATCAAAGTGCCAATACACTACTGACTAATGAAATAAGAATGAATGCGGGTCTCTACGGACTGGAACAGTATCAAGTATTGAAAATTTAAATCAACGCTTTAACCAGCTGACAAGAACTGGAACTGGGGAGATCTGAATATGCCCCCCAGTTACAGTAGGTAAATAAAAATATATAATTCTATCGCACTAAAGTTCATGTGTAACATGACTGAACAAATACCCTTATTGAACATCTAATATAAGAAAATCAGCGATCAAACTAAATGATGCATTCTTATGCTTATCAGTGAAATCGTCTTGAAATGGAAACATGTTTAGCTTCAACATTTCTCTTTGTACATGAAACACCCATGTTTGCAGGAGACGTGGGGTTACATCTGCCTGTTAGACTGAAAGCGACAGGCAAGTCGAATAAGTGAGCATAAGAATACACAATTGTAGAAGTCAATGAAGTAAGCCAAATGAATGCTTAGGAGCATCCTTTCTCTAAAACAGAAATGGAAAACAATTTTTTTTTCAATTAGGAGCTAAAATCACTGAATAGGCATCAAGTGAAGGACATTATTTTATAGATACAATAATCAAAACCATTTTAACTTTGTAGTGATGTAATTTGGGTTTGTAGCCTGTGGTTTTAGGGCCCCGTGCACATCAAAGCGTGGAAGACGGGTCCAAAACATTTTGAAGAGATATAAAGAGTATAATTAAAAATAGCATGATGGGTGCTCAAAGGAATTCTTTGAAAGATCTCAAATAAACAGGACATTAATGAGAATGTTGTAATAATGGGCTATGATTCTCGGTTGTATAATGTGAATTACAACATATAATTATAGCATTTACAATCCAAGTTATGAAATCAGCTAGTACAAATGGCCAGTGTCCACACATGCTGTTGCTAATGGCTGGCAAACATACACAGCAATCACTGTGGTTTAAAAGGACTCCCAATTCTCATCTTTTATCTTTGAAAGCCAGTCCATTGACATCTAGCATTTGAGCTAATCCTTCCACAAAATGTTTAAACAAGCAAATTTGGGGCGTTTTCACAATATTTTTATATGAAAGAAAGAAGACGCATACTGTATCAATGAAGGATATCTAAGCAATTACTGTCACTATAGGGTAATTACATATGATTGCTCCCAGTCCTATCAGATATCAAAGTTGTCAATTAATTCAGCCAATGTTGAGAGATACATATTCACAGGTGATAGGGATATTTTAAATTTATCAACTCTTGTGAACTGGAAAGGCACTGTCGATTTTGCAAACTGAAAAACAACACAAAGAGAAGTAGTCTATCTCCAGTGTTATTATCTACACAGATCTATATTACCCTTCATGGAGAGACCTCTTCACCAGATAGTAGAAACAAACAGTAAATTGATATTTGTTTCAATTGGCGTTCATATACATGGTCTATATATCTATATGTTTGCTTTAAAAAATTGAGGCTGCAAGGCAGGATTCAAAGGAACCTGTTATTCTGAACAGGTACAAAGGAAGTGGTTTCCTTAGCAACAGAAAATAGGTTTCAGCTCCCAGGCGCGATCCTTCCACCCATGCCCCTTTTGAGTTTGGTAATGTTTCCAAGCTCAAGTAGGAAAAAGCCTGAATTTATCATGTAGACATAACGCTGCTAGTTAGGGACTCTTCGAAGAGCTGATGAGCTGGCTGATCCCTTGTTTGTGCTTGTTGGCATGACAGAGGTAGCCATCCTAGAGGCTGGGTTACTTTTATCCTCTCTGTATAGTCCTCTACGTCTGGAAGCTTTTAAAACTATGTTCCTAATTCTGAATAAATGAGAAGGCCCATCCTGACAAAATAGCCACACATAGAAATAGATTCACGGGGTTTTGTATAAACATGTAGTCATTCCATGAATTTATGAATTCACCTATGATTGTGTTGCCTGTTATTTTTTAAACAGAGACATAGCAACTCCGATTACATAGGAAATATTTTAAACACGTTAGGAAGAACCTTACATTAATTAGTTAATGCCATGAACTCTTCAATGATAAGTCTAAAACAGACACATAAATATTTGTTTTAACTTAGGTTTTTAGCAACACCTTTGATGTTTGGCACAGTGAAGATGTGCTAGAAAAGGAATGAATAAATTGGTTCATTTTTTATGTGTTTCTGTTTTTTAATCATTAAACCTATTTTACTGTAAGGAATCATAGAAATCAGAACTTTCTGAGGTAATTTTATTTAAATACTTAATTTATCATGCACTATACTAGAGGCTGGGAGTATAAAAATGAAGAATGAGAAGCACTGGCCCCCAAAAGGCCTGCAGTCATATTTACTCCAGGAACTTTAAGAATTCAAAATAGCTTAATAATTAGGTCCATTTTTCCTGTAATCGTTCATAATTCTGTAAATGAATATTCTTGCATCACATGTGAATTTCATAATTATTATGCTTAGTAATAATAGAGGACAAAGAAGAAAAATGAAGCAATACAATTAGTCACTGACAAAAGTCTTCAGTAGGAATTTGATTATTTTAGATGTTTTGAAAAAAAATTTTGTAATAACTCTTATGAAGCAAAGAAGGCTGGGAAAGCACATTTTATGTAGAGATAGCTTTAATGTTTAAAGTAGTAGTGATGGTTAAAGAAAAAGTCACTCTTAATCCAAGTGAAATAGTATAATTAATCAAAATTCAAAGCATGTCACACAAAATACATTTATCTCAAAATTAAAATAGCTTTATTTTCTTATCATAAAAATAATCCATGTGAAGTTAGACAATGCATAATAGTTCACTTAAATACATAGCAAATAACTGGTGATCCCATCATCTAACTAATCTTACTGTAGGAAACAAATATAAACAGTAATTCTAGAGGAGTGAATTTTACTAAGTTATTACCCTGTGTTACCTCTTGTGCAATGTGATTTATATGGATTGAGTTCATCTCATTTAATAAACTCGCCAACATTGGGAAATAGGTGATATTAATAATCCTGATTTCATAAGTAATGAAACTAAATAACGTCTAATGTCAAGCAGCTAGAGAATAGATTAGAAATATCTCTAAAATTGTGCATATATCTAGTAAAAACCCAAGCGACCATTATGGTGGAATGACCAGAATGACCGGTTGCTATGATGTACACTAACCATCAGGGGGCAGATGTTCAGCACAGGAGCTGCCCCCTAGTAGTCAGTGCACCCCCAAAGGGGAGGAGGGGGGAACACCGCTCAGCCAGAAGCTGAGACAGGGATAAGAAGCAGCCAACGAATGGTAAGGAACAGTGTGCAGAAGCGTGGTAAGGAGTGAGGGGTCCGAGACTGCAAGAGGGCAAAGGCCAGGCTGAGGGATCCCTGCCCAGTTAGACCTTTAAGGCATGATGGAATACATGAAGTATATAGTGTCTCTCGTTTCAGACACAATAATTTAATAATATTGTGCAGTTGTATTCTTGCCAATTTATTTCAAATGTAAAGTGTAGTGTAAAGATGATAAATCTGTAAGTGGTATTACCTGAATAATGTAGTTTATCCTGCATGTTTTTCATTAACTAAGAATGTTTAAAAAAAGAGAAAACATTATAATGAGGAGAAAATGACCATTTATTTTCTGAAATATCTACATGATCTCTCTAACTGCTGTGCAAACATGTTTTGATCATTAAGAATGGATAAAAGGAAAACATGAATTAAATTAAAATTTAAGAACCTTGAACAAAAATATAAAGTGACTGTAAAGTGTTAGAATGGAGACATGGGTTACACCATCAGGACTAAATGTATCTGGGCCTTTGTACACAAATGTCAATTGAACTTTGTGTTCTTTAGAATCTGTTTACTAGGTTCTGCAGATACTCCAGTGAGTGAAACAAGTTAACTGTAATCATGGATAATCTATTCTAGATGGTCTCTGAATTTTGTTATAAAAGATGAAGGAGCCCAGCCCCTGTTGCTCAGTGGTTGAGCATTGATCTATGAACCAGGAGGTCACTATGCGATTACAGATCAGGATATATGCCTCGGTTGCCAGTTAGATCCCCATTAAGAGGCATGCGGGAAGCAGTGGATCAGTGATTCTCTCTCATCATTGACGTTTCTATCGCTTTCTCCCTCTTCCTTCTCTGATCAATAATATAGATGTAGATGTAGATAGATAGATAGATAGATATAGATAGATATAGATATAGACATAGTATAGATATGTATTTCTTTAAATATATGAAGGAAACAATCCCGGTGCCTGATGAATACAGATTGCTCAGGAACCAAAGGAAGGTGTTCATAAGAATCCAAGTCCTATGAGCTTCTGCCTTCTCTTTTTCCTCAAAGGCAAGAAGCAGGGGTGGTCTTTCTTTTCTTTAAAAAAAAAAAAAGTCCTTTATATTTCTACAGCTTTTATTTCATGTTGTGAAGTTTTATTAGAGTTCCGCAGCTCCATGGAGTGCTGTTCCAGGGTAGAGTTAAGTTGATTGTATATTTAGATTTTGCATCATTTTACATATTTGCAGGGTTAGATATTTGATTTTATTATACTTTCCAGGGTGCAATATATAAACAACCACAATTCCTTGCTTGTGTAGCTTTTCATATATTTAAAAATATTGTTATTCCTCATACAACTTACTATTCATAGTGTCTTTTAAGGTAAAGAAATACTTAATATTAATAAGAATATGAAGTAATTGAATATTAGAAAGTCTAATGCCCTCAGGTGTGGAGGTAATGTTGACAGAGTTGGGGAGGAAATTTGGATTTCTACACTCAATCACATTTACTACTTAGTTTATTTGGTTAGGTCCTGATTAACAAATTTACTATAAACAAGCATGTGTTCAATTACTCAAGAGAGAGATTTATAAGACTGAAATCAATGATTAACTGACCACACAAAGTATGTTTAAAAGAAACACCGTTATTGCCCATTGCATTTCTTTTTAGATAAAGTATCTCAAGATTTCCCCCCCCCAAAAAAAAAAAAATTGAGTTGCTTGGTAAATACAGATTGGTCTATGAGAACTGAGAAGTTTCGTAGGAGTGATTCTGATCAACTGTGGAGGTCTCGTGCATTATACATTACAAATTTGGGGATACTTCTGATTATTTAAAATGAGAGCATACTCATCCCATGGACTGTGCTAGAGAAATATGATAACTTCTTCCTCAACTTCTGTTTTGTCCCCCTAGGCTCTTGGATGATCATCATCATTGAGTTTGCACCTGTTATTATATCATTCTTTCTCATTTTAACATACTCCCTTTTCATATTAAAATTTTAAAAATTTCCATCTTCATTTACATTTATTAATGACTTCTGGGAGGCACCTTAATCATATCAGTAATGAGTTGTTGGCTTCAATTAAAGAATGTGGCCCTTCTCTAACCTGGTTGTCCTTTTCCTGATCTTTATCTATCAAATTTCACAGGTTACACTCACAGCCTGGCTGGCCAGTAATGACATGAGTCAGTTTCTCGCAGCCCTAAACCTGTGCCATGGACTCCTTCCTTGCTTTATTTGGAATTGTAAGTGAAGTAGGAAAGGGGATGTATGTTGTAAAGGCGTATACTTACAGCAGAGAGAAATATAATGTAGTACATAAACACACGCACACGCAACAATCCATGACTCCTGCTATAAGAAACAAGGGGCATTTTTGTGATAGTTTTCTCTGTAAAATACAGGTGCTGAGCATTCATGTGAAAGAGTGTCAGGGAGAATCACCTCATTTTTGGTTAGACCTGAAAGGCAGGTGGAATACATGTAGTATCAGGCGTCCTTACAGAGGAGAAAGCAGGGGTAGGCAGAAAGTAATAATGCAATATATTCTTAAAAAGTCACGGGACTTAGTAAAATATTTCAAATATTCAAGTTCTGCTTCATGTTATACTTTAACTCGTAAGTGATATCAGACATGGGAGACTTTGACAGAAATCTCTGAGTGCTAAATAACCAAAGTTCTGCCTTAAGATTTAGATGATGCCGATCTACACAGCTGCATGACAGGAATCACTCACACACAGTATATATGGACCTGCTATTAGTTAATAGGATATTTATGAAAACGTAAAGGGTAATTCAAATTAAGTATGTCCAGTTTCTACAGAGCATGCTCACTCTGCATTAACATTTCCCACATTCTGCTTGGTAGTTATCTCCCTAATGTAGCAATCTACCTTCCGTTTTTTAAGAGTTCTGTCTGGCAGTTTGTACCTCCCAATCTCCCTCACCTTTTCTGCCCATCCCCCTTCCCTGCCACCCCCATAAGCCACAGGATGTGAAGCACAGCTCAGGGAATAAGGTCAATAATGTTGTAATAACTTTGTAAGTGGACAGATGGGTACTAGACTTACCATGGTGATCAGTTGAGGTATATAAATGTCAAATCACTATTGCTGTACATCTGAAACTAATATAATATCAAATGTCAACTATACTTTCATAAAAACAATAATAATAAAAGAATAAAAGTCTATCTGGGTAAGACATTTGCATGAGGATTGAGTAACCACTAAAGTAATCTAAACTTTTGGAAGGAACTTTGCCTGTCTCTCTCACATTGTATTTAAAAGTACATTTCTGTAGGAAGATATTATCACAGTAGTTGGCGGATAACTCTTTTTAAAATGTGGAGAGGAAGTCTGGGTGACCCATTCAGATAAAAGGCAGTCAAAAGATAATGTGGATAAAATAAGACAGTGACACAAAACGTAATATATGACAACTTGGAGAGACAATTGAGGGGGAAAATGTAAGTAAGATGGATAATGAGAAATTAAGACTATTTGAAAAAGAAGTCTCAAAACAAAAATTATATGATTATCATGGAGAAAACTAAGTTGAACATAATTTGAAGAAGAAAAATAGGTGAAATGTATAAAAATTTCACACAAAAGTTTAAAATTAGCTATAATTGAATTGTTAAAATCGTTAGAGAGCTAGGAATCTATTTACCACATAAAAGAACAGGATATTGAGAGATATTGAGGATCAATTTCTATAATGTAAATGAGCAAGTGGAAGGAAGTACTTTTGTCTTAATTAAAGTACATTAGAGGATATCTTGTATAATCAACCTCACCTCATTAATTCTCTTGCTCTTGCATTTTATTGTTGTTTTGATGCGTAAAGAAAAAGAAATAGTGGCTTTGAGCTTTAAGCTTTGATTATGTTGCTAGATTTAAGAAGTTAGATACTATAACGAATTGAGTAATTGCTGTAATCTTTTGAGTTTAAATGGTGCAGATTCAATTGAGTTTTCTTCTTCCATTAGAACAAACACACATTTATATGCATATGTATAATTAAATGTTTTGAGTGACAATTGCATAAAACAGCACATAATGGAGAACATAGGTGAATAAAGTAGCATTTTAGGAAATCAAACATCTCCTCAATCTAAAATTTTATTATTCAAAATACATTATAAAATGTGTATTTGACTATTGTTTTAATCAAACTCAGAAAAAAATGATAAGTGTAATAAGAAAGATGAACAAATTCATAAAGCCACTAGTCATGCCTGCATCGATAAAATAATTATCACATATAGTTTTAAGTTAACTTTGGTCATTGTGTTATTGCACTTAAATCATTGTACAGAAATTATAACAACTTCCATTTGAAGAAACTGGGTAGATATAGCATTAAGACTTGATCACCTTCGATGTACTGTCTAACATATGCCTTTATTTTTGACACTTTTATGTGGTACTAATTCAACTCAAGTTAAAAAATTATTAAATACCTGATAATTAACTAACAGGGTTAAATAGAAAAGTAAATTAAAATAAAGGTAAAAGAAAAAGGTAGTTTATTGAAAAGGCTATCCTTTTCATTGAGTAATCTTTATTAATCTGTGTTTATTTCTGGGCTCTCAAATCTCCCATTAGTCTGTCTATTTTTACACATACTGTTTTGATTATTGTAGCTTTATAATAATATTAATTTAAGTCAGGAAGTGTGATGCCCCAGCTCTGTTCTTGCTCAAGTTGATTTACTGCTTGAAGTCTTTTGTGATTACACATAAATTTTGTTTGCTTATTATATCACTGTGGGGGAAAAAAGCCATTGGAATTTAAATGGGGATTACATTGAATCTATAGATGGCTTTGAGTAGTATGGGTATTTTAGCATTATTAATTCTTCTAATCCATTAACATTAAATTCTTCATTTGTATCTTTAATTTCTTTCATCTAAGTCAGTATACAGGTCTTTCAACTCCTTGGATAAATTTATTTCTAAGTATTTTATTATTTTGCTGCTATTGTAAATATTTTTTTCACTTATTTTTCCTATAGTTCATTATTAGTCTACATAAATGCAACTAATATTTTGCAACTTTACTGAATTCATTTATTAGTTCTAGCAGATTTTTGTTGGTCTTTAGGTTTGTTTACATATAAGATATGTAACTTGCAAACAGGGTGTCATCTATGGAGTAATCAATGATGAGGAAAGGATAGTAAAATAAGTTTGAAATTGAAACCTTATCTTATACCACTCACAAAATTTAACTCAAAGTGGATAAAAAAAACTTAAATGTAAGACCTGAAACCATAAAACTCCCAGAAAAAAAAACAGAGAGAGAAAACTCATTGGCATTGGTCTTGGCAACAATTATTTTGGATATGACAACAAAAGTACAAGTAACAAAAGGAAAAATAAACAAATGAGACTACATCAAACTGCAAAGCCTCTACACAGTGAAAGAAATAAGCAAGAAAATAAAAAAGAGAACCTACAGAATGAGAGAAGTATTTGCAAACCACATATATTTTGGAATGTGTGACAATTGACAAAGGGTTAATATCCAAAATATATTAAGTACTCAGACAACACAATAGTAAAAAAAATAAATAACACAAAGAGAAATACAATTTTAAAAATGGGCAGACCACCAGAACAGACATTTTAATAAAGAAGATGTATCGTTGGCCATCAGGGAAATGCAGAATGAAAGCACAGTGAGCCATGTCCTCACACCTGTTGGAATGCCCATTTCCAACAAGATAGTAGAAGAGAAGACTGACAAGGGTGTGACGAAAAAGTCACCTTTGGACACTATAGGTGGGAATGTAAAATATGCCATCACTATGGAAAATAGTGTGGGTGTTTCTAAACAAAATAGAACTGGAACTACCATATGAGTCAGCAAACCCGCTTCCGGGCATCCATTGGGCGGAAATGAAACCTGCACTCCCTTGTGTATGGCAGCATGATCCAAAATAGCCAAGACACAGAAAGCAAATAGACACATTGCTAGATGTTGTTGATGAGTAGATGATCCAGGCCACATGGAAAGATTAAATTCGAGTACAGTCTATGTTGACTAGATATATGGTAGCTGAGGTTGAGGACGACCCAGAACCCAATGTAAGAGAGCAGCAGCCTGAAATGCTAAAGGAAGAACTCTCCGAGATAGAAAATGACAGCTGTCACGTTCCTGTTCAATGGCACGCTCATGGGTTGCTTCCTTTCATTAGAAGGCTTAAAAAAACAAAACAAAACAAAAAAACTTCCAATCTCATACTTTACCAATCTAAGCACTCTTCATAAAGCAGCTATTTTCTCTTTAACATTTCTAAAACCTTGGCTTCCACATTTGCTTGATAAGTGGAAAACATTATTTGGACAACATTTACTGTACAGTTTTGCTTTTCTCTGAGGTTCTGTCATGCAGCATTTGTCACAGCTTTTAAAAATACACATCCTATAGTCTAAACGGGAAGTAACTTTGTACATACATTTTACATAAATGTGATGTGTGCCTTTACTGTTGGATTGATTTTCAAATAGGATCATTAGACTTACAGATCATATGAAGAGTTCTTATAGATTTTTCTGGGGGCCATAGTACCTAGGGAATTAGAGAACGATTCTGTGAATAAGAGATGGTATTCTGAAATGCTAAGTCATATGACAATATTTTTCTCACATTATATCTTGCTGATCAACAGGAGAGAGAGAGAGAGAGAGAGAGAGAGAGAGAGAGAGAGAGAGAGAGAGAGAGAGAGAGAGAGAGAGGAGAGAGAGAGAGAGAGAGGAGAGAGAATTATTAATATGACCACTCCTTCAGTGTAATTGGACTGAAACATAGTGTTAGGAAGGC
The DNA here is from genome assembly GCF_964339955.1 of Pipistrellus hanaki. Lineage (NCBI taxonomy): Eukaryota > Metazoa > Chordata > Mammalia > Chiroptera > Vespertilionidae > Pipistrellus > Pipistrellus hanaki. The sequence goes on from NC_140519.1 coordinate 11,717,704, forward strand.
GGCCTCAGCAGGAAGTCCTTACAAACCTCTGTTCCTAAGTTTTCCTCAGCATCTGAACTCAGTCTCTCAATTCACACTTCATATCTGATGAAAAATGACCTGTCACCTTAAGCACAATTCTAACACTTAATGTTCTGGACATTTTATAAAACTTGAGTTCACATTCAATGGACATTTATCTTCTACAGTATGTAGTAGCTGCTCATTTCACAGGAGACCATTTCACATATCTTATCAGACTGTCAGTAATGATTGCTAAATAGTGAGCATTTTAATATATTCTTTGATTTTCATGAACAGATTTGTTTTTCTACCAAAATTAGAGTTTCTCACCTCCACTAAAATTTTCCTTAAAAATTAAGGAAATTTAAATTGATGTACATAATTTATGTCCAACACAGATTTTGTTGGCTCTGGAATACCTGGTTATATTTTTTAAATGTTGAAAACTTTTACTAGTATTTTTATTGTTTGGTCATAAGCATGTACCTTGGTTAAGGCTGATTTATTACAAGATTTTTAGTAATTAAACATAGGAAAATTGAGTAATTTATAATGAAAATGTAATTTTAGTTGAAAGAAATCATTAATGGTTTTATAAGTGAAATTCATCAAATACCAGCAATTACCAAACTCTACTTCCTATAGTGATCTATAGGCCCAAAATTAAATTTTACAATATGGACCTTCGAGTCAAATATAAATTTTTCACTAAGTGCATAGCATTATGGGGTTTTTCATCAACAAACGTGCCGATGGCTTTTGCAAAGCCTAGAAAAAATAATATTTGCTTTCCCCCCACAAACCATCTATTCTTCTATATAGTCAGTCAATTTCAAATATAGAAAGCTGACTATTTCTGTGGCTGTGGAATTTGTAATGGTTGTGTTCCATTTCTCATGTGGATTGCTGACATCATCATGATGCCCATAGACAAGCTGCTACCCTAATTTCAAGCTCCATTTGCAGCGTGGGGCATATTACATTGCTTATATTTATAGAATTGAAGAAATACAGACTTTCAAATAATTGAAAGCAAAATAAAGAGTACTACTGTTCAAGTTTGAAATATAAAGATTATACATCTAATATCATTTACTTTTTCATTGTTGTACTTACAGTCCTAAGAACAAACTGCATTTTGAATAAAACTAATCTTTGAAAGTTTTTAGGGATCATCATATTTGGAATCCCACTATTTTTAATAATAACTTTCTGCCTTGGTATATAAAAATATTTAAGTAAAAATTTGCTTTGAAACACAGTAGTGTATTATTTATGCAATGTGTCTCAGACTGAAATAAATACATTCTAGAATGAGAAGAAGGTTAAAGAAATGTAAACATCATAATTCTAATTTGGATATTTTCTATCTCTCTCACTCCTCTTTCTGTCCCTCTAACATTGTGCATAAATCTTGCCATTGTGTCTGGGTACCAACTCCTTTATTTGCCTGGAATTGCTTTGTCTCCAAGTTTTGTTATTTGTTCCTTCACTCACATATCACATCCTTGGAGGCTTTCCTCAAACCTCCAAATTAAGTGACTCCAGACCAACCCTCCTCATTCCTTTAACTTCTTTTGTTTCTTCATAATTATTCCCAGTTGAGATTGTGATGTTTCCACAGTTATTGTCATCATCCACTTTCTATACTCACAATGCCAACTCCACTAGTATTTGAATTCCAAGAGGCCAAGCAATAAAGTTTGCCTCTTTCCCTCACTTTCATATCCATAGTACCTGGTATAAAGCTTGTATTATCATAGATGCTCAAGAAGTATTTTTAATTAATTAATTATAACTACCTTAATTCCTTCTTCCATGTGGTCAAACCTCCCATACTCTTGGGATGCTTATTTGATTCAAATTGAATTTCTTTTTATCTCTTCAAGGTAGGTACAATAAGAACCATATTCAGATCAATGAGTAACTTTGTTCCCTTTGACTATTGTTGATATTGTAACCACAGTTTTGCTACTGAAAATAGTGTTGGCTGAACTATATGTGTGGGTTTTTTATTATTTTCTCATTGCTCAGTGATTTTAACGGATGAAGGAAGATGATGGTTACTGAGATATAGAAAACTACAATATCTGCTGCACCTGACTCAGAGACCCCTCCTTCAGTGACATGGTACTGCCACTGGCCCAATTTTTGTTCAGGCACAGGATGGGAAAGTATTGAGGAGGGAGCAACTCTTTTTACTCATGTAAACACTGTTTTGGTCAGTCCATATTCCTTAGGCATAAATTTCTAATGCTGAGGCTCAATGCTCTTATCAGTCCAAAAAATTTTGTAATAGGACAACAGAATATGTAATTAAAGGCACATGAGAAATGAATAATATTTAATGCATCACCTGATAAGAAAACTGTGTTCAAGTTCTCAACACTGTCTTCAAGAAGAGACTCTTCTTATTACTCTTCATTCTCAGAGTAATTTGCCTAAGCACATTGTTAAAGATGGCTGTAGCACCCTAACCGGCTTGGCTCAGTGGATAGAGTGTTGGCCTGTGGACTGAAGGGTCCCGGGTTCGATTCCAGTCAAGGGCATGTGCCTTGGTTGTGGGCACATCCCCAGTAGCGGGTGTGAAGGAGCAGCTGATCAATGTTTCTAACACTCTATCCCTCTCTCTGCCTCTTTGTAAAAAATCAATAAAATGTATATATTTTTAAAAGATGGCTGTAGCAGTTTCAGGCATCAGAGGTAAACAAAACCACACCTGGTTGATGAGGCGCTCTGTCCCTTGTGTGTCTTTTCATTGGTTAGAAAAATAGTTTGAAGAGCCTCCCCACAAACTTCCCTTTAGACTAAATTGGCCAAATTGGATCACATGCCGATGCCCTCATTGCAATGAATTATGGGAAAATGAGTTTCTGGCCTCTTTATTCTTTGTAGTGGGAGACAGATTCACATCTTCAGAAAAAAAGGAAACAACTCTTTGTCTCAGAGCTCTTGTTTGCTATACACATGAAGCCATTCTCCCAGTGGGTGAGAACCCGGTGACTCAACAAGAGGAATTTTCTGTCTTCAACACCTCATTCCCTAAACAAACTCTTTTCATGCCCTCTCTGTCACATTTCTGAAGCAGTGAGTCAGGGTTTTCTAGTTCCTGGGCATAATACATTTCTAAACATTGAATATGCACTTATCTCCTAATAGAAAATCCCACATAGATATAACTACACTAGAGATAAGACAAACATTTAGGGAGGTCATCAAAGATACCTACCTGCATCCCACCAGGAGGGGCCAGTGGCTAACTCTCTCTCTCTCTCTCTCTCTCTCTCTCTCTCTCTCACACACACACACACACACACACACACACACACACACACACACACACAGTGTATATGAAGGGAAAACCAGAGCTTTCTGGGCATTTTCTCAGAACAGAATATGAAAAGGCACAGGGGAAGTTTTTTCCATGAATGTACAGCTGATCATTTTTGCTGAAGCATAGAATGCATGAGCACTAGGAATGTGAGTGAACACAACCATGGAGAGCAAAAAGAAGAAGAATATTTTTAAGGGATTAGCCTTTGAAAAGGGGAACAATATTTCTTTGGTTGGAGTTGTTTTATTTGTTGCAGTCAGCTGGATAGACTGAGGGAACCTGATTTGGAAAAACTGTATGTGTATACTAGAAGTGAACAGTTTTAGATGGGTACTCAGAGGAGGGTCTGAGCAATGGGCAGCACCCAGAAGAGAAATGGAGGAACAAAGTTGTCATAATCCTGACTAAAAATTAGCAAGGCAGGAGTTATGGAAGAACAGAGGACATTGGAACCCCAAATGCCAATGAGCCAATAAAAGTTTCTAAGCAGAAACCTCATTTAAAATGGAGATAGTTTGTATTTGAATACTCAAAACACAAAATCTTACATGGAGAGCTCTTTCAAGAAACAAAAAGAATGTAGTCATGTCAAAGATGAAAAGCCAAATGGGAAGGAAAGTTGTAAGAATGGGAACATCAAGAAATTGTGAGGTTGGTATGAACCTTTCCAGTTTCTGGCTGCTCATCACCCATTTCTTCTTCTTTTAGTAAAAGTAGCTCTTAAGGAAACATTCCTCCTCTTTGTATTTTTTTATTGTTTTTTTCCCCTTAGAAGTGGAGGAGGGAAGATGAGAGAAAGAGAAAGAGAGGGAGGGAGGGAGGGAGGGAGGGAGGAAGGGAGAGAGAGAGAGAGAGAGAGAGAGAGAGAGAGAGAGAGAGAGAGAGAGAGAGAGAGAGAGAGAGATTGATTGATTCATGTGATAGAAATATGCATTGGTCACCCTCTGCATGCTTCCCAACTATGGATTGAACCAGAAACCTGGGTATGTACCCTGACCGATAATCGAACCCATGACTTTCCGGTACACAGAACAACCTTCCACCTAACTGAACCACACTGGCCAGGACCTTTCCTCCTATTTTTTAAGTCCATGTCGTTCATGTTAAATCTGATTCTACCTCTACCCCAAGGGTGGTGATAAAACCCACCTGAGACAGTCCATGCCACATATGAACATGGCCATAATAGTTACTTTAGGACTGGCTGAATACACAATGCACTCCAGTCTAAAAATATTCTAAAAAAAAATCTGTGGCCACTCAAAGTTTAAAATGTAAGCTTGGAAGAGTTCTGAGGCCTAATGTCCCTCCGGGGTCACCTGCTTTAGAATTGAGCCAGATTCATTGAAAAGCACAGAGGAAGAGGAGAAAGTGAGGCCTAAGAAGGATGATGTAAGAGCCCCTGGATGCAGCCATGCCTGAAGGTAGACACACTCTCCAGACAAGTTCTACATCCGTTCCCTTTTCAGCTGATGTCTATTCACATTGAACTTCTGTCATTTTCAACCACAGACATTTCAGATTATAAATAACTGCTACCAAGTTTTACACTTCTTGAGGAACAAGGACAAAGAAAAAAATTCAATAATAGGATCTCAGCAGTAAAAGATTTCTGATAGCTTTAAGTTGATTATTGTTCTTTTTAAATCCCTGTTCATTTCGTACAAATCTTAGTAGTTCTAATCAGGACATTAAATAATTAGATTTAATCATATACAGTGTGACTTTTTTTTTTTTTTTCACCTGAAGTGACTACATTTAAAACACAAGCAATAGCTGCCGTCTTTTATGCTCTTAGGGGAAACATGGAAGCAGTGATGTAACTTCTTTATAGTTTTCACCCTCTTCTGTGCAAATGTCTGCTATTAAGGAAATACTTCTCTGTACTATCGAGCTACCCCAGAAAGGGTTGAAAGTATTATCAACCTCGGTAAATAATATAATAAGTACAACTGGAAGTAAATTAATATTTAGTGCCAAAAATAGACGCTTTATTTCAGTGACTTGGGGAGAAAAGCTACAATTAGGGAGCTTTCAAGGATGATAGCATAATGACACAGCTCGCTATCTGATTTACGGAGATGGTGGTGGCTGCTTGAAACAAAGGAGCAAAGTAACGAGCTCAAATTAAATGACCTGGATACTCAGATTTCCCCCCTCTTAGATAAGAAGATATCATTTGCCCAAAAGAAAGAGGGGGGGAAAAAAGGTGGACTCTCTGGCTTAGGTGACTGCAAATGGAATACCTTTCACCTCTAATTGACTGACTGAAATGAAGGCAGTCTCCATAGAGACTGAAATTCCTCCACGAGAGGCTGCTGATGGAGGGCCCTGTCTCCAATTCTATGAGATAAGGAGCGTGACATTAGGATGAGATGCCCGCCTTTCCATAGCTAATCTGAGCTGTTATCATTCCCCCATATTTTAAAATATAGAGCTCTTGAAAAGGATTCCATTTAAAGAATGATAACTTGTTTATGGTAATACATGGAGGCTTTGGGAAATTTTTTGAATCAATCTCTTTTCCGAAACTACCGCTCACACTCTTAAGCTTCCTGTCCTGTCCATCAACGTGGATCGGATTTGGCTCCTGTATGATTATGCTCTGAAATCCCGTGATTATGTTGTCACAAATGTGTTATGATTTAAGGCTTCGTGCATTCTGCCTCTCAAGTGTAGGCAGCATTTGAATAATAAAATGAAATATTTTAATAGTAAAATAAAGGAAAGGGAGGTCTTTCTTTAACTGCTTAAACTATCCTTGTTCTGCTCCTGTCCTCCACCCACATTTTTAGGGTTTTCCGCTGACCTCATGGGCTGCTTCTGCTTTGAGCGTTTCTCTCTGGACTTTTCTCTCACTGAGGAGAGCCTGTGAGGACAGGGTGCTCTGACAAGGACACCAGGCCCTTATCCTATCTGCCAGGCAAGGCCTCCTAAGCTGGTGCTCTCTCCATGTCCATTCGTGGTCCCTCTACTCCAACTCAGAGTGCAGTGTTTTTCTCAAAACATGAATGGGATCACATTACTTCCATGCTTAGAGCCTTTCATATCTCTGTTACAGAGAAAAAAAATTCACACTCTTTGCAAGACTCCGATTAAGTGTTCCTTCAGCCTTTTTCCCGTTCCTAAATGCCAAATCTGTCTCCTCTATTTATAGAGTTCTTACCACAACTCCAGTGCGCTCCCTCTCCCTCCCCCTCCCTCTCCCCCTCCCCCCCCCCTCTCTCTCTCTCTCTCTCTCCCTCTCTCTCTCTCTCTCTCTCTCTCATCCTTTGTTCTCATTGTATACACAGTTCGTATGTACAATTGATTCAAAGATGTTTTTCCTAAACATCTACTTATAGTGTCCCCAAATAGTCTCAATATCAGTCCTTAGCATGCCTCCTCCAAAGACATACTAGCACCTGTACTAATGGTCAGGATTAGCCTATTTGCTTCTATATTCTTTCCTCTCCACTAGAATATAAGCTGCACAAAGCCCAGCTTCTGCATGACTCAGCACCAAATCCCCAGAGCCAGCACTGAACTGGATGGCTCTTCATTGGGCTCTAATCTAACACGTTATCATTTTTACACACACTCATCTATACTGTGATTCCAAACACAGGCGTTCCACCTGCTCTTACCTTAGTTATTACCATGACGTCCTCCCTGGTCCCTCATGACTTCGCTTAGTTGGAACCTTTTCGTTGAGATTACCCTCTCTCACTAGTCCAGGTCCCTGCCTCCTTTTTATTTTCCTCAAAACCTTTATCAAATTACAATGTAGAATGCCTTTAAATTCATTATTTTTTATTGGTTCTCTGTTCTGTCAACTCATGAGTCATTTTATGACTTTTTTTTTTTTATTGTTGTTTGGTTGTTTTCTACTGAGATAGCCTCGGTATTCAATAAATGTTAGTTGAATATTTGGTTGATATTCCATATTGAGTATAGGGAAGGGTTTCTTGGTCCTAATGAGTTTGGGAAACAAGTCAATGTATATCACTGTCTTGAACATTCATAATATTCACCAGTTCCCAGCACCTAAGAAGGTGCACTTTGTAGCTGATAAACCATGCTGACTAAACTGACAAATACTTGTGCTGAACATCATTCCCGATAAAGGAAAATTTATGTGCGCAGACTCAAATCACTCCTATGATGGATATGCATATAGCTTGGTGCCTGAAACATAATAGATGCTCAACGAATATTTGTTGTATATAAATAATGTGTTGTCTCTAAACACCTTACTTCAGTAGGACACAAACTATTTTAACCAGCCTGACATATCCTGTTTAGTTAGGGAAAGTAACGTGAAATACAAGAATAGAAGTGGTTGGAGCCCTGAGAAAGTTATTTTAAAAGGAAACATTCTTCAAAATGCCTCCTAATGGTTCTGCTGTTGTTAAATTATCTTGCAATGAGCACCTGCCTCCTCTGGTAGCTCATTACTTCCTGGCATTTAGCATCATGGTATAACCCCTTCATTTTTGCTCTTAAACCATTCAACCATCTTACAGGTGCTAGCTTCTTATCTCCTGAGTTCAGTTCTTTTCTTAATATACTAGAGGCCCAGTGTATGGATTCGTGCACCTGTGGGGTCGCTAAGCCTGGCCTGTGGGGATCAGCTGAAACCAGCAGTCCTACATCCCCTGGGGGATATAGTAGTGTGGGGAGCAGCAGGCGGCCCTGGAGGACCCCATGCCCAGGCCAGGTGCCATGCCACTCCCACTCATCCCTCCCTGCTGAACCTGCAGCTGCCACTGCTTGGTAGCACTGCCCTGGAGGTGGGAGAGGCTCCCATGGCCTCAGCTGCACTCATCAACTGTGAGCCTGCGTCTGGAGCCTATTTGTCAGCTGAGTGGCGCTCCTCCTGTGGGAGCACACTGACCACTAGAGGACAGCTCTGGCATTGAGTGTCTGCCCCTGGTGGTCAGTGTGTGTCATAGCGACCAAACGGTCAACGGGTCAATCACTCAACCGGTTGCTTAACATTATATATATATATATATATATATATATATATATATATATATATATATATATATATATATATGACAGCAAGCAATCATTTCTTCTTCAGACTTGCTTGGCAGTATACATGAAGTCATCCTGCTCTTACAGTTATATGATTGGTGACTGATATAAATTTTTTCAGAGCTGAGCCTTTGAAAATATGTGTAAGGAAGACAGGAAAGCTTTGATTCACTTCAGAACCCAGAAGGGTTATGGCTTATTTAGAGTATGTTTGTTGACTAAACTCAATCATAGTTACTAGGGCATGGAAATAGCATCCTAGCAGTTTTCCAACTGAAAACTTCTATTTTTTATGCTTTATCACTCCATATCAAACTCATGCAATCTTGAAGAATATGTGAGGGCTTGTATAACTTTGGCACGAAGTTTCATTGAAAAATATATTGAAAGGTATCTTGGTATATTACTCAAACACACTACTCTGCTCAATCCCAATTGTATTTGGCACAGAAATACTTTTGTAAATAAAGCCTCCTACTAAAGTACCTTTTCCTACAACCCCTGTGTAAGGACAAGGTCCCTGGGAAATTGAATCTGAAATAGAGATTTTCATGAAGAAAGCCCATCAGGTTTTCTCTCAGTGACATGTGTAAGTCAGGGAACTGGAGGGGAAGGTGGCATGTACCGCAGGTGAGACAGACCTCTCAGCCAATGCAGAGACCTCTGGAATTGGGGTGCTCCCTCAGACAGGTACTGATTGAGGCAAGGAGCCAAGTCACACTTCTGTCACTGCTAACAAGCTGCATCTTGGGAGAGGTCATGACCTTGGTCTGGCAGCTCTGTTCTACTTGAAGGCAATTCCCTGAAAATGACATAGCTGTGAGCCATTAGCACCAGGCATGTGGGACAATGAGCATCTCAATCCTAAAGGGATCTGAGTGGTGGACTACAGCATTTACTTTATTTACATATTGATTAGAAATTAACTATAATTTCCAGCTATCACATTTTTGTTTGTTTTGTTAATCCTCACCCAAGGATATTTTTCCCATTTTATTTTTTGAGAGAGAGAAAGGGAGGGATAGAGACAGACATCAATCGGTTGCCTTCAGCACGTGCCTTGACCAACTGGGGCCGGGGACTGAACCTGCAACTGAGGTATGTGTCCTTGACCAGTATCAAACTCACAACCCTTTGGTCTTCGGGCCGACATTCTAACCACTGAGCAAAACTGGCTAGGGCAAGTATCACACTGTTAAGTAATAAAGTTAACCTCATGTCAGATATATTTATTAAAATAGCCATTCCTTGGTTGAACTTGAAATCCTCCATTTATATATTTTATTTCTTTATGTGCTTGTTTATATCCTGTCCGCTGACCCCCCTTATTAATATAGAGGTGCATAAAGACAGGGATTTTGAGACTCTTGTTCACATCTGCATCTCTGTCACTAGAATATTATCAAGCTAATAGCAGACACTCAGTAATATTTGGTATATAAAGGGATAGATCAATAAGAGCGAACCACTTCTAGAATGTGTATTATCTCAGATTTCTAACCGGAGCTCATGTACTAGTTTCCATAATTCTAACATGGATTTTTAAGTTTGAATTGTTTCTGAATTTGTGGTGGCTACATATCATGCATCCTGTTGACATGACTCTCAAGAGGTATGTGCTCTGAACCTGGACTTGATTCATCATTAGATGCCTATTCGTGCATTTCTGTGATATGTTGTGACTCACTATCACTAGATAAAATAGGGAAGATATCAAGTGTGGTTCAGCCAAAGGTCATTCTTTTAGAATTTTATGAAGTACATGCGTAAAGCAAACTTATAACTGTCCAAGAAAAGCCAGAGCTGGAGAAGTGGGAAAAACAAATTGCATCCATGACTATTGCAGTAGAGAAAAGAGACCTCACTATAAATCCTGGCACAATTCTGAATACCCCATGGGCACGTGGAACGTATAGCCAATGAGCAAGTGGATAGGAAGTTGCTAAAAAGAAACACCAGGGGTGCAGAGGGTTCTGGTTAAACCAGCCTAAAACCCTCTTTCCTGGAGATGGGCCAGGATGATCAGACATCACCTGGGAGACAGTGGAAGATGAGGAAACTGATCAGATATATCCAAAGTGGGGAGTTCTGGTTAACCCAATTAGCATGGTTCTTGCTACACTAGATTGTTGTAAGGACATGCACAGATGAGTGAAGGAGAAGGTTTAGGAGCCTGGATAACATTCAGTCAAGAAAACCATCTGTGACACCAGATGATGATGATGATTATTATTATTATTATTCTTTTCCTTGGTATGCTGAGAAAAAATGCTGCCCATCTGGTGCATGAAAAGCCTCCTTGATGCAATTAAATAATTTGAAAATTTATAATACCCAGTAATCTGCTGAACTATTTTGTTTTTAACAATCACACGTGCCTTTAAAAAATCTTAGTTGCAGATCTTTTATACTTAAGGGAGAAGGCCAAGACCTGAAGAGCTTTAAGGGACTTGCCCCAAAAAATCACATCTTAGGTTAGACCAGGAGTGAAGACCAGAAGAGAGATCTTCCATACATGGGGTCTTCTCCCTGGCTTTTCTAAACATTTGTGTTACTGGCCTCACTCCTGAAGACATTGAATTGGGGACTCCAGCAGGCAACTACTCACTCCACCCACTCAGACATGTGTCCTGTGTTTTATGTTGTAGAGAGGCCAGGCTTCCTAACATGGAGGTTCTGGAGGAGAGACAGAAAGGTACACACGTGTGTCTCCGTCCAAGTGGGCAAGGCGGTGATGAGGTGCTACTTCCCCAAACCTCCCCCTTGACATGCCATCCGCAAGAGGTGCATTTCACAAACGGTGACTCCGAGGCCCACCTTTGTATCTCCCACAGTATCGTGTTTCACTGCGGTTTGTTGCACGGAATATAATGGGATTGAGTGAAACGTGAAACCCCTAGTTCCTATGGATTTTTGTCCTACATGTGCTCCCTGGCTGTATTTCTCTGTTCTCCAGATCTCACATCTCTGTCCTCACTACTGCATGCAATTTCACCGGTGCTGCAAATTTGATGTTAAAACTATTTGGGGGTTCCTAAGGGCCCAGCTTAAAATTAAAATTTAAAAAGGTGGCAGTGGTCTATTTTTGTAAGGATACTTTCTTATGACAAAATAATTCTTTAAACTAACAATACCCATTAAAGAAGTTAATTTTATCCCTGAGTGGACATTTGGAAATCCTATTCTCTGATTACATGAAGGGTCATTACATGTCTGTTGGCTGGCCTCATTCAAATCAGTTGTTGCCAATGAATTCAAATCAAGTCACTGAAGTAAGCTGTCAGCTGGGATATGAAGACTAAACTGCCATTTATCAGCTAATAACCTAATCCTCCAAACCAAAATATTAAGTAGTGATCATTTCGGTAGGTAAATTAATTAATATTGAATCGATTTATGATGTCCTCGCTGAAAAGTTCAGTATTGGGCTTACCCCCTCTTTGTTTCTAAGTTTCATTTGTTTCTTCTAATAGGTTTGTTTTGCACTTAGAAAATGCTCCTATGTCAAAATAAAAAAATATATTTATGCCCAATCTTTAAAAATCTTTAGAATGAGGCTCCCTGAAAGATCAACCTCTTTCATGGTTTTAATTTTTTTTATAGCAATTGAAAAGGTCTTCTGCATACTAACACCTATTATAACTGTGCACCTGAAATGTTAACCTGTCCAAGATGTTCTGTGTACAAGATAATTAGGACATTTTCTCCAAAGCAATGATATTAACTAAGGTTGGTAAGGGACTGATGACATAGGAGAAATAAAAATGTGGAGAAAATTGTCGGAGGCAATCTTTTAAAGATCACCAGTTGAAATAGAGAGCATCACTACTTGACCTAACCCAAAACAAGCCAAAGGAATTACAAGTCTCCCCCTAATTCTATGCAATACTGATTGAAAACATATAGGAAAATAATTAGCGCCTGAAGTTCTAAAAGTGTTCAATAACCAGTTGCAAGTCTTCAAATGGAAGACGGCAAACATCTGTGGCTCTCCAACATTTCTTTCCTTCAACACTTTCAGTGGATTTAATGACACAAGTGAAACCTTGTGGCAGTCACAGAACTGCACAGCTTCAAGATGGACTTTGGATATATGGTGTTCCTTTCAGGATGTGTCAAATATTGCAAACACCCAGAAAAACGAATACTCGGTGAACACATCCATCACTTGGTAATAGTTTGATGGTGGTGTTTTTATTTATTCAACTTTTTGCTTTCTTTGCTTTTCCTCTTTTTTTTTTTTTTCAACCAGGGTCAAATGTTGTCTCTCTGATCTGCTACCATCAGGTGCTCTCTGTAGAGCGCCCCTTTGTTCTTCTGTGGGGCCAGCGTTCACCCCCTTGATGTGGCCCTTTTGAGGATCTGAAAAACCAGGGTATTCTTCAAGGGCTACTGATGTAGATGCCTTCATTGCCGGAAATAGATCAACGGAGGCTTTCTCCCCAAATCCAGAGTCACATCACAAAGAAAACCAGGAAGATTAAAAGTTTTGCTCTTCAATCACACCCTCACCACTAAGCAAAACCTACACCTTCTTTAAATTATGTTTAGTAGCATTACCAGGGAAAGTGGCTGTATTAACATGCTAAGTCAATAACTCGTTGTTCTGCAAAATGGACAGATGATCCCAGTTCTTTCAATTACTTAATGGAGCTTATTTCCGCCAGAATCAGCAATACGTTTCAGATTTAACGCATCTGTATTGCCAGGAGTTATTATGACGTTTGAGGCTGTTGAGGCATCAGGACTTTCAAAAAGACAGTGAAAATACTTACCTGCCTGCATTGTGCTGAGGAAGGGAGATGAAGGCTTGAATTGACAATATACATGAGGGAATTGTGAAAATAGTCATCTTGGAGCTAAATGCTGCAAACTAATTATAAGTGGACTTTGGTAAAACAAAACAAAACACATACACACACACAAAACGGTGTACTCTAGAGTTGGTAGAAGCAGTTTGGTAAATATAATAACATGATACATTTAATTGTTGTGATTATGATTATGGTAAAACCCAAAATAATCCTATGTACCCACACCATAAATTAATGCCATTTTTAAAAAATACATGAACATTGAAAGTTTAACTATAGCAATGTAATTTTTACAAAGCATCTTCGCCATTAGTCTGGCCTAAAAATGCGTTCTACCAGAAAACATAAGCTGGATGGCTTTTTGATTCATGAAGCCCATTCTCACATTCTCTGATATCCAGTTACTTATTTTTGCCATATGCACAACCGAGATAAAGTTACTCAGTATTCTATCCAGGGGTCAAAAGTCACTCCCAGCCTCTTGTTCTTCTGAGCACAGAGAGGGACATTCAACCCCTATTTCATCATGTTATTATTGACAAAATGAAAAGAATAAAAAAATACAACAAAAAATAAAATCAGAGGATTATGAAAAGAGGTGATGTTTTAGAAATGCTCGATAATGTTTGGGAAAAAGACGACCAAACATAAATACAAGTTATTATTATTAATGACTTTAAAAAAAAAAAACACACAAAAAAACACCTGTCTAGAGTTTGAAGAATTGGGAATTATTTAGAGGATCATGAGTTGAGTCACCTGCCAGATGTAAAGCTGTTGCAAATTAACCAGAGGGGAGCAAGGAGCTGAAGAGGAGACAGGGACATCACAGGGAGCTTTTAGTCACAGCTTAATATTTATAGTTCTTTTAGGCAGGGTGAGATTAGTGAAACTTGTCTAAATTGGATTCAAAGTGATACCATGTGGCCTGGATTCTGGATCCACACAGCCTTAACACTATTTTACTGAACCAATTGTCTTTATAGTAAGCAACCTATTGCCTTTTTATGTGCTGCTGAAATTTATATAACGTGAAGGTAATCTTTGAAAGAATAAGGTAAAGGTGATATGAAGGATCCTAAAAAATCGGAGCTGATTAAGATGTGTATCCTTTTAAATACTTTATGCGAATGATGATCTATTCCTTTCAGAAAAGCACAAGGAAGCAAAGATGTTGAATTTAGATTTGTATAAACAAGTGTAGGATCTTTGACTATAATGCTTAAACTGTCGTGTGATCTGCGGTGAGAGCTGCTGTAAACTCACTCAGTTTCCTTTCATGGTTTTTAGCTTTCAAACGAAGGCCCCATTCTTCAGCCAACCCCTCAGTAGAACTGAAAACAGTGATAATATTTAACTTACAGAGGTGTTTTTTCTATCAAAGGTACTTTTAAAAGTTTATTATATTGTGTGTGTATAAAATATCATACTGAGACCATTTATAATCACCCAGTTCAAGGGAGCACAATTTCAAGAAATGCAGTTTTTAAATGTTTTCCCATAAAATGTCGATTTATGGCTCTTTTATGGTTTGAATCATGCTGCATCTTTTTTTTTTAAACAAAGAGGAACCACAATACCCATGAAATATTTTCAAATAAGAAGTAAAGCAACATTGTGTATGTAATAGGAAAACATTTAAAGCTCTTGCACAAATGAGTACACATAAACTGATTTCAATTGAAGTGGTTTGATCTCTGAAAATCAGGCTAACTTCAAGGAAAGTCATTAGGACACATTTGGCTGTTTCACAAACTTACCTCAAACGATTGTTTTAGAATCAGAACTGGGTGATATTTATCATGTTGAATATTTTACACCCACAAAAGAGGGGGGAAATCCCAGTATCCAGCAAAAAGTAGGCTGTATATTACCTAGTCACTAAGTGGCTCTTGATCAGAATGGAGCTTAGCTAAGAGGCTTTCAATGGGAGAGGTCACTGCTCTCTGTCCCCGATGGCCATGCTGCATCGCTCTTTACAGCCTATTTTAGGAGAGCTCTAAAGAGAACCAAGCTGTGAGTAAAACAAATGTCCAGTGTAGCTGGCCAGTTCAGTGAAGTGCCCAATTGCAAACCCTGAAATCCAGTGAAGATACTTCTAAGGTGTATCTTGTGAACGAATTATTTTTTTTTCTTAAGAATATTAGCATTCTATGTTACTAGAATATTCTATAAATGAATTGCTATCATTCAGAGGATTGGATGCTATGGAGATATTAAATGTTGAAAGTCATGGTGCTATTGAATGCAAAAGGCTGAATATAAAAAACATTTCACCAGGACATATATATATATATATATGTAAAATCTCCAGGGACTGGAACAGTGGAATGACCAGAATGACTGGTGACTATGACCTGCACTGTGACAGCCAACCAGCTTGATCCAGGCTGATTCCCAGTCCCGGGCCAGCCGGGCCCCCGATCAGCCCCCAACATCCAGACTGGGAGTGGGGCCAGCAAGCCAACCTCCTGAGGCCACTCCCTCTTATTGGCTTGGCCTAATGGGCCCCCATTGGGGCAGGCCGACCAGACCCCACCTGTACACATATTTGTGCACTGGGTCTCTAGTATGAAATATAAAATAGCAACCAAAATGGGATGCAGAATATGACATATGGCCAATTTTTATTTTTTTCTTCTATCCTCCTTTCTACTCTTCTGCCCCTTGTTATTTGTCAGCTTCCTTAAACTCTATGGTCTAATGAATAAATTTATTTTAGCCCCCCACCTCCAGCCTCAAAATTAATCTAACTTCCTTTCTCTGGCTACGCTGGATATTTCACTGTGACCTTTGTGTCACAGTTGGCTGTTTTTATTACCCTCTCCCTGTTCTCTGCAAACATAGTTTCTTCTCACATGTGTTTATTTTCTGTGTTCACCTCAGTGCTTCTCAAGTTGGGCTGTGCCCTCTGGTCAGCAGAGGGCCTTGAAAACCACCTCTTTGTGGCCCCAGGATGCTTTTTATTGATTTTATTGCTATGAATGGGTCTTAGGGAATCTTTCTCTAGTTCACCAATTACTTCTCATGTTCAGCTAGTGATGCAGTCCACAAAGCAAGCAAGGCATACATCCTCTTGGAGATTCGGACAATATCACCTCCATGTTTTGTTGGCTCCGTGATCACACCCTCTGGGGAAAATCCTTGCTTTTCTGCCAACCAAAAGCAATTGCGCTCCATTCTACTTCTATGGTTCTCAATACACAGGGTTTTAGACTTCTGCCACTTGTAGGTATTGTTTTTCCTGCTGTCTCGGGATCAGAGATGATGTGGGTTTTTTCATCTTTGGTTGGTGCTGTGCCTAATATTCTCTAGTTGACAATAAGGTTTGTTATATGAGTCTAATTAACTGTTGTGATGCATTATCCACAACTAAATATTTTCTGGGTCCCATCAGAGTAAATATACATGTTTTATAATCCACATATGCAATTTGTCATGAATTACAAATCAAGTAAGGACTGCACTCTTAAATACATATGCATATTTTGAGATGTATGTGTATTAATAGGAAATAAAGGTTAACAATAAGAAAAAAAAAAGAATGACAAGAAACATATCCAAGGTAACATCTTTTTTATTTAAAAAAAAGGAACAAAACAAAAAAGATATACCAGATATTTGTCTTTATAAGGTATATACATAGTTTCATTGCCCCTTGAATTCTTCATTATTTTAATAGTACTTGAGCAAAAATAGGTAATTAATAACATTTTATGTATTTTGAGAATTGAATAATGAATCTATTTTTATGTCTTTTAGAAAACAAGCATATTTAAGATGTTGAATCATGGATTTAAACTAGAAGCAACTTGAATTTTCCACTGTAATAATCAGGGAATGATGAGAAAAAAAATGTAATCATATAGATTTAACAAGTTACTCCCTGAACATTAGTCCAAGCAATCTGGGACATTATTTGTATAAAGTGGTTTAGGTATATTCTTCTTGGTTAATCTACTTGACCGTTGGATGGTATTTTACCTTTAAGATAATAAATTTTTACCAGACCAACCTTGATTTATGAAGCAGAATTATTGGCAAAGTAAGATTAAAAACACAACTTCAATATATAATGTGTGCTACGCATTTTGTTCAAGTGGCTTTCTTTTCTGGACTAGAATGAGTTTTATACCATGCTGATTCTGAGCTGTTGCCATGGTAACTATGGATGTCTTGGAAAACTGTAAACAATTGTGTAAAATGGTTAAATAGAGCACATGTTTATAACTGTCCTAAATCAGTTCAAATGTATACCCCCTCCCATTTTAATGTTATCTTCATAAAGAAATATTTATTCATTTCAGATGTAGGCTCCGAAACTTCTTCCAAAAGATTAGGACTATTTGTGTGTGGGTACATGGTGTGTAATTGGGGAAAGTGACTTTCCTTTCCATTTTCCAAAACATAAAACGAGGTGATTATAATACAGACAACTAGAATCCACGGTTCATCCGTATCATTATTATGAGTTGTCTATGAAAACATGCCAAGAGCTTTGCTAAGAATTAGGCCCTCAGGTATAAAGATTAGCATGGTTAAATTGACTGCTGGCGATTTGAACAACCTCTAAAGGTTCTGCATAAAATCCACCAACAATGAAAATTTTCATTAAAAAAAAAAAATGTGCTGCCATGGGCAATTCATGGTAACCAATTTATAGTCTATTTTAATAGGACTTTGGAAAAAAATGCTTTTAAATCAGCCAAACAAAACCCCCTGAATTTGTTAGAGATTAATACATGATGACTTTGCCACCATAAAGAAAAGGAAATTATAGGTAGTCAGGGGGCATGCATCTACTACGGTTGAATTGGGGGTGATGTTTGTGGTGTCCTCTATGCTAAATTTCTGAATGAGACAATGAAATGTTGAGATAAAATCCTTTTCTAAAACTTTTTATTCCCCAAAGAAAATTTAAAAAGCCCTCACAAGATAGATGTTAATTGTTTGTAGCAATATGACAGTCTTTAGATATTCCTATGTTTAAAAGGACATACAGAAATAGTAACTATATAAAAATTGGCTCACTCAACTAATAAGTGTCTTTTCTAATCATCAATACATACATAATCATGGTCACATTTGGGGTTTCCAATGGAACTTGGATAGTACTGTTCAGCAAAGAATGTCCTATCTAGTGACACAAATTTTCTTTTAAATGTACTTTTTTTCTATTTTATGTACATGTTTTCCATTTACCCTATTTTCCAGACTTGATATGCAAAGTAACAGTAGTGGATAAAATTAAAACTTAACAAAGTATGTGAAACAAAAGTCTAGATAGCAGATTTTCCTAACCAGAATGAAAATGCAAGAATTCACATGAGTGCTGTTTTCTTTTTTCTTTTTTTTTTTTGGTTTGTTTTTTGTTTTTGTTTTTGTTTTAACGGGGATGTGCACTTTTTCTGTAGGCACAAAATATACAGCATATTTTCTCATTTCCATCATATGATAGATGCCATTTTCTTATCCTAAAAAAGTGTTTACTTCGTTTTTAGCTATCTTTCATATACCAACACAGAATAAAATTACAGAAACAACTAAGTAAATCCAAGAGAAAATTGCTGTTGTAGAAATTACAACATCTAGCTTCTTAAAACCTCCAAGGAAATCTTTAGAATTGTTTAAAGTCAGAAACCAAAGGTTGCTAAGTACCTGAAGCAGTATTATAATGTAACAAATACCAAGAGAGAATATCGGTAAACATCTCAGACTAATGTAATGATGGTAATAAGCAACAGGCCTGTAGAAAACTTACTTTATCCCAGGAAAAACAGATTGTGTTTTTATTTTATTTTTTAATATTTTTTAAAAATATATCTTTTATTGATGTTTTTTAGAGAGAGAGAGTGGACAGGGATAGAGAGATAGAAACATCGATGAGAAAGATCTGCTGCCCCCTACATGACCCCATAAGGGGATCCAGCCTGCAACCAGACATATGCCCTGACCAGTAATTGAAATGGGGCCTCTTGGTTCCTTGCTCAATGCTCAATCACTGAGCTATACTGGCTGGGCAGATTGTGTTTTTAATAGACTTGTGAGATGAGCAGATGGATCAAAATGCAATAGCATATTTATATCTTTAACAAAATGCTCAATATTATGTTTCATGTATTTTACCTGCTAAATAATTCAAAAGGCAGCTAGCAATATGAATTGTTTTCACATGCACTTAAAACTAAAGCATACAAAAGAGTTCCTACAGACAGTAGCTTTTCTTCTAGTAGGGAGTTACCTACCATAAAAAAAAATTAAATTTAACTTCTGCTGTATGACTATGTGACTTAACCATATACTGATATAATTTTAAGGAAATTGGGAGTCTATAAAAGAGAATCAAGAAAGGACACCATCAACCATGAGGGGATACAGCCATTGCTCCCTATTGTCCCATGGCCTCTTCCACATACAAGATCAGCACATCCTCTGTTCTCTGGAGGAGATTTAGCACAGATGGGCTATTGGTATTTCGCAATTCCATTATTATAATAACCTGATACATTTAAAAATATCTATTGGACAATTATCGAGTACCAGTTCCATTTCTAGACACTGGGAATAAAGTAAGCTATGAGACATAGACCATCCCTCCTGAATATAAACACATTATAGTCTAAATAAGCAAAAACTAAGACAAAAATCTAAACTTTAAATTGATGGGCTAATGGGGGCAGATATAAGATTGGTTGTGAATGGCATTTCAAAAGCAAAAAATGAACTGTATTTGTGATAATACTGTGTAATTCCTGCACCATATAATTTCTTTATTTTACATCAATGCAATGCAAGAAAATTTGGCACCACTTATCCATAATAAAATGAATACAGAAGAAGTGCTTAGGACTTTGAAAATAATAATTACTGGGGTACTGAATTTGGTTCAACCAGCTATGTGTGTGTGTGTGTGTGTGTGTGTGTGTGTGTATGTCAGACACTCTGGGATAGTAATTGTCTACAAAGAGTAATGACTACCACATAAATTTTTCTCTCAAGGACTAGGTGAAAGGTAAATTTTTAGTTAAAATAATGTTATGAATGTTAAGAAGAAAAGGAATGATAGTGTATAGATAGGAAATTGCCATGTATGGGTGTGTGGAGATTTTTCCGGAGTCAAAGATGTCCCTTACTATGTGGTAACTAAGAAAAAATATGTTAGGACAGTAAGTCTATTTTCTGGGACGAATTAGAAAAAACACACAAAATAATAGTATGTGTGTAAGAGGTCATAGAGTTTTATCATTAAACGTAGTACAGGAAAATGAAGCAAATTTAGTTATGTAAGTCATCAACTTTTGGTATTTGTGTTAAGTTTGATATTTATTCTAAGAATGTTGGGAAATTGTTTAACTGTTTTCTTTTACTTTAAACTGAAATGTTTTAATAACTGGGGGTGGGGGGAACAAGCTGAAAGTAGTGAACTCAGAAACACAGTATTTCAGGAAAGAGATGATAAAGTGTTTACATGGAATCAGAGTAGTAGAATAGACAAGGGGCACATATTCCTGGATAGGTACTTAAGAGATAAAATAAATAAGAATTAGTGATGAATTGTATCTGACTCTGGAGCAAGAGAAAATTGAAGAACTTTCTACAACTCTGCCTTAAAAACTATCCTTTTTAAAACATTAAAATATAATTGGTATACAACATTGTAGTAGGCTATAATAACTTCAGGTGTACAATATAGTGATTCAACATTTTTGTACCTTAAAATGTGATCATCCTACTAATTCTAAAATCATCTGCCTATAAATTTATGGCAGCATAATTGACTATATTCCTCTTTACCTTTTTCATCTGTCCCCCACCAACTCACCTCTGGAGACCATACCTTTGGTGTCTATTTCTATGAGTCTATTTTGTTTTGTTTGAACATTGACTTTGTTTTATTTGTAGATTTCACATGTAAGAGAAAGTATATTTTGTTTTGTTTGAACATTGACTTTGTTTTGTTTGTACATTTCACATATAAGAGAAACTATATAGTATTTATATTTATCTCTCTAATTGATTTTACTTAGCATAATATCCTCTAGGTCCATCCATGTTGTCTCAAATGGCAGGTTTTTTTCCCCCTTTTTAAATAATATAATATATAATATTCCATTGTACATGTGTGCCACATCATCTTATGCATTCATCTATTGTAAATAATGCTGCAATGAACATAGAGGTGCCAAGCACTAGTCTTAAGTGTAGTAAATTTGGGTACTTGAGAGAAATAAGTGACAATTGAAGCTTTCCACACTTTTTAGTCTTGTCAGATATTGAGAGGAATGTGGCCTCCTGTCTAGAGTGAGCCTACTTAATTATTTTACACTTCACCATCTACTTCTTTTCTTCAACAAAAAACTTGAGCTTGATCTGGAGGTTGGGTGTCAGTGCAGGAGTGAAGTTTATTCCAGCAATATGTGGAGTGCTTACTTACATGCCCTGTTGATAAATTTCCTGAGAAACTTTTCCTAGATTAAGGAAGCTACGTATACAAACTAAAATGCTATGCTATGAGTTGATTAATAGATTGATCCAATAGCATTTAATATATTTAAAAATATTTTAAAGGATAAATATTATTGCAACAAAAAAACCCTGGGATCCATGGGGAAAAAAAACCCACAAAAAACAAATTAATACTAACAACCAGAAACTGTAAATTTATTAAATTGTAGCCTCAAACTCATCAGCATTACATGGTGTAACCACTAGACAGCAAGGTTTGTGAACATAAGGAACAAACTACAAGCACCTGCCCTGAAAATTCTCAAGTGGAAGGAGTGACCTGAGGTGATTACTGGCTCTGCTGCGACCTTGGTAGATTGAGCTCTAATTTGACCCTCGAGTGACAATTTCTCTGAAGAACAGCAATGAGGGATACATGAGGACCAGCCATTTCCACAGAGCACTGTCAGAGGTGAGCTGGCTTCATGTCAGTGTCAAAAGGGAGAGGAAATTGAATGCATTTTCTAAAGAGTGAAAATCCGGAAACATTTAAGGATCTAACTTATCAGTAGCCAGCCAAGGATCTTCAAAGAGAAAGCACAAGTGAACTCAATGGACTGTCATATATCGAGTACACATAGTGGGTGTATTTTATTTCCTAAGATTCTACAAACACAAAAATTATGTAAATGTGAAGGTGGGTATATTGACTTATGTTAGTTTATGTAAATTTAAATACTGTACTATGTGCAAAGCTTTGTATGATCTTATGTACTTTTACTTTTGGGTCCCATATTTGTAGTAACACAATCATGAAACCAAGGTTGCTAATAGAATGATCTAGATTTTGCCAAAACACCACTTAATTTTACCTCCAATTTTTATTTTCCCTCCTGGGCTATACCCTCTTCTTTCTGTTCAATTAGTCCAAAATGTCCTATTTATCATTTATAGCACATGTCTAATTTCTTTGTGATTATTTTTCATTTTCTGAATTCCTATTTTATTTATTTTTATGGCAGGAAAGTATCTTTTTTCTCTATTTAGATTTTACAGGCTACTCAGAGCTGAGCCATAGTAATTGGTTCTCACTAAATTTTATCTAATACTGATTTAATATCCAGTTATGTGCAAAAGTGGTAACAAAAAAATATCTCCATTCCGCATATCTGGGTTATAAAACATTTAAAAAAATATATCTTTACATTATTTTAAATACTCAAATAATTGGCTCCCATATAAAGTTTCTCAATGAATACTTACTAATTAATTGATTATATACTCCCCCAAAGAAAGTATCCCTACCTTCAAATATTTCATCACTCTAACATTTTTTTGTCATAAATATAAATGTTGTATATGTTTCTTCTCCGGCATACATGAAAAGAAAAAAGGAATAAGAATATTTAACCCTTGCAGTGAATGCTCCCGTGCCCCTGCCAATTAGTTGGGGGAGAGGTGGAGGCACCTGTTCCGCTGTTCTGTGAGTGCTGGCTAATACAGGCAGACATCAGAGATACTGTGGCTTAGGTTCCAGGG
Organism: Pipistrellus hanaki; assembly: GCF_964339955.1. Lineage (NCBI taxonomy): Eukaryota > Metazoa > Chordata > Mammalia > Chiroptera > Vespertilionidae > Pipistrellus > Pipistrellus hanaki. The sequence goes on from NC_140519.1 coordinate 11,740,861, forward strand.
CACTGCAATAAAGAAGATATTGCAATGAAGAGTCACACCATCTTTTTGGTTTCCCAGTACATATGAAAGTTATATTTATTCTCTCCTATAGACTTTTAAATGTGCAATACAATTCTGTTTAAAAAACAATGCACATACCTTAATTAAAAATATTTTATTGCTGCTCAGATGGATGGCTCAGTGGTTGAGCATTGACCTATGAACCAGGAGGTCACAGTTTGATTCCCTCTCAGGGTTGTCACAGGTTGTGGGTAGGAAGTAACAGATTAATGATTCTCTCTACTTATTGATATATCTATATCTCTATCCCCCTCCCTTCCTCTCTGAAGTCAATTAAAAAATACTTTATTGTTAAAATGCTAATCGTCATCTAAGCCTTCGTGAATCTTCTTTCCTGATGGAGGGTCTGGACCAACAGACTTCCAAAAAGAGGCTGCCTTCCCTGCTTGCCCCTCTCCCAGACTTGAACCAGTGACCTACTGACACTTCAGCACAAGAGGTTTGTCTCTCCTTCAAAGGGAAGGATGTGTACAGGTCCACGTCCTTCCTTCACAGAAGGTTTCACCTTCATCGTTACTTTATTCATTTTCCTACTTGGGAGTGTTCATTCCTCCCATCTGCCTGACAGCTCTCCAAAAGAGATAGAGACCACGTCTCTCTTAACCTTACCGTTAAAACACCAACAACGAGTGAGTAAACTTTCAATAAATATGTACTGTTTGTATAAGGAGGACAAAGTAATAATGTAGTTTACCAAAACAGAAGTGGTTTCTCTTGGCCCTGTGTAAACCCAAAGCATGACCTGTCTTTTCTGTCTTGACTTCTTATGTCTAGAGTTTGAGTATGTCCTAGTTTGCCCAGCAGAGTCCCAGGTTATACCTCTATGACATTACCAGTACCTTCTCTGTTTAGTCTGAAAAATATCCTGGCTTGAATAACAAATTAAATGGTCATTCTAGTTATGTCTCTGGAAACCTCTCTTTCCTAGTCTGTTATTTTATTACTTTTTTCTTTGTGACATTATCATCATTTTTGGATGAGTAAAATTTCACCACTTAAAAAGTACAATATCTTACATTACTCACTTAAACCTCTTTAAGTTTATATTTAGCAACTTTAAAAATATACTAATCATGACATTAATTATTTATGACGTGTATAGAGATAGGAACCTACAGAAACTGATATTAGGTGTTCAAATATTTTAAATAACCATGCAGACCAAGTTACTTCATTTTTTGAGTTATTTATGTGTTATTTCCCATCCATTGCATTGAGGATAGGTAATTTATCTAAAGGGAGTTTGGAGAAAGTTAGTACATAGGCAATGTACTTTCTAAAAATTTGTTCTCTCCTTACCAACTTCCTATTTTGATGAGCAAGTTTTAAAATGTGTATATGTAAATTTCAAATATTTAATAAAACATATTAAACTTGTTCATTTAAATTAGGAGTTAATTCTTTCCATGCACACATCCAAACTAATCTGCAAACATTAATCCAAATAAAATAAAGTGTAATTATCATTTTTAGTTGCTTTCAGTGAGTTTTCTTTTTTTCTTTTTTTTTTTTTAAGAATCAGAAAGGAGGACCCATTTCAATACCATCTGAAAATGAAATTTGTTTAATTTTATGTTACCTTTTAAGTAATAATTTGGGTACATACGGTTGAAAATACTAATACTTTGAACAGTTTTTGTTTATTCCAGTTTAGCCATCAAAGCAAAGGAAAACCTATAAAATCATGACAAGGAAATTAGAAAACCAATTAATTCCCTTTTAACAGTGTGAAGATTTCCAGGTAGAAGCCCAACTCCCCAAATACATTGAAAAATTATGTCTTTAATTGAGTTCACCGGAGTCCAATAACATTGACTCTCCCTCTCCCAAAAACTGGCAAGTAAATAAACAAAAACCCTTAAGTCTCTAGTCATTTACACAAAGGTATAGGAGAATTGAGTCAAGTGCCAAGATTACTCATGCCTAAAAAATATTTTCTAAAGCATTCTATTCTAGAGGCCCATTGCAGGGAGATTCCTGAAATAGGGCTTCCTGCTGAGGTCTACACTGCCCCGGCTGCTTCCCTCCCTTCTCCCCTGCCCTTCTTGCCTGCCTCTCCACAGCTTCACTCCCTTCTGCAGCACTTGGCTTCCTTCTATCCTGTCTTTAGTCTTTGCTCTGCTCCTGGATATGCAAAGTAACCACCATCTTGGTTTGGTTAATTTGCATATTTGCTCCTGATTGGCTTCTGGGCATGGCTTGTGGGAATAGCAGAGGTATGGTCAATTTGCATGTTTTCTTTTAATAGGATGAATTCTGCAACTTTAAATAAGTGCTGTTTTATTTATAAAATGATTATAAGGATCAAGTCAGAACTTTAAAACTACAATTCGCTGGCCTTTCTTTCCTCCACAATTGCAAGTAATAGCAATGCTGGAAAATGAGGGACAGCTAACCAGGGAGTGATGAAGAGGAAGATTATCTGTATCTGTCAGAAGCCCTATAACATCTGAAATTATTCAATTTAGTTCATGTGAGCAATAAAACGGAAAAACTAATGGGTAGCGATTTAGTGCACTCTGGGTGTTTCAGTTCATTTGATACGTGTTTTTGTTTTGAATGTTAAATGGTCTTTGTTATGTGAATGGAACGAGCCACTTGGTGACTATGGAGACATTGTTTCTACAACCTGCCAAACATTAGCTGAACAACTGCCATGAGTGATGATGGGGAACTAAGTCCTTGCATGTGCTAAAAAAATATAAGAAATAAACTCCATGTGTATTGCATGGCCTTCCATTCACAGATGGTTAAGCCATTAAAAAGTACTGCACTTTTCCAATCTGCTTCACACTGAGTGGAATTTATGATTACATTTGTAAAATTAACATCTATTCCCCTCTGTAATTCAGAGGCTGACGATCTTGTTTTCAACTTCCAAGACTACAACATCAACTCTTTCTCCTGCTAGTCCTTTATTTGTTCTTTATTTGTTAGTAAGTTAAATAGGGCTTGAAGTGGGGAAATGGTGATTTTAAAAATTGTGTGACATAGGAGGTTGGTAGGTAAGTAATGGATGGATGGAAAGAGAGAGAGAGGGAGAGAGAGAGAGAGAGAGACAGAGATATATGACTAACTACATAGATAAAGCAGAAGATGGAGGGGAAGAGATATATATGCTAATACCATTAGTCAAATCTTGCTAGAGCCAAGGACCCTTTCCTCCTTCCTGGTTCCTCCCATGTTAGGTTTGTAATTTTTTACTTTCAGTGGTCTATTTATATTGGACAAATTGGTTTTATTTACTAGTTTCTTTCTGGCTTTCTTGATCATACAGATGCTTCTACTTCCTATTCAGTGTCTGATTTCACCTGTATATAAAGTGTTCCTCTGAGAACACGGGATTGAAGTTGATTTAATAGCTTCTTATTTAATAGTTGTATAACCTCACATAGGCCCACTTTTCTTCTCTGAGTGCCATCTAACAGGTGAACTTATAGTTATGCTTTTTTTTTTTTTTTACCTCATAAGAAGGTTGTAAGAATTGAGTGGGTAGTAAATGTGAAAATTTTTGTATGGTATGATGTGTACTTAAAATTAAAAAAAAAATAAAGCTCAAAACCATATGCAAGATATGCCTTGAAGGACGTTTCAGTCAATTCAATGTGCCATTCACACACATAAATAATTAGGCAAAGGGTAAAATAATCATTTGGCTTGATTACCTTTGTTTATTAAAAAATATTTTCACATATATTAAAAGGTAGAAATAAACTAATGGAATATTCCATAATGACTGAATTCCTTAATGGTTGAAATGATTGCTTTTAACTAATTTTGATAGAAAAAAATGTATTCAAGCATTCACATTAGAATCACAGTTTTGTTTCAACCCTGGGAATTATAATAAAATGTGATTAGTGTTTCTAATTAAAGGTTGCAATCAGTGCAAAACTTGAATATGGTATACATAAGATTAATTTATAGCAATATATACATAAAATGATACTGATTTTTACAAAGAATCATTATGAATAAATATGTGACAGCACAAGTTAATTTATTCAGTAATACAAGTATTTATTCATTTAATCAAGTAGTTTTTCAAATGTATTTTTCTACAAAGATAAACCTTAAATGGACCACACACTGTTCAGTTTGTATCATTGAATATGAAGACCCTAAATTAAACAAACCATAATATGATTCTGAATATGAAACAAAGGGGAATTAACTTTGATCTTAATTTAATTTGATAACAAACCAAGGTTTAGAACATTACCCAGACATAGAAGAAAATAAGTAGTCATTTGGGAAATTGGGGGAAATGGACAACCTTAATACTTTGAGACCCAAGACATTTGCATACTTTTCAGAAGTGTTTTGAGAATAACAGATATTTGCACATGTTTTTTATATTAAAAACAATTTCAATTGCCAGTTGGAATGTTTGTAATTCCCATACCCTCATAGGTAATGTAAAGTTTCTTGGAAGAAACAGAGATAATCATTCTATGTTTTCAATAATTACAAAAGCCATTGAATGCAGCTTACTTTTCTCAAACTCTTTACTAAGACTAATGTAGAGGATCTGAGGCATTACAAAGCTGTGTAATTTTGTTACTTCTTAGGAAAATAGAAGAGTTTGATTATGCTAACTATCTAGTAGATAAATAAACAATAAAAGCAGAAAGGCTGTACAGAATCTAAAGTGCAATTCAGGTCAAGTTAGTTTAGAAATATGCTCTTCAGTTAAGATAAACTCCTCTTCATACCAGTCATGGTGATAGAGAACTGTAGTGTTTATGGCACATGTTTTTCTGAGATTTGCTTAATGAATTAACAAATTCTATTTTAAATTGGTTTTCTTTTTTTTCAATATTTCTGGAAATTTATTTATAAATTCTCTAAGACCTTGGGAAACGTTATATTTTTTATCAGGTCATTGTATTAATTGGGTGTCCCAGATGAGCCATTAATTCTGAGAGTTTTTCTCTTTGAACCGCCTGAATTAAGACTTGCATATACTTTACATGAAGCCCCTCCCTTCATTTATTTATTTTTCTTTATTGATTAAAGTATTACGTGTATGTGTCCTTACCACTCCTTTCTTGTCCCACCTCCCACCCCACGCCCCTGCTCATGCCTTCACCTCCCCCTGCCTTGTCTGTGTCCATTGGTTATGCTTATATACATGCATACAAATCCTTTGGTTGATCTCCCTTTATTACCCTCACCCTTCCCAACCTTCCCTCTGAGGTTAATTGTTTTTCTATAATTTCTTTTCATATCAATGCAAAATCATTATTTTCTTGAGACACAAGACACTCTTTGGCTTTAAGCTAGTAGTTCAGAAGGTATGTGTGTCATCCTGAAAGTCTTGATAAGTTCTTCCCCAGAGATGATCTGGCTTAAACAAATGGCTTTGGAGTTTTCTCCATTACAGCTCATTAGAGAAGGTCTGCAGATTCTCTGGTATATTGCTAAGGAATATTTGTCCTAACAGACTCAGAACCTCCCAAAGAGTATTCACAGAATCAACTCGGATTACAAATTAGGCTCGTCAGTATAGTAGCCAGGGTTCAGAATGCCATAAGACAGGCAGGTAAAATTTGGTTTAACTAGTAAAGATATTGTTTTAGTTCAGTTGTTTTGAAAGTTGTCTCTGTGGTGCATATTAAAATTATGTGGATTTTAAGTATCTGATCACTTGAAACACTGGTTATTTTTTAAGCTAAAAAAATACAGTTTTAGAAAGAGAAGAAGGAAAAAGAGAGAACGAGAGAGAAGAGGAAAAAGAAAAAGGGAAGAAAGAGGAAGAATAGAAGAGAGTGGGAAGGGAGGAAAGAAGAAAGGAGAGGAGAGGAGAGGAGAGGAGAGGAGAGGAGAGGAGAGGAGAGGAGAGAGAGAGAGAGAGAGAGAGAGAGAGAGAGAGAGAGAGAGAGAGAGAGAGAGAGAGAGAGAGAGGAGGGAAAGAGAGAGAGAGAGAGCGAGAGAGAGAGAGAGAGAGAGAGAGAGAGAGAGAGAGAGAGAGAGGAAGAAAGGGGAAAGATAAGGGAGTTATAAAGAGTATGAAATAAGTTGAGAAGTAAATTGTGAATGCTTTAATTGTTTGGGTCCAAAGGAAATGAAATCCGATTTTTTTAAAGAACCCAGTCTCACTCACTTTGTGCTTTGATCCACTGATTAACATTTGCAACCATTAACTCCCTTTCCTGATGGAGGGACTGTCAGATGGTGCCGCTCCCAGAGCCGGGCCCAGCGTTTCCAGCTGTGGATGCAGACAGATCAAAGCATCTGATGGACCCTCTACAACACAGTCTATCTGGAATACTAATAATAGTCTGTACTACTTGTAAAGAATCAAGTCATTTTTCTCCACTCTTTCAAATAATCAGCGTTTCCTTGTACATGCTATTAATTGATTCAATATGCAGAAGGAATGTCTGAACTTTTCCCACGCCTTACACTTACTCGCTTTTTATTATATACATTAGTCTACCTCGAGAGGTTGTTTTAATTCAAGTCAGGTTTTTTTTTTTCCATAAAAAAAAATAGAACGGGTACTTGTTATGTTTAGCTTTATATGCTATGCATTTTCTTATGTTTTATAATTGTGGGTATATTAGTCATCAACTACCCTCCTCAATTTTGATGCTGCTTAACTTGCTTATAGTATAATTTCATGATCTGCTGTGCTAAGTTTTGAGATTTTTTTACTATAGATATTTTATAAGATTGCTCTCTCGCTGAGACCGGTTTGGCTCAATGGATAGAGCGTTGGCTTGGGGACTGAAAGGTCCCGGGTTCGATTCCGGTCAAGGGCATGTACCTTGGTTGCGGGTATATCCCCAGTGGGGGGTGTGCAAGAGGTGGCTGATTGATGACTCTCTCTCATTGATGTTTCTAGCTCTCTATCTCTCTCTCCCTTCCTCACTGTACAAAATCAATAAAATATATTTTAAAAAATAAATAAATAAATAAATAAATAAATAAATAAATAAAGATTGCTCTCTCCTCAAACCCTTCATTAAGATTTTGAACCCAGTAGTTCAAAATCCTTGCTAATAATTGACAATGATTTTTAGGCTTATTATACTATGAAAGACTGACGTGTTTTTTTTTGTTGGTGGTGGTGGTAGTGGTTTTTGTGAGTGTGTGTGTGTGTGTGTGTTTGTGTTTGTTTGTTTGTTTGTTTTTGTCTGTTTGCTTGTCAATATATTCGTTTGCTTTTGATGTGACTAAAACTATTTGCTTTTATTTTATTTCTAATTTACCTTTTGTATGTTTATAGTTTACTCTCTTCTCAGGAAATTCTACAGATTACTTTTTCTTTTTTACTTAAGAAATAGTTTCTGTTGTCTGAGTATCTTGGGGTTCTGGGCTATTAAAGACTCACCTACAGTTGTGATATATACCTAACATCTTTAGAAGATAGAAAGGTTGAGGGGCCTAACTCTTGGTCAAATAGGCAATTGTTAAACAAGTCAGTTGTGCAAAAGCTGTGTGGTTGAGGGAGAGTAGAATAATAAGGTATTTAAAAACAAGATTTCTTCCCTCACATAGTTTAGCATTCATTTTTTTCTAAGATGATATAAAAGGTCCCTGAGAACTCAATGCAATCATTTCTTGTATAAGCACAGAGCAGGTAGAGCCGTGCCCTTTAAACTTTCTATATGCCTGTGAGTGAAGGGAAAGGATAAGCCTGGAGTGTGATGAACAACTGAAGTCTGTAGGGCTAACAAATGTAATGCCATAAGAAGGGCAGTGACACGGTCTTACTTTGTCATCAAACAGGGTTTTCCATCTTCCCACTACACATTTCTCACAGCTACCCTGTTAACCCAAAAATAAGACAGTGTTTTATATTAATTTTTTCTCCCAAAGTTGCACTAGGTCTTATTTTCAGGGGATGTCTTATCTTTCCATGCGCTAGGTATTATTTTCGGAGGATGTCTTATTTTCGGGGAAACATAGTAGTTTTATTGTTCTCAGTTGACTGAAAGAGTTAGATTCAGTGTTATCCCTCTGGTTGGCATTGCATATATGGCATAAATGTGTGTGTTTTCTTTTGTAGCAAGTATGATAGAAAACAAAATAAAGGAAAAACCACATGGGATTTAGGGAACGCTAAAAGGTTTCCCTAAAATACGGCGGTTTGGTGGGAACTTGGTTTATAATAAAATGCAAGTCTACCTGTGGTTGTTTGTGAGAGTCTATCCGGACTATTGTATTCTATCACAACACTACTTCTAAGGGGCTGCATTTCAAATGTGCTGCTTGTGTAAGTCAGCGGCCGAAAAGAAGTGGTCAGAGGCAGACAGGAGCCAGCTTGCAGGTTTCTCAGTTGGGCGTCTCAGGAATGATCTGAGAGAAACAAAATGTGGAAAGCAAGCAGAGTGTGTTCTGCACACTGATGCTTGCCCATGGCACAAAGGAACACAGACGGAAAGAATTTCTTTTTATTTTGTTTTTTTAAGGTTTCTGTTTTTATTGAGTTTTAAAGAATTCACTTTCCCAAGAATTATACACCTAGGTTTTCAATGTATTGGTATGAAGTCTATTTCTGTTCTATTCATATGATAGATTTAATTTAAACTGTATAGTTACCCATGCTCCTTTCTTCATTTCTAATCATGCTTATTGTAAGTATGATTTCTTTTTTTCTCACTAGTGAGTTTATAAAGAGGTTCCTCAGTATTATAAACTAGAGGCCTGGTGCATGAAATTTGTGCACTCAGGTGGGTCCTTCATCCTTGCCTGCACTCTCTGGCAGTCTGGGAGCCCGTGGGGGACGTCTGACTGACTAAGCCATCAGTTGGACATTCTTAGCACTGCTGTAGAGGCGGGAGAGGCTCCCACCACCACTGCTGCACTCATCAGCTGTGAGCCTGGCTCAGGACTTCTGGCTGAGTGGTGCTCCCCTTGTGGGGCTTCTGCCCCCTGGTGGTCAGTGTTCATCATAGTGACCGGCTGTTCTGCCATTTGGTTCATTTGCATATTAGCCATTTATTATATAGGATATTTTCAAAGACAGCAACAATACAGAAATGTTCATAGTGATTATCTCTGGACGATTTCTGTTATCTTTACTTTCAAAGAATTTCTAAATCCTTTTTTTTCTCAAATTAGTCCAAAGTTTTTGAAAAATATAAATGTAAATGTAGATCTAACACAGTTTTACTAATTAAAAACCTAAAGCGTTGAGTAAATGAACATGCAAATGTTAAATGAATATTAACCCTTGAATTTATAAGGAATGATTGACAGTGTCTGATTGTTATGAAGTGGACTGTATGGAAAATAAATGAGAGTGAATTGGTATGTCTTCAGAATTATCATTCCTTCTACAGCTTTTTAAAAGCAATACACATATGCCTAGTTCTCAAATAATGATGTAGACTTAAAAAACTGCTTCTTTTTATAAGGGTCATCATTTTTTCAGAGTTGAAAAGAATTCTCCTTCCAAAGTAGACTACATTTTTATCATAATTCAATACCTTGATATTTTAAAAGTTGTTAATATAATAAATATTTGATTATTGTACAAGAGAGCCTATTATAGTATTACCGTGGATAATACATAATGGAAGAGATAATATACATCTAATCAAAGTCAAATCAAAATTAATATTGCAATACTCTTTTGAGACTCATCTCTTATGTATGTTAATATTATGTAATAGATAATAAAAAGAGAGCAGGAACAATTTACATTTTGGAAAAAGCCTTGAAACATTCTGCATTATTAAATTAGACAAAATTAATTCTTATGTTGTCTCATAACAATGTAAAAATATTTAAAGACAATGCTGTCAGGAGACAAGTATTCTGATGAGAGCGGAGAGCATAAATAAACATTCTGCACAAAGTGGTGTCTCCCATAGCCAGATGTTATCATAAATGTAGCAATTTTAAAATAATTGTATTCGAAGATGTGCTCACAGGAAAGATAACCAAAAACTTGAAATTGCAAGCTCTTGGAAATTAAGCACTTCATATTTTTATTGTGCATTCTCTGAGGTAATTATCTTTTATGATATATTTCAGAGAAAGCTGATAACCAATGGGACAGTTGACCATTAAAATAGGTAGACTTGTAGACATTTGAAGAACTATTTTACTCCTAACAGTCCTATTTATTGTACATTTAATATGTGTTTATCACATATCTATGAATGTTACCATGTATGAAACCATTTGTCACCACAATCTTAGAAGATAGACGCTAGTTTTACTCCCCATTTTACATTTGAGCAAAGGTAACAAAACTTGCCAACATTAGCACTAGGTTTCAGTCAAGTACTGGCAGCCTGGACCCTGGGGTTCTGCTCGGAACAACAAAGCTACAGAGGGTAAGAGTCATGGAATTATTGTCCATCTAAAAGAAGAAAGCTTGGGCTAGCATTTTTTGTCTGTTCCTTAAGACACTCAGAAGATGGACTCATCAAATTTGCAAAGACAACATTGTTGAGTAAACTGATATAATAAATACATTCTTAAGTTGAATGTTTGAGATGAACTTAAAATTAATTACAATAAGCACACTTTAAAAATTCTAAGTGTGAACATACCCTGTAGTCTTTTTAAAAAGATAGTGCCATAAGAGACCCCAGCCTCGGTGCCCTCTTCGAGATCAATATTCAGTCAGCTGTCCACAAACAAAAGCAGCTCTGGGAGAACCCTGGGGTCCAATTAATAAACATCAGCAACACAGTGAGACAGTAAGAGCAAAGCATTCTGCTGCATTATCCCATCTCCCAAGGCAGCACTGCTCAGGGCCACAGGATTTTGTATGCTATTTTCCATGTGTTTCAAATGCCTCTCAGATTCCTGGGTCTTTCCTGGCTCTCATTCTCGACAATGCTGTCTCCTAAACATCATGCAGAGAGCTCTGAGTCTATCAGTGTGTGTGTGTGTGTGTGTGTGTGTGCATGCACACATCTCAGAAGACTACCTAATGTGGGAAAAGGTAAATTATCAAGCCCATAATGATTTCATAACCAAAGGCCCCGTGCATGAATTCGTGCACTCCGAAAGGAATTGTGGGCCGTGATGCTGCAGTGAACACAGGGGCAGGTCTTGGTCCATCCTCCATGCCCCTGCCTGGCCCCTCCTACCCCTGGGTCCCTTCTCTGCCAGCAGCCCCTGCCTCTGCTGCTCCCAAGCACTGAAGGTGCTGGCCCCTCTCACACCCCCACAGAGCAATTGGACCAGTGCCAGCAGCTGGTGTGAGTTGGGCCTGTGCTGTCAGCAGGCAAGCAGGGGCAAGCAGCGGCTCTGGTGCTGGCTGCAGGTGCGAGCGGGGCCAGTGCCGGCAGTGGATATGAATGGCGGCTGCTGCCCTGATTGTCCTTCAGGAGCAGGGGGAGGTGGAGAAGCCCTGAGGAGCTATTGGGGCTGGCAGCCAACATTCGTACCCATTGACAGCACTGAGCAATCGGGGCCATTGCCGGGTGCTGGCAGCGGGTTTGAGCAGGGCTGGTGCTGGCAGCAGGTGCAAGCACCAGGTAGGACCATGGCACATGGGAGCAAAGAATTTTCAGTGACCACCAGAGGCTCACCCTGATGACATTGACCAGCACCCCGATTTGGTCTGGCGCCCTTGCTCACCTGCTCCACCATCCTGCCACAGCCAATGCCCACCATGTTCCGCACTCTGCCACCTGCTGCTGATGCCCATCATGTTCCACGCACGGCCCCTGAGAGTCAGCATATGTCATAGTGACTGGTTGTTCAGTTGTTCCACCATTCAGTCTATTTGCATATTAGGGTTTTATATAGATAGATGATAGATGATAGATAGATAGATAGATAAATAGAGATATATGTAGCCCTTACTAGTCTGTTGCCTTTGAAAGTCCACAAGAACCAAAATAGTTTCATCATTTTGTGTTTAGTGTGAACCCAAAACATGTATTTATACTATTTAGTTTGGAAATGACTAAAAAACTAGTCCACTGGCTGCGGCATGAAGCAGACGTATATCCTGGCAGTGTTGAGCATTCAGATAAACCACCTTTCACAGGAGTGAACAGAGACTGGACAGTGTGGCTGGCTGACATTCCCTCAGCCTCAGTATCCTGCTTGGGCTAGGTTGGAATAAAAGAAAACTCTGCGACAGAAGCAGCTCCCACCTCTACCGCTGTTCATGGCCTTGATGTTGGAGAAAGGAGTTATTTTGGTGCCTGTCATTGACTTCATTGGAAGATGCATCATCTCCTACCCGTCACTAAGGTCAGCAGAAGGAAATGCACTGACTGACGTAGGTCTGGATGACAAGGTCTAAGTGTCATAGATCTGGGAGTGAGGGCAGGAATCAGCTCTACTCAAAACAGACAAACTGAGTGAGCAGAGGCTGGGTCACCAAAGCTCAAACCATAACCTGTCACTTTAAGAAGAGAAGGTGAGGATCGGGTGGCAAGAACCATGAGTATCTACATTTCCCGTCACACATAGGGGACTCAGCAAATGTCTGTGGAATGAATGAACAAATGGCACCTCATAGAAAGTCATGCATTTAAAATATCATTGAAACCTGATACAGTCAATAACATGCAGCAAAGGATATAAATAAGTGTATTATACAATGAAAAATATCAAAGAAAGCTTAGACATGAAACAGAAACCTTGTAAAAATTATTCATATATACAAACTCTATAAAATATTATCCATTAAAGTGAATAAACCAATATTTGGCTTCAAACAACTTTATATAGAGAAATAAAATATAGTATGGTCTTTCCGGAGAGTAATAGGCAATATGTAAAAGGAGAGAGAAAACCTTTGAAGCTGTAATCCCACTTTGGTTATAATATCCAAGGAAAATAATTCCAAATGAATAAAATATTGCAATATACCACTATATTAATAGCTATCGTGTGTGTGTGTGTGTGTGTGTGTGTGTGTGTGTGTGTGCAGCCATGCACCACATAATGCCTTTCTGACCCAAGCCAGATTGCATATATGATGGTGGTCCCATATCATTATAATAGAGCTGAATGTCCTATAAGAAACCAAAGAATATCTGATTCAGAAGGGATTTTTTTTTCCTGTGATGGGAGTGATATCTGTGGTGCTTGGCAGTAGATTCCCTCTCACTTACAGCACCTCACTGTTGAGCAAATAGATTCCATCTGATCAGTCTGTCACTGGCTGGTGTCAGTCAGAGGAGCCTGTCCCGTCCACACTGCATATTCTGAGGGTGCCATGGCTTTCCCAGGGCTAGCCAATGATCCTCAGAGCACACTGCTGCAAATTCATTGTTGAGGACCTAAGAGTTTTCACAGGACACAGGTCCACAGGCGCTACCTTAACAAGGATTAGGATCCATTGTCACCGTAGTGGAGGTGTTCTGTGCTAGTGTTGAGTTAGTCTGTACTTTGGAAATATTTATAATTCTTAATGTTGTAAAGCGATAGTTTTATTTTTTTCCCCATCAGTTCAATGCCAAAGAGAGCCCTTTCCACCAGATAGGGTCAATAGGAGCAAAAACAATATCCAAAGTCACACATTGAGTCCTCAGTTCTACACCTTCTCCATGTTAAACACCCTCTTTCTCTTTATGAATACCATGAAGTTCCTTAGTCTGATCACTGCCCCAACATGCAAATGCACATGGCCATGCCAATCTCTCTGTCCCATTAGCTTTCCATCCTGGTTTCTCACTCCTGCTGACCCCTGGCCCCCATTCACTCCCTCCCGGCAGTCCCTGTAATGGTGACCTATTCCTCCCCCAGCCAGTTTCTCCTCCACATTCCCAATCCAGCCAGACCACATCCCTGTTTAAGGAGCAACACTGTACGTGTTCTATTTCTGAGCCTGTGGGAAGGAAACAGGGGGAGGGATTGTGGGAAAGTACCTATAAAGTCTACAGTAGTACATGGTTATGCCCAGGCCTTCCCATTCACTCACCACTCACTTGCCGACTCACCCAGAGAACTTCCAGGCCTGCAAGTTCCATTCATGGACCTGCTCTGTTTAGGTACATACTTAGCCATTATGTTTCTGCTGCCTACATATTCAGTATGTGGTGTGCTGTGTGGGATTTGAGCACAGGAGCAGTAGGCTGTGCCATATAGCCTTGTAGTGCAGTATGCCGTGCCATCTCTGTGGAAATACACTCTGTGATGTCTATACAATGAAGGAGTCCCCTAACGATGCAATTCTCAGAATGTATCCCCATCATCATGGCTCTTGACCATTTTTTCTTTATCCATGCGTCTGTCCTATCAAACACTCGGGTGTTCCCATTTCTTGGCTGTTGTGAATAATGCAACAACGAATACGAAAGTGCAGTACTTCTTGAGATACTGGTTTCATTTTCTTTGGCTAGCATACCAGGAATGGGAAAGATGGATCATGTAGTCAGTTCTATTTTTAATTTTTTGAGGAACCATGTTGTTTTAGGTACTGGCTATACCAATTACTTTACCACTTGGAGTGTATCAGGGGTCCCTTTTCTTCACATCCCATCCAGCACTTGTTATTGTTTGTCTTTTGGATAATACCCATTCTGACATTGTGAGGTGATACCCACTGTGGTTTGTATTCACATTTCCTTGATGGTTAGTGATATTGGTCACTTTTTCATGTACCAGTTGACCACTTGTATGTCTTCTTTGGGAAAATGTTTAGTCCGGTCCTTTGCCCATTTTTTTTAATTGGGTTATTTCTTTTCTTGCTATTGAGTTGTTTCAGTTCCTTCTATATTTTGAAAATTAAACCCTTATCATATATATGTTTTGAAAAATATTTCCTCTCAACAAACAGTGTTCTCATCACTCTGTTCAATGTTTCTTCTGTTGTACAGTGGCTTTTTACTTTTTAATTGGATACAACTCCATTTGTCCATACTTTGCTTTCCTGTGCTTTTGGTATCACAGTCCATCCTTGCAATTAATAGTAGGAACTAAATTGACTGATCCATTTTCTTTAATTTTAAATTTATGTATTTCATTGAGAAAACTTAATCAGAAATTACCACTTTCAACATGTTTAATCATTAACATAACATATTAATTCATATTACTTAGTATAACAATGCTGACTACATATTGGATAGAAAGGATTAGATATAATAAGTAGATCACAAATCTTATATCTCTCATGTATGTATATGTATGTGATATTGAGAACAACCAATTGACTACTAGAGGAATAGTTGAATATGAGGTGTTTATTTAAAAAAAAACATATGTGTTTTAAATTGCAGTTTGAGGCCACATTTATAGCTAATAATTTTGTTTTTACAGTTTCTGACTTTAAAATTATAAAATATTTGTAGATATTTCCCAAGGTGGCTAGGAAAAAATAAAACTAATTCACATTCAAAATGTTACTTTTATCATATAGCTTAGTATTTTTTTTCCTTTCAGTTAGATGAAAGAGAATATTTGAAAGAATATACACAAGATTTGAAGAAAGTTTCTTTAATAAACTAAATTTTAAGGCATTTTATTTAACTAAATCTTAAAATAGCGTTAGAAAACAGAACTCAAACAAAAAATTCTTCAAAAATATAATCCTCAATGTATATCACTGAATGCTGATTTGATTGAAAGGAGGTATCTACCAGGGGGTGAGGGCATGGGAGGGGTTTTTGGGGGGCAATGGGGTGATAAGGACACATATGTAATATCTTAATTTAAAAAAAGGGGGGGTGTCTAATAAACTCAGCAAGAAACATAAATTACAAGACCACATCAAGACTAGGCAAAAACATGGATTGCAACAGTTAACTTCAGAATCTAAAAAGACATTATACACCCCAAGCCCAAGAGATAGAGTTTTGCAACTTCTTTAGTTGATAATATTGCTTTTATGATACCGCGATACCCACTTGTATTGAATCCATATATATAACATTCTTAAAGCTATCAATCAAATTTAAATGTCTGGCCCCAAATCCCCCAGGCTCAGTCTTACATTTCTCCACATTTGTCAAACCCGTTTATATTGAATTTCCACTTACACGAACCTATTGGTTTCCCCAGTAATGCCATGTTTTTATAGGCTCTGTCTCTCTACTTCCTGGTGCCGTGGAGAGGAGGCCGAACATGGAGCAGATGCTTCCAGTGCGCTTCTCTACAAATATCGAATTACTTTGTTTTATCGAAATTTCTGTCTGTTCCTTGGAAATTAGATATACAGTAAGCTTATTTCATTTTCTATAGAGTTAGAGCAAATAGTTGGCTGAAACTGTGAAGATACTAAAGCTTAATGAAATATGTAACTTCTCTCTGTCTCATCCTGATTTTAATTGTTAGTTTTTAAAAATCTTGCAAGTATTTTAGGATAATTCTTCTCTTTTTAGAAAAATAAAACAGTGCACAAATTTACTTTCATTTTAGATGGTAAATGTGTGTTGTTTTTAATATCCAGGACATAAATTGCAGAGTCTATCTTGGGGCTGTTTGGCACCAGAATCCACAGAGAGACTGTAAAAGACATGATCTTGTGAAAGTATGGATGTTGATATTACCATGTTTTTGTTGTTCAAGCATTCTAGGTCAGTCACAGAAATTTACTTTTATTACATCGAAAGAAGGATTCTTTCTGTTGTTCCATTTTGTCTGATTAGAAGGAAAATTTTTTTTGAAGTTTCCTAGGTTTGACTATGTGGCTTTACTATTCAGAAGGAACATCTGCAATTGAATTGGGTTTATTGGATATCATTTGCATTTTTCTTTGATTTCCATAGAAGGAGCCATTAAAAATCTGTTTTAAGGATAAATCACATTGAAGAATAATGCATTATATAAAGAATTATCTATTTCTAGTAAGTAAATACATTAGGAGACATTGTGAACACAGTTATATTCTAAATACTGAGCTATATTCTAAATACTGAGCTTCTGATAAAAGAGGAATAAAACAATTTAAGGGCGAATAACATTCCTGTTTATAGCCAACATTTTGCAAACTGTGTTTTATGAGGTGTTTATCATTGTTCTGTGAAAGGCTTCCTAATTGTTTACCTACTAAAACAAAATTTTTATGTGACTTTGAGAAGTAAAAGTTTCAGAAATATTCTATAATTATTAAAACTAATGATTATGAGGAACATCATTTTTTATTAATGTGTTGTAGATATTGAAGATTTCTAGAGATCACTTAGCCCATCTCCCTGGAACCTCATCAGTTAAGATTGGCTGAGAGAGGGTTACGTAGAGCTATAAAAATTGTCAAAGGATAGCTACATATCATTCTATGCTAAAGAACTAATTAGTCAGAACTTATTGTTTGGAATTCTGCTTCCATTTCTTGACAAGATTCTTATTCATAATTTACTTAATTTTTTTTTAAATTCACACAATAGGGATAAAAATTATATAATGATTGTACTGAGGAATAATGATGTATGAAAATGATGTATGAAATTATTGAAAAGAACTCAAATCAAAATATGTGAATATGTATAAATATAAATATTTATATGGGTAATACATATTCATAAATATCACAATGAGCAACCTGTGAAATAACATATATTAAGTAGAATTGAGAATGTGAGACTATGTATATTCTCCCACACACATATAAAAACAGAATATTCCCAGTGAAAAAAAATATACATAACTGAGAACATATATCTATATACATGTATATAAATGTGTACATATCCTTACTTATACTTCATGTATTTTATTCACAGATTGCTCATCAGAATATTATATGAGCATATGTTACCTATGTAACTATTATACACAATTCTGAGATTATAAAGATCTGGTCATCATATAAGGATATTTACTAACATAATTCTTATAAGACTGAGAATTCAAAAATTTTAGTCTGCTTAAAATTATTTACTCCATCCATTATATCTGTATCTCTAATTGCTGGACAGTATTTCCAGAAACTAGGAACATACCACACAATTTTTCTATAAAGATAAATAGCAAGTATTTAAAAAGTTGCAGGATTTATTGCAGTTAATAAAATGAAATTGGATGAAATATTCAAATTATAGTTGAAATCATTCACAAATGAGGATCTAACTTATTTATACAGGTTAACATACAAGGATAATACTGGAAAAAAATTATAGCAATTGATGGTCATCAAATGATCCATAAAAATAATTCATAAAATTAGGGAAACTTTTAATATTCTTTAACCTTATTTATAATCATACTCAAATTATCCTTAAATTTAAAGACAATGTGAAATGTAATTTGCACTTAGCACAATTTAGTTGAAATATGTGTATATATACTCAAGTCAAAACTTCTTTTTTTTATTTTTATTGTAAGACTTAGCACTGGAAACTTAAATTTTGTTAAATACAAGGTGAAATAAACTTATTTTAATATATTTTTATTTGTTTGTTTGTTTTCAAGATAGGCTCCCAGTAATACCTTTTATTTTCCATAATTTATTAAGAAACTTTTCATACCCATAAGTAACTTTGCAAACTTTCTTATACAAATTATACTCTAGTAGTAAAGATCTTCAAAAATTTTGAACTCAGTTTAGGAAATGCTAACAAGTATTGTAGTATGCCAAATCTCATGAATGAGAAACTATGACAGCTTTGTGTTTATTTTAAAATGACTGCTTCTAAGTCCATTGATTCATAATCACATAACATCTATGAAGTGCCAACTACTGTCTGTAATGGAACTAAGTGCAGTAATGGGAAAATAAGAATATATAAAGTCAGTGCTACACTGGTGGAACTTTATAGCATGCAGATGAGATTGACATATAAATCACACTTTGATTCAAGCTATCAATAGAAATGTACAAATAACCATGTGAGCAATAGAGGATGGCTTTTTTATGATCTAAGAACAATGTTCTCTCATATAATTCAAAGATCCAAAACCAGGCCTACCCCATTAGTTAACTCTATATACAATTTAGTAATTTATTCACTCAGCAAACACTTTGGGCATCTTTTGTGTGCAGGAGACACAGACACGAAATTACATTATAGTGTGATAAATTCAAGAACATAGCCAACTAATTAGCTCTGCTGCAAACAGTAGCAAGAGGCCCCAGCGAGGAGGGAGAGGAGGGTTTTGAACAGTCTCTGGAAGAACAAGCTCTCTAGACCAGGGCTAAGGGGCTACAGAAGAGGATGGAGACTGGGTCCTGGGCAAATGAGGAGCCATGCATGTAAAGAAGGGATGTGAAAGTTCAAGTGTTTAGAAAAGTTTTTTACCCAAAATAAAAATTAAGACATTATTTTCAAGAAAAAGTTCCCTAAGCAAAATTTATACTTCCTTATTCCTTCCCAAGTTATAAATCTCACATTAAAGATGTATAAGAGATTGGATACAAGCACAGTGACCCAATTACCATGAACTATACATTTTTAAAATAGCATAAAATAGATGATATTAATCTTTTTTTATTTTTAATTGAGATATAAGTGACATAAACCAAGCTAGTATTGTGCTCAGCTCCATGATTTTTTAAACATATATAAGCACTCATGTAACCACTGACCACATCATGTACACAGCATTTTCAGCATACCCCCTTCCTTATGCTTAATCTCCAATTCACTACCTACCTACCCAATGTAATCATTAGTCTGACTTCTATTACCATGGATTAGTTTTGGCTGTTTATGAAGTTCATTTAAATAAAATCACATGGCATGCATTCTGTTATGCCTGGCTTCTTTCAAACAAAAGTTTGTGATTCATCATTATTATGGCATATATCGGTACTTTTGTTTTTCATTTAATTTGTGCTATGTTCCATCTTGTGAATATATCACAGTCTAATTATCTTATTTCATGTTGATGCCCATTTAGGTTATTTCCAGTTTGGGGCTTTTAGAAATAAAGCTGATGTGAATATCTCTGTAGTGGATATCAGCATACATTTCTGTTGGGCATATACCCCAAAATGAAATCCTAGGTCATGTTTAGCTGAAGTAGGTATTAAATGTCGCTATTTGGCAAGTTAATTTTTTCTTCTAGCAAAACAAATAATGCTCATGGTAACTGCATTAGTTTACTAATGCCACCATAACAAAATACCAGAATGGGTGGCTCAGACAACAGAAATGTATTTTCTCACCGTTCTGGAGGCTGGAAGTCTGTGGTCAAGGTGTTGGCAGGTCTGGTTTCTCTGAAGACTCTCTCCTTGGCAGCCTTCCCTCTATATCTCATGTGGCCTTTGCTATGTGTAATTTTGCTGAAATGAGCTACTGCACAATGGGGACACGTTCTGAGAAATGCGTTGTTAGGTGATTTCTTCTTTGTGCAAACATTTATAAAATCATAGATGATACAATCTACTACACACTGAAGCTAGATGGTATAGCCCATGGCTCTACAGAGGAAGGAAAATACTTTTCCCTCTACCCTTTTGGATTCTTGGCTGATGCATCCCTGGAATAAGACAGATTAAGGGGAATAAATGTTTCCACCACACCTCATCCTCCCTGTGGGTCCCTGGAATTGCTTTTCCTCATGACACCACAAGAACCCCACTTCCACCGGCAATAACATTTTTCTGAGCTCCTAACTCCTAAATCTCTTAAATTTCCCCAAATTATGTGCTTCTATTGCCTACTCTTTCTACCTACCCTCGCTCTGTGGACCCAACAAGGTCTAACTTCTCTCGCCAGCTCTCAGATCCCTCTTCTCCCATTCTTCTGATGGAAGAACTTTATACAGTCATGGGCAATTGCTCTAATTGATTAAATATTTCCTAGTGGACAACACTCTTCATTCACATATTAAAATACCACGTCACAATAAAACTAATCACCAAACTTTAAGAAGTGTGTATTGTAGAGCAGAGCTAACCTCAGCAAAAGGCTTCAGAAAGTGTCCAGGGATATTCGGATCAATTGAATTTTTAACCTATCAATAGATCTAAAGGTTAGGTGGGAATTGATTGGGTAAGAGGGTTGCATGTATATGAAGTTGTCCTTCATTAGGAGGAGGCTGGTGACTTTGAGAGGGCCAAGTGTGACTGTAGGGTAAAAAGCAGTGGGGAAAGATGTTAGGGATGAGGCTGTTGAGAAAGGTAAAAGTGATATTATGCGGTACCCTAATGTGTATGTTATCAATTTTGATCTTTGCCTTAAAAATAATTGAAAATTGTTAATGGTTTTCATCAAATTGGATATTCTAAATGATCCTTAAATGAGAAGGTGTTAAGGAGTGCCCAAAGCAGATGCTGAGGAGCCAGAGACCTTTGGTTGTTGTTAGTTCCTTTCTAACAGAAGTAATAATACTTTGGCTGCAGATTGATGAAATCTGAGCGCATACCAGGTGCCAAACAGGAGGTACCTTTCTGCATTGTTCCACTGAATTTTCACAGAACAACAAGCTTCATGTTAAAGGGGAGGAAAATGAACGAGAGATTATAGAATTCAAATCCAGGCGCTCTGCAGCCAGAGCGCATAGGCTCAGCCAGTGCAGTGTTGTGTAATTTCCTTCCCCACACCCTTATAACCAATAGCAGGCATGAGAAAGATGGCTATAAAGAATGAACAATAGAAGCTATAGACAACATAATCTGTCTTTATGTAACTATTGTGTTTCCATTTAATCAGAATTATCTATTTATACATTCAATATTATTTTGTATTAGTTCTATTCCTGTAACTATTAAAACATCCAGAATGCAAACCTAATTATACTTAATACAATATTTACTTGAACTTGCAAGCTTTAATTTTTGCTACTTTATCTATTTGAAAAATACAATGATATAGTACCTATATTAGTAATAATCTATTTTTAATATCAAATATTTTCTAATAACTAATATTTAAATCAAATTACTAATTTTGAGGACTTTGCATATTTTATTACTCCATTCATTTTTTGAAGAATTCTACAATCTACACTATTAAAAAATAATTATATTCCACATATTATGTTGAACACTCACCTCCCTATAAATAAAATCATTTACTTTTCACAAAATCACTCTATATTACTATACTGCTCATTACTTCCAAACTCATTTAGTGCAGGTTAAAGATATAATTTCCTTTCAAGTTTAAATAAATAGAATGCTAGAAGAAGTCCAACATGTTGTGAATTAAATTATCCTTTATCATAAATGCCTTGTATTATAAAATATTTAGAAGTATCAGAATATGTCCTTTTGCCATTTTAACTACAATCCATAAACACAGGTTATAGGATCTCTGAGGTGTTCCTGTTCAATATCAACAATTGAAAATTAACCACATCTGCTGGTGGTGAATTTTCTCCCCATGAAGTCTCTCTTAGTTTTCTAACTGGGTTGTGTGGAGGCTGGAACTTTCCTTTTAGGATGTAGCTGGTTTCCTCCCTTTTCACTTTGGGTTGAAAAATACTCTCCTATGTAATAAGGAACTAATATGCTAATTAGAGTGAACAGCACTGGAAGACCGTTTGGGCGACCTTCTGGACAGCCATCCGGGTGACCTTCCATACAAAGCCCGGGCTGTGAGGGCCGGCTGAGGCAGTGGGGGCCACGAGGGCTGAGCCCCTTGCATGCATTCCATGTACTGTGCCTCTTGTGAATTTATATTTGACTTTGAAAAACTCTAGTAGAAGAAAAATGCTAAAAATACATTGAGTGAAGTTAATAATAAAGTTTTATAAAACCTTTTACTAAGAGCCAAATATTTTACAATTGATTTAATAGTTCCAGTTGTAATCCAACTCTATAGCATAATAACTCAATTTCTGGAAGTTTTCTAATTCCATTTACACACACACACACACACACACACACAGGCGCATACACATACACTCACACTCTCACACACAAAACAACCATCAGGTCTTCTCTTTAAAAAAGATGTAAAATATGTAGAAAGGAATATAGAGCAATCCACACACAAGGAAGAAATGAAAACATTCTGTGACAGTTGCATCAGATTTTTTGATACCAGTAACATTGTAATCCTCCATGTTCTCCTGTCCAGTCTTATAAGCATGCTTTTATATTTTGTTAATATAAATATCACAAAAGGCATATCTAGATATGTATATTTATGATTTTAGTTGACATAATTTCAAAACCGTATAAAATGTTTTACACTTTATTTAATTATTTCAATATTATGCCTGAGACCAATGTTGATATGCATAGCTTGGGTTTCTAAATTTTTAAAAATATATATTTCTTTATTGATTTCAAAGAGGAAGGGAGACGAAGATAGATATAGAAGTATCAGTGATGAGAGAGAATCATTGATTGGCTGCCTCCTGCATACCCCCTACTGGGGATCAAGCCCACAACCCAGGCATGCGCCCTTGGCCAGAATTGAACCTGGAACCCTTCAGTCTGCAGGCTGATGCTCTATTCACTGAGCCAAGTCAGCTAGGACTGGGTTTCTAAATTTTGATGGGTGTATACTATTCCATTGTTTGGTTATGCTGTGATATGCTTCTGTTTCTCTTTTGATAGATATTGAGTTGCAAGGCTTCAATAAGAATCCTTGTACATGTCTTTTTTAGAACATACAGTAAATATTCTGTATAGTATTTTCTTATGATATACCCATAAGTATAAATTTTAAGTCACAGGCATACACATTTCAAAAATGCATACTAAATTGTTCTCCAGCACTATTATAGTAATTCCACCAGTTCTTTTTTTGTCAATGTCTTGTTAATTTTCTTGACATTGCATTGTCTGCTTTGTTTATTTGGCTTTCTTTATATGTGAATCTGAAAAATATAAAAATAAGAAATCAATAAAGACCATGTTTAAATTTGTAATAAGAAATTTCTACAAAAAACATATACATAATACATAAACACAGACAACAGTGTGCTGATAGGCAGATGGAAAAGGGGAGGGTGTGAGGTAAGCAAAGTGGGGATAAATGTGGGCAGAAAGAGACTTCGCTTTGGCTAAAGGGGACGTGGTGGAGTGTGCAGATGATATTTTGTTGAGCTGTACACTTGAAACCTGTTTGGTTTTTGTGAACCAATATCACAAATTCAACTAAAAAAACAATATGGTAAGTTCAACTAAAAAAAACAACAACCAACAACTCAAGAAATTATTACATTCACTGGATGTATTCATCCATTATAATTCTTTTAATACTAGAGGCCCAGTGCACAAAATGCATGCAAGGGGGGGGGGGGGTTGTCCCTCAGCCCGGCCTGCACCCTCAATCTGGAACTCCTCAGGGATGTCTGACTGCTGGTCTAACATCCCTCTTGCAATCCAGGACTGCTGGCTAATAACCACTTGCCTGCCTGCCTGCCTGATCACCTCTAACCCGTCTGCCAGCCTACCTGATCACCCATACAGCTGGCCTGATTGCTCCTAACTGCCCCTCTGCCAGCCTGGTTGCCCTTATCTTGGCCCCTGCCGGGCTGATTGCCTCTGCCTTGCCACCTGCTGGTCAGATCACCCTTAACTGCCTCTGCCTTTGCCCCCAGCCTAAGCCATAGTCTGACCTCCCTCTGCCGGAGGTGACCTGGCTTATTATGGAAGGCTCTTTCCCCATCAGCCCTCCATTGCTGCCACTGGCAGTCACCATGGCTTCCTAAGCCTCAGGCCTCACAGCTGTACAAATGGCTGCCTGAGCCTCAGGCAGCCACTGGCATCCGGATAGCTGCCTGGAAGATGTCCGCCCTAATTAGCGTATTACCTTCTTATTAGTATAGACTAGAGGCCCGGTGCATAAAATTTGTGCATGGGGGGGGGGGGGGATTCCCTCAACCCAACTTGCTCCCTCTCCAATCTAGGACCTCAGGGGATGTCCAACTGCTGCCAGTTTAGACTTTAAACTGGCAGTCGGACATTCCTCTCACAATCCTGGACCTAACTGATCACCTGCCTGCCTGTCCTAACCACTCTGCATGCTGGCCTGATCCCCCTAATGTCGCTCCCCTACCAGCCTGGTCACCACTAACTGCCCTCCCCTGCCGGCCTGGTTGCTCCTATTAACTTTTTTTTTTTTTTTTAAATCTTATCCCCTTTATACACAATTGTATTTGAGTTCCTTATTGGCTTCTCCCTCTCACATACTTTTTCTCTTTCTTTTATGCAAGACTTTTCCTACTGACTCATCATTTATAGACTTTTCTTTCCTCCTTATTTCCTACTTCTGTTCCATCATCCTTCTTCCCATCTTTCTCCTACCCTCCCTCCCTCCCCACATTCCTTCTTTCCTTTATCTTTACCCCTGTCCTCCCTCCCTTTTTCCTTCCTTCCCACCTTAATATTTTTCTTCACTCCCTCCCGCAGATCTGCTTTGCTCCCTCCCCCATTCCTTTCTTCTCCCTATTCTTCTATTAAGCTCTACCAGCTCCTCTTTAAACTTTTCTTCTCTCTCCTGACTTCCCTCATCCTTGCACACTTCCCTTTCTATACTCAGGATAGCAGTGGTCTGCTACAAAGTAACTCACATTATGTCATTCAGCTGCATAAAGTCCTCCAGCTCCCTCAAAGGCAAGTCCCGAGGTCTTGCACGGTGTTCAAGGTCTTACCCAACTTGCCTCCTTTACCTGTCAGATACAATGTCTCCACTTCCCTTCATGCAGCTGCAGCCTCATTGCCGCCTTCACGGTTCATAGGACACCAACTCATTCCCACGTGGTTCCGTGTTGCCGGACACGTCCTCCAGCTTCCTCAGGCTCTGCTCCTGTGTGCCACTTAAGTCTTTCCTCAAAAGCACCTCAAACATGCTTTGGAGCCTCTATATTTACAATTTCAACAACCTTCACACACAGTGCACCCAAACTATTATATCCCCCTTTCCTTCCCATATTTTTCTTCTTAATTAACTGAGCGGGACCTATAAATACGTCAAACATAAACACTATCGGGAACGGGTAGGGCATATGAATACGTCCTTGAAATATATGTTGCGCCCCGAGAAGGACGGTATATATTTTTTGTAATCTTTTTTTAAAAAAAAATTTTATTGATTTTTTACAGAGAGGAAGGAAAGGGGAGGGATAGAGAGTTGGAAATATCGATGAGATGAGAGAGAAACATTGATCAGCTGCCTCTTGCACACCCCCCACTGGGGATGTGCCGGCAACCAAGGTACATGCCCTTGACCGGAATCGAACCCGGGACCTTTAGGTCCGAAGGCCGACGCTCTATCCACTGAGCCAAACCGGTTTCGGCTATTTTTTGTAATCTTTATCATTGTTTGTAAAATTTATAATGTTTTAATTCGACGTCTCCATTTTTTTTGTCGGTATTCTTTTCTATTTTTTTTTGTAATTTTGTATTTTCCTTTGTGCTTTATATATTTATTTTCATTAAGCATAAATAAAAAATAATAATATAAAATTACATCCCCCAGGCGTGACGTACTGACACGTCCTAGTGAAAGAGTACGCGCCCGTTACAGGTTTCGTCATTAAAAAGGGAACTCCCCGGTTAACAGGTTAACACATTAATAGCTAATATTCAATATGTTTAACTGGGTCCTCAGCCCCTAGCACACTACCTGAAACTACAGATACACTTGGTAAATATTTGTTAATTTAATTAAATATCTGTGCTGGGGAATGTTCCAGTTTGACCATAAGCTTTAAACCACATCGCAAATACATTTAAAATATATGCATTTAAAAGAATGTACCTACTTATAAATGTTAACTTACTTTGGAAATGAGTTTATAATTAAAGTAATTTCTTTATAATACCTGTGAAGCAGTATTTTTAACACAATTTTCATTGACTTTAATGACCATTAGGTTTTTTGTCATTTTTATATGATTTTATGGTGCTCCTAAACAGAAGTTACTGCCATATTCCTGCTTTTATACTATATAGTGAAATGTTTTGCATACTAAAGTAGGTATGTAACTATATAACCATTAATATCTTTTAAAAATGCTATTAGTCTTTATGTAGCTGTAAGAAGGGATTCTTTGATATATTAGGCAAAGGATATCTTTCATGATGTAACTAAAACATTATTACTGTTTCTTTGCTTTCTGAAAAAGGATGTTTACTCAACTATGTTTTTTTCTTTATGTTTATCTAATGCTAATTTTCCAATACAGCAACTTTTCCCTAGCTAAAAATATTATCAATATATATATATATATATTCTCAAGCCTTTGAATGCATCAAGGAAATGCAGAACGCATTACTGAGAAGTAGATGCGAATTGAATTTATTTGAAAATGGAAGCACTTAACATACCTGCTGTGCAGCCATCATTAGAGTGTGGTAAGCTGTAGTTTTAGGCTCAGTTTTGCTCGCAGTACCTAACTCATTATAAATTTACCCATATTTTTCTTTAATTTAATAGCGTTTACTTTTCCCCATCATCTCCTGCCTTTAAAATAAGCGAACCACAAACTTTTGATTATGATCCCGCAGCCAGCGAAAACTTGGAAAATATAATCACAATTTAAAATTAACTCTTTGTCTCTAGGTTGAAGAAATGCTTTGAATTGCATATCTCCCCTTAACCACAGGTGATATTTCATAAGTTTAAAGCACAGTCTCAAAAAAAGGGCACTTTCAAATAATTTTCCATGCCTTCATGCAGCAGGTAACCCAAACCTTCCTAATCCCCAAATGCTGCACTTCAAAGTTATGCTCAGGGAAAAAATATTGAAAAGAACAGCCTCCCTTTCCAGTTGATTTAAAACATCACTAGCTTATTTTCAGTACACATATGGAGTTACTTTTAAAGAGAAATCTTGGAATAATGCCAGGCTACATACAGGAAAGTCTTGTCTCCAGAGAGAGCTAAAATTCATTATCTGAGCTTTGGGACGCCCATGTTCCTTCAGAATGTGGACATATCTTTGTTCCTCCGTGATTAGTGATAGGACTTTGACTTAACAGAAGAGACTACTCCATGTGTACTTGGAGTCTAAAGAAACCAAATGATTGTGTTATTTTGAATCGAAACTGATGAATAATCACACACTTAACGATTAGTTGTGTGCTAGTTTTATAACACACTACAGAGTTTTTTGAAAGTTGAAGTTATTTACAGAAATGTAACACTAGGTATGTATTTATCAGTCACATAGATCAAAGGTAAATTTTGGACCTTTTCTTTTCTTTCTTTTCTCATTTGGTAGTTGGCTTCTCTCATTTAAATCCATCTATTTTTTTTTGTAAGAACATATCACTATGTCCAAGGAAGCAAAGGACAATATAATTATTTCATTATTGCTATAATGAAATAATAGGAGGGCATTGCTGTTAGTGACCATTTTATGATAATAACAACTCAAAAAGTAGGTTTGATGCATGAAATAAATCTATCAAAGCAAGCAACAATTAAAATCATATTAATTTTAGTAATAACCTGTAACATTCCATTGTCAAATATCAAAAAAATGAAAATTATTTTTTTAGATTCCTTATGTATGTTTCTATGTATGTAATACATTTAAGTCCCCCCCCCTTTTTTTGTGAAATGGTAAAAATCTCAATCCTCATAATTGTTGAGAAGAAGCCTATCAATACAAAACAATTAATATAATTAATATAAAACAAATTAAGTAGACACAGAACAAGTTCTACATATGCAGTGCTAACATGGGCAGTGAATCCATCCATTGAACGGGTGTTAACAAGTGTATTTTTAAAATTCATGGAATACGTAGAAATAATAACTATATTTTGATGTATGCTAAATTAAAAAGCTAAGTGACTTCTTTATCCGATTTTTAATTATTAAGGAGAGAAAAATCTAGAAATGCAGAAATCATTAAAGTGAAGAGAAAGCTTGAGTACGTCAGCCGGGGGGGAGGGCATTTTCTATTACATGTGAGCATTGCCTGTCCTAGGAGTTTTTAAGCACTTTGATTTTGTCCACAAAGAAGGCCTGGACACTTTCTGCATCTGCATAATTTGACAAAATCAGGGATTATGAATTTAGTGAAGAATTATTTCAAATAAAACCAAAGCACAAGCTCTATTTGAAAGACTGACGGAAGGACCAGGCAGGAGTCCTTCAGTAAAATGGATTAGAGCGCTCTGAGCTGTAGCAGATCAGTGACCAGTCCAACTTATTGTAGGGCTGTGGCTCTCGGAGAAATGTGCCCGGATCACCTGAGCACCACAAATCCTAGGCCATATTTTTATTTCCCGCCTCACCTCTGTGCAGCTTCCAAGCATGCGGGCCCAGCTGATTTCAAAGGCAGTGGATGAGAGACACACAGGAGACAGGACTGTCCTGCCTCAGCCATGCTCAGGCCCTCCAAGGTCACTGATTCTGGAAGAGTATGGAGAAGAGACCAGCTACCTTCTTCATGCTAGTCCCTCGGGCGTGTGTCCAGTTTACCTTAGCCAAGGATTCTCTGTGTCTGGAAAACTACAGCACGCTTCCTCCCTTCACTCCGAGGACTCATAAAACCCAAATGAAACGTAGCTGTCCAAAGAATTCATTCCAGCCATGTTAACATTTCAAGAATGAAAATAAATGGAACTATGAGATCTGAATAATTTTATGATATTAAATTTAATAATAGTTTACAATGTTTAAACACCATTGTTAATTTTTAAACTGTGATTTCTAGAAAGTGTATATTGCATGAATCTGGGGAATAGCTACATAGTTTATTACTGAAATCTGTGTTTCTGATTCTAAACTTGGAAAAGCTTTCTAATTAATATTTCTCCCATATTCTTTATAGGGAAACACCTTTTTATTCCTTGGAAGGTATTTCTTATTTCCACTTAAATAGAGTATGTATTTATATACATTTAAGAGACACATCCATTTATAACACTCTAGTAATGTGTTTTGGTGTCCAGACTATTTTTAACTAACCCATAATTGGGCTAAGATTTGCCAAAATAAATAAATACCTATAGTTTTTATAAACCATAAATAACTAAACTATCATTATATTAAAAAAAGAGTGATATAAAGCTATTGAACGGAATACATTAGGTTAGGAAACAGTAGAGGTATGTGCTACAAATAGCTAATATTCATTGAAAACTTACCATGTTTCCATCATTATGCTATGATATGCATGATCTCATTTAATCATTGGAACAATCCTGTGAGTTAAGCAGCATTCTACCCCGTTTTGCAGAATCTGAAACAGAGTTAGAGGGTAAGTAAATGACAAGATTACACAAAGGGCAAAGCTATAACTTAGACCCAGACCTATTTGAATGGAGACTACTGTTCTGGTAACACAGTGGTGACTGGGAAAATTCTGAGGCATGACTTCCAGGTTAGAGAGGGTGTGCGGTTATACAATAAATGCTTATTTAATTGGGTTTATCATATGTATCCTATTCTGACACTATGGAGCCTCTTTTGTGTGGCAGCCATGTGCAGAGTGCAGAGATCAGAATATATGATCCTGGTCCGTACAGAGTGAACCCTGGAAAGGAGACTTTTTTTCTCTAAAGGGCCAGATGGT
This sequence comes from Pipistrellus hanaki, assembly GCF_964339955.1. NCBI lineage: Eukaryota > Metazoa > Chordata > Mammalia > Chiroptera > Vespertilionidae > Pipistrellus > Pipistrellus hanaki. The sequence goes on from NC_140519.1 coordinate 11,771,170, forward strand.
GAGAATTTAAACTTTTAGGATCATATCATATCTCAAAATGAATTGTCTCTGTCATTTTCAGCATGAAATTTGCCACAGAAAATCTGTTAATGGATGATCATGGCTATGCCCCGATAAATCTTTATTAAAGACTCTGAAATTTGAATTCCATATCATTTTCAGGTTCACTAAAATGTTATTCTTGTTCTTTTTCCCCCTAACAATTTAAATGTGTAAAAATACATGGTAGTTCCCAGGCCATACTAAAACAGGTATTAGGCTGGATTTGACCATGAACCAAGGTTGACCAACTCACCACCTATATGGCTATTGAATATTGAAATTTAGCAAGTCTAGTGGATATGAGCTGAGAGTATAAAATAAACACCAGATTTTAGACTCTTAGTATAAAAAAATTATAAATGTCCCATTTAAAAAAATTGTTTCATTTATAATTTTTATTTTGATTATATTTCTAAAGAATGAGCTTTTGATGTGAATTAAACGTTATTCAAATTAAATTCACCTGTTTTGGGTTGTTCCCTCCCCTTCCCCTTTCTCTTAAGTCCTAGAAAATTTAAAATCACACATGTGGATCATATTATATTTCTGTATATTTCTACAATGCTACTTTAGAGGTAATAATATTTGGAGGTAAACAGATACCTGCTATATATAGATTTGTAAGAATTTAATGATTTATTAGATATTGAAGTAGAATAAAGAAGTCATTAGAGAACGATTGTGAAACCTGATCAAGTTTCAAAAGTAGAATAAATATTTTCCAGACAGAAAAAGGAAGCAAGGCATTTGAGATGCAGCTATGTGTTAGTGTATGCCAGGGAAATTAAACATTGCTTGTTGCTTGAAAATAAAATGTGATAGGAGAAGGCAAAGCACGATGGTCCACCAGATCATGATGAAGAAGATCACGGTGAATGAGGGTTCTGTCTGCCACACTGAGGGTATGAAATTATATCTGAAAAATGAAGCCACTGGTAGGTGTTAGGCAGCGATGGGCCCTGCCAAGTCACCCGGAATTGCCACGTTAGATGGTTAGAGGGCCAGAGGACCCAGAAATAAGTCTCATGGTTCTAGCTTGTGTTATTGGGAGAACAATAATATCACATAATTGATGACAAATAAATGTAGCCCTAGAGCAGTGGTCAACAAACTCATTAGTCAACAAGAGCCAAATATCAACAGTACAACGACTGAAATTTCTTTTGAGAGCCAAATTTTTAAACTTAAAACTTCTTCTAATGCCACTTCTTCAAAATAGGCTCGCCCAGGCCGTGGTATTTTGTGGAAGAGCCACACTCAAGAGGCCAAAGAGCCGCAGTTTGCGGCTATCCTAGAGAATACTGTTTTCTGTGGCATGATTGTAGGTTTATTGACTTTCTCAATTCATGGAGGGTGATATAGGCTGAGAGAATGCGGGAAAGTTCAAGTTTAGACACATGGGAACTTTGCAATTGAATAGCAGTAGTTTTTCTGATATGCGGACATTTCAGCTTAAAGCTCAAACAGGACTGAAGAGGGTCATAGACTCACAGATGCTGAAAATTGCCAAGTTACTTAAGTTGGGAGTCAGTCACTTGCCAGGTGCTTGAGTTCCTTGACTAACAGGCATTCTACACAGGCATCTCCAGGAAGACTGAATGTTCCCAGTAACAAGCAAGTCATCACCACTGCGATCTACAGGCATCATGACTATCAGAAAGTCATGCTCTGTGCTTAACATCAAACTCAGGAACCATTCAGAAATCCTTCCACAAGCTGGGCCCTCACCACATTTAATGTCAGGAATCCTAGTTAGCTATGCATTTCCAATGACTGCTATTGTATGGATGAGGTAAATCACTGGTAATTAGAATGATCCCAAGGACAGAGTTCTTTATTGGAGGAGTACTCAAAAAGGGTAAAGTTGCATGGCCAGCATGACTCAGTGGTTGAGAGTCCACCTATGAACCAGGAGGTCATGGTTCAATTCCAGGTGAGGTCACATGCCCAGGTTGCAGGCTTGATACCCAATGTGGGGTGTGCAGGAGAAAGCCGATCAATGATTTGCTCTCATCCTTGATGTTTTTATCTCTCTCTCTCTCTCCCTTTCTCTCTCTGAAATAGATAGATGATAGATAGATATGAAGAGTAGAGTTATGTATGACCCCTTTTCTTTGTGGTGAGCATGTCAGATGGCTCATGACTTCAAATACCAATGGGGCATCTTGACCTTGATTGTCTGGCCTGCTCTTCAAGCTTAATATGCCAATAGAAGATTTTTCTTCTCCAAATGCAAAAATGATGGGAAATGACACAATCATATCCATCAGGCACATTAAGTTAAAAGATTTTAACTCAAGGGACTAAGGCACTATTATTCTTTTTAACTCTCTATCAAATTCTTTCCTTCTGCCTTTTCTGCAGCCATTTTCTTTTTATTTAAATATATATTTTATTGATTTTTTTACAGAGAGGAAGGGAAAAGGATAGAGAGTTAGAAACATTGATGAGAGAGAAACATCGACCAGCTGCCTCCTGCACACCCTCCACTGGGAATGTGCCCACAACCAAGGTACATGACCCCGACCAGATCGAACGTGGGACCTTTCAGTCCACAGGCTGACGCTCTTATCCACTGAGCCAAACCAGTTAGGGCTGCCGCCGGTTTCTTATTCCATAATTGTTTTTCATGGTTTTTATTGTCTCCTCAATCATAGCTGATTTTTCGGTCTTCCTTAGATACCCCTTTCAGCATCTGGCCTTCAGGAGAGGTGTTTCAGTGTGTACCTTTGTTACCCTGTGGTCCCGTGGACAGCAGTGGTTTCCAGGGCAGGAAGTCGAAGGGGCAGGAAGGGAGAGCTACCGTCTAGGGGTGTCGAACTCAATCAGAGAAGGGGCCAAAATCTAACATCCAGCCTAAATCGCGGGCCGAATGGTTTACTGAACAGTCATAAACTGACAATGTCATAAACTGACAGCGGAGTGCAGTGATGACAGCGCGGTGCGGGCCACATTGCAAGGCCTGGCTGGCTGGATTTGGCCCGCGGGCCTTGTGTTTGACATATGTGGTCTAAGCTTTGGACTCTATTCCAATGAGTGTGGTTCTTTTTCTTTTCTTTTTTGTGGACTTGCAAGTAAGACTTCCTTACTGTTATTGTTCCACTGTTTAGAAACTTGGCCAATTATTTCATCTGGCTTCAAAATACTTACCAACTTAATTTTCCTCCTCTTTCCTTTCTCTTATCATGGAGTTATAACAGATGGTAAAATGGAAGATTCTGTGGAGAAAGCAAAATTGTTTTAAAAAAAAATTGAAATGCAGAATGTACCAAGGACAGGAGAGTTGTGCTATTCTAGGGGCGTGGCCCAGATCAGGGACATGAGGAAGGGATGTGGTTGAGAGAGAGTTGTAAGGTCACATCTTCAGAGAGAAATTATCAATGTTACTATCCCCCTTCCTAAAGTTGGGAGGGCTGTGGGGACTACATTTTTATCTCATGCCTTGTGAGAGGGCATCCGGAGGTCTGTGGGAGGTGTCTGATAGGTGTTCTTAAACCTAAGTGGGGCCAGGGGAGTGGACTGGTGCCTGATTCATCCCTGTGAAAACAGTAAAATACAAATGGAGGCAAGCCTGGCCGGTATGGCTCAGTTGTTGAGCATCAACCCATGCACCAAGAGGTCTTTGGTTTGATTCCTGGTCAGGGCACATGGCCAGGTTATGGGCTAGATCCCCATTAGGGAACATTCAGGAGGCAGCCAATCTATGTTTTTCTCTCATTGATGTTTCTCATCTGAATGGCTCAAAAATAGAAGTGTTGAACCCAGTTTCCCACCAAAGATGAGGGAGGAAGTAGCAAATTAAGGCATTCAAATTTTAGTTGATAAACCCTATTCATATTCCAAAATCAGATATTCTTTAGCTCCAAACAATGTAGAATCACAATACATTCCTAATAATAACAATAACAAAAATGTAAAACTTTTATAGAAACTTTTATTCCAAGAGTGAAACCACTTAGGTATGCAGTAATAAGCTAAATTTGAATCTAAAAGCATATGACCTGGTCCTTAATTTTGATTGCCTATACTGTTTAAATCTTTATTTTCTTTTGGAATTTAGCATGCTTCAGAATTTTTTCTTTCAATATTAATGTATTTATCCTATTTGAATTCAGCTATTTTAGAAACTCATATGATGGGCTGCTTTGCACTTTGATAATAATACTGCTCTTTTCAATATAATTACAAATATCTGTTATGGCATCTTTTTTAAACCAATGTTAATAATAATCGTGTTTGTTCACACAGAAACAATAACAGCAATATCACTAAGTTGAAGGAGACATACCTGTGTCCTTTTATCATAAGTTTTTATGCCAAAGTCTCTTTTGGTTTTTCTGGGCTATTGGCTATTTGTGTACCTTATAGTTTCAGTTTTCAGGGTTATATTTTTGTTTGTTTGTTTTGTTTTGTTTCTAATGCAGCAGGTGAGTTGCAATGTCAGGGTTACTCCTCTTACAAGGAGGAATTAGTTCAGGAATTGAGATTGCTTAGGAATTCTGAACAACATAATATGAGATGCCTAAATTTCCAAACCATAAATAATAAACTAAAGTTCAGAAGTTGATCTAGAAGTATTTTAGAGTTTTGTTATACAATAATAAGATTTTCCTCTCTGATTCATTTGAGCATTTTTGTTTAAAAGATTACTCTAAAAATATGGTTTGTTGTTGTTTTCATATCACACACATGCAAAACTTTACATACTGGAAGTTTGTTGCTAAAAATGTTATAGCATTTTTCAATGAATTCAGTAATTTTTGAATATTTCAGTAGTATGAAGGAGATTGTGGGAAACATTGAAATATTATCAATATATTTCATATACTCTTAATTCATTCACCAAATACTTATTGAGCACCCGGTATGCACGGTGCATAATTCTAATGTCAAGGGATTTAAAGACAATATTACCCACTTCATGGATTTCATATTTCAGGAAAGGAATATATTCCAGTAGCACACTTCATTTTTATATTTTTTCCTTGACTTTGAGAGAGTGAGGAAGGAAGAGGGAGAGGGAGAAAGACATTGATCAGATGCCTCCAGCATGCCCTCTAAGGCGGGGGGGGGGGGGGGGGTGGTGGTGGTGGTGGTGGGGAGGTATGTCTAGCTCGCCAACCAGGCATGTGACATGAACTGGAATCGAACTGGCAACCTTTCGGTGCACAGGACGACACCCAGTCAATGGAGCCATGCCGGCCAGGGCTCCAGTAACACCCTTTCAAGTGAAACATTAAAAGAACTACACTAGAACCATTCACTGAGCATTGTTTGATCACATTTTCTGTTAGTTTCAGAGTTCTGAGTGTGTTCTTAAAATGTCAAAAGCAACTAACTACTTTTGATGATTAACTTTCCTCAAGAATGTGAAATTGAAAAAAAAAAAAAACCCTGAAAACAAATATCTATACTTAGGTCTACATATCCTACTCAAATTGAAACCAAAGAAAGTTTTAGCCGCAATTTTAAAGTACCTGAGAAGTCACTGCTGTGCTGGCGGGCATTCCTGTAACGCGATTTCTTTGACTTCTCTTGGAGAAAAAGAAACCTTTTTTTCGAAGGCACTTCAATGTAGCATGTTAATTCAGCATTAATTATAGAACATGTCAAACTGTATTTCAGTCAAAGCTCCCTGTAAGTCTCCAGAGCTTTCTTAATGACAGTAATTATAGGTCATAAAAGGAGTCGTCTAAAATTAACATTTCTCTCATGTCTTGATGGGAAAATGTACATGGCTGCACCGTACAGATGTTTTGATTAGTAAAATTTACACTTCCTTTCTGGTTTCAATGCCTGTCAAACCCCCCATGCTCCGCAAGTCCTCGCTCAGCTCTGGGAGGAGATGAAGGTGCCTCTGAGGTGGGTGGAGAAGTTCTGAAAACCCTGCGCCCTGTGATTTTCTCCCGCACCTCAACAAAAATAAACCAACAGCTTCCTCCTCGATACATGCAAGGATTCTTTTAAAAGATGAGCAACATAAAAGTTCTTGGCTTCTAGGAAACTTCCACAGAGGAGGTTTGAAGAATTGCATTTGATGTGTGGGTCCTAAATGGAAATTTTCAAATGGAGAAGAGCATGGAGTCAACTTATATGCTGACCGAAGTCTCCAGGTAAACCATGTTTCATCACCTGCTATCGGAAAGCACACACGCAATGTGCTCCATCCTGAACTGTCCAAGTTTACTTACGAGGAAATGAGAATGGAAACATCCCGGTTTAAACAATGTTAATATCATCAAACATCCAGGGAAATATAACAAATTAAAAGAGAATCACTTCGAAGAATAAAAGGCCTACACCTTAAGTAATAATAAATCTGATACTTGACATTCATCTCCCTGGAAAATAAAATTAGGTAAACTTGTGCAAGGGCATTTGGAACCTCCGATGCGGTTTATTAATAATTTCCTGTTTTCATATCAGAAGCTCATATGATCTGGTGGCAGCCACAGTAGACCTCCGCAGATATTTAATAAAGCTGCCATCCATAATCCTCTCTGATTACCTCTAACCTTTCCTCTAAACACACACGGTGCAGTCACCCCTCCGAAGGACAGCACCGAGTCACCTGCTAGGCTGTTTGACAGCTTATTCTGCTGCATCAAGCTGGCACAAAATTACTTTTTCCAAATCCATCTCTAGTTAATAACCAAAAGTAATAATGGTGTTCAGCATGTGTAATATCCCAAGAAGGCAAAATGAGGCAACAGAGGGGAAAAAAGATTAGAGAGTGATTATCATGGAAGGAAGATGAAAAACAGAATCTTGTAACACAACAACGTTTCCGTTGCAACGCCACGTGGCGAGGTCTCCGTATCACAGGACAAAATGCGCAGTGCGGGCCGGGAGACACGGAAGACATCGCCTATTGTACTTGCAACTAGGCATGTGGCTATTCTCATTCACACAGGGTGGCATTTGAGCATTCTCTGAGTTATTCTGAGACATTCTCTTGGGAACAAGAAATGACTCACCTTTAGTGGAACATGTCTAGTTAATGGAAATGTATTGCTTTGCTCTCACCTATGGTTTGTAAAAATAATAAGGCATTTTGCTTATAGAACAGATCAGACTAACCTTAATCCAAATTTACAAGCACACCAAATCCAATTCAATCTATTTTAAAAAGATGAAACACCAAATTAAAAGTCTGAACCCTCAATTGAAAAAAAAATAGATTTTTTTAAATCATATAGGCAGGGTCCAGTCAGTATATACATTTGTTCTCATTAATAACAGCGGAATGACCTTGTTATGGGGCTGAGTCTGGCTGTGACAATTACTAGGGAAGAGGTGAACGTGTTTTCTTCCTTTCTTAGCTCCTTGCTTTCTATTTTTATTTTCTTCCTACTTCCCACCAGTTCCTCTCACTTTGTCTTTCTCTTCTTTCTCTTTGCCTGTTTCTCCTACTTCCCTTTCTTCCCTCTTTCCTTCTACAATATTTTGCAGAAAGGCTTTATGTATTTTACACTGGGGTCCCAGGGCACAAATTTGTGCACAGGTGGGTATTCCTTGGCCTGGCTGGTGATTGGGGCTGATCGGGGCAGTGGGAGGTTAGTTCAGCCGAGGGGCCACAGGAGGTTGGCCAGCCAGCTGGGGGAAGGGTTTTGCAGGAGGTTGGCTGTGGGAACGCACTGACCACCATGGGGCAGCTCCTGTGTTGAGCGTCTGCCCCCTGGTGGGTCAGTGCTCATCAAAGTGACCAGTTAACCAGTCTTTGGTTGTTTGGTTATTCAATTGTTTGGTTGTTCAGTTGTTCAGTCACTTAGGCAACTAACATACTACCTATATAATAATTCTATATTCTAAATGGTCTCAGATCTAAAAAAAAAAAAAATCATGATTAAGTTAAAGACTTTTTTAAAAAAATCAAAGATGTCCACATATGTTTATATTTCACATATATATAAATAATGGGACCACACACACACACACACGTGCGCGCGCACGTGCACATACACATACACACACACACAGATGAAAGGTGTTTCTCACTGCTAATCCTTGCTCTATATATCGGACATTGCAACTGATACCTTGAGTGTCCAGTAGGACTCTAAATCTGCTTCCTTCATAGGGTCTGTGTCTTCTTGGTAATTTGAATTTCTTTCCAGGTGTTCATGATTGAAATGGGACCATGTTCTTTGACACACACCCCCTTCACTAGCCCCTTATCTAATTCTTCTCAGGGCTACTTTTTAAATGTTATTTTTATTGAATTTATTGGGGTGACATTGGTTAATAAAAATATGTAGGTTTAAGGTGTACAGTTCTGTAACACATCAGCTGCACCTTGTATTGTGTACTCACCATTCCAAGTCATGTCTCTTTCCTTGTCTTTGAAGCCATCCACTGACTTCTCTCCACTCCTCTGCCACATATCAGCCAAAGCCACCCTCATTACTACTTAGCTAGCAGCTAGACCAGCTGAATGACCTCCTGTACCTCTTTTTTATCCAGACTGAACCTGACATTCTCTGCAGGGCAATCTTCTGCAATGCAAACATCATGTCCCTTCTCTTTCGGAAGCTCTTCAGGCACCCATTGCTTTTGGGATACCACAGACATCCTTGTGATGAATGACTATGAGGAGACGGATGATTTGGCATCTGCCCACTTCCCCGGCCTTTCCCTAGCTCATTCACCAGCGTTCATGATATCCAGCCATGTGGCCATTCTGTTCTGTTTCTCAGCCTTTCTCGTTGGCTGCACCCTCTTTGGGGGAAGTGCCCTATTCTATTCACCTGTCATTCCCTTACTCATCTTTGGGATTCTGTTTAAATTTGACTTCTTCGGTTACGCTTTCTCTGACAGCCCAGTCTAGTTCACTCCCCTACGTTGGCTTTCACAGACACATGCAAGTTTCCTTTGTAGAAATCCTTGCATTTCTAATGGAGTATATTGTCCATATCCTTCTGTGTCTACCAGCAGAATGAAGGCAGGGAGAAGTCTTGTTCTCTTCTGTGTCCAACTTGCCTACTCAGTGCCTAGCACCTAGGAGCTTCTCAATAAATATATTGTTAATGAATTTACTGAGTGTATGTGTTTTCTCTCATCAAGCAGATTAGTCATTGCAAGGGTTGGTCTAAAAGAAAGGTAATCATTGTGCAGAAGTGTTTGTGCATAGTATCTCCCTTAGGTTGGATTGCCCAGAAATGGATCTGGGACAGGATTTGTATGCAAGTGGTTAATTAAAAAGTGATCCTAGGAGAGACCAGGAAGGAATTGAGAGGAACAGCAAAAAGAAGGTGGGAGGCAAATAAGCATGGAAGGGATTTTAGGCCAAGTCCCTCCCTCAAAGGCTAGGTTCAGTCGGCCTTGCATGAGATCTATAAAGTGCAAGTGATTCCTCAGCTTTGTCCCTTCCTGAGGCAACTGGACTTGTGGAGTGATGTGAAGTCAGGCACCTCCCCTTCCCTGCCAGTGGATAGAAAGCGATTCACAGCAGTGGGCTGTTCTCCGAAGAAGAATAAAGGGCAGTTGGTCACGATACTGCATTTTAACTATAGCCCGCTGGTAGCTGCCCTTGTATGTAAATGTTTTGAATATTTCTAGCTGATTTTTTAAAGTGATATAAACCGGGGTGTCCTTCTGTGGTTAATCATATAAGGTCTGATAACTTTTTTAAAAATGTATCCTACCATCTTGTCCCTTGAAATGTCTTTCCACTCTTCAGTAGAAAATAATTTTTATTTCCTATAATTCTGTATAAACATTGAAGCAATAGTTTAATACAATACCCCTGAAGACTGTTACCCATAAACTAAGTTCCATTTGTGAGCTCAGGATCAATGGTAGGCCTTGGTGTGCAGATTCAAAGCAATATTCAATTATATTAGTTTAAAATCAACATTTAGGGCTTTGAACAAGTCTGATGCACCCTCGTTCCTGTGTTTCATCTACCTCTTGATTGAGAAATCCCCGAAGTTTCCTTAAACTTGACTCCCTACCCCAGGGATGAAATGGTTTTAAGTTGACTCAGGGAATATTTCTAATAGATACAATAATACCTCTCTGGTTTCTGTCATTCTGTACCAATAATAAAAGAGAAACTTTCTGAGCAAGGAAATTAAACTCAAAAGTAAAATAAGTTAGTTATCCAAAGGATAATTTGAAGATTTCAAAATTTAATTTCAAATTAATGTAAGCTGGCATATACTATAGTATCTGATACCAGGGAACTATAAGGGTTTTGCATATGTTCCAAACTTAATTACTTTATTTTATTAATGCTGTTATAAAAGAAGGGGGTTTATTTGGAGTTTTACAATCTCATTTGGCATAGAACAAGTATAGTATCATTCTGGGGTTTTGGAATATTACTAGAAGCTAGGACCTCTGAGAGAGGTATATCCCAGCCATCAAGTCCAAATGCATCCCCTCACAGTCTTTGAACACATGAGCTAAGCAATCGGGCTGTTTTCAATGCAACTTTAAGCTGACACAAGATAGTTGTCTGCTTAGAAATAGAAAGTCACTGGATTATAGAACAGGTGAAATCCTGCCAGATAGGTATATGCGAAGGAAGGGAGGGAGGGAAGGAAGGGAAAAGAATTGAGAACACCATTTTTAGTATTAGGAATTTACACTTAAAATAATAATGATGGTAATTGTTCATATTAGACACTAGGCTAATAAGTGCACATTTTCTTCCTTTACATTCTCACAGCAGCCATGTGAGTTATGTTACTTTTATTCTAGACATAAAAAAGCCTTAAGTTCAGAAACTTTAAGCAACTTGTCTCAGTTCTTACATATACTAATTGTTTAGAGCTTGACTTGAGTTGTTTGAATTGAGAATTAAGTCTTATCTATTATTACATAGTGCCTTTTATATTATAAATTAGGCAACTAAAGAGCCATTTGATTTATAATTTAACTATTATTGCAAATTGCATATCAGTGGAAGACTCATTAAACATTCGGAATAAACCTAAGGACAGTCACTATGATATATATTTTAGGGTTATGAAAGAATCTACAAATAAAATAATACTAGTGAAACACAAAATCATTTAACTCTGAAACTAATAATTCATAAAATTGCAATACATTTGGACAATAATTTCATATTTTCAAAATGTTAACAACCTATATGCCATAGGCATCAGTAGATTATTATAAAAATATAACTAGTCAATACCCGTTTTTAAGATTTATTTTCTTGAGCCATCTTGCCTAATAATAGACAAACATGTCAATTGACCATATCTCCGCTAAGAGCCACCAGCCAATCAGGAGGGATATGCCAGTAAATCCAACAAAGATGGCGGTTAATTTGCATACATAGGCGCCCAGTGATGGGGCAGGACGCAGGCATTCTGCCCCACCCCCGGTCTCTCAGGGCCTCCGGGCAGCATGGGAAAGTGGGGCTGGAGCAGAAGGAGGCTGGGCCGGAGCGGAAAAAGGTGGCTCTGAGGCCCAAGCAGAAAGGGACTGGCCAGAGTGAAAAGGCAGTGCAGGTAGCCAGGGAAAGGAAAGCCCATTCTAGCACAAATCTTTGTGCATCGGGCTTCTAGTCTATAATAATAAAAGTGTAATATGCTAATTAGACCAGACATCCTTCTCGATGTCCTTCTGGACAACCTCCCAGGTGAAGCCAGGGCTGTGAGGAAGCCCAGGTCCCAGGTGCCTGCTGGTGGCCGGAGGGAAAATTCGTACCAGAGTAGGGCTTCCTTCCCCAGCTGCCAGCACCAGCTTTCCTCTGGCCCCCGGGCCTGGCCTTCCCTCAGGGCACCCCAGGCACCTGGGACCCGGGCTGGCTTCCCTCCTGCCCTGGCTTCCTGAGGAAGGATGTCTGGAATGACATCCTGTCTAATTTGCATATTGCCCTTTAATTACTATAGATAGGCTCATCATAGTCACCCCAAACTTATCTAATTAAAGACATTGCTCTTCTTTTATAATTTTCCCATAGAAATAGGAGTAGCATTTCTGACCCAATGTAAATGTAAAGATACATATTGCTTTAAATGTAAAGAATTATAGGTCTGTTTTTGTTCATCAGTTTATTTTGTTCAAAAATAGATTCAGAGTCATGGAAGCATAGAACAGACTGTCAAACCTCAGAGGGAAGGTGGGAAGGTGGGTGGGTTAGGAGAGATCAACCAGTGAACTTGTGTGCATGTCTGCATAACCCTTGGATACAGTCAATGGGGTGGTGATGGCCTGGGGTGGAAGGCAGGGGTGGGTTAGAAGTCAAAGGGGGAAAAGCTAGACATCTGTAATACCTTCAAGAATGAAGTTTTAAAACAGAGTTAATATAATTTTTTTAAGTTCTAAATGATAATTAAGACCACACATTGAAACAGTTAAATGTGCTACTTTGTTTTGTAGCATACCATCTTCACTAAGGATGAAAATGGATTGTTTAAATGACTTTCTGCCATGCATTTTTTCAAAAAGAACATTTACATAGGCAAATATGTTTATAGTAGTTGCATTTTAAAAATTGAAATGAAAAAATGTCCTTTAAATTTGCCATTCTCCAAAAGCATTCTGCTCACTGTTTTGTAACACTTCTGCTCAATACAATGCATCATTATTATTTTAATACACAGACTTTCCTACTGAACTTCCAGTGATATCTGAAGAGCATAATTACAGTTCTGCTATCACACATTAATTTTATTTTATTTTTTTCAAAATAATGCACACAGTTCCAGTAATGCCTCTGGATAATATATGCTTTCTCTGTAATGCATTAATGCAATTGGCTAGCGGCTTTTTCTTGGACTTCGAATTTGTGATTTTAAAAAGGCAAATATAGCAATTAAGAACCCAGAAGAAATCCCTCATCAAATTAGAATCAGCTGACAAATTTGAACCTGAGCTAATTAACTGTGCTCTTAAGAATTTTTTCTGAGAAATGAACTCAATTTAAACTTAAATTAATTAAATTAAAATATATTCTAAAATCTGATAGATCAAAACCCATTAATTTTAGTTTAGCTGGTTCAATCCAGCCAAGTCTTGTGCTCTGATCTGTTATATGTCTCACCCCCGTTAATATTACAAAGTCCAGGGATCATGCACTCAAGTGTCAGATACCATTAACGTGGCCTAATAAAACCAGAGGTAGTGCTGCTATAACCCAGGCATAAATGAGTGGAGAAACAAAGCCGCCCCTTTCTTTTTAAGGTAGCTGTAGCAACTTGACTGGTACATAAAACAAAGGACATTTGGGGCTGTACTATTTTAATTGATATTTTACAGAGAGTAAGAGAGAGGGATAGAGAATTAGAAACATTGGTGAGAGAGAATCATCAATCAGCTGCCTCTTGCACAACTCCTACCAGGGATGTGCCCGCAACCAAGGTACATGCCCTTGACCGGAATCGAACCTGGGACTCTCAGTCCACAGGCCGACGCTCTATCCACTGAGCCAAACCGGTTTAGGCATGTACTTTTTTAATTTATGTTACAAACTTCCTCTTCAGACACACAGTTTTTTGTTGTTGTTGTTTGTTCATTTTGTTTTGTTTTGTTTTGTTTTGTTTTGTTTGGGTCTGGTCCTTTTCTCCTTATATACATGTTGGCCTTGTCACTGTCTAAAATAGGACCAAGGTGAGGTAGAAAACAGCAACCTATTTTATTCAATTTTTTAATTTACTAGTATTATCATATGAAGATTCTAAAAAGTTGAGGAAGAAAATATTAATAAAATGTCAAAAACCAAATATGTTTAATGAGAGACTAACAGGGAGATAAAAGACCACTAGGCAGGTTAGTGAGAATGTAAACCACATGCACAAGTTCCCTCACTAGTCCCCGGGCTTCAGGGGAGATACTGTGGGAGAATGGTTATTTCACCTGCACCTCATAGTGACCTCATTGTGATGGGGTAAAGCTAAGCCTCCATCTTCCAGGACAGTGCTGTTTCTGCCTGCTATTCTGGGAACAGCAACTATGAGCAGCGCCTTGATTTGGACATAATATCATATAGGTGCTTAATTATAGGATCCCCTATTTAGAGAAGTCTGTTCAATTGCATGACTGACAGTCATATATTGTGAATTCCCTCCCAAAATCAGAAAAGTCATAAGATTCTCAGAAAGTTAGAAATAAGCTAAGATGACTAGACTAAACTGAATGTCTCTTGGTGAACAGGGAGAATTCCACTTCTTTACAGCTTTTCAAAAAGTCTCTACCTACGCAGAGGAGAGGTTTGAACACACTTCTGCAGGTGGGAGGGCCGGCCTCAGGAATCCAGTTCCGTGGTCCACAGAGCAAAGTACGAGAACTTGGTTCTAGTGATCTTCAATTTTATCTCCCTTTTCCCATCACTCTTTTTGTGCATGTTTCACAATGTATGTAATGTAAGAGTTCAATAGAATTTAAGTAAATTTTAATAAAACATACTGAAGGTACAATCATAAAATCTATTCTGATGGGCTAGATCCGTGGTCGGCAAACTACAGCTCCTGAGCCAAATGCGGCTCTTTGGCCCCTTAATGTGGCTCTTCCACAAAATATCATGGCCTGGGCGAGTCTATTTTAAAGAAGTGGCATTAGAAGAAGTTTAAGTTTAAAAAATTTGGCTCTCAAAAAAAATTTCAATCTTTGTGCTCTTGATATTTGGCTCTGTTGACTAATGAGGTTGCCGACCACTGGGCTAGACAAACAAATTGGTTTTGACAATGCTCACTGCCATGTGCTGACCTTTTATCAAACACTGGAAAGACTATGGACAATAAAGCAGTCAGAGAAAGATAAGTATCACATGACCTCACTCATTTGTGGAATATAATGAACAACATAATCTGATGAACAAAAATAGAACCAGAGTCATAGAAACATTGAACAGACTGTCCAGCCTATTAGGGAAGGTGGGGTGGTGAATGGGTAAGAGATTGACCAAAGGATTTGTATGATGCATATGAGTGTAATCAATGGACACAGACCAGGGGAGCGGGGGAGGGCTTGTGCTTGGTGGTGGGGGCAGATGGGAGGTGGTAAATGGGAGAAAAAGGAGACATGTAATATTTTAAACAGTAAAGAATTTTTTTTTAAAGCACTATAGACACCAAGAGAACATAACCTGTCCCTAATCTGCTATTTAAAGACCCCAAGACAGTACCTGGAACATTTGACAATGTTATATTACCATCCTATCTAATAAAGGGGGAACATTCAAATTGACCATCACACCATCACAAAATGGCAATGCCCACAATGGAGGCAGGGTTTCCATAACACAAGATGGCTGCACCCACTGCAGAGACTTAGTTCCCCCAACAAGCCTTAAGGAGCAATCAATAGGGACCTGATGCTGCCTGGTCCCGGGCCAGGGCAGGGGAAGAGAGCCTGTGTCCCTTGCCTAGTGGGGCTTGACCAGGAACCTCAAGTCATGCTCCCCAACCCCAGTGTCAGGCAGGGGGAGTTTAGGCTGTGCTCCCCTCCCGCGCCCCTGACACCGGGCCAGAAGACCTCAGGCCATGGCCCTTACCCAGCAGGCTGCTTTCCCCGCCCCAGCACCTGGGGACTTGAGGTTGCACCCCCCTGCCTGGTGCTGGGCCAATGAACCTGAGGCTGCACCCCTTGCCCAGCGGGGCTTGATGGGGCAGGGCCGGACAGGTCTGGATCTCACCCAGTGGGGGTGGGGCTCACCTGTCGCAGGCTCCAGATTCTGACAGGAGGAAGATTTTCAAATACATTTTACTAATTTTACTAATTTTCTTTTTCATCTTTGACACTTGTATTATAGAGAAAGGGCAAATAGCAATATTTAAATATTTCCTCTAATCCCCTTTTAATGCACATGAATTTTATGCACTGGGCCATTAGTCAATAATATTCTGTAAAAATAAAAACAGTGTCATGCCTACCTTTTCTTTCACTGTTTGTGTTTGGTGTTATATCTAATACTAAGAGGTCCGATGCTGTGAAAGTCATGCAAGTGTAGGCCTTCCTTCCCCCAGCTGCTGGCACCGGCCTCCCTCTGGCCCCCGGGACCCGGGCTTCTCTCCTCGGTCATCAGCAGGACCCCAGCTGGCTTCCTTCCGGCCCCAGCTTTGTCAGGAAGGACCTCCTGTCTAATTAGCATGTTACCCTTTTATTATTATAGATTCTTAGTTAAAAGTAGCTGAAGTTAAGTTTCCTATGCAACAGAAGTCAAATGTTATCCCTATGATCTAGCAAAAGGTTAAAATTAGAAAATTTAAAAGGGCAACATTGCTTAGACACTAAAGTGCTTAAAAAGTCATTAGGAGAATAACTAAAATTATGACAAAGGCCATTAATATTTAACCTTACATCAGCTCATGCAACGATGCTGTTTCATTTATTCTGTTAAGTATTTAGCATAGTAGGTTTTTAAAGAGTAATGAGATGAGAAATACTACAGCTTTAATGTTGAAACATTCCAAATTCCTGGGCATCTTAAATTTAGAGTCAGATTATAAAATTTACACTAGAGGCCTAAAGCACAAATTCATGCATGGGGGTGGAGAGCAAGGGGAGGGACCACAGGAGGTTGGCCGATGGGCCCAAGGAGGGGGCTGGGCCTCAGCCCCCTGGGAAAGGAGCTGCATCTGCCATCACCCAACCCCCACTTCCCTAGCGATGGGCCCAAGGAGGGGGCTGGGCCTCAGACCCCTGGGAAAGGAGCTGCATCTGCCATCACCCAACCCCTACTTCCCTAGCCCAGCCCAGGCTCGAGGGCCCCAGGCAGGGTCAGGAGAGGTGGCAACAGTCGCTGGGTTGGGTGCGGAAGGATGGACGCCTGAAGCTGCCTCCACCACCACCACTGCTGCCCTGCACATGATGCAGTTCCCTGCCTCCTCCCTTCCTCCTTCCTTAACTGCTGCCTGTGCCACCACCATGGTGGGCAGGCGGCCCCCAGGAAGGGAGAAGAAGGGAGCAAGATAAACCCTTGTGTCAAGGGCTGACTTTCAATAGACAGCAGCAAGGGAGCTGCTCTGCTACATACGAAACCCCAACCCAGAAGCAGGTCTCTATGAATGGTTTAGCCCCAGTGGCCAATGGGGTCTGCTGGCCAGTGGGAGGGGCCATGGGAGGGTGGGGGTGGGAGCACGCTGACCACCATGGGACGACTCCTGTGTTGAGCATCTGTCCCCTGTGGTCAATGCACGTCCACATAGGGACTGGTCAACTGGTCATTCAGATGTAATGGTCACGTGGGCTTTTATATATTTGGATAGTGCCTTTATTAACATACTTTTCAGTATGAGAATTCTTCACTCTTTGGAATAGATACTGAGGCAATAGTGTTCATGTATATTGAGTTCCTGTCTCTCTATATGAAGAAACTGCAAATTTTGCCACATTTGGTGCATGGCAATTTTTCGACACTTCAAGTTTCTATTTTTACTCAAAGGAATATAATGTGTAACTCAAACACTTTAACTACAGATATGGTTTTTTACTGTCAACTTATCAGACGGAATTTCTTTTAACATCAGCAAAAAACTGGCACCCAGAAGAGAGACCATAAGTACATAATAATGCATTCTCTAGTGCCAATTTCATACCAAATACTGAAAACAAAGCAAATAAAATCACATGAAGCCATCTTTAAGAACCCGTAATTTAGTGCCTACTACAACAGGATAGGTTTTATATAGTTACAAAATTAAACCTAAGTATAATTTTCATAGTCTGTACAGAATTCTTCCCGTGAAAGAAGCACAGCCCTAAGAGGGACCTCTGTATGGACTTTGAGGGGGAAATAAGTCAAATGTCTTGTGACAGCCTATGTTACTGATCATAGGAGTTCAAATATCCTAAAGGCTAAAGAAAAATATGTTTGATTTTGTACTTTAATGAAAAATTGAACAAAAGTACTACAAATAATTTATACCCCTTTCAAAACTGTTTTACCTTTTTTCAAGGGTCTGAAAAAATTAAAACAAACAAACAAAAAACACAGAACTTTCCTCAAGAAAATATAAATCCATATAAAATTCTTTAAATGATTACAATGAGATATATTATTTTTTACTCAAAATGCCATTATTACAATTAGTTAAGGTAAAAATTGTTAACAAAATTAATAGTGTATGGTGCTATAGTAAATATGGCATTTTAAAAACAGATATGTGTACTAATGGAGAAAGAAAAAAAAAGGAAAGATTTTTATCTTCCTAAACTTGTTTGTGTTTTGTTATGATCAAAGTTTGTCAATAGAAACTGGTTTAATTATGTACTAAGAGCATAAATTGCATAATGAGCCTGAAATCTATGATGTCTACAGAGACAAATATCCATTGACAAATTGATAAATATTAATTTCCTGGATTCCAAAACACACTTTTAATTAAAATTTTCAGGAAAAAAGCAAAGAAGCAAAAGTACTGTGATTATGCATATATTTACCACAGTAAGCTACAAGAATGTTAAAATGTTGAAAGTGGTGAGCTTTGAATTGTGGGAATATAGTACATCTTTATATATTTACTTGGGTCTCTGCTTTTTAGAAGACATATATAATGCTGTAGATGTGCATAGATAAATAGACTTTCCTTCTTTTCTAGTGTGAACAGTATAATTTTGATTTACTCTTATTCTGTTCAAGTCAAACCAAGAGATATGGGCTTGGATTCTGGGCTGCCACTGTCTGAGTGAGTGACCTTCCCTGGTGGGTCACTTGCCTCTTTGACTTTCAGTTTGTAGCCTGTACTAAAGGAGCTGTGCAATGCCAGTCTTATTCTCAGATCAGTTGAAAGAGTGGAGTGACAGGATTTGGTGCTAGTTTTGTTCCTTAGGGGGAGGAATCAATGCCATTTTTGAGGGAATCATGGCAGGCAAAGCATTGTGTTGGGCAGTGATGGAACTCATGGTCAAGGTAAGCAGTGGGTGATGAGGGACTATGATGGGGGCTGTCAGAGTAGGCACCTGGGGCCCAGAGAGGGAGCAGGCACAGAAGAAGCTAAAGGGAAGGAGGCGTACACTCAGCCAGCAGGAAGGGTGGCTCAGTAATAACTGTTCCCAAGCCATAAGTGTTCACTACTGCTGGGCAGAGAATAGGGTGTGTAATATGATAGCAAGGACCAAGGGTGGACCTTCAAGCAACCATTAATTCTAAAATGCATTCTCTCCATAATTGCTAGTGAAAATAAAATGGTCAGAAACCCAATCATCTCATTTCAAGGGTAACTCCTAGGATACAAAAAACATGTAATTTGTGATATGATTTGCAATGAACAAAACAAAAAACAGATGTGTTGTCTTTGGGGAAGAGAGTATAACACAGTCTGTGGAAAGATTTGAATTGCCCAGTCTTAAACCTACCCCATGATGTTGCTGTGTTGAATAAATAAGATAATACAGTTAAACTAGAGGCCTGGTGCATGAAATTTGTGCAGTTGGGGGTGGTCTCTCAGCCCAGCCTGTGCTCTCTCAGAGTCCAGGAGCCCTACAGGGATGTCTGTCTGCTAGGTTAGGCCCGCTCCCTGCAGGAAGTGGGCCTAAGCTACCAGACGGACATCCTTAGCACTGCTGTGGAGCCAGGAGAAGCTCCCGCCACCACCACTGCACTCACCAGCATGAGCCCTGCTTCTGGCTGAGAGGCGCTCCCCTCCGTGGGAGTGCATTGACCACCAGGGGGCAGATCCTGCATTGAGCATCTGCACTCTGGCAGTTAGTGCACATCATAGTGACTGGTCGTTCAGCTGATCAGTTGATTTGCATATTAGCCTTTTGTTATATAGGATAAATTAGCACAATGTTCAGCACATATTAAGTGTTTTAAAAATGCTTTAATTAAATTTATTGGTTAATAAGATTATATAGGATTCCAGTGTATATTTCTATAATATATCATCTGTATATCGCATTGTGTGCCCATCACCCAAAATGAAATCTTATATCACCATATACTTGAACCTGTTTACCCATTACTATGCCCTTATTTCCTCCCCTCTGGTAACCACCATACTGTGGTCTGTATCTATGAGCATTTGCTTGTTTTTCTTGTTTGTTAATTCGTTGTTTTCAGTTTTATATCCTACATATGAGTGAAATCATATGGTTCTTGACATTTTCTGACTTATTTTGCTTTGCATGATATTCTCAGGACCCGTCCACATTATCACAAATGGAAGTATTTTATCTTTTCTTATGGCTGAGTAGTATTTCATTGTACAATAGATAGGTACCACACCTTTTTTATTCAATCATTTATTAAGGGAAACTTTGGTTGATTCTGTGTCTTGGCCACCATGAATAATGTGGCAGTGAACATGGGGTTCACTTCTCTTACAGATAAGTGTTTTCAATTTTTCAGGGAGATACCTGGAAAGGGGGTTGCTGTGTCATAAAGTAACTATTCTTAATTTTTTGAGGAGCCAACTAACTTTTTCATAGTGGCTGTACCAGTTTATATTCCCACCAGCAGTGAACAAGGGTGTCCTTTTATCTACAAGTTCTCCAACACTTGTATTACTGGTCTTATTTTAATAGGTGTGAGGTGGTATCTCACTGTAGTTTTGATTTGCATTTTCCTAATTTCTAGTAATCTTGAGCATCCTTTCACATCTCTGTTGGCCATTTGTCTGTCTTCTTGGAGAAGTGTCTGTTCAGGTTCTCTGTCCATTTTTTAATTGCATTGTTTGTTTGGTGTTGAGCTATAGGAATTATTTACATATTTTGCATAAAATGTTATTTTCAGTTAAAACAGTTAGAAAAGTGAAGTTGATAAGTGAAGAAGCAGAACAATAAAACTTATGATGAGGAGAAAAAACTTATGATACTGAATCAAAACTAAAACAGATATCAGCCTTTGAAAAGACATTAAGAGTAATTTCTGAATCCCATATAATCAAAAATTTAAGTAGATACATGCATAGTATTAAAAAATTAAATAAAGTCTCTAGAAATGAAAACTGGAGTGTCTAAGATCAAGCATATACTAAATACCTGTATTAAATTCCTATTTTAAAAATACTAATTACCTTTACTAAATCATTTACTACAGCTTCTACCTTCAGAAATGAGAAAAAAATGAACAAATATAACTGTAAGTAATCAAAAGTCAGGCAATAATAAAATCAGAAAAGATATCAATGAAATAGAAAGCCAAACAAGAGAGAAATATCAATAAAAATATAGTTCTTTGAGATCAATAAATTGATAAACAGTTAGCTAGACCAATAAGAACAAAAAGATAAAAGACATAAATTACTGATATCATGATTAACAACCGTGACATTTATACAGATTCTTCAGATATTAGAGGAAAATGAAATATTATGAAAAATGTTTTAATGTTGATAAATTTTAAAACTTAGATAAAAGGGAAAATATGTTGAAAGACAAGAACTACCAATGTTCATTCAAGAATTATATACCCAGTACAGCCTTATACCCATTGAACTAATTATTAAACCTTTTTCAAACAAACCAACAAACACAACTTAAGTTCTAGGTGATTTCTGAAGGAAACACACCTACCAGTCAAAGATAAAATGCTACCAATGCTATGAGAACTCAGAAAAAGTTGAAGAAGTGGGAGTACTTTCTAATTCATTTTATGAGACCAGCTTTACTCTGACCTCAAAACCAAAGACACTTCCAAGTACTAACAACTTGTATCCTCCAGAAACATCAATGCAAAAATTCTCAGCAAAATTTGGGGAAATGTAATGTATAAAGTGATGGTCTTTGAATGGATGATACTCATTCATTTTTAATTGCCTGCATTTTAGGTCAGGAGATAACTCTCCGTGGGTTTCTTTGGCTTCTGAATGTCTTAAGAGTGAGGCATGATATTTGTTCAGGAATATTTTTTCAAGGATATAGCAAACAGCCCAGGAAGACACAGAGAGTGTCTCTCTTTGGGTCAAAGGTCAAGTTTTCTTTCCTTGACAAGACTCCATAGTTTTTATCTTTGGAGCCACAGGCAGATTTCCTTACTCATCAGTATGAGAAACACACTGTCTCCCTCCATGTTACTAGTAGATATCAGGCAGGTTTACCAACCATGAGAAAAGATAACAGCCTTCTAAATGCAGTCACATTCTCCAATAACATGATCCTCAGTGTGTTCAATGTCATGTGCTCCTCTTTGCTTTGCATGGTGGGAAATGAGACTTGGGGCACTGGTACTGATACCCTTGTCCTCAGTTGTGATAAACTACTCTTTGTTTCTGATCCAGGAGTCTCACTGACAGCTACCTGTACCAAAGGAAGTTTGGCGGGTTCGTTAGTAATATCTCGGACCATTTACAGTTCTTGACACCACTTTCCATCAAAATAGGTGCAATTCCTTTGAAAACTTAAGGGCCGATAATAATCCATTTATTATGATCTCCATTAGAGATAGGCCCCTCCCACAAACGTCTTCAGAAGCTCTTCTCTATGAGGAGAAAAAACTTATGATAAACCCCTTGAAAGCTGCTTGCCATTAAGATTTTTAGAGCTACAATGTTTAATAGGGAAATTCTGTGGAGCATATCCTTACAATATTTAATTTTTATTTTTCTATCTGAAAGTATCCATAAAACACTTCCTTAAAATTCTTGACAGTTTTAGAAAAGGTCTTACAATCATATATTTTTAAAATGTGCTACAAAAATAAAAATGAATAAAGGTGAATATGTGTACCTGAAACTCCAAAGAAACAAGTGTCAAAGTTACAGAAGGATATTTGCGCTATGATACACTGGCAATGCCACTTTATAAAAGTTAGAACCATGCAATACATAAGTACATACTTGTGTAGCAAATGTATAAAGCATATAAAAAGTGAATGGTAGTCAGACTCTGTTTTAAAAAGATATATTGTAGAAATTTAGGGGATGGATTAGATAAGAGAGATTACTAAAACAGAGCTGGTGAAGAAGTATTGAGTAAAAGGCTGTTCTCCTAGAAACATTTGATGAGAAGGAGTTTAATGAGAACATATTCAATGAGAAGAAAAAGAGAAGAAAGACCAATAAAATATTTCAGCAGGAGATCAATAGGATCTGTTAATCCATTTGAAATGGGAGGCAAGGAGAGAGGTAATGTATATGTATGAAATATATACGTTTTATATGCCCAGCACTCTGCCAGGTGTTTTACATATGCTTTGCAATTTAATCCTGATAATAGCCTTGTGTGATACACATATTTATTTCTATTTTAAAAAATGGAAAAAATGAGACTCTTGCAGGTTATTTAATTTGCCTAAGGTCAAATGGCAAGGAAATGGAGATGCCCTATTTGGAGCCAGGTGTGTTTGATTCAGAGGTCATGCTCTTTTCATTTCAGAATGAATCCTAATACATCACACAGCATTTGAATGCTGTTGCTTTGGTGAACGGCAGTGCCATTAACTGAAAGAGGGAATTCAGAAAAGTAGCATGTTAGGCAGGTTTTAACTTTGAGAACTCAAGGTCTTGGAAAAAGTGAAAAGCTAACGATGCAGGCCTGTGCTATTCAATAAAGTAGACTCTGGCCTCGTGTGGCTATTTAAGTTTATATTAAGTAAAATTAAAAATCCAGCTCTTTCATCACAATAGCTGCATTTCCAACACTTTGCTGGCCTCATGGAGATAATAGCTGCCATGATGGAGAATAGAGTTGGATAGCATTTTCATCTTCATAGAAAAGTATATTGAATTGTGTTGGTCTGGAGCTTGAATTCAGCAGTTATCATTTGCATTAAATGGGAATGTATTATTAAAAACAATAGAAATGATAAGATATCTCCTATTACTTATAAGCTCTTGGCACCATGTCTATAACTTTGCACACATTATCGTATTTGATCTTCATTAAAATCTTTTGGAGTCAACACAATCACCTCTTCGTTTAACACTGGAGTACTTTAAAGCTCAGAAAACAAGTTGCTCCAAGTTACCCAGAGGCAATGAGAGACTTGGAATGCAAGCACAGGGTCTGGTACCAGGTCTCAACCCCATTATGGTGGTGAGTACAAAGAACAAATGTGAAGAATGTGAAAGAATCCTAAGGCTACATGAACTTTCAACAAAAGAATTTAGAAGCGAAGAGCCTGTATAATGGATTTAAGATCTGATGTTCAGCAATGTGCATATAGTTAATTATATGCACTTACATATTTGTTATGAGGATACATTTTGTGTTTTGTGATTTTTACCACAATAAAAAAGCAAATCTACCTTTTCTTCTCAAAAATAAAACCTCTTCCACTTATTTCTAAAGAAAAATCAATATTCATTCACTTTTACATGATAAAAATAGTCAAACTATTCCATGTAATCTTCAATTATTCTTAACATTCTAGAATCAAGTTTCAAAGTTAATTAGATGGCCTTTAACATTTTCATATCTAATTAAGAAGTAAAAACCCCTCTAGATTTTATACGTAGGTCTTACCTTACTAATAACATTTATTGATAGTTTTGTTATATTTATGAATGAGTTATATTTTTAGTATACTAGGTAGAGTCCTATTTAAAACTAGCAAATGAAAATTCCATTCAACATCATAGCCTTTTAAGTCCACTAATAACAATATTTCATAAGTACATCATCTGCCATTTAATAAAACAAAAACTTCTGAGACTTTTTCACTTTAAAATTATAAATCATTACTTTTCACCACCAGGGTACATGCAACATTTCTCACATTCCCCTATTTTCCTTCCACCTGCCACAAACCCCCGCAGCCAAGTCCAGGAATTGATGAGTCAACTATGCAAGGACTGTCACCTTCCAGGGATGAAAGGAGTTTCAGGAATTTTGGAAACTGGAGGAAACTGGTAGTAGTTGGTAGGAGATGCATTTTCAGAGTGAGGGAGAACTCAGTGCCCTCAGTGCCGGGAAGCATTAACCCCTTTCTGGTCTGCCAAAGCCCAGGCAGAAGGGCCAGAGGACCCTCCTTCTGGCTTAGTTGCCAGGGGCAGAAGGCGACTTCTTCACCCAAGAGGGGGTAGGAGCCATGATCCTCGCCTGGAAGTCCTTGTGGCAGGGGCTGGCAGGAGGAGGCCTAAGAGCAAAGCTGGTTTTTGTTGGTGGTTTCCACTCCCTGTGACACCGGCAGGTAGGCTGTTCTCTCATTGGAGGGCCCGTTGTGGATTCAGAGTTCACTGAGGAGTGATATTACTTAGACTTCTAGCTTTGGAAAGAAAAGTGTGTTCTGCTGGCCACAGATCCACCTTAAATACACATCACAGGTTGGGTTTCCTAGATAATACTACAGGCTTAGTTTATTTTTTTTTGTATAATTCTGAAGGTAGGAGTGGATATACCAAGGATAGAATCAGGTATTCTGGGGTGCCCTGCTCAAGATCAAAATCATATTCTTCTTCTTTAATATAACTCCAGAATTGTGTGACAGACTAGAAAAATCACACCAGACGCAGTCATGCAGCAGTTCATATCCCATTCCCCTCGTGTGGCAGGAGGTGATTGACTAAAACCATTTCAGTCACTTTGGAATGCCATATTTTAGCATAGAAAATTCAGAATAAAAAGTCAATATGCAAGAGTATTATCATTACAGGGACTATAAAATGGAGGTCAATGTTTGGTATTAAACAGTTGCCCAATTATGGTGCCAGAAATCTATTTAATATACCAGGGTGAGTTTATTAATAGGGAGGGTTAGCCAAGCCTATGTGATTCAGTGGTTGAGCATCAACCTATGAACCAGCAGGTCACAGTTCAATTCACAGGCAGAGCACATGCCTGATTGATGACTTGATCCTCAGTAGGGAGCATGCAGAAGGCAATCAATGATTCTCTCTCATTGAAATTTCCATCTCTCTCTCCCTCTCCTTTCCTCTCTGAAACCAATAAAAAAATATGTTTTTTTAAAAAATAGGGGAGGTTAAGTCACAATTACTTTGGAAACTGATGACCTTTAGTAGATACTTCAAAGACCAATAGGTTTTAGGAAGTGTTATGGGAAACGTTAAAGAGTATGTGGGTGAAGTTTGAGATGTGGGTTAGAGATGAATAATTAATAATAGTTAATAAATGATATCTGACTGGCCTTCATAGGTATTGCTGTCCAAAGTAGAAGGGCAAGAGTGAGGAAATACTGGATTCTGTGTTGGAAGTTTGCAATAGATGAGATTCATTTCTATCTTGATCTTTCAGGGTGGACATTTATATGGTTTTGTGTTTGATCATATGCACACACTTATCGATATATGCATATGCACATTATCATTTCCAAATGAAATTCGGGGTTTGGATACCAAATAAAATTTTCTACTGTATAAAAAAATAACAATAGAGTATGAATATATGCATTAAACACAGGAAAGAGAGACCCTTAATGCACATAGAGCCAGATCATGCTCAGGGGTCTAATGTTTAGAAGTGATCTAGTTGAACTCTCATTCCATAGATGAGACCTATGATTTAGGGACTTACATAGCCTGTCAAAAAATCCTACAGACTTTGGTTGCTCTTTAAGCCTGGGTGCTTGTGTGGCACTTTAAAATAGAATCTCAGGACAATGTAAGAAAATGTAGTGTAATTGTTTTGTTCCAGAAATAAGAATTTGCTGAACTACTTAGTATGTGATTGTTGACAATAAATATTATTTTTTATAACTAATTGTTATACCTATGTTTTTAAATTCAGAAAAAAAGTTACTGGTTTTAGATCGAAGGACTTTAAATGTATTTTTGGTATGTTTACATTTATATAGGAATTATAAGCAAAATAGAATAAATAGAAATCAACATAAAACAGTTCCTTGATTTGATAGCCACCTGTGCTGGAAGAAGATATTGGCAGAATATTCTGCTTGCATAATCTTCAGACACTCTTTGATCCCAGAAATTAATGTACTAGTAAGATTCCCTGAATTAGGTCCATCTCTGACTTAGAAATGAATCAGTGATTTCAAAGATGTATAGAAAAGATAATACAAATTATTCTGTTGATACCAACTTATAATTTTGTTTTACTTCCACATTAATAGTCTTCCCAATTAAAAATACATTTTTGTAATTAATCATTACTGCATAAAGTCTTTGGTTCTTCCAAAAAACAATGTTGCAAATTACATAAGCCTGATAATATGTTCTTGGTCCTGCTTCGCAGGACATAGAAAACCATAGGTTGTTTCATTTCAGATTCTATATGTTTTTCTCATGATCCACAAGCCAACAAGTTTACCTTGAACTTGAGTATTTTCTAGTGGATATTTAAAATATATTCTTTATGTTTTGATAATCTTGGATTTTATGATTTACACCTTAAATGAATATGCATGAATTTGGTTGAGGTAGGATTCATCTTTTGTTCTAGCCTTTGCAGTAAGGTTTTCCTATGCTAAGCAGAAGTGATTGGGTGAATTCCTAATTAACCATTTGATCTCTAGAGAGAAAAATGAGACACTCAAAAGACTTCAGCTGTGTGCACCAAACTCAAATATACAGCTGCTTCCCAGAGTTCAGGTACATCTTCTAACTCCAAGTGATGATGGCATATATACATGTGTGTGTTGCTAAATGGATGGCTTTCTAGGGAATGGGATGACATTACAACAAAGCTTAAACATACTCAGTTAATGTGGAGAAGATGAGATCCGGACTTGAATTTAGCTTTTCCATATGTAATAGTTGCTTTAAATTGTTATCTCATTTACTATAGTACTTTGTGGATACACATTGAATCACTACTCACAGTGATATTTTAGTAGTTAAACTTAGTAGAGTCTGAATGATTTTTTTGTTTTCTTTAAAGTCTCCATCTATACATCTGGACAAAATATTCTAACTATATAGCCCAAGACCCAGTGAAAGGAGCAAAGTCAGTTTGAAGCCAAAATAAGTACTTAAATCATTCACCCATTTATCATTAGATGACACATATCACACCTCATATGGAGACAATAATTCTGACCTATCCCAGGAAATTGTGAGGACAAGCCGAAAGAATAGGACGGCGTGCTTACACAACATGGAGCAGCTACACAGACATACATATATGAAACCAGATGAGTGTGTCTACGTGTAGCCTTCAATTTCCAAGCCTTCCTGTCCTCTTCGATGATTGGCCTAAAATGTAGGCTCAGACACAGAAAATAACCGAGCAGTGTAGGGTAGCACAATTAGATTGTAAGTAGAACCACGTTCCGAATAGGAAGCAGATGCATCCTCGGAGAAAAACAAAAAGAATGTGAACTCTTGTCAGCAGCCAATGAATCAATCGCTTTCTTCTTACAAGGGTTATGTTCAAATTGTATCTACCCTAGTTGGCAAAGGCTAAATTCGAAGAGCCTGCAAGCTGAAATGGCATACTTTTAGACAATTGTAAGAGAAGCGGATTTTTTTTTCCCCTCTAAAGAGACTAATAATTATTTTGCAAATATGCTGCTGGTCTTGAAGCAAAATGTTTTGTTTTTTGTTTTTTTTCTTGCTAGCTGGTTCCAGGCAGTAACCCAAGTGCACTTAAAAGCAGCCCTCCCCGCCCCCTGAAATTTTCATTTGCTGATTGCCAGAGGCTAATTTATATCTATTTACCAAGATATAAATAAGGACACTATTTTTAAGCACATTCACTTGTTTAATCTCGTATCCATTCTGTTCCAATGCAACAGTTCATGGTGGAGTTTTGTCATTGAAAAAAATTGTAGCATCTTTTATCTGACTAAAAAGGACCTGTGTCTAGTTTGATGATGTCTACCAATTGTTGAGAACCACAACTGTGTCCAGCACACCTTCTGCAATACTGTCTGTGTTGTCAGAACATCCCTGTGAGGAAGACATGGTTCTCTCCAAATTACAGACGGAAATCTGAGTCTTGGGAGCAAAGAAATTTGTTCAATGTGGATTATAAGAATTCAAAGCTTATAGGGATTCAAACTCAATTCTATCTGACTCTACAGTGCATTATGCATTATGCCAGCGTTTTTCAACCGCTGTTCCGCTGCACACTAGTGTGCCGCGAGATGTTGCCTGGTGTGCCGTAGGTGCAGACAAGACAAGAATTTTATAATTTTTCACTATTTTGTTTACTTAATATTTCATAATAAAGTAATTATAAAATACTTTCTTTGTGTTTATTTGATTTCTATTCAAGAGAATTACTTTATATATAGTCAATATAGGCACAGAGTTAAATTTTTTAACATTTTCTAATGGTGGTGTGCCTTGTGATTTTTTTCATGGAACAAGTGTGCCTTTGCCCAAAAAAGGTTGAAAAACACTGCATTATGCATTATGTGATGTGGTTCAACGATTGGTGTACTCTATTATTTTTAAGGAAAAATAAGTAATATATTCAATATATCAATTTTAAATATGTTTTCATAATTCTGAATTTTATGTGGCATTAACCACACATATTGCTTACAATGGCATCCAGGAGAAACCCTTTAAGAATAGTGTCTGTGTTACTATTGAAAAGAATGTATGTGCTCATCTTTTGTCTACTTCCACATCTGAGTAGCTGAGTGCTGGGTTCCTTTATCTGCTGTAGTCAAATGCAGCTGGAACATAGGAGCCTAGACATCTAAAAAGCTTCTTTTGTGCAAAGCAGCATTTCTGCAGAGCAGAGTCAAGCTCATGGTCTGATACTTAACGTGGGCTGGCGGGAGTGAGATTGACTATGTGATACCATTTAGCTGAAGAGGTTTTTGCTTCAGAAAAAAAAAAAAAAGAAAAGAAAAAAAAAAGATGTATTTCTTAGGGTAAATGTGTCTCCATTAACAAATGCTTTACCATACTATTCAGCGATTTTGATTCCTCAAGGCTACTTATTAATTATAAGAAGGAAACTCATACCTTACATTTTACCTAAGCAGAATTTATTTCTTGCATGAGCAAAAATTTACTTTCACCTCAAGCACAGAATAACATATTTGAAATATTCACCTAAGGGTAAGATTTTTGTCCCACTTTACATTCTTGCTATTTACCCACTGAACCTAAACTCTCAGATTTACATTAAACCATATGCCATGAAATATAGAATCCTTTGATAAATATATTTCTTACAAAACTCAGATTTCATTTACTATAACTCCTAAATAGAAGATTATTGAAATTTCACCAGAAAATCAATGTTCTCACCCTACATGCACCACAAGGCCTGAGGTCGGCCACAGAATTCATCTATTTTGATTTCTTCATAATTAAAAAAAAAAAGTGGATGAAACCACCTTCAAGCTGAAATACATTAATTTTCTAGTTGGATAATACAATTGAAATTCAGTGTGTATATGAGGCTACCATACAATACCAATGCAAGTGGGTATCTTTAATTTTTCTCAACCTTGCTCTCTCCTTTTCTTCCTTTTGTGCCCAATGAAAATTTGTTCAACCTTGCTCCTTCCTTTCTTCCTTAAATGCTTGTGCAGGTTGCCCCTTAACTATGGCATCATTCCATAGCACCTGGAAGTGTGCACGTGAATGTAAAAGTTAAGTTAGACTTCCATCAGGGGGAAAAGTAAAATCTCTTCTGTAGAAAGCACTGTCTTTCTAAATTGTCTTCCTTTGCCACAAAGGCTCACGTGGTGTCTGGCCCTGTCATGACGAATCCACTCATCCCCACACAGTGGATTTCACAACTTTCTGTTTCTCACACACACACACACACACACACACAAATTATTCTAATAAGGTATTAGGTCAGACATCCTGGCTAATTTGTCAAACGGGTGATAAATCTAGGCAAAGTTATTCCAGCGCTTAACTTGAGAATAAAAGCAAGCATCCCAACAAAGCTTTTAGAGAGGATAGCACTCACCCAGCCTAGTGAGGCCATGGAGGTAGCACAGTTTTGTTTGCAACTTTGAGATATAAAAGCCCTGCCTGTTTGTTTTCTCCCCAGGAAGGGAAGTTGATGATTTGACAGTTATTCTGGCTTTGACAATGTGTCTCTGTTCCCCTTTTTGCCAGGGAGATAACTATTCTTTTCCAAAACCCAACAGGTCCCCACAGCAAGGTCAAAAGAAGCCCCCTCTGCCAGCAGGATGGGGGCGATGGGTCTCCGTTCTTTTCTCTCAGTTTTTCTCACCTCAACACTTCTGTTTGACCACATCTCTTCTCTGAAGGAAAATCCCAGCATCCTTAATTGAGTCAGCAGGAACACGTATTTTAGCTCAAGTTTGTATTTACTGATGTCAGGTGCACAAACTCAGCGATTGTCCAAGCTGATGCCTCCTAGAATAGTCTTTCTGCCTAATTTTGCCTTATTCTTTTTTTTGCTATTAATTTATATCTTTTTTATTGTGTTTTCATTTAAGGTTTTTCCAAATCCTATTTGAAGTTAGTAAATACACACACACACACACACGCACACACACACACACACACACACACACACACACACACACACACTAGAGGCCTGGTGCAGGAATTCATGCACAGGTGGGGTCTGGTTAACCTGCCCTGATGGGGGCCAATCAGGGCCAGGCTGGTAGGGGAGACAGGCCATAGGAAGTCTGTGGGCCCTGCCCCTCTGCCCCTGATGGAGGGAGGGCCAATTGAGGAAGGGCTGGGTGGGGTGGGGGGGGAGGCCCTGCCCTGATCAGGCTGGTTGGCCAGCCACAGTAGTCATCATAGAGACCAGCCATTCTGGTCACTCCAGTGTTCCAGTCCCTCGCAATATATATATATATATATATATATATATATATATATATATATATATATATATATTTGCAAACATATTTGTGAATGTCATTTTTCACTCCTTAAGAAAATTAGAGAAAATGTATAATGGTGAATATTCAGAACTTTTTTTAGTATATAGAGTCTTAGTTCTAGTAAATGTTAAATTAATATATATGGAACTATTTGCATTGTTAATTCATATTCCTCTTATTTCTACAACTGTATTAGTCCACTGATTAACATTCTATCCATGTGGTTGTATGTAGGTTGTATGTAGTATGCATGTGTGCATATAAGTAATATCTTGACCAGGTGGGATAACTCTAGTTCTGCTTACTGTTCTCTAAATCCCTGCTATTTTGTCAGATGATTTTATTTCTAAAACCATTTTTATTTTCCTGAAATGCCCTCAAATTTTGCCTACATCCTGGCCCACCCATATGGTTTCTCAAATGTAAAGGAGACCCTGATAAAGGTCACCTTTGCACGTTACAATCGTTGCTGAATTATCTGATTCCTTGTCCTATCAATTGCCTGCGTTCATTCTTGTATCCTCCATGTCCACTTGCTTCACATCTTCTGTCTGTCCTCCAATTCAAGTCTCTATGGCATCAGGACATAATCCTTCCTCACATCTTTCCATCTACTACTCTGCCATATCTCTCTGATTTTTCTCCACCTGTTTCCATCTTTTAGGGCTGCTGTAACAAAACACCATAAACTGGGTGGCTTATCCATGACAGAAATTTATTTCTCACAGTTCTGGAGGTGGGGCAATCAAAGAGGAAGAGGCCCACCTATACCATGTCTACCCATGGTTATCTATTCTCTATGGGGTGAGGACAAACATTCAGACCACGCACCACTTGTGAACTCCTCTTGCTTAACACACATATATTTCTTTTCCTCTCCCTCCCCCAATCTAGCATCCCCCAAACACACATACTTCATTGTATTTCACTAAAGCTTCCATTTCCAAACCCATTTCTCTCATTCTTAACACAATAGATAGTGAGAGGTTTAAGATTGGTACTGAACTTTGATAAAAATTAAGTTTTTATTTGATATATTTAGTAGATGCTAGAGTTCAGGCTAGCAACTCGGCATCCCTCCCTAGGTGACTGGAGAAGCATCAGACCAGGCACATAGCAAAGTTCATTCTCTTATTAACCCAAATTAGTTCAAATATGGGAATGCTGACAATGGTCCAGGGAGATAGCAACACATACAAAGCTATCCAGTGGGAGGCATGGGCCTTTTCTGTGACACCCATAGGTAGAATAAGGAGAGATGAAGCTGTGGTGGAGTTTGGATGGGTGCTGTGGATTGAGTGTGGGAGAAGGCAGGCCCCAGGAGGAGCTGGGCCCAAGATGTCAATATTTCAGGTTGGTTAGAAATGAGCCAAGTGAAATGTTAAGAGAAAAGAGCGAGAGATTCAGACGATTGCATCTCTAACATGGGCACTGGAGTGTTCAACACTCTTCATTATCTCCCTGTTACTTCTAACAACATTACACTCCTAAAACGAACATAGAGACCACTGACAATGTGGTTTCAACCTGTGTTCATAGGCACCCAGTCTTTACAAAATAAATTGCTCATCATTTTCTAGACCAAAAATATCCTTTCTCATTGTGAGGTTTTGGGGTTTTTTTTCTTCCTGGTCTCCTTGTTCATATAAAATACCCTTTCAGATATGACACATTTTGAAAATATAGTTACCAATTCTTGACTTTTTAGTTACCCCTTCTGGAGTAATTATTTCTGTACTACAATAAGTGTCCTTTATTTTTAAAGAACAGATCACACACTACTGAGTTCTGTGAACATCTGTTTCCATGAATTTTTACCTCACTAGCTTATTAGCATTTCATGGTGAAGGAACACATCTTAATTTTTTGTGGGTTTTTTTTTGTGTGTGTGTGTTTGTATGTGTGTGTCCCTCACAACCTAAAGAAATTGTGCATTTAGCTTTCCAATGAATTGTGGACCAATATATAGCTCAAGCCACAAATGTTCCTAAGAAATACATCTCTGTTTTAGTTAAGAAAGCAATTCAAAAATCTGAGCCCTAGAATTCATGATTTTATAAAATTCTTAGTTAGTTACCTCACTATTAATCTAACATAGCACTATCCTGAGAACAAACTGGGAAGGGCTAGACTCCTTACAAAACGCCAAGGGTTTGCGATGAGTCTCAGTATAATTAACTCATATAATTTTTGCAACAGAATACAAAATATGCCAGGGTGGAAAATATTACTTATCGCTCTGGAAGGCAGAGTTCCATCACACTCGGGGAAATTTTGCTTTCTTTTGAGGTGCCCAAGCACTTAAAGCAGAGAAGCACAGGACAGGACGTGACCTGATTTATATTCCACTCGGTTCATTGAGAAATAGGTCCTCATGGTCATAGCTAAGAAAGTTAAAAGTTTTGGAGAGGGAAGTAATGTGTATTTAATCCTAGTCAT
Organism: Pipistrellus hanaki; assembly: GCF_964339955.1. NCBI lineage: Eukaryota > Metazoa > Chordata > Mammalia > Chiroptera > Vespertilionidae > Pipistrellus > Pipistrellus hanaki. The sequence continues at coordinate 11,805,191 of NC_140519.1, forward strand.
TAATTTCTTAGACAATATTTAATCTGTAAAAGGTAGGAAGAAGCCTGCATTTATACTTAGTGTTGCCATTGACCTCTATAAACTCTTTTTATAAAACCTAAGAACTTCCAATAGCAGAAGTGGATTTTAATACTTTTGTTACAGATTTTATAGGGACATCAAAAGACTTCTCTTTGATTTTGTTTTCCCTTAAACGTTGACACTACGCCTGAATGTCCACCATAAGCCAGGCAATAAGTTTCTCTTAAAATGCTTCATACTTAAGAGACAATAGGAAAGTTAATAACATTTTCAAGTTAGAAATGTCACAACAGACATGTGTTTCCATTCATAAAGTATGTCATGAACACATACAAACTATCCTTTGTCATCTGGTTCTGCCCCATTTCAAAAATTATTCTCTGCTATTAATTAGAAGTGACTACAATTTGATTAATCTCAAACATGTGTCACAGAGGAACAACGGGGAGAAGTGAATTCAATATTTTTCCACTAAGAGTATACACAGTATTCATTGAAAGAAGCCAAATATGTTTTTATAAACCAAAAGCTAGTATTATCACACTAACTGAGAATATTGTCAGTGTAACACATTCCAGTTTATTTGAAATATTACATTCACAGAAGAACTTAATTATAAAGCTTCTGAGACCATAAATGCAAAATTAGGTGAACTTCTCTCTTTGTTTTCCTCCTAAAACTCTTTTTCTGGAATCTATTTCTTCACCTTGAGAATGCACCTGATCTTGGTCTCTCTTTGATTTTTTTTATTTAACTCTGTTGGCAAAAGCTTCCCCAAACCTTCAAACTCACAGTAGACAAATCCACTTTGACTTAGCTGAGAGAAAGGAAAGTTTCAATTAACAAGTGGGGAATGTGTCTTTTGCTTAATTTGCATTATCATTATTATTATGGGATGTGTACTAAAACATTCCTTTTCTATCAACATGCTAATTAAATTTCTATGAATGCACTAAGCTCCCTCTAACCAGATTACAAAAGAAAAATCATATGATCAAGTAGTTGTGAGTTAAGAAACAATGATTCCATTTAGGTTTTTCTGTTCAACTTTCCAACAACAACAAAAAAATGTTTTTCTTTCTTATTACACAGCCTGCAGTAATAAGTGAAATATAATCCTAATTAATTTTTCCTACAGCTGTGTATAAATCAATAGCTACAACATCCCAAAGGAAATGCACATTGCACCGTCCTCCAGGTTCCTAATGAATGCAAATAGAATGACCTTTTTCTGACAACTATGAATATTGTTTCACAATTTTACCATTAAAACCGCTGCTATCAGCAATTCATACAGCAAACAGGAAGCTACAATAGTTGTAAATAACTATTCATTATGGTGAGAAAGGAATGGAAAAACACTAAGTCTTCATTATGCAACTTTTAAGCCTGGAGTCTGATTTTAATACTTCATTTTGATATGAAAATTCTGTGTAAAATGTAACCGAGTCTTTATTTTAGTTCTCTATTTTGGGGGGAAAAAAAACAAAACACACAATTAAAATCATTCAGTTCTTTATGTAACTTAATTGATATTTTCTATATTGAAAGGTTTTAGTAAATAAAGATTTCTCAATCAGTACTATTGCAAAGTTCTGAATACTACATTCAAGTCTTAGAAGACTGTTGTTATAGTCCATGAAAGATACCTGGAGGAAAAATGTGCATAGAAAATCCTATTGTTGTACTTACCAAGACATACTGCTACTCATGTAATGAACATGATGAATTTAGAAGCTTTCCAAAGAGATAATGACATAAGGATGACACGTATGGGAACCTGAGACAAGGGAGAGAATAATTCAACTGCATTGTTGTCCATTTTGACTGAAGAACCACTTTAATCCATAATATAACATAATGGTATGTCCTCACACTCCATCCTGTTCTACTTCCCACAAAATGTCATCATAGCCACGAAGATGTCTCATTAAGTAAAAGTTAAATTCAAATTTTATAACAAAAGTAGTTAAGAAGTAAATAAAAGAAGTAGTTAATTATGTCAAACCTAATTCTGCTGATCATAGATCTACATACTGAAAACTCCCATTGGAGTTCACTATAGCCAAGAATATAATTAGCCAGTAGAACTCAAACACTCATTAAAAATAGGACTCCCCAAGTTGCAACCAGTTTTAAAAAGGGACTCACAACAAGAGGACTTCATTTCTTTCTTTTTTAAAAAAAAATATTTTATTGACTTTTTACAGAGAGTAAAGGAGAGGGATAGAGAGTTAAAAACATCAATGAGAGAGAAGCATTGATCAGCTACCTCCTGCACGCCCCCCACTGGGGATCGAGCCTGCAACCAAGGTACATGCCCTCAAGCGGAATCGAACCTGGAACCCGCCAGTTCATGGCCCCACTCTCTATCTACCAAGCCAAACCGGTCAGGGCAAAAGGACTTCATTTCCATGAAATCCAAAAATCATTCTTCTACCCCCTATTCTGCCATTATATTTTATACTTCTGTGCAGGACCAGGGATGACCATCACATGACTATGTGATATCCCAAATGTGCATTAGAGAGACATGGGTTTACGTAGCACATATTTATAGATGTTCCACCTTGTTAGCATAGCATCAACTTCCTATAATTCCAAGTCTGAGAGTTGTCTGAAACCCCTTTTAAACCATTTCTTGAAACAGTTAAGGAAGCATTTCTGTGACCATGCGGCCTTATCAGTCACAGAGAGCGTCTTCCAGCTGTGTGACACGGTCTCCACTCAATGACACCTCCCGAAGACGTCTGTGCTCTCACACCTGCAATGCTTTCCCGCTGAAGATGAAGCCGTGCTACGTCTCACTCAATATCGATCTCCGAGGCCTTTCTCCCAGTCCTTTTCCCAGCGTGGTCACTGAACAGTATCCGAGTTCGATAGGAAGATCAGCTGCTCATCCACTTTTTTGCCAAAGCAATTTGTATTATGGATTTATTTTAGCAGTCTACAGTGGCAGTTGCTGTTTTTACTATTTAAATGCTTTGATTATCTGACCTTGCTTACTTTATCTTTCTAAGTGCTAGGCACGGGCTTTAACATTGATCAATACGCGGGGATTCCTCTACAGGATTACGTTGAAATCAATCTCAATTCAGACTTTTTTTCCTTTTTTTTTTTTTAATGTTTATTACTTGATCTGTCTTAATTGCATTCCTTATTGAGGGAATAAGTTTAAACACATACTTTATTTTACAGATGAGAATCTTCTCAGATCCACACATATTATAAAAATACCCTGTATTTTGTATGCATTATTTTATTCATTCCTATAATATGAAAAAGGAAAGGCTTAATTACTAGGTATTTTATTCAAACACCTTTGCATTATAAATAAAAGGCCTAGTCCATTAGGAGAAAAACATAGTTACATATATTTTAATAACTGAAAAATCTTGACACACATTAAAGTGCTATATTGATTATGATAACTGTGGAAGTTCAACAAGTGCTGGCTACACATAAATGTGCTTGTAAGACTTTTTATAAAACAAATTAGCACTCCATGAAATAAAGTAAAATTCTAAATATGTGTACCTTTAGAAATCAGTAAAAAAACAAACTATAAACCTGTTGATTATCATAAAAAATTAATATTTAATATGTATGAGAAAAGTTTATCAGCTTCACCCTCATTATTCAGACTGAATGTTTTATCCACTTTTTATTTTGGATTTAGAGAAGCAAATTAGAAATATAAAATGCTCTGAATACTTTTAAAATCAAATCTATCAATTTCAGAATCAATGATCTTAGAATAAAAATTAACTTCTAAAAGTCACTATTTAAGGCATAAACTTTATGGACTATGAATTATATAACCATTAAAACTTGTTGCTAGATTTTTTTAATCTAGTTTAATCATATATCATATCTTCTGGGCTGGTATAGTCACATGAAGCTCCTGAATTTTATCTTTAAATCAATTGATTCTAACATTACATTTTTCAAAGTCATAAATAAAAGAAATCCAGGTGTGATTTTAATAAAAGGAATTGATGTCATTGTTTTTTAAAAAGTTCCCATTTTCAAATCCAATCCAAGTCTAAATATATCCGTTACCAGCTCAAGACTAAATTACAGTGAAATATTTTCCAGATATCTATACTAGAATATAAGATCTACAGTTGGCTTCAATGACCAAAACATTCAAGCAGTAAAAAAAACTTGAGGTACATAAACATATGATTATACACAGAATATATGCAATATGCTCACCTGTGCAAATACATTTTTATCTAGACAATTATTTAAAACTCTCACAGGACTATAGAAATATGACATATATTCTTTCTCTCACTCTCTCTATACAATTATTTAACACTCTCACATGACTATAGAAATATGACATATATTCTCTCTCTCTCTCTCTTTCACACATATATTTTCATACTTTGAACTTATTGGCCAAAATGATTTAGTATTTAATACCTTTCATGTCAGACTATATTATAGATTATTATTATAATAATTTTCTTCTGCTTCTCACATTAAATGATATAAAGTATAAATGAATAAAAACAGACCATCACAAGACAATGCATTTTCATAATTACCTGCGTGAAGTGAGGGTAGGAAAATTAAGGTTCCTGAACATAAAAAGAATTAGGAAAATATGAAGAAATTTAATTACCAAATAGTTGCCATAATGATATTTCCAAAACCTGTTATGAGCAGTTAGTTCCTTCCTACTGTTTGAAGCCAAATAGCATTTGAGAGAAATCCTTTTCCAGAAAGTTTTGCATCTCTGTAGATCACAACCCTGGCCAGACATGTCCATACTTTTTTCCTCGAGTGGGTAAATGTTAAGAGAGAAGAATTCAAGTTTCATGATGCAGCAACACAAAGCTGGGAAGTGAAAATTATGTTGCAGAGGAGTCTTGAAAATATGACTGTAAAAGTTAATCAATAAAATGTCTATTCCTGTCTATTCACCGGAGGCCGCAGCTGCATAGCTTCGCTCAATCGATACTACAAATTATTACGATTTCCAGGTTCCCACTGGACATTCAGAACAAATCTTTCAAGTGTAACAGGCTTATACTGAGTATATGGCGTGTGTTCTCTGCATTTAGCTCGGAAAGAGGAGGGGGAAAATAAAATGTAAAGCCTCCGTGTTCTTTAAAAATTCCGCTTTATGGAACCAATAACTTTCGGGTCATATTTTAATGTTAAAAACAATCTTGCTTTTGGTTGCCAATTTTTTGGTGTGTGCTTCTTTTTTTTAACTGTTTCTTATTTAGTTAATACACGACTTAACCTGGCCAGTTCTGACTGGCTATTCCAAAGTAATGACTAAAGAAAATTACCCTGATATAATTACTTATCACAAAGTCACTTAGGCCCAAAGATAAATGCAGAACCCTGGTGTACATCTCAGATTGCATCAGGTATCTTAAAATACATGTTCATGTTATTATTTTTTATGACTTAGTCCTACATTTTAAAAATCAGGTTTCAGATTTTTCGCTTTCTTTTTTGTAAAATAAAAAACATATAATTTCAGAAATAATTTTCTCCTTTTTTGAAAAAAAAAAAAGTCCCAGAATATTTTGTTCTACTGCGATCCTCTGTTCTTAGCAGGAAAAGTTGTAATTCTAGATTCTGAACTCCAGAACCCCTCAAGCCTCTGACCTCAACTTTATGCTCCATCCATTTCCCTCTGCATCCCTCCATCAGAACCCCAAGACTTTTCCATTTGAGGGGGTGGTGGGGTAGGGGACTCACTACAGGGCTGTCCTGTCTGTGACACCTGAAGTGCCTTTTCTTTCTTCCGAGTGGTGCACAACATGAGGTCTGGCACTGCCCAGGACGGAATCAATTGGTAAATTTAATCAATTCATGTCACCTGTCGATTGAGTGAGGTGAAAACGTAAATAAATAAACCAACTTTTTTATTTGCTAGGCCATAAGGCTTTGACTTCATTTCCCATTTAAAGAGTGCTATATATTTTTCATGGTAAGACACATGTACCTAGTATCAGCATATCCTGTGACAAGGTATGTGGAGGCTATATTTTAAAAGATGAAGCTGTTTCTCCTAAGACACCATCATTGCTTTGATGATAACCATTTATCTCTTTAAAATTCAGCCATAACTTTTTCTTATAACATGTCATAATAATACAGGGGTGAGCAAGAGTTGTAAGTATGCAAAACAGTTTATTTCGACATTATTACTTATTCATGATTATATTATTTATTTGTATTACAACTGTTAACATACTTATGCCTACCCTGTACTTAAAATTTTTTGACCTTTAAGATACTTAATTGCTAAAAACCAATATAAATAAATTTTTGTAAGTTTGATACAATTTTAACTACTTCTTGCATGAGAGGTATATGCTTTGCTCTCAATTTCACATTAAGAGAGAATATTGTACTTACTATCATGATCAAGCTTTATCAGAAAATAAAATGGATGAATCTAGATCAAGCATAGAGAAATTGAGTTTGCGTTTTCATTGTAATCTAACTGGATGAATCACTGGTTTATTTACTGATAAAATTTAAGGTTCAAAGCAGGTCATTACATGCCAGTTTTTAGATCAAAAATGATATTTTTTGTGGGTATACAGAATAATGTACCTCTCTAGTGATGTTTAAGTGCAGGAAAATGTTGGCCTTATTTTAATAACATTAAGTGAACATCACACACTGTCAATAGTTTTATATTAGTGTTCAAAATCACTTTTATATATTTTTTGTTCTCTAAATATACCTTAAACATATATTATTTTCTAATACAATTAAGCTTTTTAAAAAGACAATAGTACTTATAACAATACTATATTGCATAGCCATTCCAAAAGACACTTGCCCAATATGCTTTTCATCCTGGGTACAAATGTCTACCTTTTAATATTTGTTAAATGTGGCTTTTTTTTGTTGTCTGAATTCTGGCAACTGACTAAAGGAACATTAATTGCAAACAGGGTGTATCTGAGTGTTTAATTTTATTTAGAAGCATGTAAAATGTCACCCTAGATTGTGTAATTATTTTAGTGCCTTATAACATTAAATCATGAGATTAAAACACAGAAATAAATTCCTCATGAACAATTTCAAATATTTTACCTTTAACGTTACAAACTATAAATCACAAAAGAATTGTACTTACGTTCATCACACGTAATATTTTGAAATCCTATTGATAGATACATCAAAATATGCAGTAAGTCATGTAAGTTTAGAAGCTGGCTTCCAAAGATCATTGAATATCAAATGCACATTTTAATTTTGGCCTCAGGATTGTGTTCAAAGAGATGAGTGACAGGGGGGAAAAGTTTAAATGCTGTGCTTTATTTAACTGTGATTACTCCATGTAACCAAAGTTCGGTAAGTAAAGTGTAATTTTTAATAGAGAGAGAGAGAAAGAGAGGGAGAGAGGAAGATTGATTCATCTGGGCTATGCTACTTTCATAATTATTAAAAAAAAAAAAAAAAAAGACTAAAAAAATCAAGCAAAAATCACAGAGCATAAGAGCACTTTATCAGAGCACTCAAAAATGAAACCATATCATGTTTATTTGAAAAGCAAGTGATAAAATCTGAAAACATCGGCTCAGGTCTAATAATTGCATAAAGATTTAGATGAAAAAGGTTGAATACAAGGTGTCTCACTAAGAACAGCTTTCAGGAACCTTTCAAAACAGCACGGATCTTTATGACTTTTCTTCATAGTTCCTTACGTGCCTCCATCGTCTGACCCAAAATTCGACTCTCAGCGTCTCTCAGTTTAATAGCGCCTTGCTTAGAGCTGCTACTTGAACAAAAAAGAAAGGCAACAAGAGCCATATGTAACCTTTGGACTCCAGAAACAGAAAGAGAAGACCATTGGCAGATAGATGCTGCGGAAACGCTGCCTTCTCTCTCTTGCTCCTACCTTGAGCCTTTCTTGGTCGTTAACAAGAAAGCTGACTGCCACATCATTATTTAGAATCTGGACTATGACAGTTACAAGTTTCAACATGTGCCATTTCAGTTAAGAAACATTGCAAATTTAAAGCTTATCTGTTTTGGAACCAGCAATTCCTTGAGCAAGCTAGCACATTCACACACAACCTTTTGCAAGACACGGAGAGTTAACTAAGCCACTAAAGTCACCCAAGGACTGCCTTGATTTCAGTACGCAAAGTAAAATTTTCTGAAATACTCAAAAACAACTCACTTGCAATCACTTTTTTCTTCTTCAGAGGCCATAATCCTTTCTGTCACTGTCTTCGGCTCTGCCTGGGCTTTTCTACTGTTCTGTTCTTGGCGAACTGTTTCTGCTATTTGCTCAGTTAGCTGCTCTTGAGTAGCTTTCAAGCTGGATTCCATTAGAAGAAGTTTTTCATCTTGACTGGCAAGTTCTTGGGCTGAAAGATAAAACAAGAACATTGCCGTTGAAAAAGCCAAGAGCATGTTTTTTTTTCCCCTTTTTGTTTTTAGTTTAAATCGTATGCAATGCAACTTTGACGAAGATTTAAGCAGATCCTTCTTGTCAAAATACAAGCTCATGCATTCAATTTTCAGCTCCCTTCATTTAAGGCCCAAGTAAACAAAGGTATGTATGAAGGAATACAAGATGCATAGCGGTAATCTCAAGTTCATAAAGCATTTAAATTCAACAATTAGATGTCTAATCAGACAACATTGGCTGAGCTTATTTGGGGAGACTTCTGCTCCTACATTAATAAAAGAATGATGTTAGTATATAGCATTTATGTTTTGTCTTTAACATATCAATAGATCTCAGATATATGTATATGTATATGTATATATATATATATATATGTGTGTGTGTGTGTACACACATATACCTATATAGCACATAGACAAAGACTGATATGTTATAAATTATGTCAAAATGATGGCTTGCCACTGATTTGCTTTCATGAGCAATATGTATGAAATGTAAGCACTTTTTCAAGGTCATCCAATAGGTGGCACTCTTTCATTAGACCAAAGAAGTCTTAGGCAGTATGCTTCAAGCTCTCAAAAAATAAGTGATTTAAGACAAAGACATTTTTCCTTTGTTCTTTGTTGACCGTATTTCTGGAGACATATATCTGTGCATTTCGTTCAAGTACATCCCTTTTATAAAAGTATTTATATGAGGTTTTTATGTATTGCCTCAAATATAGACCGTCAAGTGTGTTACCAGGTTTTTATTTTAGTTTTTAATCATATGTTTGGGTATATATTTATATATATTGTAGTATATAGTGCTTTTTTTTTCCTTCAAGGTAATTTAACGGGATGTATAATCCATTACATTGCAGATAATAGTGTTTTATGAAAATCTGTCATTTTAATCTTGCAGTCTTAAATGAAGGGGGAAAAATACTTTTAGAATCCCCAAACCCATATAAATAGAAATGGAGAAGGCTATATTGTTATAAAAAAAGATATTCTTTCCTGTTAATGATTCTCATTTCATGTCTAAAATATGGTGTTTATATTAAGTTTCAATAAAGTTGGAAACTAAGGTATTACCATCTTACATCAGAGGTATCTTTTACCAGCAACCTCATAAAAAAAGATACTCTTTATAAATATTCTGCATCTATCACTCATCTTTGAAGTTGAATGATGTCTCCCTCATAAGTCAGATCTAAGAAAACCTGATTCTCAGCTTCTCATTTATAGATTTTGAGCCACTGAGTGCTTATATTTTCTAAATATATGCATGCATCTTTGCATTGTTTTCTTGCAAGTGTTCAAAATGACCACTTTTGCCCCAGAAAAAATTATAGCACCTACTACTTTAATAACTTAAATGTGCTATATATTAACAGTTCAAATCTGTGCCTTAGGAAACCACAGAACTAATGCAAATAGCTAAATATTTAACAAGGAAGAATGCATCACCCAGACTCATCTTTATTAAATTCCAAAGACATTGAATTCTCTCTGAACAAATGAGTTAAATGTTTAATAATTTCAATACATGTCCAACACTGTAGGGATGGGGGAAGAAATCCAATCAAGAATTCACTACAAGTTTGCTTTCAAGATTAAAGGGGGGAGAAATTCTTCAAGCTTAAAAAATATGTAAAGGCACTAGAGCAGTCCCTTCTCTCAACCAATAAGAAAATGCAATTAAATGAAAACAATATCTTTATAGTGATATGTTTTCAGTATTTTTCATATAGTTGCATGAATAGCTTAAGTGCATTATTTCACTTTCTATGGTTTTTTAACCTTTCACAATATAGATTTCTTTTGAAAAAAGTAAAACTACACCCAAACTTTAAAATTAGTTTTGAGGAGAATTTTCAGACGTTGAAATGGAGAGGTTAGTGGTTGTTAAGTTTCAAAGGACTTTGAGCAACCTGGCCACATACAGATAATTATAGATACGAGAATGTGTCAGCAAATTTCTTTTTTGAAGAATCTGCTTGTACCAATAGACTGACTTCAAGACTGCTTTCGTCAACTTGGGCAACCACACAGAAAATACCTTTTATCAACTCTACAGGAAGTGAATTTTCTGTGAAGTTTGCCATTTCAAAAACGCCTACGAGATTTATGCCTCACAGTTCTCCTAAGAGTCTACTCTAATTCATTATATGCTGGTTAAAAAGGGGTAAATTATTTCGAGTTTACCTATGCCTTGGACTTGAGCCTGAGTTGATCCCAAGCCAGGGGCGCTCACAGCTGCATGCTTTATTTACAATCCCTTTGTCAGACTTACAACTGCCCCAGGCTATAACATAGTGTACCTAATGTTCAAACTGGCAGGTAATCTTATGTCAAACATACTTCTTTGATTTAAAGTGATCAATAGATTCTTGTAAAGAGGTAATTTCTCTGATGTTTCCACCTTGCCTTTTTTACAGGTGATTCACACAAAAGCCTGCTTATATGATGTACGAACAATAAACAGAAAGCTATAATCATGTTTTTTCAGATGTTTCCGGTGCACAACGATTTGGGATCGATACACTGTGTAATACAATTATCTGCAATGATCTGGTTGTATTGAAAAAGAATTTGCAGGAGACCTCTGGGGGTTTTATCCAGAGACACATATCCACCAACGTTGTGAATAGTGAGAGGGAAAATTAAGGGGTGGACAAAGGCTGTCTATTAGGGACCCACTGACACCGCTAATGTTCTAGTTCATAAAAGTGTCACCACACCACAAAGTCTAGTCAACAATAACTCAAAGGTAATAGTAATAATAATAATAATAATAATGGCCGGGGCTCAGAGCGTTTACTTATATGGGAAAGAAAACCTTAGCAAATGTGTTCTTTACAGGGATTCAGTGTCACCTGAATATGGGGTAGTACAGACTAGACTTGTAAGCATTATTGATTATTAATGGACTCAGTGAAATAAGTTATCTTACTTCTATCATAGCGAAACTATGGAAATGCTAGTGTCTGTGAAATACGTTGGTGTGTCTTCAACTACGTTTTTAGCTGGAATGGTCAAATTCTATAATAGAGTGATGATCAATTTGAACTCTTTAACAGAGCACTGCACAGTAAGCCCTTTCCCCCAAGCTTTTTCTTTTTCTCTTTTCTTTTCGTTTCTTTTCTTTTCTTTTCTTTTCTTTTCTTTTCTTTTCTTTTCTTTTCTTTTCTTTTCTTTTCTTTTCTTTTCTTTTCTTTTCTTTTCTTTCCTTTCCTTTCCTTTCCTTTCCTTTCCTTTCCTTTCCTTTCCTTTCCTTTCCTTTTCTTCTTTTCTTCTTTTCTTTTCTTCTTTCTTCAAATCCCACATGAAGATTTACAACATCAGGGAAAGAGCTAAGATGGCGCCACCTGTATCCAAAAGACAGGACACATTTGCAGCAGATTTCTGTGCAGGTTTGCTTTTGTGGCTCTTTTAAGACGCTGACTCCTCATGGTGTCTACCTAGCAGCCTGGAAAGAGCCACACTTCTTATTTTCAGCCTCTCATCGCAGCTCTGTCCTGTGAAATTCCCATTTGTCAGGCGGGCCTGATTCCCATCCCAGTGAAGTACACACTTGGGGGTGAGCTGGCCGCTGGCACAGAGGCGGTCTCTGCGGGGTCTGCAGGTGGCCCTCTGAGGCCTGGGACTGCTCCTCCCCCCAGCCCTCCCTGCACATCCCAGACATTTGCTCTCTGTCTCTTGACCTCACTCACTGCCAAGCAGCCTCACCTTCCCCACTTTGGCTCTGAGGGCTGCACGTGCCTGCAGGAGGCCAGCTCCTGACTTCCTCAGAAAGCCCCATCCTTCCCAGACAGCCTGTGAAGGCAACAGGCATTCCACCGGTGCCTTTTATGCTGGACTTTTTATAGTGCGTCCTGCTATTTTGGGCTGGAGGATCCTGGAGATTATACAGCCCCTCATTAGCAACTGGGTCAAGTATCCACATCTTTTCTGGGATCAAAACCTTAAAGGGACTTCCTTAAAAAAAAGGGGGAAGGGGGAAAGAAGTCAGTTGGAAGGAAGATCCCCCATTAGCCTAAATGCAGAGTTAATCAATAGATGAAAGTTCAAAGGCTAAAGAAAACATTTCCCATGATTCCTGGGGAATTAAAAAGGAGCCGGGTAGGCTCCAAATGAAGTCTTTCTCTTTAAAATGTAAAGAGGAATTTAATGAATACAAAAAGTGCATTTAATCTCTTTGAGGCACCACCTGTAGAACTCTTTCATTTAGCTCCAAAGCAAAGGGCACTGATGTGACATACAGGGAAATCCCTCCCCTAAAGGTAATTATGATCCCCTGGTGACACCCCACACCACTCCAGCTAATTAGCTTCAGGGGGACACCATGTTTGTCACTTTCTTTTTCACTCTTATTATCTTTCTAACTCACCGTGTCTGGGCTTTAAAGTCAAGTGAGGAGAGACACGAAACGGAATGGAAGACAACAAATGAATGTGCTTCTTCCAAAGAAAACTCACGGGGCATTCCTGGTGCTGTTTTCATGTCCATCAGTGTGGTAGGCATGCCCGCCTGGGTTGCTTTTCGTTTTTTGTTGCGTTTTTTGTTTGTTTGTTTTTTGGCTCCTTGCCACACCTTGACTCTCTATCATGCTCCATCATGCTTCTTTTAATCTGAATATTTAGTGTTCTTTCATGTCTTAATTACAGCAAATTGCGGCACAGTTGGCACCATTTCTTGAAATTAATCCCAGAGTACTTTGTTTCTGTCAAGCAGTGAAAGCCTTGGAGAATAATAGTAAATGTTATTGCAGATCCAAATTTAAATGACTGTCTATGTATTTAACTTAAGCCTTTAATTACTCGTGCTGCACTGTTTTTGGTTGAAATGTTAAACATTATTCATTGAGAATGTGGAATTACTGTAGGCAGGCTTAAAACCTGCAGATATGTTTGGCTCTAATTTGAACAAAACAGTTATTTATATTAAAGTATGTTCTCAGGTGTGGAAAACCCAGGAAATGCCATGTAATATCTTCTTATGGGCATGTATTTCAATATTTCATTACTTCCATCATTAGTAATAAAAGGTATGGATTTAGGCCCATTCAATTCTAAATGGCTTTTCCCTAACCAACTGTTAAATTTGAAACCAGACTCAAGAATGTCTTGGTATCACCATTGCCAATAGCCTTTAAGTAACTCAAGGCCATGAAGCACTTCAAAGTTCTTAAAAACATTACAATTACATGGTTTTGTTTGTTTGTTTGTTTGTTTATGGAAAAACCTAAAATTTTTAGAATTCTCAACACCAATTCTTTCACTTCCTCATTCTGAGCAGGCTCTGTGAATATCCAAATTTAAAAAAGAAAAGCAGTACTTTATAAAATCTTCTAAGCTATCGAAACTGGTTTGGCTCAGTGGATAGAGTGTCAGCCTGCAGACTGAAGGATCCCAGGTTCGATTCCAGTCAAAGGCATGTACCTTGGTTGCGGGCACAACCCCAGTAGGGGGCATGCAAAAGGCAGCTGATCAATGACTCTCTCTCTCATTGATGTTTCTAACTCTCTATCTCTCTCCCTTCCTCTCTGTAAAAAAAATCAATAAATATATATTTTTTAAAATCTTCTAAGCTTACAAAGCCAAAGGTAATAGAATTCACTATTCATGTTTTATGAGTATGTATTTAAGAACTCAGGAATTGGAACATTAGGATGGATCCACACATACTTTTAGATCCTGATTTCAAAATAATTGGCTTTTATGTTAATTTGTAAACAGAAACATACTTTCGATGAAGAGTAAAAATTGCATACCTTGTAACGTGGACACACCCTTCAGTGAACTACGTAGGCGGTCCCACTCTGTGCCTCACGGTGGTCCACGCAGAACTCCAGCCCAGACACGCACTCCATGGACACAAGGACTCTGCCCTACGTATGCATCTGTGTGTCCCCTGCACCCAGCACAGGGCCCATACGTAGCTCTCTATACAGTAAGCGCTTGTGAATTGAATGAGAGAGGTGTAACCTGTCAGAGGTGTCACTTTCCAGGGGAGGGAAAAAAATGAGTTGGTTGCTTTTGCTTCTGAAACACAAAGTGAATATGGAAGGATTTACACATACATTGTTTGTATCTCCAACCATCCCCCACGTTAATAGATATCACAACTTCCTTTAGTCTATTATCTCTACATAAATGAAACTTGGTGGCATTTCTACCACCAACACTTAAGGTAGATATGGTATTTAAAGACAAACAACAAGAAAATGAGAGATTCCCAAAATTTAAGGTAAAATAGGTATTTCTCAATAATTCCGAGGATAAATGAACGAAGTAATGGGTTTCGAGTTCCTCTCCTTTTCAGCGGCAATGTGAGTTTTGAACAGATATCTGTTCCCCTGTCCCCCCAATCTCAAGGGTGAGCTGATCTCTCCAACTACAAAGTTTCCTGGCAGCTGCAAGATCGCTTTCAAGCTGCGTCATCTGTGTTTCTGTTAGGTAGCTATCACATGCGAATGCAAGGACTGCAAGGTCTTTGCTGGCTTTTCTATCACCGGAACAGCTTTCTCTCCACGTATTGGTCAAGTGTATTAGCTGTTTCAGCTTTTTCTTCCGTGATCAACGCAGATTCTTAAACTTTCATCGATGTTTGCATTGCATTTGAGATCCTGGCTATAATGAGCAATTAATGTGCATGATGCCATCTCTATTCTGTTCATTATATTCTCTAAACATTATGATAGACCTACTTAGGAAAAACAACAACAAAACAAAATAAAACAAACAAACAAAACAAACAAACAAACAAACAAACAAAAAAACAAGCACGGCCGAAACCGGTTTGGCTCAGTGGATAGAGCATTGGCCTGCGGACTGAAAGGTCCCGGGTTCGATTCCGGTCAAGGGCATGTACCTTGGTTGCGGGCACATCTCCAGTGAGGGGTGTGCAAGAGGCAGCTGGTCGATGTTTCTCTCTCATTGACATTTCTAACTCTCTATCCCTCTCAATTCCTCTCTGTGTAAAATCAATAAAATATATATTTAAAAAAACAAACAAACAAACAAACAAACAAAAAAAAAGCACATCTTTGGTAGTACAGCTAGTATAAATGTAGAAACTGAGGACTATCAGAGTGAGACCAATGGTCTCAGCCCCGGGTTCTGTCACATTGGCTACTGAGACATCCTGGGAATGAAAAGTCTAAAAGCGGGATTTCCACACACTTGTTTTACGTAATGGAGATGTCCCTCTTAAGAATTGTTTTAATATGTTTAGTCAATTTGATTTCTTATTTTCCCAGTTAATTACCAAATAATTAAGTTGAAACTTTTATTGCATTTTGCAAAAGCATTTCATACCTATTTTCTCATTTCCCATTCCTATTGTAAAGTATTTTCACTCCATACAAAAGAATACAATTTCAAATCCTTTGCCCTTCCTTCTGTATCATGCTATTCTTTTCCTTGAGAGATTTTTGGTTTTATAGTATATATTAATTGGTCAATAAATTGATTAGTCAAGGAAAGATTGTGTTTATATTAGAATAATTACAATACACCTAGTGATAGTGATGATATTTTGCTCAAATTGAGTCACACATCAGTACGTCCCCTAAATAAAGTCATCTCTAAAAGTCATCCACTTGTTTTGAGTGATAATCGTAATGCTTGCTTAGCAAAGGAAAATAAGTATCCCTTTGATTTTCCCATCCAGTGAGGTTGCATTTTACCATTTGCATTGGCAGAAGGCAATTGTGCATAGTGGAGGATTTCCAGAACCAGGAATGCAATCACTATCAAAAACCAGATAACACTGGCAGCTATTAATGTGTAGTTTGACCGTTTTGGGATTGGGTGGTAGAATAGAAGATAAGGAGAGAGGGACATGTGCTTAATCACAGAGAATAATTCAGATAGACCTGAAGGATTGGGGGTACCACACTATAAGCTGTCAGCCTGTGTATCGTAAGGTAGAATTAAGGAAGCTGGAATCTATGCAGCTAGCACAAAGATTACAAGATGGAATCATGGGACGCAGGACCGCAGTCACACGCACTAAAGGTTTTAAGTTAAAACCCAGAGATACTAGGTGTGGGCAGTGAACACCAGGTGTTACAAGGTGCAGAGTAAAATGATGGTTTCTCTAAATCTCAGTTTTCAAAGGGCCTTCACTGGAGCTTGCTGCTGCTTAATGTGCCAGAAAATCAGAAAATTAGTAATTTGGCTAGTACTATTACCATGCATTAGGTGATTATTATTGATTGTTGTGATTCAGAAGTCTTCTGTGATTGTTACTCTATACAATGTATTACAGTTATTAGGACATTACTTTATGGAGGCCAAGAACAATGTTATCTGTTTTTGATGCACTGTTCTGGCAGGTAGGAGGTACACACAAATGCATGCTGGGTTGAACTGATGCCTTCAACAGAAATACTGATAGTGACAGTGGGATGTTAAACACACACCAAGCTCCTATATAGGCATACATCAGAGAGATTGCCACTTAGGTTTCAGACCACAGCAATAAAGCAAATATCATAATGAAGCTAGTTACTCAAGTTTGCTGGTTGCCTAGTGCATATAAAATTTATGTTTACACTACACTGTAGTCTATTAAATGTGCAATAGCATTATGTCTAAAAAATGTATGCACCGTAATTAAAAAAATAATCTATTGTTTAAAAAATGCTAGCCATCATATGAGCCGTCCGTGAGTCTTAATGTTTTTGCTTGTGGAGGGTTCTACCCTTGATGTTGATGGCTCCTGACTGATCAGGTTGGTGGTTGCTGAAGGTTGGGGTGATGTAGCAATTTCTTACAGCAAGACAACAGTGAAGTTTACCTCCTTGATAGACTATTTTTAATTAAATTTATTAGGATAACATTGCTTAATAAGATTATACAGGTTTCAAGTGTACATTTCTATGATGCATGATCTGTCTATTGCATTGTGTGCCCACAACTCAAAGTCAAATCATCTTCTGTCATCTTCTGTCACCATATATCTGGCCCTATTTACCCTTTATTACCACCCCTTCCCTCTGGTAACCAGCACAATGTTGTTAATGTCTATGAGTTTCAGTTTTATATCCTATATATGAGCGACATCATATGATTCTTGGCTTTTTCTGACTTATTTCACTTAATACAATATTCTCAAGAACCATCCATATCGTCACACATGGCAATATTTATCTTTCTTCATGGCTGGGTAATATTCCATAGTATGTATGTGCCACAGCTTCTTGATACAGTCTTCTATCAAAGGACACCTTGGTTGTCTCCATGTCTTGGCCACTGTGGATAATGCTGCAATGAGCATAGGGGCACATATATCTTTGCAAATAATTGTTTTTTAGTTTCTTGGGTAGATACCCAAGAGAGGGATTGCTGGGTCATTTGGATACTCTAATCTCAATTTTTTTAGGAACCTCCAAATTGTTTTCCATAGTGGCTGTACCAAGTTACATTCCTACCAGCAATGAATGAGTTTCCTTTTTCTTCACACCCTCTCCAACACTTGTTATTACATGTTTTGTTGATAATCGTCATTGTAAAAAGTGTGATGTGGTATCTCATGGTAGTATTCATTTGTGTTTCCCTAATATCTAGTGAAGTTGAACATATTTTCATATATTTGTTAGCCATTAGTATGTCTTCATGGGAGAAGTGTCTGTGCAGATCCTCTGCCCATTTGTTATTGGATTTTTTGTTTTGGTATTAAATTGCATAAATCTTTATATCTTTTGGATTTTATCCCCTTGTCAGAGCTGTTTGCAAATATTATCTACCATTCAGTTGGTTGCTTTTTTTTTTTTTTTTTTTTTGGTGGTTTCTTTTGCTGTGTAGAAGCTTTTAAGTTTGACAAAGTCCTATTATTATTATTATTATTATTATTATTATTATTGCCTTTACTTCCCTTACCTATGGGTTCAAATTCATAAATTCTTCTCTAAGACCAAGGTCCATAAGTTTAGAACCTATGTTTTCTTCTATGTATCTTATTGTTTCAGATCTTATATTTAGGTCTTTAATCCATTTTGAATTAATTTTTATACATGAGCACAAACTATAATCTGGTTTCATTCTTTTGCAAAATATAGAACTAAAGATAGGCTCATTCTTTCATGAACAATATCTCTGTGGCATGTGATGCTGATGATAGTATTTTACCCACAGAACTCCTTCCAAAATTGAAATATATCCTCTCAAACTTTGCAGCTACTTTATCAAGTAAATTAACCTAATATTCTAAATCCTTTGCTGTCATTTCAACAATTTTCACAGTGTCTTCAC
The DNA here is from genome assembly GCF_964339955.1 of Pipistrellus hanaki. Classification (NCBI taxonomy): domain Eukaryota; kingdom Metazoa; phylum Chordata; class Mammalia; order Chiroptera; family Vespertilionidae; genus Pipistrellus; species Pipistrellus hanaki. Next base: position 11,823,862 of record NC_140519.1, read on the forward strand.
CAAGAATAGATTCCATCTCCAAAAACTACTTTGCTCATCCATCAGAAGCAACTTCTCATCCATTAAAGTTTTATCATGAGGTTGCTGCAATTCACTGGCATCTTCAGTCTCTAATTCTAGTCTTTTGCTATTTCCACATCAGCAGTTATTTCCTCTACTAAAATCTTGAACCCCACAAAGTCAGCCATGAGGGTTGGAAACAACTACTCAGCTACTATTACTGTTGCTACTTTAACCTTTGAAAATGAATCACAAATGTTCCTAATGGCATCTAAGATGGTGAATCCCTTCTATAAGGTTTTCAATTAACTTTGCCCAGATCCATAAGAGGAATCACTATCTATGGCAGCTAAAGCCTCACAAAATGTTCTTAAGTAATAAGACTTGAAAGTCAAAATCACTCTTTGATCCATGGGCTGCAGAATCATCGTTGTGTTGTGTTAGCAGGCATGAAAACAGCGTTAATCTCATTGTGCAGCTCTATCACAGCTCTTGCATGACCAGGTACATTGCCAATGATTCATTTTTCTAGGGTTTTTCAAGTGATGAATGAACATTGGCTTCAACTTAAAGTCAGCAGCTGCATTATCCCCTGACAAAAGAGTCGACCTGTTCTTTGAAGCTTTGAAGCCAGGCATTGACTTGTCCTCTCTAGCTGTAAAAGTCCTCAATAGCATCTTCTTCAAATATAAGGCTGTTTTATCTACATCTGATGCTTAGTGTAGTCACCTCCATTGATTATCTGAACTTGATCTGCTGGATAACTTGCTACAGCTCCTACATCAGCACTTGCTGCTTCACCTCTCGCTATTAGATTAGGGAAAGGACTTCTTTCCTTAAACCTCATGAGCCAATCTCCACTAGCTTCTGACTTCTTCGGCAGCCTCCTCACCTTTCCCAGCCTTCACAGAATTGAGGAAGTAGGGCATTGCTCATGATTAAGCTTTAAGGGAATGTTGTGGCTGGTTTATCCTATCCAGATCACCAAAGCATTCTCTATCTCATCAATAAGGCTATTTCACTTCTTACCATTCATGTATTCACTGGAGTAGCACTTCTCATTTCCTTGAAGAACTTTTCATGTGCTTTCACAGCTTGGCTAACAGTTTGCCACAAGAGACCTAACTTTAAAATTACTTTGGCTTTCAACATTCCTTCTTCACTAAGCTTAATCATTCCTAGATTTGATTTAAAGTGAAAGACATGTGATTCTTCTTTTCCATTGAACACTTAGAGGCCATTGTAGGGTTATTAATTGGCCTACTTTCAACAATCTTGCATCTCAGGGAATAGGGAGGCCAGAGGAGAGGGAGAGAGACTGAGGAATGGCTGGTTAATAGAGCAGTCGGAACACACACCATGTCTATCCTCTAAGTTTGACATTTTATTATAGGTTGTGGTTTGTTTCACCCCAAAATCACAATAGCAACATCAAAGATCACTGATCACTGAGTACTGATCACCATAACACATAAAATAATAACGAAAAATTTAAAATATTCGAGAAATACCAAAATGTGTCACAGAGATACAAAGGGAACAAATTCTATTGGGAAAATGGCGCTGATAGACTTGATCAACACACAGTTGCCACAACCCTTCAGCTTGTAATTAAGAAGTACAAAGTAGTGGTTACAAAATTGTCATGGGGATGTAAAGTGCAACTTAGGGAAGATAGTGAATAGTATTGCAGTAATTATTATTGTGCCCAGCAGGTACTGGAAATATTGAGGGGAACACTTTAAAAAGTACGTGATTATCTAACCACTATGTTGTACACCTGAAATCAAAACTAAATAATATTGAAATTTAAAAAATAAAAGAGTATTCAGTAAAAAAAATACCTTAAATTTGTAAAATAACAACATTCATAAAAAGACTGTACATTGTAAAAATAGATAAATTCACGAATTTGGAATTTTATGCAATAAAAATCAATCAATAAATAAGTTTCCAAAATCTGAAAGTGAACAGGTTAAATGAGCAATTGTCATTACAATTATGAGCTATAATATTCTCTTTTAAACGTACCATAATTTTGTGAGAAAACATGGCTACTTTAATTCTGAGGAACAAACATGATGATTGAGCATATTTTTCACAAAGAACATCTGAGTCTTTTAAAAACAAAATGAAAACCGCAAAAATAGGTTTGAGGTTCAAAAGTGATATTCTTCATGTGTTTTCAGAAAACACTCATTGTTATTTATATTCAGGGTTTGTGGCTGTATCTTGAGCAGTAATAATTCTCACTAGAAATTCTGTGCCTATGGAATGTGGGGTTTTTTGTAACATAAATTATTCAAAATATATGTTTAAACTAACGTATGGCCATGTTGAATTGGAATCCAGAACAGGGCTTCCAAGCCATCTTCAGTTTCCACGAAAGCTTCAGTAGTCATTAGCTGTGTAACACTAAACTCCTCAACCACCCTGAGTCTCAGCTTGTTCACTTCTAAAGTCTATACCAATAAAAGGGTAATAAGCTAATTAGACCAGATGTGCTAACAAAGCCATGGTGGTGGGGCCAAGGCAGAGGCAATTAGGGGTGATCAGGCCAGCAGGGGAGAGCAGTTAGGGGGATCAGGCCGGCAGACAGGCAAGCAGTTAGGAGTTAGCAGTCCCGGATGGCGAGAGGGATGTCCCACTGATGGTTTAGGATAACATCCCCTGAGGGATCAAAGATTGGAGAGGGTGCAGGACCAGCTGAGGGACACCCCCTCCCCATGCGTGAATTTTGTGCACTGGGTCTCTAGAGTCTAGTGAGAACATAATATCTACTTCATACAATACTATAAAATAAATAATACATTTGGTACATTTTGACATGGTATTCATTCAATAAAAAAGCTATTAATATTATTATACTAGGTAATTACTTTTTACCTTAAAAGTTTAATTGTAGGAAATGAAAATTACTATAGAACCACCATGTATAAAAATCACTATATTTTAAAATATCATTGTTTTTTCCTGGCCAGCCTGGCTCAGTGGTTGAGAATTGACCTATCAACCAGGAACTCAGAGTTCCATCCCTAATTAGGGCACATGCCTGGGTTGTGGGCTCAATATCCAATGTGGGATGTGCAGGAGGCAGCCAAACATTGATTCTCTTTCATCATTGATGTTTCTATCTCTCGCTCCCTCTCCCTTCCTTTCTAAAATCAATAAAAAATGTGTTTTTAAAAACATATCATTGTTTTTCTGAAAGTTGAATTTCTCCTTATGCTCTTGTATTAAAATATTTCAAAAATATTTTTTGCAATTATGTGTTTAACTTTCTCTGATATCAATACTAATAATAGACAAATATGTAAATTGACCATACCTCTGCCACACCCACAGCCAATCAGGAGTGAGTATGCAAGTTAACCTGACAAAGATAGCAGGCCTGTGGGCAGCACACATGCATGCAGGCACCAAGCAGCCGGGGGCAGGGCAGGATGTCCACAGCCGGGCCTGAGGGCAGCTGGAGTTCACAGTCCTTTTGGTTTGTGCAGCCCCTGAATCTGAAATGGAAACAAAGAGCACAGGGAGCAACAGGAAGGCTGGGAATTGTAATTTTGGTGCACCAGGCCCCTAGTGTTTTTTATAATAACAAGTCCAAAACAAGTTTATGGAATTTTTAGAAACCTGCTTTGTGAAATTATCTAGACACAAATTGAAATTCAATTAAAATTACCTTTAACAGAGTGGAAGTGTCATCATTAAATGGAAAATTCTTTGTCTTCAGTTTTCAAAAGTTTGATTCTGATATATTTAATGTGGATTTCTTTGGGTTTATACTTTTTGGGTTTTACTCAGCTTTCTTGAATCTTATGGTTTATGCATTTAACCACATTTGGGGAATTTTCAGTCATTATTTCTTTGAGTAATTTTTCAGTCCTGTGCTCTTTTTTCCTCACCTGGGATGTTAATAACATGAATATTAAATCTGTTTAAATCATTCTGTAGGTCACCAAAACTCTGTTAATTATTTTTTCTTTACTGTTCAGATCAGGTAATCTCTATTGTTCTATCAAGTGCATGATTTGTTCCTCCTCATAATCAATCTACTATTAAGCTGACCCAGTGAGATTTTATTTTTTATATCTATATTTTTACAGGTTTTATGATTTCTTTTTGTTTATAAAAACGCATGCCATTTTTGGCTAAGGTTTTTAATGTTTCTCATTTATTATAAGAGTTTATAATTATTTTTTGAAGCAAATTAATGAATTCTACTTTCAAAGTCTTATCAAATAGTTCCAATATCTGAGCTGTATAATTGTGGGCATCTTTTAATTGTCTTTTCAGTCAAATTGTGATTATTCTGGTTGTTAGAACGATGTGTGATTGTGGACTGTATCCAGGACTTCTGGGATATGTGGTGGGATCCTGGATCCTATTTCATCTCCTTTCCCTGTAGGCAGGCACCCTGATCAGCTGGAGCACGCAGGTCTGGGCAGTGGTGGGTGTGAAGGTTCCCCCCTAAACCACTGATGCTGAGTCTGCAAAGGCAGAGAGCAGTACTGAGCCTCCTTGCAGTTGCTGGGTGGGGATAGCAACTCAGCTCCCTGCTGACTCCACTGAAACTACCAGAAAAGCAGTGCCAACTAGCAGTCTCCCACCTCCTCGCCTCCTCCTACTGCCTCACAGTGACAGGTGACAGAAGGGTGAAGCTCATTTCCACGCTGGCTGCCCTGACACTGGGGAATGAGGGAGGAGGGTGCTGCATAGCACTAACTTGCACTGCCTTATTCCACTGTGTTGCTGCCTTTTGGGGTCAAAGTTTATCTCTTTCTTTGGCCCAACTAAGAACACTCTGAGGTGGGTAATCAGAGTACTGCCGTGGGGGTGAGGGGGGCGGTGAGGAAAGTTTCTCCATTGGCATTTAGATGGAGTAGAGCAGGCGTTGGCAGGCCTGGCCCTGTACCTCAGTTGATAGGAGCACCAGCCTATTGTAATAGGCCAAGGTTTCAGGGTACATACAGTAATCAACCAACGATTGCATAAATAAGTGGAACAACAAATCAATGTCTCTCTCTCTCTCTCTCTCTCTCTCTCTCTCTCTCTCTCTCTCTCTCTCTCTCTCTCTCTCTCTCTCTCTCTCTCTATTATAATGAAACTATGTAATGACATTATATATGTTTTATGTACTCATACAGGATGTGCCAGTACCTATGAGTTATATCCATAAGCAGCTTCTTTTTTATTCTTTAAAGAATAGTGTTCCTGCAAGCCTAACTTAGCAAACCATTGGTTATTGATGTTATAAAAAATGGAAATAATTTTGAAATTGTGTTTAGCCAATTCATTCTCATTAGCAGAAGGCTTCTCCATTGTGTAATGGGACTAAGCTGGTGCTAGGAAGCAGCGAGGTGGTGGTGAATTCTGTCATTACCCCTCATGGCTCCAGGCAGTGAGGAGGTCTCCCCGAAGGTCACGCTTCTCATTTGGAAATGGTATCCGTGGGTCTCTGATAGACTATGTTATTATCTCTACAATCCTTTGCAGCTCTCAAGTTTTTCAATAGATAAACTGCCGTATACTAATTTTTAGAGGTACTAGAAATGAAATATGATTCAAAGCAGGCAAACACAAACAAAATTGCATGTTTAGGAATAGGAAGAATGAGTGTTTAGCAGCACCTCACTCAGTATATTTGGCTTTTCTTGGATACAGGAACATTTATGATCAAATTCTTCCTGACCATGGCCTTCTGAGGACTACAGCTGGGCCTGCTCTGAGCCCTCTCCACTGCGCTGGTGGCCTGCTGTTTTGCTTTCGAAGGCCCCGGATAGGCTCTTGCTAATACTTCAGACCTATCCCTCACACTTGAGCCATATCTCTCTAATGAATGCCTGTTCACCATCAGAACTCAGTGCCCAGGGAGAACCAGACCTCTTGATCCTTGCCCTCTGAACATCTACTTACTGGCTCTCAGGGTCCGCCGCTCTGTGGGGTAGTCAGCCTGGTAATGTGCTCTCTTCAGGAATCCCGGGTTCAAACAGCTCATGTAGCCACTAGCTGCTATGGTGATAGATGACCTCAAGCTGCTTAGACTTTTCCAGACTTCAGGTGTATGAATTCCTGGAAGTCTGGACTTGCCCCTTTGATGCTCTAACCACAGTGTCCCTTCCGCTCTCTCTGGGTGCCTATCTCTAATGAGGTTTTTCCCACCACCATGGCTCCTTTCCTGTCCTATCCAGGCCTCCATATGCTCACCCAGGCCAGCCAGAGAGCAGCCGTGATTGTTAGTGCCCCGCTAAGGCACCTATTCCCATTCCTTCCTTTAATAAGAGCAGAAAATGCGCGAAGCCAATGCATTATACTCCTTTCTTATTACATCTTGATCTATTGATGCAATGCCCTGGTATTTTTCTCCCAATCAGGACAGGCATTTAGCTCCATTAGTAAGCTAATCAGATGCTGTCTCTTGCCCTCAGAAAGGAATCTAAATGCATGGCTTATCCTAAAAGCCTTTGTAAGAGTAGAATTTTGAGGAATTTCAAGGAAATGGCTAGATAACAACACTAGAGAAAGAGAGATAGATAACCCTAATAGATAAAGATAAGAGAGGGGGAAAAGAGAGAGATGACAGAAAGTTGTTAGCTCACAGCTGTACAGGGACCAGTTTTTAACATAGCCCACTCTGGATTTGATCATCAATTGAATCATTTTTTTCATTTGTTTAATTCTTAAAATTTAAATCTGTTACATTTAAATAGTATATAGGTGTTTTGTTTGCATTTACTTTTAATGGAAACTACCAATGTATTTGCATTGCATTTAGTGCAAAACTACACTATACAGCTAACTGGTGAAACAAGTTTTATACAAAAGTAAGTACTTAGGTAGAACTAAAGGACCTAATGCTTATGCTGTGGACCAGGAAAACTTCTCTCTCCTCTCAAAACACCAAAGCTGAGATGAATTGTAAAATGGAACTCAGAGGAGAAGATAGCATTGGACAGTCCTGATAATTGTTTTTAGACATAAACTATCATAGGATACAGAACTCCGAGGTATATATATCCAATGAAGTCATTTACTCAGGACTGAGATTCAGGACACCTGAAAGTTACCTGTGCATGTTAGACACTGCATGACCACAGGTGAATAAGCATCAGGTATCAAATAGCATTTAAAAACTCAACTGTCTCGTATGGAGGGACTAGAACAGTCAGTTCAGGCAGCTGACAGAACAGGAGCATACACAGAATAAGACTCAAGCTTATAGAATACTAGGAGCCCAACGCTATTCAAAACCATGCAGCATTGCCCACCCTCAAGTCACTGGTCCAGTCCTGCCTCCCTTTCTGGCCCTTGAAGCAGCCCTGTCCTCTGCTGATCAGGCCCTCCCCCAGCACGGGCGTGGAGGCCCCTGCCGCCCCATTCCTGACGCTGTGTGCACAACTTCTTCCTGTCCAGTCAGGCTGTTACAGCGTCCCTGTTAATTAGCATATTTCTCTATTATCTATTTGGTGCTCTGGGTAATGTTTTGCTAAATTTTATTTCAAGTTTTTGTAAATGGGTTCATGGGTGAGATTGGTCTGGAGTCCTCTTCATTTTTCTTTCATTTGGATGAGGCAAGGGGCTATGTGGCAGATGGAGTGGGTCTTTTATCACCGTGTGGTATTAATATCTTTCCATGTTCATAAAACGTCGGAAGCTCTCTTTGTTCTATACTCCAGGGAATTTCAAATGGCTTTGAAATTAACTCTTTCTTAATGAATGGCTCTGGGAAACAGTTCGACTTCTGAGCACAGGTCTTTGACAAATCTGTTTCTTTGATGGCATGATTCAGTTCAGATTATCTGTCTATTCTGTGATTGGTGGTGGCAATTTTTATTTTCCTAAAACATAATAATATGTCCTTCAGGTTTTCAAATGTGTTGGTTGGCATGGAATGGAGAAAATTAGTCACACGTGACATAGTTAACATTTCCTGAATCTGTGATTATTTTTATTATCAGTGTGTATGTGTGCTATCAATTATCCCCTTGTTTACTTTCAAAAGTGAGTTACACATTTTATTGTTCGGTTTCAGTTTTTATGTTAATTTTATAATTTTCAATATATTTCCTTGGACAATTAACCCACCTAGTTCCACTCTTATTATTTCCATTAATGTACATTAGGCCATGAGTTTTCTTCCTTAAAAGCTTTAACTTCATTCAATAAATATAAAGAGGAATTCTAATTACTTTCAAAGTATTCATTATACACACAAACATACTTATTATACATTATAATATACTGTATACATGGTACAGTATATGAGGTATACATTTTATAATATACTAGAGGTCCAGCACATGAAATTCATGCACTCAGGAGGGGGGGGTTCCCTCAGCTCAGATTGTGAGAGGGCACAGGCCAGGCCAAGGGACCCCAATGGTGCACAATTGGGGCTGGGGAAGGATGTGGAAGGTTGATCAGCCAGGGAGGGACTGTGGGAGGGCTGCAGAGCATGTCTGGTCTGTCTTGTTCAGTCTTGATCTGCAGGACCCCAGCAGCAAGTTAACCTATTGGTCAGAGTGTCTGCCTCCTGGTGGCCAGTGCATGTCATAGTGACTGATCAACCAGTTGATTGTCTGCCCTTGGTGGTCTGTGCACATCATAGTGAGTGGTTGCATGGTCTTAGCATATCGTTAGCATATTATGCTTTGATTGGTTGAATGGCCGACTGGCTGATAGGACACTTAGCATATTAGGCTTTTATTATATAGGATACTATATATGCGCGCGCGCGCGCGCGCACGCACACACACACACACACACACACACATCCTATTTAATAAAAGGAAACATGCAAATTGACCATATCTCTGCAATGCCCACAATCCACACCCATCAGCCAATCAGGAGTGAGTATGCAAATCAACCTAACCAAGATTGTGATTAATACGCATATCCAGGCACAGAGCGAATACTGAAGGCAGTGTAGAAGGAAGACAAGTGCTGCAGAAGGGAGTGAAACTGCAGAGAAGCAAGCTGGGTGGTTGGGAAGCAGGCGGCATTGTGGAGAAGTGAGGGAAGCAGGCAGGGCTGCAGAGATGGGAGGGAAGCAGGCAGGGTGGCAGAGAAGGCAGCAGGAAGCCCTATTCTTATAGGAATCTTCCTGCAGTGGGCCTCTAGTATATATATAAAATCTCAAAATGAGCAAAAGATATTAACAGACATTTTAGTAACGAAAACATAAAAATGGCTATGTTGTGATTCATGAGATAAACTGTATATTTGGTTTTCCTCCACATTCTAGAATTTCCTAAGTGAGAAGAACCAAAAGGTGTCTATTATGTTAATTATGTGACTTTTGGAAAACTGTGACGCACCTGAGAATGGGGATTGGTTGCCGAGGGTCCCCATCACATGATTAATGGGTTGGAACCTTCAGATGAGCTGGAGTTCAGTCACCAAAGGGCAATGATTTAATCAATCACACTTATGTAAAAAAAAAAAAAATGTCCAAATAATGGGGTACTGAAAGCTTCCGGGTTGGGGATGTAGAGAGGTTGGTGCAACCAGAGAATAAGCCCCACACCTCTTCCCACATACCTTTCCATATGCACCTCTTTTACATGGCTGTTCCTGAGTTACATTTTTTTTTTTATAATAAACCAGTAAGGTAGTAAGTAAAAATGTTTCTCTGAGTATTGTGAGCTGCTCTCTCAAGTTATAGGAACTCAAGAAAATGTTTTCCAGAACTACAGATGACCACCTGGATTTGATTGGGCCTCTGAAGTGGGGTGCTTGGATGGGGAAAAGTCTCCTAAGACTGAGCCTTAAATTGTGTCATCTGATGCTATCTATAGGTAGGCAGTGTCAGAACTGAGTTAATTGCTTCCTGGTGTTAGAAACACAAATATATCTGAGCTAATAAGTGCATGACGGCATGGTCAGTGGAGAAATACAAATTAAATCTAAAGTGAGAGACCATCGCATAACCACTAGATCAGCTACAGGAAATAAGACCAACAATAACAAACACTGGTGACAACGTGAAGAAATAGAATATTTCATACAGCCACACTGAAAACAGTTTGGCAGTTCCTCAAAAAGTTAGACATAAACTATCATAGGATACAGAACTCAGAGGTATATATATCCAAGATGTATGAAAACATATGACCACTCAAAGACTTGCCCATGAATGCTCAATGCAGCCTTATTCATTATAGTTGTGAACCTCAAGAATATTGGTTTGATGTGAACCCTGAGAAGATTTTGTCTGCTGAGATGACTCCCTGTGTCAACCAAGGACCCAGATTTTATGAATAATAAGAGCTTAAAGAATATTTTGCAGGAATGGCTCCTTGGGTGCTCTGTATACAAGGAAGAACCTCAAAGTGAACTCCAGCTTCCTGCACTATGCCACCTTGGTTTATGCCTTCTGAGTCAACCACTGCAGGAAAGCCCTGGTTTCCATCTTTCTGCCAAAGGACCAAGACCTGCCCTGTCCAATCCGAATTGCACAATTTGGATACCTCATTTACATAAAATGAACCTAGTTGAGAACCTAGGTGGGAACTTTCATTGTAAAAGGCAGCCTCTCCTTGGCCTCACAGTGGGACACAATTTGGATTGCTACTTGAATCTGTGACCTGAGCTGCAGCGTCTTTTTTGCTGAAGTAAATGCTTTTTATTCTTTATTGTGGTGTAAAATCAATTTTGCTTTACATAATCAAAAAGTGGAAACAACCAAAATATCATCAAATGATGAATAGACTAAGAGTTGTATATCCACAAATTAGAATACTATCTATAATAATAAAAGCATAATATGCAAATCGACCAAATGGCCAAACAGTGGAACAACCATCAGACTACCATGCTATGATACCCACTGGCACCAGGCCAGCCAAGGAGGGTGGGATGCGCCCCATGACCACCCTGCAGAGGGAGACCCAGGCCACCGACCAGCGGGCTGCAGTTGGTGGGCAGGGCCTACCTCTTTGGGGCAATTGATCGCAGAGCCCCATGATCAATTTCCCCACAGAGGGAGGCCCAGGCTACCTGGCTGGTGGCACTGCAGTAGGTGGGTGGAACTACCCTCTGTGGGGCAATGGATCCTGGTGCTCCCAGACTATGTGAAGGCACAGGCCAGGCTGAGAAGACTCCCCCCACCACCACCACCAGTGCACAAATTTCATGCACCAGGCCTCTAGTTCAGTAATAAAAAGCAAGGAATTACTGGGCATGCTGGACATGAATTAACTTCAGAAAACATTATACTAAATATCAGAAGCTAGACACAAGAGACTACACATGTTGGGAGGTTCCATTCATTTAACATAACCAAAAAAGCTATAGCTGGTTTTTGCTCAATGGTTAGAGCATCAGCCTGGGGACTGAAGGGTCCTGAGTTTGATGCCAGTCAAGGGCACATGCCCAGGTTGCAGGCTCTAGCCCCAGTAGGGGGCATGCAGGAGGCAGCTGATAAATGATTCTCTATCATCATTAATGTTTTTATCTCTCTCTTTCTCTCCCTTTCTTTCTGAAATCAATAAAAATATTTTTTAAAACACTATGGAAATAATTAAAAAATAAAATCCCCAACAAAGGCAATTTTATAGCAACAGTAAACTAATGGATGCCTGGGGCTGGAGGTGGACAGGGGGATAGATTAAATTGAGCTGTACTGTAAACGGGCATGAGAAATCCTTCTAGGAGGTAAAAAAAAAAAAAAAAATGTTCTAAAACTAATTTATGGTGGTTGTTGAACCAGTTGATAAAGTTGCACAGTTGAAATAGGTTAATTTTAAGATATTTAAAATACATCTCAATAAAATCATTACATAAATATGTTCACACACATATAATTTTTAAATGTATACACTATTGTTTTTTATATTTCCCTACATAATTTTGTGCTGTCTTATGTCAAACCGTAGGATGTAATTTATATTAGCTGACTTTTCAAAACTGATTAAAGTATTTTTGTGACATTACCTGTGCCAATATTTGGAAAGTTCATAGCATTTAGAAAAAGAATATTTTCTATCTTAAGTGTTCAGAATTTGAAAAATCACTACTATATATTAATAGTATTAGACATTTTTCATATTCACTCTTGTTTTAATTTAATTTAGCATAAAATAGAAAGGAAGAAATAAAGGCTGTTACAAATGTGTTTCTATCCATTTATCCTAGATTTTCCTGACAATTTAGTTCTATGACTATTATTTAATGAATGTATATTCCCTTTCTCTTCATCATAAATTATATCATTTTTTTTATTATTATTTTGGATTTCCATTGCTAAATCACACTATTTTGTTTTTATGTGCCTATTCCTAAGATGTCTATATCCTTTTTTTTTTTTTCTATATCTGGCTTTTCTGAGATATTTTGTATTGCCTGTATTTTTGTATACAATGTATTACTAGGGTTTTGTTCTGGAATCCCAATAGAAAATCTTTTACTTTAAATGGTTCAGTTAAGCCCATTTACCTTTATTTAAATAATACATATGCTTGGTTAGTTGTCATTTATTTTTCCCCACTGCTTCCTTTTAATCTTTCATTCAGTAAACAATGTTTGTTTTCATTTCGGTATGATTGTGTTCTCTTCTGATTATCTGGGATGTTTATACATCATCTTCTAGTTTTCTTTATAGCCATTATTTCTAGCAGTGTACTTAGTTATCCAAATCATTGGACAGGCTCTATTGACTTCCTCTTCTACTTATGTCCCAACCACTGCTTATTTTGTGTCAATCAGAACAGACTAGGTTGAACTACAGTGAAAAAGAACAACATTCCAGTGACATGTCACAACAAAGCTTACTTCTAGCTCAGAGTGCTCTGCAGCCTGGGCTTCTCCCCACAGCAGCTGCTCCTGTGGCAGCTCAGATCCCAGCCTGCTTGGACCTTGTGGCACTTACCTCGCCATACAAGGGTTCGGGGGCCACTCTGCAGGGAGGGGAGCTGAGTTCCTGCTGTAGGAACTCAGTGCATCAGTCAGGAAGTCACAGCAGTCATTTCTGTTGACATCCCTTTTGCCACAAAGTAAGTTCTAGGAAGGAGAAAGCATTCCTTGTAGGCACCAACAATGAAAAGTGAGTGAGATATGTGTAGTACTTATAATACTTAATACATGATTCCAAATATATTATTTTGTTTGAGATATATATATATATATATATATATATATATATATATATACACATACACATTTATATGTATATAGTCATTCTTGCAATAATACTTTGATATGATACTTAATCATAAAATGATTACTGATTATAAAATACTAGAGGCCTGGTGCATAAAATTCATGCATGGGGGGATGTGTGTTCCTCAGCCCAGCCTGCACCTTTTCCAATCTAGGACCCCTTGAGGGATGTCTGACTGTCCACTGAGATCGGGCCTAAATGGGCAGTCAGACATCTTTTTCACAATCCAGGACTACTGGCTCCCAACCACTCACCTGCCTGCCTACCTGATTGCCCCTAACTGCTTCTTCCTGCCAGCCTAATCACCCTTAACCACTCCCCTGTCAGCCTTATTAATGCCTAGCTACTTCTCTGTTGTCCCAATTGCCCATAACTGCCCTCCCCTGCTGACCTGGTCACCCCTAACTGTCCTCCCCTGCAGGCCTGGTCACCTCCAACTTTCCTCCCCTGTTGGCCCAGTCACCCCTAACTTCTCTCCCTTGCCAGCCTGATCACCCACAACTGCCTCCCCTGCCGGCAATCTTGTGGCTGGACATCTTGTTTCCACATGGGAGCAGCCATCTTGTGTATTAGAGTGACGGTCAATTTGCATATTACTCTTTTTATTAGATAGGATAAGAAAACTGGACTATTTATTCTCTTGTCTATGATCTGTCCTCTTCTAGTCTTAGCTCTATGATTTATAGCATTTCTACAAGGTCAGAGGTTATAAAATTGCTCACTATCTTTTGAAACATCTGAGGGAGCATGGTCTCTGTTTTACTAATGTATGGCCTTGGGCCTCACTTTCCACACTCTATGTAAGAGTGTAATAATATTTTACATGATAAAAGTCTCATGAACATAAAATGCAGTAACATGTTAAAATGCTGAAAACATTTTTAACAAATAGCAAACCCTCCATAAATGTTATATGTAAAACCCCAAAGGTTAGTAAAAGTTCACAAATAAATGAAGTTTTTTATTAACATGTTTTAGAATAAGGGAAAATGTATCAAAATAAACACCACCCCTCAACATGTACACATTATTTACATCAATATCAAACCAGGATACAAACTTTTAAAAATGTGTAGGAAATAATAAGTATATCTCTTACCTCCCCCATGTCCCCTCCCCTCTAAGGTTTGATGGTCTGTTCGATGCTTCTCTGTCACAGGGTCTATTTATGTTCATCAGTTTATGTTGTTTATGATATTCCACAAATGAGTGGTTCATGTGATATTTGTCTTTCTCCAACTGGTTTCCTTCACTTAGCATAATGCTCTCTGGGTCCATCCATGATGTTACAAATGGTAAAAGTTCCTTCTTTTTTTAATAACAGCATAGATGTGTAGATATACCACCATTTTTTAATCCACTCATCTGCTGATGGACCCTTAGTCTTTTCCCAAATATTAGTTACTAGAGGCTCAGTCAGAAAATTCTTGCATGGGGGTGGGTTGTGTTCTTCAGGCCAGACTGCACCCTCTCCAATCTGGGACCTCTCAAGGGATGTCTGACTGCCTGTTTAGGCCAGATCCCTAAATGGGCAGTTGGACATTGCTCTCACAATCCAGGACTGCCGGCTCCTAATTACTGTCCTGCCTGCCTTCCTGATTGCCCCTAACTGCTTCTGCATGCCAGCATGATCACCCCCTAACCACTCCCCTGCTAGCCCAATTACTCCTTACTGCCCTCCCCTGCAGACCAGGTCACCCCTAACTGCTTCCCCTGTAGTTCTGTGTCTCCCCCCAACTGCCCTTCCCTGCAGGCCTGGTTGCCCCCAACTTCACTCCTCTGCCAGCCTGACTGCCCTCCCCTGTAGGATTGATCTCCCTTGCAGGCCTGGTCTCTCCTAACTACCCTTCCCTGCTGCCTTGATCACTCTCATCTGCCCTCTCTTGCAGGTCTGGTTCCTCCCAACTGCACTCCCCTGTTGGCCATTTTGTGGTGGCCATCTTGTGTCCACACGGGAGCAGCCATTTTTGACCACATGGGGGCAGCCATCTTGTGTGTTGGAGTGACAGTCAATTTGTATATTACTCTTTTATTAGATAAGATTGTAAATTGTGCTGCTATGAACGTAGGGGTACATGTGTCCTTTCTGATTGGTATTTCTGATTTCTTGGGATATATTCCTAGAAGTGGGATCACTGGGTCGAAGTTCCATTTTTAACTTTTTGAGGAAATTCCACACTGTTCTCCACAGTGGCTGCACCAGTCTGCATTCCCACCAGCAGTGCCTGAGTGTTCCTTTTCCTCCACATCCTTGCAAACTTGTCCTTTTTTGATTTGTTGATGATAGCCATTCTGACAAGTGTCGTTTTCATTTGCATCTCTTGGATGATTAGTGACTTTAAGCATATTTTCATGTGTCTCTTGGCCATCTATATGTCCTCTTCCAAAAAATATCTATTTAGGTCCTTTGCCCATTTTTTTTATTGGATTGTTCATCTTCCTTTTGCTAAATTGTATGAGTTCTCTATACATTTTGGAGATTAAACCCTTATCTGAGATAGCATTGCAGCTATGTTTTCCCACACAGTGGGCTTTCTTGTTGTTTTGTTGATGGTTTCTTTTGCTGTGAAAAAGTTTTTTATTTTGATGTAGTTCCATTTGTTTATTTTCTTTTTAGTTTCCATTGCCCTAGGAGCTGTATAGGTGAAGAAATTGCTGCAACGTATGTCTGATATATCGCTGCCTATAGATTCCTCTAAGATTTTTATGGTTTCCTCTCTTATGTTTAAGTTCTTTATTTACTTTAGTGTATGGTGTAAGTTGGTGCTTTAGTTTAATTCTTTTGCATGTATCTTTCCAATTTTCCTAACACCATTTATTGACTCCATTGTATGTTCTTGCCTCCTTTGTCAAATATTAATTGAGCATAGTGTTTTGGGCCAATTTCTGGGTTCTCTGTTCTGTTCCATGGGTCTATATGTACTGTTCCAGTACCAGGCAGTTTTTAGAACAGTGGCTTTGTAATATAGCTTGATATCCGGTGTTGTGATCCCTTCATCTTTGTTCTTCTTTCTCGATATTGCTGCTGCTATTCAGGGTCTTTTTTGTTCCATATGAATTGTTGAAGAGTTTGTTTTTGGTCTGTGAAATATGCAATTGGTATTTTCATAGGGATTGCATTAAATCTATAGATTGCTTTGTGTATATGGACATTTTAATGATGTTGATTCTACCAACCCATGAACACGGTATAATCATCCATTTGTTTACTAGTATGTCCGAGTATGTCCATTTGTTTCCGAGTACAGATCTTTTACCTCCTTAGTTAAGTTTATTCTTAGGTATCTTAATTTTTGCTGTAATGGTAAATGGGATTTTTGTTTGTTTGTTTGTTTCTCTTTCTATGATTTCATTATTGGTGTATAAGAAAGCCATAGATTTATGGGTGTTAATTTTTTTACTGTTACATTGCTGGATTCATTTATTAAATCTAGTAGGTTTTTTTTTTAATAAATTCTTTAGAGTTTTCTATGTACAATATCATGTCATCTGCAAATAATGAGTTTTACTTCTTCTTAAAGCAATATCCTAATTATTACCACCAGATTTTGCAGAAATTGGTTTACTATGTAGCAGGTAAATTATTAATTAAAAATAATTATCTATGATAAGGAAAACAAAGTCTTCGGATAGATAAGCAAGAAAAAAAAATGTCCACAAAGGAAGTACAAACACTCTGGCTTCAGAATCAAATAATTGCAGAATTCTTTCTTCAACTACTTTCGTCCAAAAGATGATTGAAAAATTTTATAACCAGCAAAATTGTTGTTTTATATATGAAAGGAACTAAAAAACATTCTCAGCTGGGATAAGACTAGGAAATACATTATCTACATAACTCTACCAATAGGCTTTTAAAAATTAAATAAATACTTACTGTTATGTGACTATGAATTGTGTCACTTCTCAAATTCATACGTGGAAGTCCTAACCTTTGGCACCTCAGAAAGTGGCTTTATTTGGAAATTGAATCATTAAATATTTAGTTATTTGAGAGAAGTAGTGTGGGCCCCTAATCTGATTTGACTGGTATTCTTATAAAAGGGAAATTTGAACACAGACACAAACATAAGAACAACACCATGGAAAATTAAGGGGCAGAAATTGGAGTGATGCATCAGAGGCTGAAGAAAACAACTGATTGCCAGCAAATAACCAGAAGGTCAGAGAGATGTGAACCAGATCCGTTACCCATCTCAGAAGGAGACAGCCCTGCCAACAGCTTGGTCTCTAGCTCGAAAGCCTCTAGATCCATAAGGCAACCAATGTTTCTTGTTGAAGACACCAGGATGTGGTATCTCCTTACAGCAGCCTTAGCAAACCTAAATATTTCCTCAATTGGGATAGCAAACAAGTAAAGAACTAACGAATGGAAGGCCCATCACATAAAAGGACTAATTAAAAATATTGAACGCGGATCAACATGGCAATAATCTCTAAATGATTGTTTCAAATATAGTTACAAGACAGAATGCAAATGTCCAAATGTTACCTGAAGGATTAATAATGTAGGACACAATGGGCACGCATGTGAATGGTTAAGTCAAATACCTTTGTCAAAGTCAATTTCCTTTGAAATGTCTGCCCCTAACTCACAAGTCTTCCTCCATAAGTACGTGAACATAGAAATGTGAATTTCTTTTTCATGAGCATGAGTAATCCCACATACAAAACTAGAATATTCAGTAATAAAGCTCCTGGTCAACGGAAATGACTTTGATTCTCAAAAATGGAGAAATTGGTAAATTAGCCATGTGACCATTATGATCTTTAGTTCTATTTCAGAACTTTAAATGTAAAGCCTTAAAATTTAAATGTTGAGTTTTGAAATTATTTTTAAAGGGTATTGTATAACTGAATGGACAGACATTTTATGCATACTTGATTTTAACAGCAGCTTTCACAGTTATTCAACAAAGTCTTGCATATAATCATTACTACACTGATGCTTTTAAAGGCTTACTAAATACCACCTAAGTAAATTTAAAAAAGGTGTTGGAATTCAATTCCAATATTTAGCTTATTCCACACAATGTGTTTCTCTGCCTAAAATAGGCTTTAGTTGAACTGGAAGAAAAAAAAAAAACACCACAGAAACATTTTGTTCACTTTATAGAAATATTTTATTTTGTGTATATATTTATTATACAAAATAAATAAAACACATAGTTATTTCCTCTCACCTGTTTATTTATTTTTCACGAAGCAATTTATGTCTTTGTTCGAGTTTCACTTCAACTCTTGAGTTTGATTTCTTTGATATTCTTTCAAATGTAAGTAAATTCTCCTGGTGTTCCCTAGTGACTGAGTAACTTATTTCTGCAGTAGCAATATTTTGTTTTTCTACTGCACTCAGGCAGTAACCTGAGCCTGTTCAACTGAGTCTGCTCCGAATTTAAGTACTGCATAACTTTCAACTTTTTATAAGCCTAAAATGTTCAGATTTTTTTTTTTCCTTTTGTGGCCTCTCAGGAATTCTAAAAACCCCAAACTTAGAATCATTTTATGCTTTAAACAAAAAGCTTGGCAGGTTTTTCAAAATGTTGGTAAAACAAAATTTTATAATACAGTTTGAGCAAGTTTTGTTCAAGGCTAAATGACAACATAACATAAATTTAAAAATATATATATTTTTGCTAATGAATCATAATATCACTTCCAATAGGATCCTCTAAATTAAGATAATGAAAAATTTACTTGTGCTTCTATGAATGTTATTTTCTAAAAAGCTGTTATGGGAGAAAGTAATGTTTATTTGGCTATTATAACAAAATAACCCATTCACACTTTTGTCTCTATATTGGTCATTTTTATTTAATGACTGTAATAATTCCTGTTTCAAGATTATTAAGTTTTAAGTGGTGAAGTTACTCTCTCAAAGTAGTAGAAAGTGCTTGTTTTCAAAGGAGGGCTTCTTTTAAGAAAAAAAAAATGATGGATTTTGCTTCCTGTTTAAAAGAAACACCTTTATTTCCTATTAACACACAATAAAGATTTTTTTAGTGATGTGTATGATATTGACTGTGAGGATGATTAGGGTTATTATCCCCATTTTACTGAAAGAAACTCCAGACACAGGATGTTTATGTTCTGACTGTTAATTAGAAATAAATGATATTTTTTATCTTTGAATCACAACATTCCTCGACTTCTATTACTTTGTTTTAGTTCAGTTATACTTCATTGGTCAATACATTAATTGTATTTATTTATTAAAAGCTAGACTTACATTTTCACTTAGATCCATTTAAATACTTAACTATTTTATTTCAGACAAAAGTAAAAATATTATCTAATTTTAAATTCATATTTCTATGATTTTGTGTTTCTAAAAGTTGTCAAATCAAAGTTCTCAAAATATGAATGATCACAAAACCTTTATTTGGATACATTTATTGTCTTAAAATATCACAAAAATATTTGTGTTATATAACAATAACATAGATGTATTGATGAGTAAAAAAAAGAAATATGAGTAAATACACATGTTTTTCTCATCTCCTGATGAAATATTACCATTGAAAATATTTTGATATAAAAGTATTTGTTTCCTATAGTAACAAAATCCCAAAATTCAAATTTTTCTTTGTGTTGTGTAATGTATTGTACTTCTATAAACTAGAAGTAATAATACATGTTCATAACTAATAACCTCATTTTAAAATTAAAAATTTGGTTGATTTTTACTGTGCTTTATCAAATCTTATTTTACTGGTAAAATAGATTATTCATTTGAAAATGGACATGTATTTGACTTTTATATATTGCAATGCGTTCTTTAGTTTCTTAGGCATGCTCATGCCAATGCATAGGACCAGATGAACTTAAATCAAAATCACCAAACATTGTTAAGATGGGTTTTCTCCTATGTTTCTGCATTCTCATTAATTATGTTCTCATTTCCTTTCATAATCTCGAACATTTTGTGAGCAAAGACTGGCATTAAGAAATCACCTGTTCTTAATTTACTCCTTATCTAAAGCTAGACACAATGTTCTATTTGTAATATTAGGGCAGTTGGTTGATGTAAAAAAACCCAAAAACAACCTGATATTAATTACAGAAAATTGTCATTGAATGGAAAAGAAAAATGAAGAGTCCTGTGGAGGCTTAATTCTGATTATAGCTCAAAATTGCTCCCTCCATTAACACGATCGACACTCCCAAGGAGCAAAGTTTATGGGGGGACAAGTAACCAGATATTTTCTGGGGGAAATCTGTTTTCATTTTTTTAGTTGTTTTTATTTCTTTTCTCTCTGCCAGTGTAGCAATTGTCAGCTTTTAACGTCTTGTGTAAATATCTTTGCAGGAGTATTAAGAGAAAAAGCCTACCTGATTATTAACATTTCTCATTTTTTTTACTATGCATATAGAAAGTGGTTGTAAAGCAGCAGTTACACAAATCCACTCACATAAATGTTTTAAATATAAATTTTACATGAAAAGATGGCATTGGCCAAGGTAAATAGTCACAAGAGATACACGCTTTAACCATGTGAATTGGATTAACTTCACAGGATCCGAATGACATTTGGTAAATAATCACTGTCAGCACATTAGTGCACTGGAACCTTCGTATTTTGGGAAGAGATAATTCACCCATTTTGGTAAGCAATACTCTCACGAGAGAGCTGAATTACTGCCCAATCAAAGCCAGTACCCTATATTCATGGGACATCTGGTTTGAGAAATTAAAGGCATTTCATAAACATTATTTTAGCTACCATCACAGCTCTAGATTCTGCATTAGTCCATTTGTTATCTACTCATCAATTCACTAAGTTTGGACTAGCTTACCTCCCTGTGCACACTAGGATATGGACTTTCACAAATGAAGTAGAAGAATGCAATCTTCATAAAGTATCACCGAATTTCCACTCATCTTCTATTACCCTTACATCCTGAGCTCTTTGCAGGCAACATGCCAGAAAAACTAAAAGTCTTAAAAGCTTTTTTTTTTCATCAATAAAATACAAATAATACAATCTATACAAAAATAGATGTGTATTTTCTAAGAAATGTTTCTAGTTAACTTTTATATCAAATATTGTGTTTCATCTTCAAACCTTGGAGATTCAATCTCTTCACTCCATAGCTTCAAGGTGTTCATCTATAATTCAGTGTCACCATTTCCAGCTGAGAATATGATCAAGCAGGAATCATGGAGAGAGCTTATGGTTAGAGAAAATGATATTCAAGTACTCATCTTTTTGGCATTCTTCTAGATCAACAGTTATTTCCACAGTTGCGAGGGCTCTGATGCCTTTCTTCGTGTGTGATATTTGGGGGATGGCTAGGAAAGTTTGATATGCCTTTTATTGAGATCTAATTTACATATCATAAAATCTATCTGTTTTAGTTGTACAGTTCATTGCATTCTAGTATATTTTCCAAATTGTGCAACTATACCACAATCTAATTTTAGTAAATTATACATCACCCTGAAAGGAACTTTGTGCTTTTTGACAACCACATCCCGTTTCTCCCCTCAGCACTGGGCAACCCATAATCTCTTTGTCTCTTATGTTTATTTTTTTAAAAAATGGAATAATACAATATGTGTTCTTTCCTGATTGTCTTCTTTCACGCAGTACCATCTTTATTAGGTTCATGCATGTTGGGACATGTATCCCTACATTATTCCTTTATATTTGCACTAGGGGCCCAGTGCAAGAATTTGTGCACCTTGAGAGGAACGGTGGGCCTCAAGGCTGTGGTAGTCACAGGGGCAGGACTCAGCCCATCCTCCGTGCCCCTGCAATGGCCTGGCCTATCCCATTGCGGCCCCAGGTCCCTGTCAGCCAGCAGCCCCTCTCCCGCTCCCACACACTGATGATGCAGGCCCCACTTGCCCCTGCTGATGGCACAGAGTGATAGGGGCTGGCACCAGCAGCAGGTGCGAGCAGCAGCTGCTGCCCAATCGCCCCTCAGGAGCAGGGGGAGTGGAGAAGCCCTCAGGGGCAATCGGGCAGGCAGCCACCACTCCCATCGCTAATGGTGTCGAGCAATTGGGACCAGTGCTGGGTAGCTGCAGTGAGTGCGAGCCATGGCTCCAGCACCTACTGTGGGTGCAAGCAGAACCCACACTGACAGCGGGTGTGAGTGCCAGGCAGGACCAGGGTGTGCGTGAGCAAAGAATTTTCAGTAACCACCAGAGGCTCATCCTGATTATGGTGACCAGCACCCTGCCTTGGTCTGGTGCCCCGAGTTCACCTGCTTCACCATCAGACCATGGCCAACACCCACCATGTTTTGTGCACTCCCCTTGGTGGTCAGCACCTGTAACAGTGACTGGTTGTTCCATCGTTTGGTCTACTTTAGGAGTGTCGAACTCAATCAGAGAAGGGACCAAAATCTAAAATCCAGCCTAAATCGCGGGCCGAATGGTTTACTGAACAGTCATAAACTGACAATGTCATAAACTGACAGCGGAGTGCAGTGATGACAGTGCGGTGCGGGCCACATTGCAAGGCCTGGCGGGCTGGATTTGGCCCGCGGGCCTTGTGTTTGACACATGTGGTCTACTTGCATATTAGCCTTTTATGGATAGGGTTTGTTCCTATGTTTTTAAAAATAATTTCAATACTTTTGTTTCCGCCAAAAATAGCTCTGTATAGAGAAATATTTAATTTTTAAGTTTTTATTTTTTATTTACAGTTTACAGTCAGTACTGTTGTTTTAACTTTTCAGGTGTACAGACTAGTGGTTAGACAATCATATATTTAACAACGATGTATGTATAATTATTACCTCTTGGGCGACTTTTTTCACGAAACTGTCAACCTAAGATAGATAAATCTTACAAGTTTCCTAACTTTGCAAAATAAACATATAAAAGTTCATTATGAGGATGGATAAATGAAAATTCAAATGAAGGAAATAACTTTATAAAGCAGGGAACAGGGTAATTATACAAAACAAACTTATTTATAACTTTATTGAAAGTATTGTGACATTTGTATTAATTTTAACTTATTTGGATAAAAGGATTATCTGAAGAAGATTACATATAGACCTATGGGATATTAATGTGCAATGGTTATTTCAATTTGGAAAATAACAAGTAAAATAACTTATTTCATTTATTCCTAGCAGAATTTCCTTGAGCTTTTAAAGGTATGTGAATCCATACATTAGTGAATTCCTACATTAATGTATGTGAATTCATACATTAGTGAAGTATGAATTTCCAAGTGGGAGATATAAAGAAACAACATTTCTAAATTTATTTGACCAGTGAATAAGTATTTTGAGACTTTGTTACTATAGCCCAATTTAGAACATGGGCATGTTCTAATAAGCGATAGACAGTATTGGAAATGGATGCAAACACCGTAATAGAAGTCTATATAAAAAGAGTTGAGTATCCAACTGCCAACTTCCTCTGAATTCATAACTTTGAAATATTAAAGGGTGCAGTTTTTAATACATCCAATGAGATATGGACAGGTACAATTCTATGATGACTCTCATGGCCTCATCTCCACTGTAAAAATCTCCTCCCCTTGAGTCTGGAAAGAGAGTGTGACTTGTTTCCCACCAACAGAACTTCAAGATGACTTGGTAGGACTCTCATGATTAGGTTATGTTTTCAGCTTCTCCGCTGGCCTGGAAGAAGTAAACTCCCGTGTGGGAGATGGCCAAGGACCCGAGGATGACTCCTGCAGCAGAGAGCAGGCCCTGGCTAACAGCCTGCAAGGAAACCAGGACTTCAGTCATTCAGCTGCAAGGAAATGCATTCTGCCGACAACCTGAATAACTTCAAAATCAGATTTTTCCCTGGAAAAGCCGCCAGATAGAAACAGCAGAGGGCATTTCATTGCATCCTTAAGCAGGTCACGCAGCTAAGCTTCCCCTGGAATCCTGATCCACAGAAACCAAGAGTTTTTGTTTTAATGGGCGAGGTGTGCAGTAATTTGTTAGCAGCAACTGATGGCATATATACCTATATAGTACCCCCCCAAATTTATACACACTTAACAGCTGATAGCTCAATTGATGTTTCTTTCTTTTCAGATTTAACTCATTGAATTTAATCATTACTCAAAGTGTAAACATTTTTTTGGACATCCTATATATATGCTATTGATATATGTTTAGTTTTTCCTCCAGAGATTGAAAGATGGAATTAACTTTTTGGAAGAGTTAGGCTGTCATTGATCAAGCTATTTGCTTGTCTCCTTAAAATGCTCAAATGTAATTGTCAACATTAGGAGCATAATATATTGACCCTAGAGTATGGATCCCGGCATTTTGAGATGCTGTATTTATTACTCAGTTATGCCACTTGGGTGTAATAGCATAGAAATGGGATTTCCTGATAATATCAGTGTCATGTAGAAATGTTTATATTTTATCCATTGTACATACTAGCATGAAGCCTTTTCATAAGATGCATACTTTAGAATGGAAAAGCAAAACCTTGAGCTCTCTGGAAGGTAAGAAATGTACTCATGTTGGCTGTGGCTGAAATTTAGTCCATTCTAAAACACTAGACTTACTTTTTCTTTTAATATTAAAACCATCCAAAAAAGCTCTATTGGTGTCTTCCAGATACTCTGTTTGAGGGACAATCTAGAGAGCTGTAGGGCTGACTCTTTTTGGGTGATCAGTGCCCTGTTTGAATTGATTCCAAGAACCCGTCTTAGTATCATGACTCCAAAAATAAAATAGAAGTATTAATAATTACCTAAACCTTCACCAAAATTAATAAAACAACAAATTTCTCTTAGACCAGAAGCACTGGATCTGCCAGTTTTTGCTACATCAAATGCAGCTTTTAATGATCTCTTTACCTTTTTGGACAACATTCATTTAATATAGAAAAGCATTCTTTTTGAAGTATTCTACCCTGTTTCCCCAAAAATAAGACAGTGTTTTATATTAATTTTTTCTCCCAAGGTTGCGCTAGGTCTTATTTTCAGGGGATGTCTTATTTTCGGGGAAACACGGTAGGTGTTTCAATCAGATTACTGTAAAGTGTACTTTGAAGATAAAAAGTATAACTAACATTTTATAGTTAAAATATGCTAGACATTGGAAGTATAGAGATTCTTAGTTTGCTAAAATACTCTAGTTTGATTCTAATTTCATATTTCTTATTTTACATTGTTTCTCTTTCAGCTACTTGTGGAAAATAAGTACAATCTATGTTAACTGCAAAATCATTACAGAAATTCTCAGCTTTCCTGACATATGTTTTTATTGACACTTACAGAATTATTTTATGAAGTTTGATATTTATATTAGCATTCTCAAGAGTAATATTATGTTCCATTTAGTGACCATAGAGTCATTAACCAATTATTATTAATGATAACTATAGCACAACAGTAAAATTAAAAAAAAGCAAATTTATGAAACGTAAATAATAACATGTAAGAGAAGTGGGAATAGGTTACCTGAGGATAATTGAATCTTGATAATTTTCTATTAAAATAGAAAAACTGAATAGCCCAGCCAGTGTGGTTCAGTGGTTGAGTATTGACCTATGAACTAGGAGGTCATGGTTTGATTCTCTGACAGGGCATATGCCCAGGTTGAGGGCTTAATCACCAGTAGGGGTGTACAGGAGGTAGCCAATTGATGATTCTCTCTCATCATTGATGTTTCTATCTCTCTCTCCCTTTCCCTTCCTCTCTAGAGAGGAAGAAAAACTGAAAAGAAAGAAAACTAAAACCTAAAAAGAAAGAAAAACTGAATAGTGAAAGGCTTCTAGTTGCTAGAATAGCTTCTTCTAAAGCCCTAACATGCATTAATTCTTGCAATGGCATTATAAGTAAAGTACAATTATAATCCTCATTATACAGTTGTAGGAATGAAAGCAAGCAGAGCTTGAAGAATGTTTCTGACATCACAGAGTTTAAGGAGCAAAGCCAGACTTTCATCTGGGTGCTGTAACTGCAAAGTTGGACTCTTGACCAATACACCCTCTCTGAGGTTTTATTCAACTATGCGGAAATATAGCTAGATGAAATTAGTTTCCTCATTTCACTTTCCATAAACTTCAAGGTTAATACATAAGAGAAGGAATGACACTATCATTTTTACAATATATGAATGATTTTGTTGCAACGATTCTTACTCTTTGGAGATGGAGGTGGGGTCGCTTCTTGATGAACCGCAAGAGGAGGGTGCTGGGGACCATGTCTGCCCCTTCCCTAGTTGCATGCTGGTAGAATACCCCCATTACCCCACGTTAAAAGTGTTTTTTGTTTGTTTGCTTGCTTGTTTTTTTTTTTGGTTTTTTGTTTTTTTACCAATGAACCAGAAATGGATTCTTTGAAATGAATATAGCAGTTTGCTCACAGGAAATATTTATTTAGTTAGTTTTACACAACTTTCTGTTGGAGGAGGGTGGAACGGTGATGTCTCAGGGATAGAAAGAATCTGATTCCGTCAAATCATTTTCTACAATACACAGGCTAATGACAGACCTCCTGTTAAAAGAAAATTCAGTTTTGCTAACAAGAGAATCCTTAGCTATGAATACACCAGGGCATGCCTGCTAGGATTGCAAACCTGGAACCTGCAAATGCTTGTGGTGTGAATTTGTCTGGCTCCGCGGAGAATGGTACATGCGCTGTGTAACTAAGTACAAATGGGGATAGGTCCTAACCAGAAGGACTCCCTCCAGGGAAATGTTGTGGCTCTAGGATCCCTTGGGAGATCTCGCAGCTTCTTCTGGGGTGCAGAGCACCCTAACACATTGGAGATTCCTGAGGACTTTCTGTCCTGCTTGTGCCTCGTGATGCGCATCATTGAACTTATTAGGAAATGCGGATACTGTGAGATCTCTGAACCTGAGTCAGATTTGCCAATAGAATATTTTGTATCTCAGCTGACAACAGGTAAAAATCAAAACCATTACTGTCGGTTGGAAGAGAATCTGAAATACAAAAGGATAAGGTACTTTTTCCTGTTGCTACAAGTAAGTCTCAATCCTCAAGTTTATTTTTCTTAACTATATTTAATTTGCCATTGAAATTTTAAATGTTGTATTTTTGTTTTTTTCCCGCTGAGCTGAGACAACTAATGGTATTTTGCAATCACAATTCTACACAATATTTGGGTCAAATATCATGAAACCAACTATACTCTCAGTAGAGCTCATCACAGTTTATCACAAATTTACTTTCCTTGGATGAAATTTCAAAACTGTTTTTAACTTTTTAAAAATATCAACAATCATCAATCTTTTCAGATTTTAATTTTGCTTTGTCAATTCTGCTTGGGTTGTCTAGGCCAACAAAAATTATCTCTGCCCTTCAGAATGAAGACTATATCACATAGGAGTCTAAGAGAAGAGGACAGAATTACCATGTAATCTCCAAAAAAACAAAATACCATTTTAGAGCAAAGCATGTTCTTTGGTAAAATATATTATGAGATGTTGAATAATTTTATAACAATTTTGCAATAAATCATATAATTTACAAAAAACAAAAGACATTTAGAAAATGAAAACCCTGACAAAATTGACTTCTCAAATTTAACTTAGAAAGTTCTCCCATGAAAAATATGATTTTTTTATACTTGTATTGCAGATTGTATAACAATTTAAGGAAATAAGTATGTTCTATAATCTATAAGATTTAATCAATGATTAAAAACTACCTTCTCCTTTATATATATATATATATATATATATATATATATATATATATATATAATATATATATATTTATATATATATATATTTATATATATTTATTGATTTTTACAGAGATGAAGGGAGAGGGATAGAGAGTTAGAAACATCAATGAGAGAGAAACATAGATCAGCTGCCTCCTGCACACCTCCCACTGGGGATGTGCCCCCAACTAAGGTACATGCCCTTGACCGAAATCAAACCTGGGACCCCTCAGTCAGCAGCAGATTGACTCTCTATCCACTGAGCCAAACCGGTTTCTGCTACTTTCTTCTTTTAAAAGAGTAAATAATGAGAATAAGTAAAAATCAGTATGAATGGCTTTGGGAAGAATGCAATCAGTGACCAAAACCTCAATCACTCATTAGATGGCATACATTTGTTTCTCAATTCTAATAGCCTTGCAGGCAAGAGTACACACTTTATTCAAAGTTCCCCTGACCACACTGTGTAAAATGGACTCCTCTGCTCTGATTTTGCTTGACCTATCCATTACTCTTTTCGTGTTTTCCAAAGGATTGAGCGGTATTTGGAATAATATTCCTTATGCATTTGCTTATATATTTCTTCATTTGTCCCCAGTGAGACCTCAACACAGGCAGGGATGCTCTCCATCCTGTTCCTGGATATATCCCTGTGCCCAGAGCAATCGCTAGCACATAGAAGGGACCTAATAATTCTATATTAAAGGAATAATTAAGTAAATAGGTGAAAAACAAAAGACCTTACTCTTTGAACTGGTGTCACACACATTTTCAATACTTATAACTTTGTAACTACATGTCACAATTCAGTTATTCATAAGTACAGTATAAGTCTTGTGTTATCATAAGGTACCTAAAAAATGTAATTTTAGCCAGTGGCTGTACTGTTACATATTTCATAAGTTGATGACAGTTTGATTACTGTGACCTTTTATATGGAAAACGAAGAAAAAGTAAGTATTGTAAAAATCTGAATTCGTTACAGCAAAATCCTTCGTTCTGAACTGAACATTTTAAATGTCCTTTAATTGTTACTCAAAATAACCATTTTAAAAGAATAACAGATATGAAAAAGACTCAAGAATTAAGATCTTGCTTCCATCCCCCTTATTAGTTTTCTCATGCAAATTCAATACTTGTGGGCTGTATTTCTAAAGTCAAAAATGACTCCGGTATTTTAAAGGAGGTATTATCATTCTCTAATGTAGTGCTTTTCAAAACTTGAGCAAAAAAATTATTTACAAGTAGAACAGTTTCTGCTGAAGAACATAAAGCTGACATTTGCCTGTAGATTAGGTGGTTAATGCAAATGAGGTCATAGCTTGAACAAGCTTTGGGAATGAATAGGCCGTTCAAGAGCCTACCTAGGTGCACCTCCTGCAATGGAAAGGTTTCAATTTTGCCATTTTCTAAACACAGAAAAATGTATCCCTCCGATTCAGAATATTGAATGTCTTATGGAAAGCGAAAGGTCATTTGTAACTGTCCACAGGATTGATGGAGTTGAGATACCTCCTTGACCTTAACCCTGCTCTCATAAAGAATAGTTTCAGATGACAGAGCATCAGGCAAGTTTTCAGAAAATGTCTTTTCTTCTTTTCTATTGCATGGCAAGATGGCTACATTATATTCTCTCTCATAATTGTACGACAAGTTTTAATTACCTCGTGCCTTCTCTCATTAAAAGTTAACCGTCACCCAATGCTGCGGAGCCCTGTCTGGGATTCGGACTAATCCAAGCAGTTCTATCTGCTTTTTGCCATTGTTTTCCATCTCAGTTTCTAGAGTAATTGCTTTGGAGGCCTCATAAACCATGTCAAGGTCATCCTTTACAAATACTAACCATTACAACCCCCAACACATACATACTTCAATTAATGACTGTCAGTGAAAGATGCATATTGTAAGAAGCATCTACTCCATGATAACTCAGGGATTTTTTTTTATCCCCATGACTTAATTACAAAAAACACACGCACACAAAAAATAAAATGTTAGTGCAGCTATTAAAAATACAATAGAGGTGTGATACACCACTATATTAATAGCTATTGAATTTGTGTGTGCTTGCACGCATGCGCACTGGCTTACCACATTTGTCAGTTGTGAAATCTCTGTGACCTGGGGTGGCTGTATAATCTCTAAACTTAGGACTTGCATAAGAGAAAATAGAATGATATTGTGCAATACTTTCTATGCAAAAGGATGCTACTGCCACAGGAGATGGAGAGCATGGGCCTCCAGCTGTTTTCTTCATAATAATGATGGATTCCAGCTGATCCTACTGCCGCTATTGTCATTCAAGCTTCCTTTATATTTCAGCTTGCACAGGGCAGCCGCCTCCTAACCATTCTCCTTGTTTCCACTGGTATCCAACTCATACTTACAATCCATATTTCTCATAGGATAAAGTGTACAATAAAGGAAATACCCTAATTTATTCCAGAAATAATATGAGAATGTATTTACAGAAGGCAATTAAGACCTCAAGAAAATGAAAAACAAACCTGTTAAAATAAAGAAGGTGAATCTTAATCCTTGCCTTTGCAATATTAAATAGTCAAACATCTAAGAATATAATAATAATGGCCAAACATGTAATCATGCGCACATATTTGTTGATTTTCAGCTAGTTGAATGAACCTCTAGCCTAAGCATGTATGTAAGTAATTATTGTAACAAAGCATTTAAGATGTAAAAGTAAATATGGTTAAATTTAGCTGCTTTAGCAATAAGAGGGAGAGATTTTATTCTCCGAAGTTAAGAAGAAAAATAATGCCTTTGATTGAAGAAACAGAAAATGACTGTTTATATGCAAATTACTTAAGCAACAATGTTTCCCAATAGAGAGGTGAAAAGGGCATTGGAACTGGATTGGAAGGAGTGGGAGACAGAGAGGAACTCAGTGCTATCAGGGTACCTGTTGATTAAATCTGAAAGTTAATTGTCACCCACAGCCTTTTAAAAACTTTAGAAAAATTAGAACATAAACAATTTAAAGTTGTTGTCTTTGGGGAGTGGGCACATATTTGTTGAACAAACAATGTTTACAATTTGCTTTCTCTCAGTGTAATGAAGAATCACTTTTTTAATGAGCCCTGACATAATTCTTATTTTAAAATGTGAATTACTGTTACAAACGTGCTATGAAAATAAATATCTTTTCTCATAATAAATAATAAGATTAATTGTTTTAGAACAGAATGCCAGCAGAATGGCAGCTAAAAAACACATAAATAATAGTTTAAGTGAACAATAGCCTGCATTGGTTAAGGGTTAAAAAAACAGAAAGCAGCCGAAACCGGTTTGGCTCAGTGGTAGAGTGTCGGTCTGCTGCGGACTGAAAGGTTCCGGGTTCGATTCTGATCAAGGGCATGTACCTTGGTTGCCGGAACATCCCCGGTGGGTGTTGTGCAAGAGGCAGCTGGTCGATGTTTCTCTCTCATCGACGTTTCTAGCTCTCTATCTCTCTCCCTTCCTCTCTGTAAAAAATCAATAAAATATATTTAAAAACAAAACAAAACAAAACAAAAACACAGCAGAAAACAGAGATATATTCTATTGTATATATATATATATATATATATATATATATATATATATATATATATATATAACATTTTCTTTATCCAATCAGTTATCAAAGATGGCAAGAACAGCCTTGGCTGGTTTTGCTTAGTGGATAGACCATCAGCCTGCGGACTGAAGGGTCCCTGGTTCGATTCTGGTCAAGGGCACATGCCTGGGTTGTGGACTTGATCACCACTGGGGGATGTGCAGGAGGCAGCCAATCAATGTTTCTCTCTCATCATTGATGTTTCTATCTCTCTTTCCATCTCCCTTCCTCTCTGAAAGCAATAAAGATATATTTTATTTAAAAAAAAAAAAGGGGGGGGGGTGGAAAAGATGTTAAGAACTATGTGCTCCACAGCTTTCAATGACTAACACAAAATGTTTCTGGGGAAAAAAATAGTTATGAAATCATTCATTCATTATATATATGCATTTCTTTAATATGCCAGACACTAGCCTTAGCCCTGGCGACATTTCTATGAATAAGACCAACAAAATTATTGCCTCTTAAAAGTTAAAATCTTACGGATTGACAAAATAAATAATAATATAAATAAGGCAGGTAGCAGTTATTGTACGTAGCTAAGTGATGTGACATAGAGTAACTGGCCAGGACTACGTTTATAGGCACTATATTAGTTCAGGCCTCTCTAACAAAAATATGTACTGAGAGATTGAAACAACAATAATTATTCATAGAGGGAGGGACAGCTCTGTATTTACTTGTTAAGACATTAATTCCCTCTTAGGGGCTCTCCCCACATGAACTAATCACCACCCAAATGCTCCAGCTCTAAATGCCATCAAATCAAGGCTTCAACATATGAATTTTGGAGACGCAAACATTTAGTCCTTACCAGGCACTCAATATTTGTTGGAAAAGGAGGAATGAAGAAAGAGTCTTTTGAGGAGACAAAATTTTAAACCCAAATTTGGGAAGTAACCACCAGAAATGAAGTCGGCCGTGCAAAGGGTTAAGAAAACAGCATTTGGGCAGAGAGAACTGGAAGCGTGTAGGTCCTGAGATTGAAAACAATCATATCTGTGAAAGCAATAGAAAGGAAGGCAGTGTGCTGCGTTCAGGCAGTATGCAATCAATTTGGAGACTTGGGCACCAGTCAGATCAGCTATGGCCTCACAGGCAGGCACAGAGAAGCCAGAAGTCACTGTCAGGGCACTGGTGACCACAGGAGGTTGTAGGACTGCAATGCATTTGGCTTATTTGTCTGATTGGAAGATGGCTTTGACCCCTTTGTGCTTAATGGACTGTATAAGGCCAGAAATTGAAGCAGAAACTATTGTACTGAAGAGGCCATTGTATAATATGTTATTAACGGTGAGAATGACCCTAACTGGTTTGCTAGTGGTTAGAGCGTTAGCCTGCAGACTGAAGAGTCCCAGGTTCGATTCCGGTCAAGGGCATGTTGCCGGCACATCCCCAGGAGGGGGTGTGCAGGAGGCAGCTGATTGATGTTTCTCTCTTATCAATGTTTCTAACTCTCTATCCCTTTCCTTTCCTCTCTGTAAAAAGAAATAAATAAAATATGTTTTTAAAAATAAAGGTGAGAATACTTCTCTTGGATAATGTAAGCTGAGAAGGAAAGAACACTGATTTGTTAGGAGTTCAGAGCCAACAGGCTTCAGTCAAGGATTGCCTGTGAGGCTTACAGGAAAAGACAGGAATCAAGTTTGACTTTTGGCCTGATTCTCTGCTCATTCATACTTTCTTCATCTAATTACATAGCATTGAGTATGCTATGAGTATAATCTGTGACTATGAAAAGCTTATTAAAGCAGTTGGGATTTGAACACAGTCTAGGCAAGTAAAATAAACTCTGAAAAGACAGTGATCTCTCTTTTTAATGTTCCATCTCCTGCATTGTCTATTGTGTTTGGTATATACCTTGTGTTCAGTGTTTTTCAATGAACAACTGTATGCTGAATAAGAGAAATGCCCAAATAGAGAATGATGATTAAATGATTGAATTAGTTTAGAAATTCATTTTTATAGTATACTTTAGGCCCAGTGCATGAATTCCTGCACCTGTAGGGTCCCTTGACCTGGCCTGTGCCCTCTCCGAATCCAGGTCCCCTTGGGGGATGTTGGAGAGCTGGTTTCAGCCAGATCCCCACAGGCCAGGCCAAGGACCCCATTGGTGCACGAATCTTGCACCTGACCTCTAGTATGCATGTAAAATCTTTGTTTAATCTCTTCCCACCCTCCCCCTCCTCCTTTCCCTCTGAAATTTATCAGTCTGTTCCATGTACCCAGGCCTGTGTTTTCTGCTCCTGCGTCTGCCCCTTGGTGGTCAGTGCTCTTGATAGTTCCCATGCCTATGGTTTGCTTAGGCTTTTATATCCTATCTAATAAAAGAGTAATATGCAAATTAACCATCACTCTGTGACAAAATGGTGGCCCCCATAGCCACAAGATGGTGGCATCCAGTCCCCTCAGCCCACCGCTGGAGTGTCCGGGCCTGTCTGCCAGAACAGCGAGGCTGGATCTGCCTCCAGAGGTGACGGATCCAGCCTTCCTGCTCCACTGGTGCTGCAGCTTGTGGGTCTGTCAGCCCCTCGGGGGTTTGCAGGGACCAAGCAGTGAGGCTAGATCCACTTCCAGACATGGCAGAACAGGGAAAACAAGGCTTAGGGGCTTCGTTTACAAGGTGATGGTGGGAAAGCCCCAGGCCCTGCAGACAAAACCTGGACAGCAGGGCTTGGGGCTTCCTTAGTGTGTCAGTGTTGGGGAAGCCCCAGGCCTGGCAGACAGAGCACACTGCAGGGTATTGGGGCTTCCTTCGCATGGCGTATGGCGGTGGCAGGCAGAGAGTGGACAGCAGGGCATGGCTGCAGCGAAACCCTCAGGCCCCGCAGAGAGCAGAAAACCATGGGAGTGGGCCTAAGCCATCAGTAGGACATCCCCTGAGAGCTTCTGGATTGTAGAGGGTGCAGATTGAGCTGAGGGACCCCCTGCATGAATTTTGTGCACCAGGCCTCTAGTATGTAAGTATGTAATTGGATGTATTTTCATTTAGAAAACACTTTCTAATTTTTAGTTCCCTTTTGTAGAGAGAATATTATTTGATGATCATACCTACTCTAACATTCCAAGCTAGAGATGATGATTCTAATTTTGTACATGTGGAAACTCACAAAGGGATTCAATTTTAATTCATTCTTTACTCCACTCTTTTATATCCTTCTACGCTGATAGCATTACATGGCCATAGGAAGACCCTTGGATGGGTTTGGCAGGCAATTCTTCCAACCACTCTGAGGCTTTGTTGTCTTTTCTGTAATATTAGGAAGTTAGAGCTTAAGAGCCTTAAGATAATCTCCAAAGCACACAATGAAATGTTCAACCAATATACCAATTGGTAAAAACTACCAAACTACTCTTGCTTCCTATTGGGTTTCCTCCACATATACTTTGCCCCTCATTTCTCATTCATTGATTTTAATATGTTCATTAATATTGATTAACTAGGAATCTACTCATTTCTAAAAATTACCAAAATATTTCTGATAAAATTATTCTATATTGAAGACACTTTTGTACAATGAACACATGTCATGAAAGTTTTGTGCGGGGGACATTACTTGCAGCTGGCAATCAATAATAATATTATATAAGCATAGTATGCTAATTAGACCAGACAGCCTAATATCCTTCCAGATGTCCTTCTGGACAACCTTCCAGATGAAGCTGAGGTTGCGAAGACTTAGACAAGCTGCCTTGACTGCAAGGGCTGGGCCCCTGCACAAATTTCATGTATCAGGGCCTCTAGTACAATGATTTTAAAAAAAGATATAATTGCTACCTTCATTTTTCCAGTCTAATGAATAAACTTATTTTTTTGGTTTTTTTTATAAACAGCAAGCCATGACACCAAATGAGAGTTTTTTCATGCATATTGTACTTCAACAATTCAATCAATGTATGACCTAAATTTAATTACCCACAATTGTTTTGTCTTAAATTTCACCCCTACTTTATTTAGAAAAAATGCTAAGGCTAGTAGATATGTAGGTGTGAAGATTTGTCCCCATGTAAGACTATGTTTTAAAATAGTTTCAGCATGTGGCTTCAGGCTAGGGCAGGAATACTTATGGATTTAGCTCAGAAGAGGTCTCAGAGGATCTGTAGTACCTGAGGATGAACTCCATAGTAAGTAAGGAAACCTGCAGTATTTATCATTTTCACTGTCTGAAAAGTAAGTAATCTAGTCGAAGCAAATATAGTATCAATTATTTTATTTAAAAAAAAAAACACTATGTATATTTAATATAGAGTTTAAAAAATAAAATAAGTTCACATTATTAACTGTGAGTTATATTTAGAGTATATTTCTAATAAACTTGGAGTATATTTCTAGGTTTACAAAAAAACCCATAAAAGATAAAGGTGCTTTTTAATTTTTAAATATATTTTTATTACCGATAGTATTACAGATATCTCTCATTTTTCTCCTCTTCCCCTACCTCCTCCAAGCCCTTACCTTCACCAAGTCTTCACTACCCTATTGCCTCTGTCCATTGGCTACACATATAAGTACTTAATTCTTTGATTTATTTCTCCTTGTCCCCCCAGCCCCACATCAAGGCGTGTCAGCCTGTTCCATGCCTTCCTGTTTAAGGTGTTATTTTGTTGGCCAATTCATTTTGTTCATTAGATTCCAAAAATAAGTGAGATCATGTGATATTTGTCTTTCTCAGTTTGGCTTAGTTCACTTAGCATACCGTATATTTTCCAGGTCCATCCATGATGTCTCAAAGTGAAAGTGCTTTAGATTCAGAGTTCAATGGCAGAGTAACATGGGTTATATGTACTATGATTAAAATAGTAATAAAGAAAAGGTTGGATGTCGTAAGGAAATGAAAAGAGGAGAAAGAGAAGAAAAAAAGAATGGGAGAAATAACGAGAGAAGGTTGTGGGTTGTAAAGGAGAAGGGCATGCTGGGTTCAAGGTGGCTCACGCGGCAGCAGAAATGCCCAGAACCCCACGCACTCATGTGTTTCTCAGTTCGCAGCTGTTTCTACCAAGTGCCAATTTATACATGTTCTACCGCCCCAAATGTTATCCATTTATCACAGTTGCTGATGAGAGCTGTGATTATTTTGTAATTATTTGACAAGTTTAGGTATCAGTACATTTGAAAGTGCCCTTGCTATTTATATGTTGATAATAATTTATTTACAATGATCTAATCTTGGCCATCCCTATCCTGTGTAAGCTGTAAGTTACATTAACAGTATATTAACATGTTTAATGTCATAGAAATGGGTGCTTAAGCTGAATTTTATAGTAATACAAATACCAATGCTTATGAAAACAACTACCTATACAATAATAAGCAATAAGCAAACATGCATTTACTTCAGAAAATGTTGACTTGTTCAGTGTGAGCCAATGTGTGTGTGTGTGTGTGTGTGTGTGTGTGTATATATTCAAATAAAATAAAATAATTTAATTAAAGATGGTGTGGAAAATGAAGTGACAGTAAATGATGATGGTGATAAGAAATAGCAGGTCGTGTGTCTCAGTGATTGAGTGTCAACCTATGAACCAGGGGGTCAAGGTTCCATTCCCATTCAGGGCACATGCCTGAGTTGCAGGCTCGATCCTCAGTAGGGGGCGTGCAGAAGGCACCCTATTGAGAGATTGCCTGTGATCATTCTCTCTCATCACTGATGTTTCCATCTCTCTCTCCCTGAAATAAATATATATACATATATATATATACACACACACACACACATATATATATATACTGTATATATATATATATATATATATATATATATATATATATATATATATATATATGAAATAAATAGCAGTCCATGCTATCCAAAAGAGAGAGTGAGAGGGAGGAAGGGGGAAAGAAAGACAGAAACAGAGAGAGAAAAAGAGAATGAAACAGAGAAAGAAAGCGACTTGGCAAAATGAAGCCAGCACTGTAGAACAGCCAAGTTATTGTCCACTGTATGGCTCGCCCACTGCTGGGATTACCAGCATCTGGGATAAGTAAGGTGTACTGCTCTATATGTCCTTCTGTAAACATTGTGATTTAACTTGTAAATTTATCTGCACTGTTCTAAAATTACTGGGATCCCCACATTGTTTACAAGTGCAGTCTGTGAAATAAACAAATTTAAATCGCAGCACTAATTCAGCCAGCACTGAATTTTTTTTCTTTTTTGAATAAAAACAGCTACATTTGCTCCCCCCACATCCCCCACCGCCCATCTCAACCCCCGCTGATCATGGAGAATTTCCCACAGCCATAGCCAAATGTTTTAATTTATAGAACATTCTGTGTTTTGCCACTGGCGATGAAACCACAGCTAATAAGTTCCACAGACTGCAATCAAGCCCCAGAGAGAACTCTATGCTATCTGTCAAGCATATAATTTTAAGGTTTAATAATGAACAATATGTTGATACAGTTTATCGAACCTCATCTCTTTTTTCAAAGAAAAGAAAGAAAATAAGAAAGGTGCTTAAAAACAGTTGTTCCTAAAGGCACTGCTTTTTTAAAGCGAACTACTGTTAATTGCTTAAGAATTGAAAATATTACCAGTTAAAACAACTGATTAAACTATGTGCTCATTTCATTGAGGTCTGTGTTATCAAAAGCATAAACAATGTCATGGTTTTAATAATCATAAACAGATTATAATTACCTCCCAAGAGTCATTTGCCAAATAGATTTAACTTGATGGATGTCCTTGTTTAGAAAATATTGAAAAATTTGATAGTTTGAATAATCATTCAGTCTTTAATGCTATGAAAGTCTGAGCTTTTTTAATTTTTCTAATATTTTTCTTGAAATGTAACCATGCTCTACTTTGTTGTATGATCAAGATACAGAGGGAGGAGGCTGTTTTTTTTTGTTTGTTTGTTTGTTTGTTTTTAATATATTTTATTGATTTTGTACAGAGAGGAAGGGAGAGAGATAGAGAATTAGAAACATCGATGAGAGAGAGTCATCGATCAGCTGCCTCTTGCACACCCCCTATTGGGGATATGCCCGCAACCAAGGTACATGCCCTTGACCAGAATCGAACCCTGGGCCCTTCAATCCCCAAGCCGATGCTCTATCCACTGAGCCAAACAGGTTTCGGTGGGAGGAGGCTGTTTGTAATGGCATACCTCTATGACCTGGAATGAGAACCAAGAGTGTTTTTCTTTCATTTCTTAACACCTCCATCAATGCTGTGAGGAAGAACCCTACTCTGTGTTAAACTCCCTGGGCAATAGCTACACAGTTACTACAGGCCTTTTGTCCCCCTAATATCCATAGGATTAGTAAGAATTTGACTATTGAGCTGCTAATGATTTATAAACCACACAATTGTCCACATGTAAGTATCTTCCTGGGATCTTATATTTTAGGATTCAGGTTTGTAAACCTCTGGAAAGATAAATGGGAAAGTACTATGGTCATTTAGATTACATGTGATTTTAGAAAAGCGAACATGATAAAATGAAAGAAAAGTTACGGATTTTTCCTAGGAAGGCCATTCATGTGCAATAAGAGAAAGGAAAGAAAAGAAAGTTAATAATATATAATTAAGGTGAAAGAGCAGATTACTTTTCTCCAAACCTTCACTCTCTTTATTTTCCTTATATCTATTTAAAAAGTATCATAAGGAATGCATGAATGTAAGAATGGGAAAATGAAAAACAAACACACAGTGGAATTAGAAAATGAATCATTTCAAATTTGCAATAAAAGAATAAATGCATATACTTAGGGCATGGGTACACTATTTGGGGTCTATTAAATATAGCTGTTTTACTAATGATAAAATGCTTTTGTTATTGTCATTTTAGCAGTATAAAATCATCTCTATATTCTCCATCAAAGAAATCTATGCACAGAGATTGAATACAAGGTTATCATTTTGTTTCTAATTGGCAAACACAGAACTAAGGCAGAGGGATCAAACATTTAATTGTCATATAAATAAATGAAGATTTTTACCATGAGACCATATGAACTGGGATCATGGCATCACTGAGCCAGGTAGATTTCCACTAGGTATGCATCATCATGAGAGGCCAATTTTCCATCATTTTCCATAGATTTTGCACACTAAAATGCAGTTCCAGATCATAAATGTTAGTTGAGTTTCTTTTGGATATAACGAAGAAATAATAAGTGATGACTAACAAAATGCTTTATCATAGGATTTGGGAATTTAGAGCTTTACTGATTTTCCAGTGTTGGAAGCACCAGGGCCAGTTGATAGATCTTGCCTAAAGGAATCAAAGAAAAATCCCCAATGTGTTGAGTTGTTGTAGGGCTGAGGTGTTGATCTGTGAGTGCCTTATGTGGGGTCTGGATGAGGTTGGTTGATCTATTTGGATGTGTCTTTTGTTTGAAGTGTATCCTTGGGAATGGGGAGGTATTATTGATTTGAGAAAATACTAAGTAATTGATTTGCTACCCAAAAAATTTAAAGTTCTGAAAGTTTAAGATCTCTTGCCAAAAAGAGGTTTTAAAGCGAACACATTAATTTTAATGGAGAAAGGGGAGAACAAGCCCTTCCCACCCAGAACAGGTAATCCAATTCCAGCCAGCAGTTATCTTTAAACAATGTGTTCATTTACATTTGAATGGCTACACCTTTTGATAGCCCAAGGGCAAGTTTACATCTTTGCTTCTCAGTTTCCCAGGGCAGAAAAAACAAGGTTTAAAATTATTAGATTTTAAAATTTATTCTTAAAAATATAAAAGTTTATTTAATTAAAAAAAACCAAGGAAATTAAAAAATCTGATGAACAATATTAACTGTTGATTATAATAGAATCAGAGATACGGGAAGGGAGTGGACTGACAATTCTCTGGGAAAAGGGGAGTGGTGGATGCGGGAAGAGACTGAACATAAACTGTGCACCTATGGATGAGGACAATGGGGGGTGGGGAAAGGGCAGAGGGTGGGGTGGGAACCTGGTGAAGGGGGGGGGGGAATGAGGAACTTTTATAATAATATGAACAATAAAATGAACAATAAAAAAAAATCAGCATGAAAAGTTCAATTTACGGTCATTAACAAGTGAAAAAAATACACCCGGTAGAGAATTTGGGACTCTGACAAACTCTAGCTGGATGACTTATTATTTGTGTGTCTTTGGATGTTAGCATCCTCATCTTTGAAAAGAAAATAGGTGTTCTTCAGAGAGCTGTGGAAATTACAAATAATATCTTAAAATAATGTCTTCAGCAGAAGAATATTCAGTTTATGGTCAAAACGTCATGCAAAGCAGCTATAATTACTGCCAACACCGTCTCACCGAATATCTTTCCTGTGTCTCCTCCAGTGTCCAGCGGTCATCTGCAGCATGGCCCAGGATCCGTGGGGGACACCAGCCTGTCCTGCTCAGGTAAGACTCTTATTCCTGATTGTCGCTGTCATATGAAAAGTTAGTGCCGTATGCCCCATGTCATCGGGGCCTTGCCTTCATCTCATAATAGCTGCCTGGTTTTGCAGCCTGTGATGCCGTTAGTGAGGTACAATATGTATATACGTCTGGCTTAGAATGTGTAGGTGTTGATTGACGTGACTATTTCCCAGCAACTATGATTTGAATCAGCCTTAGAAATTTGAAATAGTTGGAAGATATACCCGTGGTCAGTCAGGGCTTTGAATAGGAGCCATATGCTGTGATTAGGTGTCAGCGTAAGAGAAGTCTGCTTGCAGAGATCCTGCAATTAACAACGTATTCAAAATACATGGAGGTGGGCACTCTTAGGGGATCCGGCAGTGTGATGGCAGGAGTGGAGGTGTATCTTCAAGAAAATGTTATGGCCGAAACAGGTTTGGCTCAGTGGATAGAGCGTCTGTCTGAGGACTCTAGGGTTTCAGGTTCAATTCCAGTCAAGGGCATGTACATTGATTGGGGGCACATCCCTGGTGGGGGGTGTGCAGGAGGCAGCTGGTCAATATTTCTCTCTCATTGATGTTTCTAGCTTTCTATCCCTCTCCCTTCCTCTCTGTAAAAAAATAAATAAAATATATTTTTTTAAAAGAAAATGTTATGAAAACAAAAATATAGTACCTGTAAACCTCGCCCTAAGACGCACTTATTTCCATCCCTTGCCCATTCACTTCCAACATTGGGTTGACCATGACTCCAATTAAGGAGACAGCTCCCGGAGAGTGGGAAGATGTGGTTGAAACCTGATCAGTAGGAATGCTAAATGAATCCAGCTCTTCTGATCTAGCGAGGTCCAGAGGTTCTTATGTGCTGCCCTCATCTGTATACTTTGCTCCAGGTAGACAAAACCATTAGTTCTTGGTGCCCAGAACTGGCGCTGCCTGGGGCAGAAGGGTGTACAGTAGATGCTCATTGCTCTGGAATAGCTAGGATCCAACCTGTTCTGGATGAATATTTATGCTTGGATATCATTATACCAAAAGGGAAAGGTTACTTTGTCATACTGAGATATAATGCAAAAAAAAAAAAAAAAAAAAAAGAAAGAAGAAGAAGAAAGCTTAAACTAAATCTAAATTGATTTAAAAATTTTATAAAATAATTGAAGACTTCAATAAGCATATTACATCAATCAAAAATAGGAAAACATGTGGCTTATATATTTGTTATTTAAATTTAATAAATGGATTCTATTCTTGGGTTCTTTCACAGAAAATCAGTTTGTGCTTCACTCTCATTTCCTTAAAAATGTCAAATAAAAGGTTTTACAGTGATGAAAAGTTAGTCATTTTTAATATCTGGGAAATCTTTGGGACTAGCAGATAGGAGTATATTAAATCGCTGCTGTATATTAAAATTATCCAAAGCATTGGCTCTGGAGTCAGGGACAACCTCAAAGCCTCAATTTCCTTCTGTGTTGATTGGTGCCATAGTTACCATTATTTGATTGTTGAAGAAGTTAAATGAGATTATGTCTATAAAGCTACCAGCAAGTACCAGATTCTCAGTGACCTAGGTTATGTGTTAATTTAACCACTAAATGCATAAGAAAAACAGGACATTCTAGAACAATAGTCAGAATTTTGGCTCTTTGTCTGCAAAAAGAGCTTAAGGAGAAGGTTTAGGTGAGAGGCCTTTTCCTTTCTACCTTTGTTCCAATTCTCCATCGATGCCTCAAAATATCCCCAAGTTTATGATTTGCTACCTTGTAGACTTCCCATATCCATTAATACTGATTCAGATATCTTTTCTTCTCCGCTTATATATTCTGAATCTAATGGGTGGTTTTGCACTTTGAGTAAAATCTGGTCTCAGTGCAGATTTTGCTTTTCCCTGTACAAAAGGAAAAACAGACATCACCATACAAAAGATGTGTTTTTGTAAAGAAAATCTCAGGATTAAAATATGTAATGTCACAGGGAACAGCCCACAGATTGAAAGTAACACTCATCAGCAGCGAATGCCCAATGAGCACAAGTTTGTGTCTATTTATTCTAATTTCACTGTGGTGATATTTATTTCATAAGGATCTCAGCAGCAGAAACATAGAATTGGATGTGTGTGTGCCCATCCAAATTCAAAGAATGACAAACATTTTCCACTCCCCAGTGGAAACACAAACGCCTCTTTAAATTTAGTCTATTTTTATGCTTAATATTTAGTTAAAACACCAACGCGTGTGTACATTTTCTCTCAATTTTGCTAACTGCTTCAAAAACGCACATGGCCCACGGGGCTCAGGATCTTAATCAGGCTTATTTCACAGCAGCAGCAGTCAATGAAATTAAGGTGCATTTCTCTTTTATGGAAGTTGCTACCCTTGGGTTACAATGACTTATAGTCACGATCGGCTGGTCAAAGGAGACAACTGGTTCTATCCGCACGTTTTACCTTTGTATTCAGATTGCACGGAGTGCGTGATGTTGGGACAATGGAAAGCTTTTTGAAAAAATGGAACGTAGCAGTGGCTGTGTGGTTGTTGGGATTGCTTGGACGCTTTCTATCAGGACAGGCTCCCCAGTGTTTACACTGAGTAGCTACGGGATGGAGCCGCAATCAGCCCCGAGCAGCGGCGAGTGGATTCCATTACTTTGAGGATATATTTGCTGAATTCTATCATGGCAATACATTTAAACTTGCCTAATAGTTTTGGTCAGTTCCAACCTTCACTATTTTCAGAGATGCCCGGTGTTTTAA
The DNA here is from genome assembly GCF_964339955.1 of Pipistrellus hanaki. Taxonomy (NCBI): domain Eukaryota; kingdom Metazoa; phylum Chordata; class Mammalia; order Chiroptera; family Vespertilionidae; genus Pipistrellus; species Pipistrellus hanaki. The sequence continues at coordinate 11,867,373 of NC_140519.1, forward strand.
AATAAAACTTCATAAAGGTAAACATTTAAATATCAGGGCTTATTTTTAGAACCAACCTTGAGTTCCCATATGTTTAAATGATGGCACCCTTGAATTTATTTGCAAAATGGGTATTTATTTCTGTTAAAAAAAAAAATGATAGCGGAGGTACACACACTTTATTTTTTAAAAGAATTTGGATAATATCAGATGTAATAAAAAGCAGAAAAGCAACAATAATCCAACCATGCAGGAAAGTCAACTTTTCAAAATGTGCCTATGATTTTCCTGAGTGTTTGTTTATGTGCATATATAATGTTAGTTGACTTCAACCAGTAATAACAATGCTGTGATAAATTTTTGAATGGAGTACTTATTAACTTCTTAGTGTTTCTCTGAAATAAAAACCTAAGAAGTTAGGTTGCTAGATTTGGGGTTTGTGAATATTTCTACAAATTAAAACATTTACAGTGTCATTAATTTCTATAATTTTTAAGCCAGTTTACCTTATCCTTTAGCCATATAACTATATGCATGGGACTTTTGTGAACCCCAAAATAATTGTTACAAAGAACCTGTTTTGACATTTTTAAATATAAAGGAGTAAATGGTAAATAAATTTTGCAATCTCAGCATCAAGTCTGCATGATGCACTGTTGGATGGAGAAATTAAGAAGGCAAGAAAGAACTTGAATGTTGAAAATATGATGATGGGGTCAAGGATTTCTTATTCTCTGTGCCTCATTAACAGTTTATTAAAATAGCATCAGCCAATTCTTATTGCTAATTGTGTTTGGCCTACCCGGAATGTCACTCAGATTTTTTAAAAACACTTCCAACACTGCATTTAATGAACCAAAATCTTTAGGCTCCCATTTTTTTTCCTTCACCTCCACTGGCTATTCAGTCTGGGCTCTGTAGATACCCAAATCCAGAGTAATGCTAACTCTTTCAAGAAAAAGAACCTACCAAACAAAAAACGATGAATACCCTAGAGGCATTTATTAATATCAAATGGCAAGATTAATGAATCCTATAACACAATCAATCCACTAGTGTTTAAACATTACTCGATATAAAATAGGTCCACTGAGCTGGGTTTAGGAAGAAAATTGATGACAGAGGAATGCCTAATAAGATCTGGATAGCCAGTTGAAGCCAAAGGAAGCAGGGCAGTCAGAAAACAACGTTATAGGAACTTGCTGAAATGCAACTTCAAGCAATACATCATTCTGGAGGGCACTGGGTAACGCTGGCACTGGGGAGATGGAGGTGACCACAGGAATAAGAGACCTATTAGATTTGCAGAGCCCTTTGGGTACAAGCAATAGCAACAAAAATATTGGGGGGATCTATTTTCACAATCCACAGAACCTTGAGGATGGGCAGGGATAATCAGTACTGCTAATTCTCTTTCACCCCCCTCCTCCCCCCACCCCCGCTTTTGGACTAAATATGAAAACGGAACAATGAACAAACTAGGGAAGTGGGGGACAGAACTATTGTTTGTTGGTTACCAGACGCTAAAAGGCACCCTAAGTCAGTTAATGCCATGCCATTTTAATTCTTGCAATATTATCTACATTTTATAAGCAGAGAAATTTGGGCTTAGAAAAATTGAATCCTTAGCCCAAGAACATGTAACTAATATGAGAGGACAAAGTCTGATGAACCCCAAAGCCCAAGCTTTTAGCTTTAAAACATTACCCTGCAGAATGTTCACATACGTAAGATTAATACTGAGAGAAAGGGAAGTGATATGTGGTTTAATTTTATATACTATTTTATACACAATCCAATGTAATGCTTCATTTATTTTCAGTTTGTGTTTTTGTGTAATTCCTACATAAATGTTTAATCAAACATCTTGCTTTAGCCCTTACTCAGTCTTCCATTCCGTGATCTATCATTAAAATGAATTTTATAAAGAAGACAAAAAAAAATGTAACCAAACTATTGCCTAATTAGGAACATGGCATATACAATTGACATAAATTACATTTAAATTTCAGCAAGGTGTTCTGTAGAGATTTCAAGCAACCGCTGGGATGTAAGTTTCTTTTTCAGGCAACTGGATTCAAGTGCATAAATGTCCATCATTGAGGCCCTATTGATTCCATATTTCAGGACATTTTTTTCTTTTCTTTAAAAGTAGCCTGAAATACACTTTTAAAATACAATGCAAGGTCTTACATATCACCATGATTTGACATTTAAAAATGGTACCTTAGAAACGAAATGAGATAATTTAATCAACTCCTTACTCAACCTGACACTAAAGCTCAAAATCCAAATCAAAGTCAGAGCTTTCTGCCAATACCGTTCAGGAAAACCATCACCGGCTGGAAGGCCAGCTGAAACTTAAGGAGAATCTATTTTAATACAGAATAATCAGTTCAAAGGAAGGAGCAAGAGCAGCAAGCCTGTGAATCTACATAACTCTACCTGCCTCCGACAAAGTAGAGGCACGGATGTCTTCCTTATATGCCAAGGTTACTGTATCCAACATTAAATAATAAAAATTGCTGAAGTTTGGTCACTGTTATGATGCTTTGCAAAATGTCTGTGCAGGAAACCCTCACCTTTGAATGAGTTGTATTCCAAATCTGTGTTTGGAAATCGATCAGCAGGAATGGAGGCCTGTGATTATCTTTCTTTTCTTTTTTGTTTTTGTCCCTGAAATGCAGTAAAATATGCTATTTGTATGTGAGAGGGCTGGGCGTGCATTTTTTCCCCCAGAGAGACATCTTTGGTGACTTTTCTAGATTCTACCTATGAAAGATTGGTTTATTCCCAGCATTGGCTGGGAGAAAAAATGGGGAGAAGGAGAGGCTTTTTGAAAGCAAGATAATCTTTCTCAGGAGTTTCATGAAAAGTTGCAATTCTATATTTTTTGTGTAATTATGTAGAAAAGGTTATAACTGGAGATTATAATCTCAGTGAGGGCATAGTTTATGTCTGCATTCATTTAATCATGGAAGTTCAGTGCCTAGCCCAGCACCTGGTATGTACTAAATGTCCATTGAGTATTTTTGAATAAATAGACTATGGATAGTTCACCATCAGATTCTTCTGAGGACCTTTGCTAGACCTTCCCACCTAAGGGAGCTTGCATACTAGGGAACAGTTCTAACCTCATCCTCCCAGCACCATGTTGAACTAAGACGTAGAAGAAGGAGACACAATGGCCAACATGCCTCCCTGGCCAGCAGATTACCAGGTGAGCATCAGTGTTTCCTGTCCCTACATACAAATGCTGTGTTTCTGTGCTGTGCTCACATGTGTCACCAACTTGAAGATTCTCAGAGAGGAATATCACTTGATGATATGGTTCTCAAACTTTTACCCATGAGTAATTTTTGAAATACACTTAATGGGTGTGACCAAAATTTTAAAAAATCACATAGGCTAGATTAGAAGAAAGTGAATAGAAGTAGAAAGTAATTAGAATTAGAAGTGAATAGGATGACAAAGGAAGGGTGTGAATACATTAGCAAAAATTTCTGAACCTCTTAGTCTTCCACAAAGAACACACTGATATTCCTGACAGACAATTATATGTGTCTTTATTGAGTATTTTTGTTTAATTCCATTTTGTTTTGTTTTGTGTTGTGTTGTGTTTCTAGTCTATCTGGAACTATAGAAATAACTACATCCTGAGACAGAATCTTATGCTACTAAGCAGGTCTAATTGTTTCATTTTTGAGGCAACCTGTGAATTGATGAGAATCAGCAGACCTAGGCTCAAAATCTGGTGTCCCCACTTTCTACTCATGTGTTCCTTGAAAGGGTATTTCATCTCTTTGGGCTGATGTTTCTTCATCTGTAAAATTACCGTAAAATTTTCAACATGTTAATTGATAAAAATTAAAAGAAAATATAAAGCACATAGCACCAGCTGGCACACAATTTGTACAACCTAAGTGGTAGTTACCATTATCCTAGTATTCAGTGTTGTTCACCAAACATGTCATGCATCATTTTCCATTAGTGTCTATGGTTTGAGGAGCTTTCAGACAATGTCACTTTCACCCCAAATCAGAATATCTCAGAGATTCTTGCAACTACCCAACTCTATAAATATTAAAACTATCTTAGTGCAGACTTGAGATTTTTAAATCCTACTTCATTCCTTTCAGTCATTTAGCAAGGAGCTGTGCCTGAATGAAGTTAAGAATTAGAAGGATTTCGCCAAAACCGGTTTGGCTCAGTGGTAGAGCATCGGTCTGCGAGCTGAAAGGTCCCAGGTTCAATTCCGGTCAAGGGCATGTACCTTGGTTGTGGGCGCATGCCCGGTGGGGGGTGTGCACTAGGCAGCTGGTCGATGTTTCTCTCTCATCGATGTTTCTAGCTCTCTATGTCTTTCCCTTCCTCTCTGTAAAAAATCAATTATATATATATATATATATATATATATAAAAGAATTTAAAAAAAAAGAATTAGAAGGATTTCAAAGAAATGGTAACAAGTAAACATAGATAGTATTTTAAAGTTAATTGAATGTAATCGATAAATTAGTTCTCCTTGCTGTGAAAGATTATTTTGTAATGAGTTAGGGATACACACATAAAATCAACATTAGATTGTAGAGAAAATAGTTGGAAAGAGACATGAGGGTATTATGAGACTGTGTTGAATATTTGAGATGCTTTTTTATTTTGTCTCTGACAAGTCATAAAGAAAATAAAATTAAGAGCACCCTGACAGAGAAGTTGCCAGAAATTGCATGTAAGAAGCTACAAAGTTTTTGGTGTTACATTAATAACTAGATTTCTGATGCTATGCTTACATCAATAATTAGAGCTATACTCACCACTAAGTAAGAATGCTTGTCTCAAACAGATTCATGGTAATTTCTCAAGGGTGAGGGAAGAGTGAGATACCCAGTGAGACCTTCCAAATGAAATAAATTTGGATTTGTGAAATAGCTACTAAAATATGTTAAGACATTATAATTGTAAGTCACATGTTCACCCATGGTTGTAAGTGACAATGATTAGAATATTAAGATATTACTAAATGTAAGTACGTAGCTTATCAAAGAATGTGACATTATTGCACACCTGGTGTGCTCAGTGGTTAGCACCGACTATGAACCAGTTCCATTCCTGGTCAGGGCACATGCCTTGGTTTCAGGCTCCATCCCCAGTGTGGGGCATACAGGAGGCAACCAATCAATGATTCTATTTCATCATTGATGTTTCTATGCCTCTCTCTCCTTATCCCTTTCTTAAACCAATAAAAATACTTTTTAAAAAGAGGAAAAAATTGAGTTTCAAGTCATATCTAAGTCAGAGCTACAACACAATCTGTTGCCGAAATTAAAAGCCATCATTATGCATTGAATTGTGTTCCCCAAAAGGAATGTTACAGTCCTAACTCCCAGTAGCTCAGACTATAATTTTATTTAAAAACAGAGTCTTTACAGAGGTAATCAAATCAACACGGGGTCACTGGAGTGAGTGATACCTAATGTGACTGGTGTCCTTATAAAAAGAGGGCACTTTGCACACCGTGAGAGACATGCACACAAGGAGAACTTGTGAAGATGGGGATCATGCTGCCACAGGCCAAATTACTACCAGAGCTAGGAGAAGAGGCCTGGAGCAGCTTTCTCCCTGGCATCTCCCAAAGGGAGTGGCTCAGTAACACCTTGAGTGTAGATTCCTGGCCTCCAGCACTATGAGACAATGCATTGCTCTTTCTCTGAGCCACTCAGTCTGTGGCACTTGCTTGCAGCAACCCCAGCAACCTAATACAGCCATACTTTTATTATTTCCTGAATGAGGATATACTAACGCCAAGAAAGTGGCTATTTCTTAAAGTGGCTGAATTCTAATGAAATGTCCACTTCTCAAATTCAAGCCTTAAAATGGTCAGTTAATATCACTGTCCTCATTGGTTGCAATGTCTGGATGCAAATTGAAAACATCAGGTGTCCTGAGCTTTCTAGATAGCCTGTTATTAACCATGAGGTCCACTGGCTAGCTGAATGACTGACGGCAGGTTTTGGTTTTCAATGGGATATTGTAGCAACTAAGTTCTAAATTATAATTCCGAATTATTTTAGGAGAGTTTTATGTGCAAAAATAAATTTCCAAACTGTTGCCACAGCAGATGATTTAAAACTGATTTTTAAGTAACTTATTTTTCTTCCATTTAAATGGTGTTTTATTTGTCTTATTTAATCAGTGCATGACTTGCTCCATGTCTGAGCTAGGAAAGTTTATGTAATAAGATACTTTGTGGAATGGAAGTGAGGCTTGCTCTGGGCTGCTCAGTCTACCTTTAAGTCATCTGGAGTGTGTTGAGCTAAGAAAAATGTATTAAAACTTATATCATTACAAATCTAGAGTTATTATTTCTTTCACTAACAAAAGAGCAAAGAGAGTTATTTTTATGGCTTAAATGCCAAATTATTTAATCTTTTAATGTTATTTGTAAAATGTTTGGCCTTGACTGGAAATTTTCACTAACGTTGTTAATAAAAGGGATTTTTAACCACTTCGACTCATATATACCAAACTGTACACAAAATAAGATGATGAATTAGGAAGGAAATGCTGTTAAGAGAATTACTATAAGCATGAGGAAACTATTAGCCCCGGGTTTTCAGTAGTCTAAAATTCTGAGATTTGATTTTTAAATGATGAAACATCCAATAAGCCAAATGACTCTGCATAAACATATACATGGAATAAATTATTCCAAATGAAAGTATGGGTACTATTTGTTCAGCTGTTTTAGTGGTTGGAGCGTGAGGAACAAAAGCTATTATTGTTCAATGTATTTTTTCACAGGAAATAGACAGTGGCAAACATACAGTAGTTCAACACATGAGATCAGAGACACGGTTTTTATAGTAAACCAAGAACAGATGTTGGAACGATTCAAGACCTTCACAGAAATTATTAGTTATGTTTGCCTTTGAAAGCAAAGTAAGTTTATAGAGACTCACATATCTGATTATATTAAGAAACAGACAGGTTTTCAAATCCAAAGCTTTAATTCATTCAAGCTAAAAGTTTCTACCGCATAAATTTTAAATGTGCTACTCAACACTATTGCAAATAATTACAATAGGTTCCATGTTACCCTATGCTTTCAGAAGTATGCTTACTTTTGAAATATATAAAAAATGACTAAGGCCTCACATACAACCTAAGTAGCCCCATTCACTTAAAAATCACATAAAATAGGATTTATACTGCAGGCAAAAGTCACTATTTACTAGCAATCACTGAAATCAATTGATTCACCTCCATTAAAAAAAACAACATTATCTAGCTAACTGAAAGGCATATTTTTGAAGGTTGAACTAGAAGCCAGCAGTGGCCTTTTTACCTATATGAAACACCTGGGTAAAATATTTTACTTCATTGGTCCCTCTATGTTATTGATCCCTGAACTTTAAACTTTCCATTTCTCCCCTTTGGCTTTAAGACGTCCATCCCCCTAACTTAGCTCACATTCCATGGAATATAATAATCCTATAAAATAAAAGGTAATATGCAAAATGTCCCCTCTACCAGGAATTCAACCAAGGGGCAGGGCTGGCCAGCCAACTGCACATGGCCCCTCTTTCTGGCCAGCCCTGCCCCCCCTCCCCACCCCCCACCATTGCCCTGCCCATGCATTAATTCATGCACTGGGCTCTAATACCATGATAATTACTCCTTAAGTGATTTTCTCACTTTCTGTGCTTCTTCCCACTTTGTAGTATCCTTAGGCAGAGTCACACCTGGATTAACACCTGGTTAAATTCAATACTTTGAATTTATATCTGTACCTCCAATTGTGATTGGAGAAAATGCCCAACTGTGGTGATCAGCCCTATTTTAAATGTATGATCTCTAGCTTCAGACAGGTTCCATAGTATTGCCCAACAATAATTTTCTTAATCAATTCATGCTCTCCTAGGGATGATTTAATATCTTTTTCATTCTGGTATAATTTACAAAGGTCCTTCCCCTTCCACACAAAGGCACACTTACAACTTTTATTAATGACCTTGCCTCTGACCTTACTGAGAAAATAGAAGTGATCATTAGCAACTTTTATAAAAGCTCCATCACCAAATCCACTAAGTTACCTGAATTTCTACCTACTATCCTACCTTTTTTTCTTGTTACATGCGATATATTTTCTTTACTCCTAGGAAAGGCTAAACCTTTAAACTTCTGATAGATACTGTCCCCTTTAGCTCATACCAAACTGACACATTTCCTTTCTGTGTGTGTGCCATGGGGTGTTATCATCATCATAGATACAAACTGAACTATCTGCTTTTTTAAACATAAATGAATTAATTTTAGCTACTTCTGCAACTCTGTTCTTCTACTTACATCAAAACTCAAAAGTATTATCTATTTTATGATACGGAAAGTGTGTCTTGTTAAAATTGTTAAAAATGTGTTAAATTGCCCTCACTGGTTTGGTCAGTGGATAGAACATCATCCTGTGGCTGAAAGGTCTCAGGTTTGATTCCAGGTAAGGGCACTTGCCCAGGTTGTGGGCTTGATCCCCAGTGAGGAGCATGCAGGAGGCAGCCAATCAATAATTCTCTCTCATCATTGATGTTTCTATCTTTATTTCCCTCTCTCTTCCTCTCTGAAATCAATATATATGGTATTATATAAACTTATTGGCTATACCTTCTCACTTATAACCATTGAATATAGACATCTTGGTATATAAAGCTCAAAAGTCTCCAAACAGACTCAATCCAAAAAGAATTTCCATGAATCACATTTTACTGAAAATATTGAATATAAAAAAGGGAGAGGGAGAGAGAGAATTTTGAAAGCAGCAGGGAAAAAGCAACTCACCACATGCAGGGGAATTCTCAGACAACTATCAGTGGGATTTTCAGCTAAAACCTTGCAGGTCAAGAAAGAGCAGGATGACACATTCAATATTAAAAGAAAAAAACTTCCAACCAGGAATACTGTACCTAACAAAATTGTACTTCAGACATTAAAGAGAGGCACTCTCCCAAACAAAAACATTAAAAATTTTGATAAAAGTTATATTAACATAACACAATTATTGTTGTTATTAAAAAGTTTAAAGTGCAATATTTCAGAATGCAGGAATTCTCCATTGTGAAAGGGAGAAGAAACTTATAAATAATTTTCATTTATTGAAACAATAAATAATAGAATGTTTAAAAATATTTACTTTTATATTTTTAGTTTAAGAATAACTTAATCTCAGAAAGCTACATATTTGTTTTATTTAAATTTAACTTCCAAAAGGTAGATAAAATTTATAGAATATAAATTGGCATGTAAATGATCTATTATTGGCAATATAATTATTAAAAAAGCTTGAAACATTTAAGTAACAATATGTACCATTTATTTTAAAATTTAGGAAAGAAACGAAAAGAATCAAGAGAGGGAGGAAGAGAGAGAGATGGGAAAAGTAGGAGAAAGAAAAGAGAAAATAGGAAAGAAAGACAGATGGAAAAGGCCAACTTCTTTATCTAAAGTAACATTTTTTCAATTAGTGAAGTCATAATTAGTTATATCATCTAAACACAACTGTCAAAAACAGAGAAATGTTACTAAATAGCAGATTCTCAAGTGCAGCAGTTTTCTAGTGCACCTGCTTATCTGCATGTGTCCCTGTAGACATGTTCATTTATCAAAACAAAGCTTCTTTCCTAGCCGGTGCCACTGCACTCTGTGTGATAAACCACAGGGCTCCAGGATGCCTTAAAATGTGTTTGTTTTAAACAAATACGAAAAATACAGCTTACCTGGGCCTTAGACCATTTCAAACAATTGGAGTAATAAGTTTAACACCATCCTAGGCTTTGCTTTTCTATATATTTTTTTATAAACATCTAAAAATGATATATATATAAAATAAAATCATTCAATTTCTACCACTATTCTAGCAATTGTGTTCCCATATGACAGCTAATGAAAGACAAAAAATTCAAGTGTGCATACTTTACCATGCATAAAATCTAGTCTTATGAAGCACAGAAAGGAATAATGCCCAAGAATGAAAAAAAACCAAAAACTTACAGATGGTTTGGTCAGATAAATTTATGAAACAAATTATTATACCTATTTGAATGATCTATGTATTTTTATGTGCCTACTCCAAATTATTAAATTTTGAGACAATCAATAATCACACCTGAAGTTACAATTTTTGGATACTTTCTTCATCCAAATTATCTTTATGATGCCTATTATGATGATTTTCAGTAAGATTACTCACATTTATACAATGAGTGAAAGGCTAAAATATAAATATAAAAACGAGCAGGAATAAAACACATACTTAGAATTTTTGTGGTAAAAAAAACAAAGCACATTTTTGCTAGACCTTGGAAAGTTGTGATTAACACCTATACATCAATAAAATAAACAAATAAATAACATATCTCTCTATATAAAAGCCTAATATGCAAAGTGTCCCCTCAGTAGTTCAACCAGGAGACCAGGAGTTTGATTGCTGTCTATGATGTGTGCTGACCACCAGAGGATTGCTCAAAACAAAGGAAGGGCTTGGCAGGCAGCAGGCAGCCACTAGGGAAACTACCCATGCACGAATTTCATGCACTGGGCCTCTATTAGTTATATATAATATATACTTAGCAAAATAATTTCTACATCACTCATTCCTCATGTGGTTGTAATTGATATTGTAACTTTCTTCTTTTATTATCTATGCCACATTTCCTCTGCTTTCAGCCAGTATCTCTACTGGTTGGGGATTTTGCCTGCAAAAATAACCCCAACATTCATTTGTGGATTGAATGAAATCTCCATATTCCTGCCTTTATTTTTTATTTTACTATTGGATGAGGAAATATAAGGTCTACAGAGTCTCTGTGTTTCTGCCACCATTGGAATTGTGTAGCAACAACCCAATTTATTCTTGGCAATTAGGATCAATCATCTCATCTAGTATATTAAGCCTTTGTTACCTGCTGATTCAGTGTCATGAGAAGCCCACAACATCTGGGTGACCATCTCAACTTCCTACTTCATGGAACAACTGTTGCATGCTCTGGTGAAAGCATTGCTCTCCTGGGAATTATAACCACCCGATATGCAGAGTCTAGTATTTGGGGAATTCAGGCAAAAAGTTATTTGTTGTTTATATATATATATAGTAGAGAGAGGAGTCATAACCACATCTACCATGTTGACCTATGTATTCTGACTGTAGAGAAAATATCACCCTTTGTGTAGGTCAACAATTCGAAACATATATTATAACCTATATGACAGAATACCCCCTTTTAGGTGCTATCTTATGACTGACACCAGATCAGTCTTCAGAAGGTCATTTAACAATTCTATCACACAAGCACTATGCAAGTGGTGGAGGTGATGGAAATTAAGGCCAATGATTTCCATCGGCATAAGCTCACTACAACTTTTTTTTCCTATGAAATTGATTAGTTGCTCCCAGAAACTTTTGTTGGTGTAGTGAGTAAAGCAGTTTGTAAGACCATGGATGGTGATGCTAGCAGAAGCATTGTGAGCCAAGAAGGTAAATATTTATCTATCACATGTGTCTATTCTAGGGAAAATAGATTTCCTCCCATGCTGTATGGAAGAGGTCAAATGTAATCAACCATCAAGCAGATGGCTGGCTGGTCTCTTCAGAGTATTAGTCATAGTGAGGTCTTAACTTTGTTCTCTGTGGTTGGCAGGTAAGCTCTCCACAGTAGTAGTGACTAGATCAGTCTTGTTCAAGGGAAATTTATTTGGTTGAGATTATGTATTTTTTTATTTGTTTGTCTTGAGCCCTTTTATAAGTTAGGAATGTCTGGGGAAGAGGCCGACTGACATCTATACAACATATCACCTTATGCATATGATTATTAAGAGCCTAATTTTCAGTAACTTCCATTTCATAAGATTCCACACAGAACATAAATATCTTCACACTCTCTGCCTGTGGAGTGGTCTATCTACATCTCTCTGCCACAACCCCCTTGCCACCTCTTATTTTCAATGTTCTTGACCATTAGATGAACTATTAGTCATTATTCATAAATTAGTGAAGAGCTATACTTCTAGTAATTTTGAAGACTACCAAGTAAATGTATTTCATGAACATTTTCCCTACAGAGAGCGTATCTTTTCATTTATACTTTTAAAAAAAACATATCATATTGGGAATATAATGCTAAAATAGTCTTCTTCAAATGATGCCAGGATATTTCTATGAACTATTTATAAATTAGTCCTGATTTTTTTCTCATTTAACTACTTATAAGGAATTTCTCATAGGGGAGGAAGAGTTACAAAAGGAATAGATGTTGTAGATATATAAGCCACCTGTTCAAATATATATCTAACAAAATAGTTTCTACATTTCTTGTTCTATAACTGGTCAACAGGTTGTAGTTGATATTTGTAACTTCCTTCTTTTAGTATCCATTCCACATCAGCAATACTCAATTCGTGATCATAACTTAGAATGGATGCTCACTTCATGTCCTAGACCAGGTGTTCAGTCTTTACCAAAACCAATGAACAAATCAAAAGTTATTTCCCAAAAGAATGATACTTTTCCTCAGGGCTTTGCTCAAAATCCCTAGGACTAGGTAACATTATTTTCTAATTGATGCTTTCTACATCTACTTACCATGGACACTAAGAATATTATTGGATCTTCAGGATCCCAAGGTGCCAGTGGCAGAGCAGCTTGGAGTATGACCCATATCTGCTGCCCTGGCAAGCTATGGGGGACTCAGTAAATGAGTCAGACCATTACTCCAACAATGACTGATGTTCTCTTCATCAGGGACCCTTCAAAGATCAGGCCTGGGACTCAATAGTAAATGATGTAATTAATACATACCTTTTTCATTTACTTTGATGAGATACATACTCTAGGCCCATAGTCAGCAAACTCATTAGTCAATAGAGCCAAATATCAATAGTACAATGATTGAAATTTCTTTTGAGAGCCAATTTTTTTAAACTTAAAGTTCTTCTAACGCCACTTCTTCAAAATAGACTTGCCCAGGCCATGATATTTTGTGGAATAGCCACACTCAAGGGGCCAAAGAGCCACATGTGGCTCATGAGCTGCAGTTTGCAGACCACGGCTCTAGACAAATAAGCAGCCCGAATTTTTGGTGAGGCGTCAGGCCTTTGAACTTCCATATTGAAGTTTGAACTGCCCCTCCCTGCCCTACCCTGCTCCTCCCTGACCTTCCCCTCCCTGACTAGAGCTGCCTCTCCCTGACCTGACCTGCCCCTCCCTCCCCCTCCCTGTCACTCCTTGTGTGTGTGTGTGTGTGTGTGTGTGTGTGTGTGTGTGTGTCATGAACAGGTGGCTCATCTATCTATAACATCTATTCCTTTTGCAATTCTTCCTCCCCTCAATCTGTGTGCATGTCCTTATCATTTCCTTCCTTCAGGCATAAAAGTGTCTTACTAAGGCATCCAAGTCGCTGTTCATAAGGCCTAATCATTACAATATAATCAATATTGAAATAATGCAGGATTTCAAAACAATTACAGTCTCTCCAGATTGCTTTACGGCAGAGAATAGGAGAGGAGAACAATCCTAAACACTATAAAAAGAATACTGTCCATCCTTCTAGGTAAAACCAAATTACTTGTGGCAATATTTATACATAGGTACAGAGAAAAAGAAGCCACCCACAGATCAATGACTGGACATGAGTCAATCAAAGTTGATTAAATATATCATTTCTGGAACTTCTGTGGCAATTGAATCACCTCCTGATTAAGTTTGCAATGATCCTCAGGGGTTCCCCAGGATACACTTCCTTTCTTTACTACCTAATCATACCAGGTAAATGGGAAGAGTGTACAAAATGACCTCCTCCCCCACTCATTCCTCCAGGTCCTTCTGGGAAACAATATTGCTATAGGTGTGCTGTGCTTATACCAATCCTCTCCAGAAAAAGGGTCTTCAATGCATTGGAAGCCATTGTGGGAATTCTGCTTATTGCTCAGAGAGTCTATTCCACTTACTGCTCGAGAACTGAGGAAATAACCATGAGGTGGTTCTGCTTCTTGGGAGCCGAATATAGACTAAAACCCTATGTATCAACTAATCGACCAAAAACTCTGTGTTGACAGTTCTAGTATGACACAGCTTCATATAATAGTATCTCCACCCCCCCCCACCCCCAGGGATTGCATTAGTATAGCAACAAAAACCCACATGAATAATTATATTTAAATAATTATATTTAATTATTTTAACGATGAATTTAAAACAAAATATTCTACTTACTACATATGTCATTTGACTTTATTTTTCTGAAAACAAAAGCAAATATTTTAATGAGTTTGATGTTCTTTGATTCTTGGTTGCCTATTCTGATTTCACTTGAAATTTTTTCCAAAGTCCAGTTCATAGAATTCTCTTTTATAAGGGAGAGATCAAATTGATTTTCTATATATTTTAAGATGCTATCATTTAATTGCTGTCCATTTATAATACTTTCTATTCATTTATAATAAGAAAACTTACTGCATTCTCAAATATTATATATGTTATATCTACCCATATGCATGGTTATTATGCCTTTTTGGTTGATGTTTAATGGAACAGTGTTTCTTGTGGATGACTGAGGCAGGTGAATTTTATATGGGGCCTTCCTTGAAGATTGCAGGGCTGAGTAACAAATAACAATAGGTACTTCATTTTTCTTCTCTTTTCCCTTCCCAACTATGCATGTATATCTGAAATGATGGACATAGAGCAGAAGTGACAGAGATGTCTACAAAACAAGAAAGGTGTGGGCAGAGGAGTAATTTTCTCTAAATCATTCCAGAATAGTATTTCGTATTATTCATTCAATAGGTTAGCATTTGGCTACCTTCTAGGTAGTCCAGATAGTCAATTCAGGAGCAAACGCAATAAACAAGGTTCATGCTTTCCTATGTCTTCCATTCTACTAGGAGAGATGGCAGTAAACAAGTAAATAAATAAGTAAAGCAAGTACAATATTTATAAAGAATGGCAAGGGCCCAGGAAATTTAAAAAAAAATGTGAAATTTAGATCTTCAAGAGCAAAGAGTTATTTGATATTGAGTAGGTAAGTAACCAAAATTTGAGAGACAATAAATTGGACATTAGGTAAGTAACCAAAATTTGAGAGACAATAAATTGGACATTTGTGCTAACATCTGGAACAGGAATTCATTGTTTCCAGTGCCCTGTCCTTCATTCTGGCCTTCAATTATAGCAAACTCAGTCCAAGTTCAGAGTCTCATTGCCAGTGTTTCTCTCTTCCTGAAATTGCAACCTATTAGGAGATCAGTTGGTTTAGAACAATGTCATCAGTAGGTATGAACAGCAGGATGTATAGAAAAATGAATATTAAATGTTGCTAAAAATAGTCAGCAACATTGCTGGAAATTGGGGGGCAGTGTTAGGGCCACAGAGATATTAAATATGACTCCTAGTTTTTGGAGAAGGAAGTGGTTGTTGCTATGTACTAAAGTAGGAAATATGAGTTGGGGTGACTTAAGAGGTTCCTTACGTGGCTAGTTGATTGGTTTGGGGTGGGAAATCTTTTTGGAAATTTTAAATAAAAATCTCTATTAGACATCTTGTCTCCCTGCTGTCTGTCATAGTTAACCACTGTTATGGATTACTCAGTGATTCATCCCCATCGTATTTCTTTCTGCCAACATCACAACTTGGCAGCAGGGAACTCTGTCCCGTTCCCAAGCTCCAGCTGTTTCCTGTATAATCTATGCCAGTCAGCACATGGCATGCCAGTTGACACAGGACAGCAGCTATATTTGGTTGAGGCATGACCTAAGTTGGAACAATCAGGCTAAAGGAAAGATCACATACTTCATAATCAGAGTGAAAGTCACTCTAGAATGCTTTAACAGGGATGACAGACTACAGAGATGGGGGAACATATTGGTTATTGATGCAACTGAATAAAAAATCTCTTGAGCCAGGCTCTACCACCACCCCTGGCTTCCTGTTATGCATGATATTAAGCTTCTCTGTTGTCAAATTCAGTTTGAATGGGGAATTCTGTTACTTGCAGCCAAAAGCCTCCACACTGACATACAAACCCTAAGATATGAAAGAAATCTGTGATGGGGTGATCATTTGTCTGTCTCCTAAGGGCATGTGTTTAGACACTTAACAGGGGATAAGAATATAAATTTTAAAGCACCATGGTGGAAACTAGAAGCTGTATTTTGCATATCTGGACTCAGCCATCCATTAAGAACCTGTGCTTCCTCTTGACATATTTGTCAAAATAATTTTGTCCAAAATAGTATAAAATGGAAAATTTGTGCTCTATATCATCCTAATATATAAAAATCCAGGGTCTGTAATGACCAACCGGATGCTCTAAGGAACACTGGAAGTTAGTCCTGCAGTCAGTCTGGGTTGCTGTGTGGTGCGGGTGCAGTGAACCAGCACTGACTACAGAAGGTGCTGGGATCAGGCCTAGAGAGAGACCGGAAGAGAGTCAGGGTTTGATTGAAAGCCTCTGTGGTGGCTGTTGATCAGCCCCACCGCTCCGATCAGATCTGGAGATAGGCCTGGAGACACTGACTGGCATAGAAACCAACCAATCAGAACCAAACCTTGGTGAGCTATGAGGAGCCAATGGCTGCCTAGGAGGCAGAGCTTTTAATGCTGACTGGCATGGAAACCAACCAATCAGAACCAAATTGGCCTACAGGGGAGGGCAGTTAGGGGTGATCAGGTAGGCAGGCAGGCAGAGAGGTTAGGGGTGATCAGGCAGGCAGGCAGGTGAGCAGTTAGGAGCCAACAGTCCCACATTGCAAGAGGGATGTCCCCAAAGGAGTCCTGGATTGGAGAAGGTGCAGGCTGGGCCTCCATGCACAAATTTCATGCACAAAACCACTAGTTTATGTATAATATTTATTATTGTAAATTTAGGGCAAAATACATCATACTATATCACAATTTTTTTTTTTGCACCAGTGATAATAAAGTTGCTGTTAACAATAATAAAAGGATATATTTTAATTGTACAGAGAATGTGAACCTGGGTATAAAAAATTGGCATTTTTTCATAGGAGGTGGACTATTTCTCTCTGACAGAAAGGCAAGTTTTATTTCTCTAGATCAGCGTTTCTTCACCTCCTGCTATTGACATTCCTGATAATTTCTGATTGTAAGGGGCTGTCTGGTGCCTTCTAAATGTTTATCAGAACTCCTGACTTTCACCCATTAAATGTCATAGACATTCCCTCCACCCCCAGTTGTGGCAACTAAAGAATTCTCTAGATATTATAAATTAAATCTCAGGTGACAAAATTGTCCACTGTTCCGGGTTAATCCAGAGCATCTGAAGAATGAGTTTCTAGTAACAAATTGTGACTTTTATTTTTCTTGGTGCCTCCAAACACTTGCTCATATGCCCCATTTCAGGAAGTTTCTTAAAAGTCACCCTGAAGAATAGAGTGAACAAGGACAGAAAATTGTGACTGTACCTGTTTGGTCCAAATGGTTTATGGGCTGACTGGATATACTCAAGGCCTCAGACTGATTATCTTAACAAGGTAAAGGTGACAATCCCACCTTGCATACCACACATGTCTCTGCCATCATTCAATGCAAGTCTCAGGACAGTCACTCTGGTTCAAAAGACTGAAGTACAATATAATGCCAGATGCATCCACACCGCAGGGGCCACCCCTGGGGAGGTAATCATTTCAGAATCTACCCTTATATAATGCATTTTCAGTCTCACAGTTTGAGAGCAAAGTCAACATTCAGGAAATTATAGCTCTGCCAAGCATGGACTTGTCCATGTTATTGAAAAAAATATTAGACTTAATACTTGCAGGCAAAACCTGTGCACTAAGGCATCATTTTTTCTAAAAACAATTTTTTTTCTATATATTTTAAAGGACAAAAACCTACTTAGTAAACCAGTTAATTTTAACTTTTATCACATTCACCTCTGGCCATATAAACCCAACTAACAAATAAATGGGCTATTTAAATTGACAGTAAAAGTGACACAAAGAAAAATTACTTAAATCTATGGACTTGTATGTGGAGATGCAGACATCTCCATTTTCATTATTAATTTCTTCTATTTTTGCCTTCTGAATGGTGTCCTTTTATGAGAGATCTGCAAGGTCACAAAATGAAAAGATAAAAGTCTACTTCTGTGAAATCAGCTCAGAAATTTCACAAAAAGCCATAAAGTAATAAATCATGACTCAGAAAATGTCAGGAAGTTGAAGTAGTATTCACCTCATTTGAAAGTACATCTTGTTCATTCTGAGAAGTTATAACAAGGCTTTTAGTTCTGGCTTAAAATGGACCGTTTTTCTCCTCCATTTCTTGGTATACATGTCATAGAGTTATTTATTTCTGTTCTTCCTCCTTCAATTTTTATAGAAAACTCTTTTTTAATGATAATCAGCTAAAAATTTTGAGCCATTAATAACTATATTTTGTGTAGAAAATGCAATATAGTCCTATTATTTTAAAAATGTATTCATAAGATAGAAGTCTAATAAAAAATAGTTTCTAAGTCTATAAAACGATTTTAATAAAAAAGAGTTTATCATATTTTTGCAATTTCTATGTTTTGTATATCTAATCCAGAATTTACAAATTATTTTAACAGGGATTTTAAGTAATGAATTAAATTCAGAAAACTTCAAATACATTGTCTTTCTCTTATTTAACTTTTAATATTGGGTCATGCTTTGCCCAACTAACCAAAACATGAGAGTCTTTAAGTGATTCCTTGAGTGATTCCTGAAGAAGTGTAAGATATAATCTTCATTTCTTATTAATTCATGACAAAAATGAGAAACAACTTAACTAAGCAGGATATTAAAGAAAGATTTTAAGAAAAAAGTAAAATTTCAAAGATAAATAATATTTTAATGGTAAGAGATAGTCTAGGGTGTGTGTGGGGTGTGTGTGTTACATGCATATGTGGGAGAGGGATGTGGTTAAGGTGGGAGAGTAAAATAAAATTCCATTTGGAAAGGCAAAGAAAGGGGGGAAATTCTAATGCTGCAACAATAAAAATCCTATATAATAAAAGGCTATATGCAAATAGACTGAGCGGTGGAACAACCAGTCACTATGACGTGCACTGACTACCCAGAGTCAGATACTCAACACAAGAGCTAACCCTTGGTGATCAGTGCGCTCCAACAGGGGGAGCATGCTCAGCCAAAAGCCGGGCTCACGAATGCAGTGCCAGTGGCAGGAACCTTTCCTGACTCCAAAACAGTGCTAAGGATGTCCAACTGACGACTCCCCACAGGAAGCAGGCCTAAGCCCTCAGTTGGACATCCCCTGAGGGCTCCCAGACTGCAAGATGACACAAATTTTGGGCACCAGGCCTCTACTATGGAATAAGTTTGGAATAATTGAATGACATTTGTTGACTGAATGTATATAGGGTAGATGAATTGACAAGAAATACTAGGTTTCAGAACCTATTTCATTCTGCTTTGTGAAAATGAGTCAAAGAAATTCATTTACTGGGGAGATGAGTGGTTAGTTTGTTTTAGATTTCTTGCATATTGGGTATAGGCAACTGTGATATATCTTTTATGGATATATGTTTATGGATGTTATAGATAAGAAATGGTTGTACATAAATAATAAAAAATAATTAAAACTGTAATAAAGATTCTTTTCATTCAAAATTATTTAAATACTAATATTGATTATTTCATAGAAAACTATATCAATGAAACTATATATATACTGAATGGCCAGATTATTATGATCTCTGAAATATATATATATATATATATAATCTTTTACTGTAAGATGTGTTCTTTTATATGGATAGACAAACTGAGGTTTCTGGGACACAGAACAAGATTGTCTGGAAATGCCAATCTAAATCCTGTGGAAGTCAAAGGCCTTATGCATGTTTTCCATGCATTCTTCAGTGGGAGAAACTGGACTCGGATTCTCATATCATATGAAACATTACCTCCAGGGTCCTTCTGTACATAAGTCACTGTGTCTTTACACCTACTTCCCCAATAAAATAGGAATCATTAATAATATTGAGTATAGATTCTATTTAGTATTTTGAAGGTACAGGAAAGGGGTTTACACTATAATTATAAGCAACTTCATTAATAAATCCAGTTCTTAAAAGGTATATGATAACTCGACATTGTAGAGAAACCACATTTATACCACCTTTCTGACTTCTCTGTTCTCCATCAGATCCTTCCAGTAGTATTAAAATTAATACTTTAAAAAAGCTCTGCTAATCCTTTCTGTTTGAGCCATTTAATGATATGTATTGGTGTCTCACTTTTCACCTCATTGGTTTATTTTTTTATACAAAGAAAGTCTGTTTATTGAAAGCAATATAAGGAATTGAAATAATGTGAAACAGTTCCAAACAAACTCTACTGATAAATTCTAAAGACACCTTTAAAGGGTGTATCAGTACTTATTTAGAAATATTGGTTCAAAGTCTATTAAATGAACCTCAAAGCATTTTATTAATTTGCAATGGAACCCTCCCACTAAATTATGATAGCATCTTCAATGATTGTGATAATCAAAAAAGCTGAAACACACTTAGGAGGCATTCTGCAGTGGGTGGGACCTTCCTTTGAGAACCAATTAGTAATGAAGAAAAACACAAGATGGCTTTTACAGAATCCCATCCCCACTGCCCATCTCAGAGGTCACCTTGTATGAAAAGCAAAAAAGATGATCTTCCAAGAAAACAAAAGTCAGGGGAGGCAGACTGGTGGGTAAAGCACTGCTAGGAGCAAAATATTAATGTTCTTTGTATTAACTAGATCTCTGACTCTTCCTATTTTATCGACGACATCCTGCCTGGTCTCTGCTCTTGTATATCAAGGGTAGAGGTACTTTAATTTGTCATTTATCCACTTGGTGTAAGGCAATAATAGACTGTGTGTAGGGCTAAAAGGAATGCATAGTTACTGAGAGGTCCTCAATTTGCAGCTGAATTCTTATAAAGTAGATGCTTTATGTTATATTACTTTGCAGAGGGTGTGAGTGCATTTTAGAAGGGCAAAGAACATTTTTGCAAATGGTTATACAAGAAAGGAATATGTTTGGATGTTGGGTAGTCAAAGTGATGAGCCATTATAGACATGTCTATCTGTTTCCTAGTAACCACTTCCCATTTATTCCAATAACAGTCTGCAGTTGGAGTTTGTTGTAGGGGTTTGCTCCCTTCTCAATTTCTGTTATATCATGTGAAAGGGATTATACTCCAGAAACCATATTCTTGGCTACTGGAATGTGCAGATAAACAAATGAGACTCACAGTAGAAGAGGAAATATGGCTTCCAGGTTAGAGAAAATCACTCTATGTATGATGTCCTAGAAGCTCCTAGGAAGACCCACTTGATTTGAATTGGGTTTTAGAGATGTGAAGACTGACAAGGCTTCAGACACTGTCAAACCATGTAGGGAAGATTAACAATTGCAGAAGGAGCTACTGCATAGATTCATGAAACAAACCCAGCGAAGGCAGACTACAGAGATGGAGAGAAACTGCATTTCTGGCCTCCTGCAGGGGCCACCAAGTCAAGCCACATTTGACAATAAGTATACTTCTGATATTTCTGTTGAACGAGCTAGTTTGACCCCTTTATAATTTCAGTTATTCTGAGTTAGATTTTGGTAATTTGCAACTGGGAGAATTTCCACTGATGCAGCTTCTACTGGATCTTCCAGAAGGAGAAAGAGTAGGAATATGTGGGAGAAGCAATTGTCATGATGCTGGGGACACATCACCATCCTTGAGGAGGATAATTTGCAAGTTGCTTGACTCATCCTCCCTCCTCCAAATAAATGTTAGTAAAAAGTTACTGATGGGCTCAACTACTAGCTTACCCTCCTCATCACTGCCTGACTTCTCACCCACAGGATAAAGCTGAGTAGCAAAGGGGTAGTGTTGCAGGTATACTGGGTAGGCGGGGAATGTGAGCAGACATGGCTCTGAATTCATAGCTTCTGATTGGCAGAGCCATTCTGTCTTTAAATGTTTATATATTTATACCCCAGTGAATTTCATTTGAGTGGCAAAGAGCATTCAGTTACTTAAAATATAAGAGAATTCAGAATAAAACTATGACAGCGACTCTATACAAATTCTGTAACTCTTAGATGTCCATTTTGCAGCTAAAGACAGACATCTAAGTGCTTGAAGATTATAAAACCAAGATGATGATCTCTTCTAACATGTTGGGATATGGACAGAGCTATAAAATGGCACAAGCTGAAGTTTGGGCTTTAGTGATAGAGAACCCACATTTTCTCATCGCCTCATTCTTCTGAATCACTTTGACACAACTGCCTCTTAAGAAAATTATCTCTTACACGCAATTTAATCAATTGAGAACCATCTTGAGGATACTTGCTGGGGAGACACCAGAACCAAACCAAGAGCTCTAACAAGTCCAGCTTAGCCTCTCCATAGCTCCTCTTTCAGCCCTGAATTAGAGTGGATTTAACATTGACTACAGTGGCTTTGCATTAAAAATATAAAGCTGAAACCTCATTAGAGCTATGAAATTCACATAATACTTCATTGAAGTTTAAATACAACAACAACAAAAAAGACCTAAGTTGGAAAATTTATTTTTATTTAATTGAATCCTTGAATTAGCTTCCTTGTTTCTTAAAGGCTCTGTGACCTTCCAGTGTCCAAAATATTCCCATATTTGCCAAGGTGCAGCTATGATAGAGCCTGAGTCCATGGATCAGGCTGACTGTGCAATCTTTATCTCTGCTGGGGCTCTTGGCCATCAACATTGGTTGGTTAACCACAGCCTGAGCCTTTCTATTTCTCACCAGGGCTAGTGCTATCCCAGGGGTTTAGCATCATGACTGAAGCCCCTTCAAATATTTCCTGAAGGTCGGCTTCTAGTTGAGTCCCTTGTGCTCTATCTTAATATCAAACATTCAATGCGGTGAGAATTTTAATCGAGGGACAGTAAGTGCAGACATTCTTCTATAGAAATAGCTAAGATCTATGCAAAAACACCTT
Source organism: Pipistrellus hanaki (assembly GCF_964339955.1). NCBI lineage: Eukaryota > Metazoa > Chordata > Mammalia > Chiroptera > Vespertilionidae > Pipistrellus > Pipistrellus hanaki. Next base: position 11,890,360 of record NC_140519.1, read on the forward strand.
CTCACCTGGGTCACAGCCCTCTGTGTAGCCTAAATAAAGTAAGATTTAATGCTTATACCAGCTCAAAAGAAGTCCATACCCTACCAGAGTCAAATGCCTCCCCTTAAAGCCAAAGCCATGAACCTAACCCAAGGAAACTGTTGTAAATTTTGCTCTCCGTGTGTCCTGACGCTCTGACTTGAACTAACAGCTCCCACCTCTGGTACTACAAGCCTCCCCCAACAACAGTTACTGTCAGTAGGTAAGAGGTACAACATGGACAAACAGAAGACAATTTCCCACAAGGGATCGTGTTCTTAGAAGTCAGAGGAAAAGGAAGGGGTTGTGTGTGCATGCTCAGATTCTTTTCCAAGCTCACCAATCTTCCTCTCCTGGGAACGAGTGAGGGAGATTTGGAGAAAGTTAAAAAATTTTAGCTCTTGGGATTACTTTGCATTGAAATCTCTCCACAGTAAAAGAAAAATTACTTTTCTACTAGTAGGACGTAGTGAAAATTAGTTTCAATTCTTTTTATCTTCAGCCTTACTGGTTTAGTATTTTAGATATTGTAATGATATAAGGAAATTTGTCAAAATGAATATTTCATATATTTTAAAGGATATTTTATAGGTCATAGAAAAAAAAATCAGTGATCAAGAAGTCATTCAAAATTCAGCTCTTTTGTAGAAAAATACATACCAATCTCTGAGTATCCCGAGTGGCAAAATTACAAGTCATTTTCATTTTCTACTATCCTTAAGTTCAAAGGATATATATGATATATAATATATAAATATTTAAACACTTGCTATATTTTATATACTTATTTTTTCTATTATATAAAAAATATATAAAATAAATATATTTTCTATATTTATATAACTTTTCTCACTACAAAAATTATTTTAAAATTATTGTTTTTCCCAACAAAACTTCTGACAGCTGCCAATATACCAGATATTACTAATATATACAATAATAATTTATACAATTCATCCAGTGGCTCTGTGGATTCACATACTCCTTTACTTATTAACTTGATTTAATTTAATTGTAGTTCATGATGTTTAGCCTCGGGGTGTGCCGTTGTAATTTAAAATACACAATTAAAAATATAATACTATTTAGAGTTTTACTTATATGAATAAGTTTTTCTCTCTTACTGTCAAAAATACATTAACAAATATGCAACATAAGAAGAACTTGTTTCACTGGCTGATAAATTTACAATGTGCTTGCATTGGTTACTACATGAGTATATCATATGGATACACTCACATTTCATTGAACAGTATGAAATGCAAGCACAAACACAGTGCCATTCAGTTTCTTTAACTCTATACTTCAGCCATTGTGGAATCAAAGCATTCTTAGATATATGTGAGGTGGTATACTTTTTAAAAATTTATCTTTATTCTTGAAAGTATTACTAATGTCCCCCGGTTTTCCCCCATTAACACCCTCCACACTCCTGCCCCCTCAGGCCTCTACAGCACTATTGTCTGTGTACATGGGTTATGCATATATGCATATAGATTCTTTGGTTAATCTCTTCCCACCTGCCCCCTTCCTTTTGAGATTCATCAGTCTGTTCCATGTTATCTCTTCATTCTCTCTAACCCTTTTATTGCATAAATATGTTACTTTTGAAATCACAAATATTAACATACATACAAAAACGAATTGAGAATAATAGTTGTAGTGGATTCAAGATGGCTACAAACTGTTAGCCCTTCCATTGAGAGATAGCATATAGAGTTCTCCTTTTGAATCCAGGCTGTCAAGCTGGGTCAATGGAATACAAATTAAGTGATAATCTGAGACTTGGAACACTATTTTTGGGACTCCTGGGTTTCCATGTAGGAAGCCTGATTGTCCTGAGATTATGTTGGACAGGCCACATGTAGGCACTCTTCATAGCTCAGTGGGTCTACTTTCCTAGCTGTCACTGTCAAGGCACAAGACATATGGTCAAGCCATCTCGAATCCACCAGAGAGCCCATCTATCAGTCGGACCTCATTAACACTCTTGGTATCACAGGCGATGGAAGAATCTCCAGGTCAATACTGGCCTGCATTCCTGATTCACAATATCATGAGATATATTAAACCACAGTATTTTAACATAGTTGGTTATTCAGCTATAAATAACTGGCAAGGAGACCTAGATATGATCTTTAAAAGAAGGCATGAGGATCATGTTTATTGTCAGGGATATTATCTAAAGTAGCTTCCAATTTCCAGATCATCCACCTCAGTGATTCTCAAGTCTTTGTTTTCTTTTCCTTTTCTGGTATGACATAAGTAACAGATGATTTTCACCTGCTCAGAAAGATTACTGTTGCCCTGGGCTGCTTTGCTCTGGGTTTGGTTCTCAGTCAGTTGCAGGCTTGATCCCTGGCAGGTGTGCTAGAGACAACCAATTGATGTGTCTCTCTCATATAGATGTTTCTCTCTCTCTCCCTCTACCTCATGTTCACTCTATCTAAAAATAATGGAAAAATATTCTCAAGGGAGTATTAAAAAAAAGACTACTACTTGTGCCATCACTCTTTTGTGACTCCCTCATATTTAATTTAGATTGTGACTTGTGGGAAGGTCTCAGTGCATTTGTATATATACTTCATCATACGTACAACTAGTATATAAAACCTACACCATTATTGCACTTGATTTTTTAGTTTGTCTTTTTAATATATCTTTCACCTTGTTATCATTTTAACCTTTCCAATATACCCATATTATATGTGTTTTGTACTATATTTTTAAAAATTGGTATTTTATTTAATGCTTAAAATAAATGTGTGAGGTAAGCTCCGATTTTCTAGATGAGAACAATGAATTAAAAAGAATAAGAAAGTTTCTCAGGTTCACTTAGCTTTGTGGACAGGATTTAAAAGCAAATCCCTCTTGCCTGGGTTGTTAACCATTAATATTGCCACTGGCCTCAAAACCAATGGATTTCATTTTGTTCTGTCATCATATTTTGGTTTTGCAGTCAGTATCTGGTGTGACAGAAGAGATACAATGGCTTTCCTTCTCTTCAGAAGTCATCTCAAGTTCCTAAAAGTCCCAAGTTCTCTGAGTTTTGGTCATAGTTAACCAACTTAGTTCCATCTGTGCCAAAATAATTGCAGTTTGCCAATATGATATTCTTTTCAGGCCCCCTTGTCTTTTTACATGCTCTTTCTTCTGCTTGCATTAATGTTTGCATATTCTCTCCCATGGAAAATTGCTACCTTAAGTTATAGACTCAGCTTAGAAATTATCTTCACAACCTAAGAAAATTGACTGTCTCTCCACTTCCCATACACCTCATTCTCTTCCTCTCCTAAATGGATATTGTAGTACATCCTAATTTATAGGTTGATGTTACTATTAAATGAAATGAAGTATGTCGAGTTTTTATAATAGTTATATTAGAACAGGTCATATTGGCCATATATTCTCTCAAAATATATATTCCTGAATACATCCTTAAACATGTCAACAGGCTCAGCAGCTTATTAAATATAAATGACTGTTGATATGACATGAATACTGTGTTTTTTGCTGCAGTGAAGATGGCAGAGGCTGGCAGTCTTTAAAACATTTGCCTCTGGAAAACAAAAGTAATGGAAGGATGATATTTAAGTTAAGGGCATTAAAAATTTTTAAAGATAAAATAACAATGAGAAGTCATGAATATCATATTCATTTAGGTCTTATCCTATATAATTAAAGGGTAATATGCAAATTGAACAATAGAATGACCGGTCACTATGATGCACACTGATCACCAGGGGACAGAAGCTCAATGCAGAAGCTGCCCCCTGCCGAAAAGTGCTGCTTCTGGAAGCTTATGGTGAATGTGCTCCATCTCAAGATACTTGTGAACACTGGCTTAAATGCTTTAAAAGTGATGATATCCATGTGAAAGACAAAGAAAGTCCAGGTCAACCAAAAAAAGTTTGAAGACCAACAATTATAAGCATTATTGGATGAAGATGCGTGTCAAACTCAAAAATAACTTGCAGAAAAAGTAAATGTTGCTCAGCAAACAATTTCAATCATTTATAAGCAATGGGAAAAAAATTTAAAAGAAGGAAAATGGATGCCACATCAATTGAATGAAAGACAAATGGAAAACCAAAGTCATCAGTAAAATGTTATTTCAACGGCATGAAAGAAAGTCTTTTTTTGGATCGAATTGTGACTGGTGATGAAAAGTGGATTTATTCTGAGAATGCCAAATGCACAAAATCATGGGTTGTTAATTCCTACTAGCCAATCCCTCCTTACTCAATCCCTTGTTGTTTTTGTTGTTCAAATTACTGTGTGATTTCTCTCTCTTAATTGGACCCAGACTGACACCGTGTTCCAACAAAGACAGTTGATCATACTCTGCGAATTACATAATGCCCCCAGAATGAGAATAAAAGATTCCTGAAATTTTCTTTATAACCATATTGAGAACCCTCCAGACATGAGTGAAAATATTTCTTAGACATATCGCATCTTTATTATCCACATAAGCCCACATGTTTTTATTTGCACATGTATATCTTTATTGCAATCTGTGTTTTATTGCAAAGAGGTCCTATTTTTTATTTTAAAGGAAGATCTAGTTTACATTTTTCAATCTTGTCTCTCCCCCTCCCCCAAATCATTAGAGACATTAATAAATACCCTGGTGAAATCAAGACCAACTATCTATAATATCTATAACATTGCCATTGAGAAGTTAGATTTTATTAACTTTCACTCTGGATCCATCATTTATTAAATTCCTGTTATTGCTTTGTGTAACCTGGATAAAACTGTGTATAATAATAATGCATACAGTTCTCATTAAAGCTAATATGTAAATAAATTATTATGATACAAATGGGAACCGTGCTATAATTGAGGTTTGAGCAAAATTTTATAGGAGAAGAGATTAGTTCATATTGGTGTGGTGTGGTAAGATCAGGGGTGGCATATTAACTTTTAAATTTTAGCTAATGATTCGCCAAATTGGGATAAGCCAGGCAAAGGAAGCATTGAAAGATAAGCAAAATAAACAAAAATGTGGCAAATTCTTGTATTGGTGAAAACCTGTATATAAATAGAGATCCCCTGATTGGCAGGGTAGAAGAGGTAGTCAGTAAAAATAAGCCTTTTTTTTTTTTTTTTTTTTTTTTTGTATAAATATCACAGTAGAGCCCTGGCTGATTTGACTCAGTGGGTGGAGTGTCAGCCTGTGGACTAAAGGGTCCTGGGTTCGATTCCAGTCAAGGGTATGTACCTTGGTTGCGGGCACATCTCCAGGACAGCACATCTCTCATCGATATTTCTAACTATCTCTCTCCCTTCCTCTCTTTAAAAAAATCAATAAAATATATTAAAAAATAAATATCACAGTAGAACAGATTCCATCAAGCTTTGTTCACATGGTTTAAGTTTGTGAGTGTTGTTTTGGCTAACGGCGCATATTCTCAGGTCATAAGAGCACACAGAACAGGTATGGAAAAGAAATGTAGGTGCTTGTCCAGGAGATCAATGTCTTACACTCTGCCATACCCACAGTTTCTCAGTGTAAGTTCATTCCTCCAGGTCTCGTTTGTTTGGTTTGCTTGTTTTAGTAGACAGTTTAATAAAGCACCTCTATGTCATATGGACTCTACATGGCGTTGGAGACAGAGCTAATAAGATAACATGGGTCCCATCCTGGTCTGGAAGAGGAGAGAGCATTTTAGCAAACAATTACAAGTATGTAAATGCTGCTAGTGAATATGGAGTCTTAAGAAGAAGCATTCTAAACCGTACTTCCCTAATACCTTTCCTTCTGCATGAGTGACTTACTCCCAAAGTCCAAAAGTCATTGAATAATTGTCCAGGTCCACTTCTTGTGAATATGGAGTAATAGAAAAGTGCCCACTAGTCCTGCAGAATTTGCCACATTCTAGATTTTGCTATCTGCTTCCCTGAGGTAACAGTTTTCTCAGACTTCAATCATTTCTTTTTTTTTTTTTTTACATGTATTTTGATTTTTTACAGAGAGGAAGGGAGAGGGATAGAGAGCTAGAAACATCGATGAGAGAGAAACATTGACCAGCTGCCTCCTGCACACCCCCTTCTGGGGATGTGCCCGCAACCAAGGCACATGCCCTTGACTAGAATCAAACCTGGGACCCTTCAGAACGCAGGCGGATGCTCTATCCACTGAGCCAAACCGGTTTAGGCTCAATCATTTCTTTTAATGGCACTTAGATCTGGAGTCTATTTGTCTATTTAATTACTCATTTATTTGAAAGAACGCATAGAAGGCCTTGAGCACTTCCTATTGTATCATATTCGAAGACCCATAAGAGTTTGCTGTTACTTTTTCTATTATGTTAAGATTGATCGGTATGTTTAGGTTTAAATTTTTCATCAACTTTGCATCTAAGAATTTTCTCAGCCACTATTGATCATTGTCTAAATCCATCATTTTATCATGGGTTATAAAATGATGATCTTCTATTTATTCATTATTATCTGGCATTCTTTTACTAAGTATTTTCCATTGTCAATAATTAGACTACTCTCGGTTACAGTTTTATAGGAAGACAGAATAAATGTTTCACCCTGTCACTTTATTTATTCATATTCAGAATAATGTTAGTCTCCTAGCACTCCCCAATAATAACCAATGAGGTTTATTTTCATATAAAATTATGGTTTATACTTAAATATTTTCCTGTATTTCTATCAACTCCTGTGATTCTAACTTTTATGCTCAAATCTGTATTTTGGTTAGAGTGAGCCCCTTTGAATTGGCTTTAATCCTTCTTTCCCAGAAGAAAGGAACACTTGTTTGTAGTACCTTTAAGAAAACTTTATTTTTAGAATTTTGAATTTTGCATTGGGCTCTGCTAATTAATTATCCAACTTTGTCCCTGCTATTTATTTATACATTTATTTTTTAAAAAATTCATCTTATTGTTGAAAGTATTACAGAAGTACCCTTTTACCCCATTGACCCTCCCCACCCTAGGCCTTCATCACATTTTGTTTATGTCTGTGGGTGATGCATATCAGTTCCTCAGTTAATCTCTTTCTGCTCTCCCTCTCCCCACTTCTTTCTAAGATTTGTCACTATCTTCTGTGCATCCATGTCTCTGGATCTATTATGTTATTCCATTGATTTTGTTTATTAGATTCCACATATGAGTAAGATCATGTGATGCTTGTTTTTTTCTGGCTTATTTTGCTTAGCATGATACTCTCCAGATCCCTCCATGCTGTCTCAAAGGGTAAGAGAGCCTTCTTTTTTTACTGCTGCACAGTATTCCATGTTATATATGTACCACTGCTTTTTATCCACTCATCTACTGATGGGCACTTGGGCCATTTCCAAATCTTAGCTATTGTAAATAATACTGTTATGAACACAGGGGTGCATCTATCTCTTTGGTGTTTTGAGTTTCTTAGGATACATTCCTAGAAGTGGGTTCACTGGGTCAGATGGCAGTTCCATTTTTAACTTTTAAAGGAAACTCCATGCTGTTTTCCATAGGATCTGCTCCAGTCTCCATTGCCACCCACAGCCTACTATGGTTCCTTTTTCTCTCTTGCCAGCACTTGTCATTGCTATTTTACATCCCACATTCAGTGATTAGGGATACAGACAGTGATGGCAAATCACAGCCTTCTGAGAGAGCCAGGGGCTTCAATCCTTTTGCTCTAACTCAGGAATCTTCTATAGTTTCCTCATTTTCAATGCTACAAGATGATCTAGCCTCATCTTGAACATCCATTCCTCTATACCAGCAATCAGCCACTCCCCTAAATATCTCTAGTTTTGGGGTAATAATGATATTTAAAGACTGAGCTCTTGAACCTGGATGCATATAGGACTGGTAATTGCTTTGGGGACTTTATAGTGATTGGAGGTAGAGATACTATTTTTCAAGATAAGACAAATCAAGCAATCACTGATTTTTCCATTAAAATTTAGAAATATAGGTGTTTAAATAAGGTATTGATTTTATATTTATTTGAATTTTTTTGCTGACATTCTTGGTTCCTAGACACATTAACATTAATACGTATTTGCTCTATCTATCACTGTATGACAGTTTCAAGATTACACTAACTATGTTATTACTGACACTATGATTATTAAAGACAGCTTATGATTTTCTTGCAGTCATTTTTTGTCCTACTGTATAAATCATTTGTTATCACGTTTTTCTATATGGTTAAGTCACTACCCATAGGGAGCCATTTTTAAGAAATTTTAGTTTATCATTCAATAATTATTTATTTTAATACACACATCTCCTCCTTTCTCAGATAAAAGTTTGCACAGTCTACGCACAATTCTGTCTTATTTACGTGTGTGTTGACTGGTTTGTTTTGCCAAAGTTTATGTTCTGGAATTCAGCTCATAATAGTCTGCATAGATGATCCTTCTTCCTTTTAATAGCTTGCCCCGGAGTGGATGCACTACACTTCATTCAGTATTGATGGTCTCTATGGTGGCGCATTTATTTCCAATAAATGAAGTATTTTCGAAAGAACTATTGCCATGTATGCATTGTCTTCTTCTGTCCTCCTACCTGATTTGTTACCCTCAACATCTTATTAAAACTGTTCCCATTCCTTTAACGTGTTCAAGACCTTCACAAGAACCTGTATGTCTTGTTCCTCTGAGCCTCTTCTTATGCTTCCAGCACTCTCCGTTTTAATGTATTTATGTAAGAGTAACAACCCCACTGCAGCGTGCTGACTACTCCACTTGTCTGCCACTGCTAACGATTTTGAGGTCTTAGAAGTTGGTGTCCTCATCTTCACATCCTCACTGACCACCTGGGTCTCTGGTCAAATTGTTGAATAAATTAATTAAAAACAAAGATGATGAGTCTACTTGAAAATTCAAAGTAAATCCTACCCCTACATTAAAATATAAGTAGTAATGTGACCAAAACTAAGATTTTAAAGAGTTCATGATAGAAGAAAATACTGTGACACTTGCAATAGAGGTACGAAGGCGTATGTGTAAAATCTTGCAATTTTCAATATTATATCTCACATGCTCAATAATGTATTTAATTCTACGCACACGACACAGAAAGTGCTTTTTATTAAGATAGAACTACATATGAAACATCAGCCAGTAGCACGTGCTTGGTTAGCCCAAGGCTTCCTTCTCTTGAAAGTCAAATCTCTCCAGTCATGAATTTATTTTTTTAAATTTATCTTCATTGTTGAAAGCATTACATATATCCCCCTCTTTTTCCCCATTGACCCCTCCATCCTGCATTTCCAAGTATAATTTCTAGGCTATATCACGGTATAGATTTGAATTTCTCAGCTTTAAGTTCAACACAGTAGTTTTTCCAATCTGTCTCACCCACTCATTGTCAAACTTCCTCTATGGTCTATGCAGCCCGTGGCATGAGCTTGTGATACTGACGGGTTCTTTTTCCTCCACTTATTTTCTGGGGCTTTTCAAGAAATCTTTTAAGCGCGTTTTATGGTCTTTTGTGCCTCATAGAGATATTTTAAATTAACTTTTTCAGCATTCTAAAGTTGAAAAAAAATACCAATACTAGCACCATGCAATTTCTTCATTTCATGTTCACGAAAACCTATGTAATGTGTAGGATTTCATATCTTGTGCTTACTGCACACTCTTGGTAGAACACGTTCTCAATTTAGCATAAGCTATATATTTACTGAATGAAATCAATTGTCAGAAAAGTTTATGTTTACTTTGTCTAAATGAATGTCTCTATATCTAATTGAGTTAGTCCATGTGTCCTGATAATTAAGCAATATTACTCCTATTTCAAATACACAAATACTTGTAAATACATTGTACATCACTAATCATACATTGATGTTTGCAAAGATCAACATGCATTGTTCCATTGTTAAACGTGGTGTTGTGTTTTTAGTTCCTTCCCTGTCCTCAAGCTCCCCCACTCACTATACACTCCCCCCTCTCTCCCTAAAATAAATGTTCTGCTTTTTATATTAAACTAGAGGCTTGGTGCATGGGTGGGGTCCCTTAGCCTGGCTGGCTATCAGGGCCTATCAGGGCTTCAGAAGGTTAGCTGGTGGAGGGAGGGGCTGTGGGAGGTTGGCTGTGGGAGTGCACTGACCACCAGGGGGCAGCTCCTGTGTTGACCCTGTGCCCCCTGAAGGTCAGTGCATGTCATAGCGACTGGTTGACCAGTTGTTCAGTCATTTGGTAGCTTAGGCTTTTCTATATATATAGATTAAATGTATAGACAAAATACACATTACAGTATATCACAAAGATATAGTGAAGTCAGAAGTGTTAACAGAGGAATGTAAGTCAAATTGGTCAAATTGATGTTGCATGGGTTTCAATAAAATTGTTTTGTTGCCACAAAATGCTAAGAAAGCAATCAAATTAACTATTAGGAGAAGCACATATAATTCTTGTCACTACAAATAATAATATAACTAAATAGCTTACATTAAAAATATATTAAAAGATAGAGACTTTGTCTCTAAAAGAGATGTGAAATTTCAAAATAATATTTTAAAATCTCACCGTGGAGAAAAATGTATTGAATAATTTTCTAAACTAGCAGTTTAACTTTTATAAATTTCAGAAGCTGTACAAATTATAAGATATTTAAGACATACATCCCATTGATCAGCTGATAACCTGTACTAAGTGTATAATAATATTATTATACAAATTAATATAAATATTTGATAGTTACATTAGTATATAGGTTACTTGATAAATTTTTTTACAAAATACTAATCATAAAATTTAGACTTTTTAAAAATAAATTTTGTTTGAAACTCTATAGTTAAAAAAAATTGTTTTGCTTTACTTTGTATTATTTTTATCTCTGCCAGTATAACCTAAGTAGGAAATCTAATACATTGACATGCAAGTTGATCTTTTTATGATTCTCTTCACCATATTTATATTCATCAAAATTTCAGAGCCCAGTCAGTGTGGCTCAGTGGTTAAGCATCAACCCATGAACCAGGAGATCATAATTCAATTCCTGGTTAGGGTACATGCCCCAATTGCAGTCTTGATTCCCAGTGGGGGGCATGCAGGAGACAGCAGATCAATGATTCTCTCTCATCATTGATGTTTCTCTCTCTTCATCTCCCTTCCTCTCTGAAATCCATAAAATATATTTTTTTTAATTTCAGAGAGAGATCCTATATAATAAAGAGGTAATATGCAAATTGACTGTCACTCCAACAAACAAGATAGCTGCCCCCATGTGGCCACAAGATGGCCAGCAGGGGAGAGCAGTTGTGGGCAATCAGGCTTACAGGGAAGGGCAGTTAGGGGTGACTGGGCTGGCAAGGGAGAGCAGTTTGGGGGCAACCAGGCCTGCAGGGGAGGATAGTTAGTGGTGACCAGGCCAGCAAGGGAGGGCAGTGAGGAGTGACCAGGCTGGCAAGGGAGGGCAGTCAGGGGCTATCGTGCTGGCAGGGGAGCAGTTAAGCATCGATCAAGCTGACAAGGGAGTGGTTAGAGGGTGATCAGGCTGGCAGGCAGAAGCAGTTAGGTGCAATCAACCAGGCAAGCAGGTGAGCAGTAGGTAGCCAGCAGTCCTGGATTGTGAGAGGGATGTCCCACTGCTCATTTAGTCCCAATCCTAAGCAGTCAGACATCACTTGAGGGTCCCAGATTGGAGAGGGTGCAGGCTGGGCTGAGGGACACACACACGCACACAACACACACTCATGCACAAATTTTGTGCACTGGGCCTCTAGTTGAATAATAATTTATTGAGAAAATAAAGTCTCACTGATTTAAAAACATGTTCACAAATCACATTAGCTAGGCAGAATTATTGATAAAATATGAGAATTTGTTGATGCTATAATGTGTTTTCACCTATGAATTTAGTGGAATTTATTTCAATCAATGCTTGTAATGCATATAGACAACTTTGATAGTTATTCTACTCAATTTTATAGCAAACTTATAATTGTTTTCATTGACATATGCTATAAATATAACAATTGAAGTCATAATCACCACTATCAGATCAAAAAGTATTTTGTAGAAAGTAGAGAAATTATGAATAGAGAAACATTTAGTACATATGAAAATTTAAATGTTAAAACAGAAAAATATTGAAAAATATCAATGATTAGAAACAAAAGTTCTGTTTGCACATATAAATTGGGAATGGGGAGTAGAGACATAAATCAAAACAAATCTTGATTGACTGTGATATTGCCTGACCTCTTTGTCTTACAATCTATATATAAATCCAGAATCTGAAGATACCTGAGCATTAACTAGATAGATGCAGCCATTCACATGTATAAAATCAGTGCATCAGTTCAAGAAGGAAAGTCTTGCCTCCCTCCCTATTACAGTCTTTTCTTGCCCTCCTCTTTGCTCTTTCACTAGGATGGCAGATTAAATTCCATCAGGCCAATGACCAGTTAGTATGCTAGATATTTGGATTAGCCATGGTCCTGTTAGAAATCAGATGGCATATTCTAAGTGGGTAATTCAGAAGAGTTTGGTATAGAGAGAGAGAGATCAATTTGTTGTTGTTCCACTTATTTACATTGGTTGATTCTTGTATGTGCCTTGACCGGGTATCGAAGCCAAAACCTTGGTGTATTGAGATGATGCTCTGCCCAACTGAGCTACCCAACCAGGTCTTGTGGCTGCTATTTAAAAAACAAACAAAGGTAGTCCAACCTGCCACTCCTGAGACCACTGCCACCAGGAAGGGGGTGCTACCAGCACCCAAAAGTGTGGCTGTGTGGAGAGGGGCACTTGAGAAAAGCTGTGAGCCTCAGCAGAAGGCTGCAGCCACAGCACACTATCAGGGTATAAATATCTCACCCCTCTCTCAGACTCTGATCTGCTGTAGATACTACCCATTGGCAGAACGCTACCCCAAACCTAAGGGCAATGGCAGCTGTATGCAACCCATGTGGTCAGGGCCTGCCAGGTAGGAAAGAAGAAGATCAGAGTATTCAGCATGGAGAAATGGAAGGTACATAGCACAACGTTCTAATTGGTAATTTAAATACATAGCTAACAAATAACAGTAAAGAGGGATCACTTGACAGTAAGCTCATTTATTATCATTTTATAATAGAAATACAATGCTCTCAACTCCCCTAGTTTATTATTCTCCATATACTTATCGGCATTTACCCTATAGTTTACTGATTTCGATTATGATTGTCTTTTTGCTAATATCACTAGGATATAAGTTCTATAGGGCATAGATTTTTGTTTGTTTGTTTGTTTTTTCACTAATGTGTTCCCAGCATTCCAGAACTCTGCTTGGCCTAGAGTAGATGTTAAAATCATTTTCAAATAAAGGCATTTTAATACAAAATCTTTAATTTCTTAAAAACTAAAACCTGTGGAAGTAAACAAATTCATGTGATATAAACACCTCACACAAGTGGAGGACTCTTTAGGGTTTTTCATGTGTATAAACTACCCCCGGGTTCAAAGGTAGAAAAAAACAAGTGGTTTCTCTTGCATTTGTATTTCTCTTATGTTTGTATTAATTGTGCACACAGAAAACAATTGACGGGTATGTGAAATGTACAGCAGCAATAGATGACATTTATTACTCTATTCATTTTGCAATAATCAGTATTTATTTGGTTGGGAAAGGCTAGGAGTCCTTTGATCTTTTAGAGTTTCTGTTATGGCCAACTGTTTGACCTTCAAGGTTGTTTCACCACCTCTGGACTTCAGCTTTACTCTCTATGCTATGAGATTAGTAATTGCTATTTCTCTGTGCAGATGACAAGAGATAACCTATGTATCTCAGTCCAGGCTCCCACTGTCCCTAGTCTGTTTTGAAAAGGCATGTCCTGGACCCATGACCCTCTGAGGTGGTTCCTTGTTTGTTAAGAGCCAAATAGTCCAATTCTCAAATAAGTAGTACCAAAATGAAATCAAAATTCTAATTCTTTGTCACCCCACATGCAGTCTGCCATCATCCCAGGCTTCTAGTCAGAGTCAACGTAGTGAGAACCACTTCAATGTTTCTCCAACTGCAACTCTAGGCTGCATCATCGAGGGGAGTCTGGTTGTATGAATATCTGAATTTAGGTATATTGTCTTTACCTTTTCACTCTCTCTTACCCATCATCATGCTGTTTCTTCCCTGCCGAGTCCAGAAATAACAGGAAAGAATGACATGCCTTGGTTTACTGTTTGTTATTTCTTATTAACCTTATATTATAGTTAGTAAGTCTCCCATTGTTTTCCTCTTTCAAGACTTGAGGGGTTAAGTCCATGCCATTACTCTTCCTCAGAACTCTTGGTTAATCTACTGTCTTGCAAAATACCGTTGGATCATGATCTTATCTGGTTATGATTTGGACTAAAGGGGCTGATACGTTAGATCTTTTAGCTTTATGCATCTGCGATTTTTTTTTTTGGGACTGCCTGGTTATTTCAGTTCCCTATATGCACTCTTTTCTATTTACATAGAGATAAATGTATGCAGAAAATTATGAACAGATGTGTGTTTAATATCACACTGGTTTATTTGACAAATATTTATTGAGTGGCTAATATAAAAACCAGAAACGATTCTAGATGGTTGGGACACATCAAAAAACAAATTGTCAAAAATCCCTGCCTGCATGAAAATTACAGTCTAGTAAAAGTGGGATCACTGTTTGCTTATACAGAGAAATGCATGTGTATCTTTACCGACAGAGACTACACACTCATATATGTCAAGAGAATCACTTTGGAGAATGGTCGATAAAAAAGTATTCTTTCCATATTTATTTTAATACATAATATTATCCAAATATGTAACACACCAAGGAAAGATGAGGTCCTAAAAAATTCTAGGCAGGGCAGAGATTCCTAATCAAAGGGAATAAAGGCTGTGATGGTGGTTTATTGAATGACAGCCAGTCTGTAAAGAGGAATAAGGAAAAAAGAAATAGAAATATTTAGGACAAAGGGCAGAAGAGGAGTTCTGAACTAAAAATGGACGCAAGACTGAAAAACATTCTAGGAATCAAAGCAGAGGAGAAGCATTTGCAGCGAAAAACATGCCAAACATCTGGGAAGGCTGAAAAACATAGCCATTCTATTTTGTTCACCTTTAAGACCCAGTAGGTCCAAGGGGGTGGGTCTAAGACAGACAGGCATAAGTGTACAGTTTACTAGAACTCTCACTTCCATTACATGATGCTGGTCATACCGGGAGACAGCAGACCTGGTCCAAAGCTAAAAGGCCCTTATCAGATAAGGCAGAGAGGACATGAATAATTATGCCAGATGACTCCTTTTTCTTCTGGTGATAGCTAAGAAAGAGCATTTTGCTATTTTGTTCTTCTATGTTTAACCTTTATCTCATCTTCATCAAGTAAGGGCTCTGTACATACCCTTTGTTTCAATGCGTCTGATCGAATCCCAGCTACCAATCTATGAAAAACTCACACTCCTACTGGTTATCGTCACACTGGAACTCCTAAGACGTACTCGGCACAAACTACAGGAACCCTTCATCGGTACCTATTTCCAAATGCTTTCTTCCTATAAGTAAATTCTAACTTTGAAATCAAGGCCTTACTAAATAAATAAATAGCTCCTAAAAGGAGAGTGTCTATACACAAAGGAAAAATTATATATATATAATGAAATGACTCCTTTTCATTTTACCAAGCTCTACTAAGAGCCAGGAAGAACAGACCACCATCACAGATCGAAAGTAGGATGTAAATATCACACCAGAGAAAAAGTTTCCCCGTTTTTGTTCCCGTGAGAAGCAATCGAGGAGAGAGGAACTCTGGATATTAGGGCTCTGAAGCTAAAAGGGAAAGAACATGGCTAACCTTTCTAAAACAATTGTCTTTCCTAAGGGTTTGGTTCTGCCTCTGTGATCATATAATTTTCATGTCGTTTTATGCATTCCCTGTGGCTGAATCAACTACAGTATCATTGCATATTAAAATTTCAACACAGAAATGCACAGTTCAATTCCGTGCTTGATATGAAAGTCAGGAAGCAACTGGAGGCAAGATGGAGAAACAACTGAGTTTAATAAAGAGATCAGTATAGCTGAGCACACACATTACAGCCCTATTTCCCAAGACTTCTCTAGTACACACAAAAGAAAGAAACCCAAAAAACAGTTTTTTTGTTTTTGTTTTTTCAGAATGCTTTGAGTGAGAGACTAGTCCTTATGAAGCAATAGACATTATTTTTAGTATACATCCTATTTTTGAAACAATTTTAATCTGGGTCATGTATTTTTAGCAGTTCATTAAGTCTTGAAAGTAAGACTGCATAATATATAAATTGATACCCAAGAATTCTTTTAAAAAAATATATTTTATTGATTTTTTACAGAGAGGAAGAGAGAGGGATAGAGAGTCAGAAACATCGATGAGAGAGAATCATAGATCAGCTGCCTTTTGCACACCCCCTACTGGGAATGTGCCCGCAACCAAGGTACATGTCCTTGACCAGAATCAAACCTGGGACCTTTCAGTCCGCAGGTCGATGCTCTATCCACTGACCCAAACCGGTTTCAACAATACCCAAGAATTCTTAACAATAAATGTTCATTATGTGAATTCCTGATAGAATACATCAATTTATCCTGGATGTCATCTGAAAAATATATTTGGGAAAAATCAGTATATAAAAAAGTTAGTCTTCCAAGAATATATATTATACCTATGTCAACATATTTACATATATAAAAACATTATCCTTTCCTCAGAAATTATAAAAACAGTTTTTGAAATTGCTAGTCTGTTAAAAAATAAATGTAGCCAGCCGAGACCGGTTTGGCTCAATGGATAGAGCGTTGGCTGGGGACTGAAGGGTCCTGGGTTCGATTCCGGTCAAGGGCATGTACCTTGGTTGCAGGCACATCCCCAGTAGGGGGTGTGCAAGAGGCAGCTGATCGATGACTCTCTCTCATCGATGTTTCTAACTCTCTATATCTCTCCATTTCTCTCTGTACAAAATCAATAAAATATATATTTTTTAAAATTAAAATAAATAAATAAATAAATGTAGCCTGAGGTATGACTCTACTTCCCTTCTTCAGTAAACTGAAGAAGAAAAAAATTCTATCGGACATAAACATTTTAGTTTCATTTGTTAACAGATATCCCCTGTGTATTCATGAAGGGAATACTTCTTTTGGTTCTTTTATAAAGTGCATTAGATTTAAATACAACTAAGAGTGGAATGGATGACATTTGTTAAGGCTTTTGAAAATGTAAAGTATGACTTACTGGTACTTACATGTTGCCGTTGATTCAAAGTTACGATATGAACTTTTTACTCAGGCTTGCAGTCTCAAAAAGTGACATTTCTTTAACTGAGAGGGTATTTCCCTAATGATAAAAATACAGAGAGAGCATCCTGAGTACCAAGGAAACATACAGTGAGGATAGTAAGAGGGGAGGACAAAGATATTAAAATAATTTATCTCTGATAAAATGTAGATGGCAGAAAAAATGGCTGAAAACCATTGAAAATTTTACATCATGAAGCACTAACATCAGCTTTTTTGCTGAAATATATACTAATAAAAGGGTAATATGCTAATTAGACCTTGTTTACCAGCCATCTTCCAGACATCCAACTTCCTTCCGGACAAAGCCATGGTGGTAGGAGCCGAGGCAGAGCAGTTAAGGGCGATCAGGCCAGCAGGGGAGAGCAGTTAGGGTTGACCAGGCTGGCAGAGGAGGTGAGTTGGGGGCAACCAGGCTAGCAGCAGAGGGCAGCTGGAAGCAAGCAGGCTGGCAGGGGAGGGTTGTTGGGGGTGACCAGGCCAGCAGTGGAGGACAGTTGGGGGCATTAGGCAGTCAGGTGAGTGGTTAGGAGTCAGTGATCCTCGATTGCAATCCCTGCAGGACTGGGCCTAAACCGGCAATTGGACATCTCCTGAGGGTTCCCAGATTAGAGAGAGTGCAGGCTGGGCTGAGGGACACCCTCCTCCATGCATGCATTTCATGCCCTGGGCCTCTAGTTTTAAATATCTAGAGAGTATATCTTTAAATCTTGTCAAAAAACTAAATTTGCTTAAAGAAATTAGGGATCCTGGCCAGCGTGGCTCAGTGGTGGAGCACTGACCTATGAACCAGGAGATCATAGCTCAATCCCTGGTGGGGACACATGTCCGGGTTGTGGACTTGATCACCAGTGTGGGGCATGAAGGAGGCAGCCTATCAATGATTCTCTCATCATAGATGTTTCTATCTCTCTCCCTCTCCCTTCCTCTCTGAAATCAATAAAAATTAAAATTTAAAAAAAATCAGTGGTATCACTTTACATAAAAAGTAATCAATTAACACAGTATCACTATATATTTTTATATATCTGTCCAGGTCTTCATAATATGACAAAGAGGATTATAAATGTTATTTTTCTATGTAAATAAATGAAAAAAACCAATAACAATAAAATAGAGTGCTATCTTTACATTATCAAAAAATTGTAACAATATAGATGAATAATAATAAGAAAATTCATTAATTACTTCAAGACTAGATTATATATAGGCTTCAAAACTTGTTCAAATGGTTTTTATAAACAACTTTAACAGAAAAGACTAGATGACATTAAGTTAAGAAACAAGATATGATGTAAATTTTATAAACCAAAGTTCACAAATGTTCACACAACACACACACACACACACACACACACACACACACACACACACACAAGCACCATGGTGGTTTAAGGTAATTGAATTTTACCTATACATTGTAAAAAATTTCAGCCATTCAGCACAGAATCTATATTGTTATAAAAATAAGTGCATTTTTTAAGAACAAAAAGAAAACATTTGAGATCATTGCCCCCAAGTGCCAAGTGCTTATATTTATATTTCAATAATCATTACAAATATTTCTTTAAAAATACAATATCCAAAACAAACATGGATATTTGGAAAAATTTGCTGATTAAGAACAGAGTGACTATTTTTAAATACTTCACTTCTAAGTTTATGTATACTTAAATGATACATATATTTATAGCTTTATTTTTAAAGGAATAAACACTTATTTAGCCCACTGTTTTCCAAATCAAAAGATGTAACTTCTTTTAAGATGAATAAATAGTCTGTCTTTAATTATCTAGAGCCAAGTCTGAGGAATGGTTATTAAGAAACTAAAATATTTGCATGAATAACTTTCAATTAGATTTACAAAAAATAACTTATATTTAGAACTGTTTTATATTAAAAAATGCAAAATTAAAATGTTCTATCAGAACAATTGGGCCTCAGAGAATATAGCCACACATTATACTGTGGAAAACACTAAGTTGAAAAAATATATAGTTCATGGTAAATAATATCATTCCATTACAAATCATGTTTTTATTATTGATAAAATTTTCCTGGAGATATCATTAAAATTAGAATTCTAAACTTTAGAAATACCATGGAAATCTCTATTTTCCAGAATGTCTTCAGATTTATTTAGACTATCTGATGGAAATAAGCACATTGGGTAGCATGCCAATCCCATTGCAATAGCGAGAAAAACA
Organism: Pipistrellus hanaki; assembly: GCF_964339955.1. NCBI lineage: Eukaryota > Metazoa > Chordata > Mammalia > Chiroptera > Vespertilionidae > Pipistrellus > Pipistrellus hanaki. The sequence goes on from NC_140519.1 coordinate 11,909,834, forward strand.
ATATTTATAAATATTCATATATGTGGCTCATGGCCCCTGGCAATTTTATAACTGTTTATATTTTCCAATAATGCAGAATTTAGAGCATGCACAATATTTCCCCTATATAGCTAAGTATTTTTGACTATTTGGAATGGTGTCTTTTTAGTTTTATTCCTATATGCAATTTTCTCTTGCTTGAATTATCTAGATAATTGAAGTCAAAGGTCATTTTTGGTTTCAATATCTAGACAATTTATGCATAGATTCAACTGCTGCTAATTTATAGTGGAGAAATAAAATGAGTTTTCAAAATGTGTAATGACATATGAGATTCCATCTGTGGCTGTACCTGAAGCTTAATGAGCTTCCAATACAGTGACGTGAGCCTTGATAACCATTGATTGGTGGTCTCACTTACCTGCCACACATGTGGTACTTTTTGTTATATGATGGAAGAAAAAGAACTTGGCCACTACCACAGAAAGCCATATATATGCATCCATTGTATACACACAAAAATATCTTTGTTTAAATTTATATCTCCACCTACCTTAATTGTCTCATTTCTGCTTTCCTTAAGCTACATGCAGATGATTTGTTATATAAAAACCTTTAGGTTGTGTTTTTTATTAGGAAATATGCTGAAAAGCTATTCGACATAGCTTTAAGAACTAGAATACTAATTCTTTTTTACAATGCATTGCTGTCAACAGCAATATCAGGGCAGAGCTACACAGAAAATGAGTCAGCCTCCGTAAGCCGCCAGTGTGAATACCATATACCACACTCGTAAATATGAAGACTGAAAGTATCATTATTCAATGTCCTGGAGAAAATGAAAACACAAGGCTTTCCAGGATTCATTCTTTATGTGGAATAATTTAATTTAATTTTATCATATACATTCTTGTTGCTTATCGAAGTCCTGTTTAAACCTTTTTGATTCTACAAAACAATTGAAAATTGAATCAGCATGCAAGAAAAAGTTCAAATATGTTTTTGTTTTTGTTTTTTGCTATTTTTGCATTCCCATGAATACTCTTAGGATATGATGTGCCAAACAGAGAGCTGTATCTTCAGCTCCAATTAATACCATAATTTGATAACTGTCTTTTTTTAGTCTTAAATAATAATTGAGAATGTCCTACAAAGTAAGTAATGATTTCACATGAAAAGAAAAATTGGGTAATAAAATTTTCTATAAAGAAATACTGCATGTATACATGTATATAATAGGAACAACAGGGCATATAGAAGTCAAAAGGTCATTATTTTTCTGAAAATTACATATTCTCATGCAAAATCTGATAGTCCTTATTGATGGACAATGTCATAAAGCCATCACTGTGTTTATAGACATTTAATTGAAGACAGCATAAAACGATAAACTAAGAAACATGCATGGTTGACTCCTCCAATTCAAACCATAAATCATACTGATGTTCAGACAAGTCGCCCAGACACAAATTCTGATGATAGATGAACCATTTAACTTTGATTTTTGAAAGCAATGAGCTTGCTAGCAATACCTCACACTGACTAATACCACATATGGTCATATAAGAACTCATCAAAAATCCATTTTTTCCTTGTGTGGATGCTAAAATTATCTTCTAAATGATCATTATTAAAAGTATGCCGTGTGTAACATCTTTCTAATGTGCATAGCTGGATCCAATGTCTACTTGCTTCAGTAAGCAATGATTTTATCACTACTTCAATCTTAAAATTTCTTAAAATAAAGAGATAAGATAGTGTGTAAAATTAATAAATGAAAAACAGCATAAACAAGTTAATTGAAAACATGTGCAAAGAAAAACATCTTAAATTTCTTAACATGATGTATATTTTTCTGTATTTGCATATATACCAGAGTAAATACGAATCTGATGTCTAATAATTTCATCACATATCACCCTAATAATCAATATGTCATGAAAAAAAAATTTCTTCCTTGTAATCATTTTTGCAATTTCCAAGTTCCAAATGAAGCAAATACAAATATACCAGATGTCCTTAATGATTTTAGCAATCTATATTTTTAAAACAGTTACTTAATTTAATTTTGATTCAACTTAAATATATTATGTTCTTTGACAATAAAGTTGCTTCTTGTCACTTCCAAATAGTTGACAATGTACACTGATAAATTAGTATTGTAGAAACATTTAATGTATTCTAACCTATGGCTCTATAAAATGTTAATGCAAGTTGAGGATAAATAAAAAATCATTTGAGATAAATGTCTTAATATACAAATATATTCTCTTTACCACTGGCTAGATATGTTACTAAATTAGCATTTTAGAACAGAATAATGTTATGTTTCTGTATAATAAGAATTCAAAGTGAGGTAGTGAATGAGGAAAATATTTGAACATTCCAAAAAATATTCTCTGGCTAAATAATCAGAATTAGCCTCATTTTATCAGAATTGTACACTTCAATCCACATAGCTCAGGACCAAAAATCTAAGCTACACAGAAGAACTACTTTTTAATTACAAATTTATTTTTAATCCACCTGAAGTACTAATTTGATTGTCAATTAAAATATATGTATCAAATATAAAACTGGTATGCGGGGGGGCGGGGGGGAGATTGAGATCTATAATTAGAAGACAGGTTTTGTCTCAGGTTTTGCAAAGAAGTGAAATCCCACCACGTCCGTGGCGGGCTCCAGCTGGTGGCTCTCTCCAACCAGCTGAATACCTGCTAAGGACCAAACATGTCCCTGCTGGGCCAGGGGATCAGGAATGTCCTCTGGGACTTGTTTAGCTCTGTAGCGCAGTGTCAGATTTGGTCTTGTTAGCATGCGGCACGGGATGTTACAGTTTTGGTTATCATAACTGATGTTCTCAAAAATCCATGACTATAACCTGTTTTATTTTTCTTCTCTGTTATCCAAATGCCATAGCCCATGCTTACAGGGCTTTTGTTAGCAACCACACAAAAGATTTGAAATCAGGCTGGTAGCTTGGAGAGCTCTGAAAGTAGGAGCATTGCAAGACCGAATCCAAGAATGTAGACTAGTCTAATAGCTTGTTTTCAAAGGCAATTGAACACGTCCCAAGCTCCCACTGAAGCACTGGAAAGTGCAGTGCTTGCAGGCTGGTGTTCATTCAAATAATGTTCTGGCATGTTCTCCTCAACCCTGGCCAAATCACATTTTTGCATGAGCAGGACGAGGTCCTAACGCACCCCTGCTGCCGTCCTTGTGGCACCGTACACGGTAATAAATGAGAGAGCAGTGATATTTAGATGGATGAGTTGTGTGCTAGGAAGAGAAAACTACCAAACAAGGACCTAAAGCGATCCCCTGTCTTCACATGCTTGATTTCATTCCTTAATTAGAGCCATTAATCAATAGGTATGAGATATGAGGCTTTAGAAAGGCTTGGTGACACGACACCTTGCCACCTGTCAAAATTACAGCTTTCTGTTCATGCACCATCCCTCAAATAGTTATTTTCTGCAAGCCTGGCTGCATCCCACAATTCATTATTTACTATATAGTTTTATCCCAGTGCGATGTCAGAAGATAACCCACTGATGATAAGTAATGTTTTACATTGAATTGTTAACACTCTTGAGTGTGCAACGCACACACACACAACTTTGTTTTGTAGTTAAATTTTTCAAGTATACGATCATTGTCCCTGATGGGTACATTTGAACTTATTAAAGCAATACTTTGCTGCTAATTAAGCATTTTATTTAAAAAAACAAACAATGTATATCACTTTCTAAGTTAAAGGAGAAATTTTCCTATTTAACAATAAAAATAAATCTAAAAGGAGAATCCAAGATGGCTGCTCGGGTAGGCAACTAGCCGCAGCCGCACACAACAATTTTAATAAATACAACTAAAATATAAAATGGACATTACCCAGAACTACAGGAAAGTCGACTGACTGGAAATCCTACAACAAGAAGCAAGGAGAAAACCTGAAGGAAGCACGGAGGAGCTGTAAAAGCCTAAGGTACGGAGACACGCGGCGCACGGAGAGGACGGAGCCGGAGAGGAGGGAGCCGGAGAGGAGGGAGGCCGAGTGCCTGGCGGGCGTTCCATAGCGGAAAGGAGATAAACACTCCGACTGTGCTGGGCCCCCGACTGCTCTGAACCCCAGTTCTGGGCCAGACCCCGGGGACTCAGGCTCAGCCATAGGGAGCTGGGCTGTAAGTCGGAACCCCGGGGTAGCGGAGAAAGGAGGTCCCGGAGGCGCGCACACTGCCCCCAGAGAAGGGACGGTCGGCTGTGCCGCGGGATTGCCCTGACGGGAAGGAGACTGGGGCTCCAGACTGCTCTGAACGCCACCTCCAACTCCACTTCCAACTGAACTGAACCCCAGTTTCGGGCCCATTGCGGGAGAGCTTACACTGTTTGGTAGCAGGCGAAAATCGAGGGCACCTTTCTCTCAGAGGCGCTTGCAACAAGTACTGAAGGACCCTGAGTCTCAGGAGTCGCATAGGGCGGGGCTGACGGAAGCCGAGGCTGTAGGCTCCACCCTGAAACGCCGCCCCATCAGGAAAGCTGCCTGCGAAAATGCCTAAACCAAATAGATCACAAAGGAAAGAAATGGAGGACAAAAAGCGACTGGATATAGAGTTCAAAACCACACTTATAGGGTTTTTCAAGAGACTCCTAGAAAAGGCCGATAAAATAAATGAGACCTATGAGGATATGAAAAGGGATCAACAAGAAATGCTAAGGGATCAACAAGAAATAAAGAATACATTGTCTGAAATAAAAAATATTCTACAGAGTCCTAAAAACAGAAGGGAAGATCGCAAGAATCAAGTCAAAGATTTGGAACATAAAGAGCCAGAAGACACTCCTCCACAGAAGCTAGAAGGCAAGAGAATCCAGAAAATTGAAGATAATGTAAGAAACCTCTGGGACAACTTCAAACGATCCAACATCAGAATCATGGGGGTCCCAGAAGATGAGAGAGAGCAAGATATCGAAAACATACTGAAAGAAATAGTGACAGAAAACTTCCCCCACCTGGGGAAAGAATTGGACTTACAAGTCCAGGAAGCACACAGAACTCCAAATAAGAGGAATCCAAAGAGGACCACACCAAGACAAATCATAATTAAGATTCCAAGAGCAAAGGACAAAGAGAGAATATTAAAAGCAGCAAGAGCTAAGCAGGTGGTTACCTATAAAGGAGCACCTATACGATTGTCAGCTGATTTCTCAACAGAAACCATGCAGGCCAGACGGGAATGGCAAGAAATATTCAAGGTGATGAATAGCAAGAACCTACAGCCAAAAATACTCTACCCAGCAAAGCTATCACTCAGAATCGAAGGTCAGATAAAGAGCTTCACTAATAAAAAAAAGCTAAAGGAGTTCATCACCACCAAACCAGAATTATATGAATTGCTGAAGGGGGTTCTTTCAGAAGGGAAAGTAAATAAAGATAAAAATATGAACAACAAATACGTAACTATCAACAAGTGAATCTAAAAACCAAGGAAATTAAAAAAAAAATCTGATGAACAATATTAACTGTTGAATATAATAGAATCAGAGGTATGGAAGGGGAGTGAACTGATGATTCTTGGGGAAAAGGGAAGAGGGGAATGTGGGAAGAGACTGAACATAAACTGTGCACCTATGGATGAGGACAATGGGGGTTGGGGAAAGGGCAGAGGGTGGGGTGGGAAGGGGGCGGAAAAGGAACACTTGTAATAATATGAACAATAAAAATTTATTTAAAAAAAAAAAAAAAAATAAATAAATAAATAAATAAATCTAAAAACATATATTACAGAAAAAAATTAAATATACTTTTATTGTTTATAGAGATGAAGGGAGAGAGATGGAAACATCAATGATGAGAATCATTGATTAGCTTCCTCCTGCATGCTCCACACTAGGGATCGATCCCACAACCTGGGCATGTACCTGGCATGTACCCTGACCGGGAATCGAACCCTGACCTACTGGCTCATAAGTCAGTGCTCAAACACTAAGCCATGCCAGCTGGGCTACATTATAGAGAATTTTACCTATTATATAATCAACTGAAAGTTGTCAAAATACCAAAGAGGAAAACGGTTAGGTATACTTTAAAAGTAGAAAACCATTCCAATATGAAGAATTTCTGAAGGAAATAACAATATATTGAAAATTATATACACATGTATATATTTGTTTGCTCTTGGAAACATATATTTTGAAAAACAGGTCAAAAGAACAGGTTCAAACCCCAGGCCAGTTTTCCCTGAAGCATAATCTCCATTAATAATGGACTGTACCAGACAAGCTTTCCCAGAAACCTGCCACAGGACACAGAAGGTCCAGCTCTGGTTTTCTCTCAGCAGAGAACTGTGGCCCTCGATGAAATTTTCCTGGAGAATGCCCATGACAGCAGACAGCTCTCAATCACAAGTGGCCTTGAAATCATTTCAACCTTCAGTAGGAGAACAAGAATACATTCCAGTAGCTTCTTCCTCATGTCACCCAACCCCTGTGCACTCTTTTGAGAGAATTGCATTCTTTTTGGCATTATCACAATTGCACTGTCCTCTGAATATCAGGACAGCAACTCGTGTAGCTGAGGCTGTACCTAAAGCAAATGCCTTTCTCATATTAACTGACCTAAAGTATCTGGGCATTTAAGTCACGGCTGGAAATTTGGACAACAGTTGACTTAAACCTGATCTGATGTGTAGACATTGAATAGTCACCGGTGATCGTTTTAAACGAGAAACATCATGTTATCTTCAAAGAATATCACCCCATAATGTTACTGGCCTGCTACATGCTGCCTTCTGCAGTGTTGATTTCATAAGTGTCTCAAGACTATTGCCTATATAGGCGGAAGTGACATACTTGAATTAGAAGAAACTTATGCAGTAAAGTAAACCATGCAGTGAAGAGATGAAAATAAGACTTAGGAGAGTATTTGCACTCAGTATTGATGAAAAGTGGTCATTGGGGTATTTGAGAAATTAACTTATCTATTTTGTTTAATTGCCCTTGGACCACACAAATATACCTGAGGCATAAAACTCTGTATGTACACTATGGGAAACGATGTGGAGAAAAATCAAAGCATTATTGTACAGCTTGAGAAACTGGTGTCAGTGGAAAAGTTTTGTGGGTCAGCAATAAGTTTCCAGATGGATTTTATTCTATAGACCCCTGATGTTGCTACTAATTATTTTTGTTTTTTAATATGTTTTCATATTGATTTTCAGAGAGGAAGGGAGAGAGAGAAAGAGATATGTCATCGATGAGAGAAAATCATCAATCAGCTGTCTCCTGCATGCCCCCTCAACCCAGGTACCTGCTCTAACAGGGAATTGAACTGTGACCTCCCTGGTTCATAGATCATGCACAACCACTGATCAACAATGGCCAGGCTAGACCAGACCTGGGTACCAATAGGACATCAGGTCTTATGACACCAGCACCATGCTTATCCATCCCACAACTCCTGCAGATTTCTTTGGAAATTAATTTTATACTAGAGGCCCAGCAAGTATAAAAGTATAAAATGGGGCTGGGTGGGGGGGTGTCACCCTCTGCCCAGCCTGCATCTCTCCAAGCTGGGACCTCTTGGGAATGTCCAATTGCCAGTTTAGGCCTGATCCCCTTTCATAATCAGCCCGCTGCTCAGTGGTTTGGTTGTCACTCACTAACCCCCCCGATGGCCTAGTCATGCCACAAAGCCTGTTCAGTCATCCGTTCGGTTGCGCTGGTCACTTAGCCTTTTATTATTTTAGATTGTAATATGAAAAGTATACATTCTACTTGCTACTCTTATTTATTATCTGTCTACTTAATAATATAAGCTCAATGATGGCAAACTATTGTTTAAAATAACTGCTATCCCTTCAAGACTTAAAACAATACCTAGTACATCACAGGGGTTGAATGACTACTTGTTAAATAAATTAATCAAGAGGGTTATAAATGAGGGCATAATGACTGCAAATATTTTAAATACTGCCTTAAAAAACCTATACATTTTCTATAAAATATTTTTGAGGCTAGAGTTATGAAGTTATTGTAATTTGTATCTCAGGAAATCAAAATAAATATCTTTAAGTTGTATTAATTCCATGAGAATTAAAACTGCTTCTCAAACATAATTTCTTGGAGAAATATTTATAAAATTTCTTTGTCATCATTAAAAATTTCTGTAGGCCATTCATAGGAACTCTGAAGAAGCTTCAGTAACTAAAACAGCTGATTCAAATTTATATGAAACTTTTCACAAAATATGGAAAAGCTCATAGCAGATGGGCACCATTGAACACTTGGAGAAAAATATGATGAATAGTAAGAGGTGTTCTGACTTTATACATCCAGAAATAAATATAAAGATTTCATTAGCCCTATGAGAGAGAGGAAGAAGAGATAAATGAATTTAGATATAAACACAATTACCAGTAACATTTGTCAATGGCAGTTTGTAAATGAAATCTTGTTATACTTAAATCACAATTTGAAAAAGGACATGAACTAGGAACCAGCCCCACACATCCTATTTGAATTCCATGAGCAGCGGCATGTAGAAAAGTTCATGGTTCAAGGGTCTTACCCAAAGTATTGGTTCCTTGCTACGATAGCCTTATGCTAAATAGTGAAATATATAAATATTCTCTGTCAGTGTGCATGCCAGCCAAGCAGGTAATTTGGCAAGAAATTGCATTCCCTAAATACCATATGTAAAATTTTTCAAAGGCAGTGCAAATAATATTATTCCCTAATGTATAGGGGATCTTAATTTTGTATTTCCATTCATTCATTCAATTAAAAATATTGTGAGCACTCAGGAATTATCCTGGATACTGGGACTGGAGAGATGAATAAAATATATTTATCTGCCAAATGAGACTCACAATTTAGAAATATGAATATGTAGCCAAAAAAAAAGACATTACAGTTGGATAAACACTATGGCTTTAACAAATTGTTTTTCATTACGCTTGGGCTGAAGCTCAAAGCACAACAATAATAATAACATTTCTATGTTATGGATTTAAATCATCATTGTGAAATTCCCTTTTGCAAGGAAGATCTAAATAACCCCGGTAGTGTGGTAAGATATACATAACAAATATGCTTTGTAACAACAAAATGCTAGCTCGTTTCACCATTAGTGTAATTATTATTAGAAGACAGAAACTATTTGAACTCCAGTAAGGACATTTACTTTAATTTTTAGAACAGTTCCATGTTGAAAATCTTCAAAGTCTTTTATATTGCTCCAAATAAAACAGAAAGCCACTCTCCCCAACTCAACAGGAAAAGGCCTGCTTCTGAGAAAGCGTTGGGCTAGATATTTTATTTGCACAACATAGTTATTCAAGGCTTATATGTTAGGTAAATCTGCAGACCTTTTGCTGTAAAAAGTAATGCAAGAAACATATACCCCTGATACCCCCTAAGGGAAAGACTTCAAAAGCATTACCTTCAAATAGGGGTAGAATTTCCAAAGAAGTTCTTCATATCCCCGATTTTAAGCTAGACATCTGCGGGAAGAGAGAGACTGAATTTGTTGGGAAGTAAGTGGAAACAAATTCCGTGCTTGATGAATATTGCTGAGTACCAAACGTAGTCAGAAACAGGCCATTGGCAACAGCAGAAAGACTGTTGCCTTCTTCTGAATAATTCGTTTGGCATTAAGTTGGAAAATGCTAAAGAGAGCAATCTTATTCTTAAAAGAGATATAAAAAGAAGAAAACAAAACTGGCTGTGTCTACCTAACAAGACAGTAGACCACTTTAAGTCAAGAGTGAAACCAATCAAGCAACACATTTCATTGATTTTTTTTTTACCATGAGAATTGACCAGTTGCTTGAGATAAATGAATCAACAAGCTTTTAGTATCATCTGCATAGATCATCAGGTTATTTCTGAGTAGAGATTAAGTAATGTCTGAGGGCATTTATTAAAAAGTTAAGCACTTTAAAAGATGTTCTTTGGCAGGAGAAAAATAATTTTAAAAATTTAGCGAGGAACTCCTTCAGATGTGAAAATAACCAATAGTTTAATAGCAAAATGTACCTCACAGTTTGGAGGACAATCAGAAACAGTAATAGGAAGTATTATTGATAATTTCCCATTGATAGTGAGACCTCAATTGTGATGCATCTACCACATTTTTATTGAGTTTCATCCCTGTCGGACAAGGTGTTGGTTGGGCTTGGGGGTGGGGAAGGAATTTTATGGTGGACAACAACACCAAAAAAGGTTTCTGTTTCTATAGCCTGTTCACTGAGGGTATTCCTCTTTGCAAAATTTGCTGCTTGGAAATAAAATCATGTTTTCCTTTGAACATGTCATTTAAGGAAAAATAATACTGACAAAATGTTATATTCGTTATTTCTTAACCCTCTATGCCTTTAGCTTTCTGAAACTCTTTAATGTCATACATATGAAAATGTATTGTCTATATCATTACTAACTAGAATACAAGTATCCATATAAACTATATATGGATATTTGTGTAATATATTGTATTCTAACATATTGTATGTATGCTATATGTATACATGTAAAATCACATTGCAATACCCAAAAGCAGTATGAAATTGGCCCAGTAAAAGCCTCTGAGAAAAATGCTATTTTGTGAATGTGCGTACCTCATACCAGTGGGGCCCTGCTTAGCTCAGAATCTCTTGAAAGAGGAGCCTGAGGCGAGGATTAAAATGCTGATCCTTTATTTGAGAATTGCAAGCTGAGGGCCATCAGGATGAAAAAGGAAGAGGAAGTGAGGCGAATGTGCAGAGCGCCGGGTGGGATGTTACTGCCCCTGTCCCCTCAGCAGGCGCCACTGCAAGACATAGCAGGTGCCTCAGACTGTGCCAGCCAATGTGCTGAAAGTCGCAAGTCACCCTGAAGCTTGTAGGGTGTCCCCTGGAGATCCCACCAGGTGAAGACCAAAGTGTGAGACAAGGGGTAGGGAGACTCAACAGCATTGACCTTCTCTCAGTCCTGCTTGGCTTCCTCTGCTACTTGTTTGCTGCATGGACCTTCCACACAGCTTTGCTCATTTCCTCTCATCTGTGTCCAAGAGGAAGTGTTCATTCAATTAATGTATGTGAACCCAAGCCGTCTGCTCAATGGAGGGATAGCAGCACAATGGATAAAGGCTGGTTTTAGCGAGCTGGCAGACTAGCATGGGGAGGAAATATGCATACAAACATAACATGCATGTATCAGTACGTTACTTAGCACTAAAATTATATATAGGTTCCGGCGGGGGGGGGGGGGGGGAAGCAGAATATATTTTTGTTACTTTGTCATCAAACCCATTATCAATGTTTACTTTGCACAATTAGAACCGTTTCTGTGCTGCATTTGCTGTCATTAGTTACTGTTTTTATTAGTATTGACATTGCTATCCCTCCTACACGCCTAGAACTGTTATTCTCTCAAAAGAGATTTTTCTTTATTCTGTGAAAATTTCTGACTTCTCTAAACACTGAGCAACCTTATACATTTCAAGGAGTAAGCCTAATCTCATTTATCACACCTAAAATACTGCAGCCTTCAGCCAGGCAAATCTTAGGTGTAAGTTCTCACTTTACATTCATTAAAAGGTTACGCTTTCTCTACATTTTTAAAATTGAGAATGAGTTAATGAAATGTTGACAACCCAGTAGAGTGGGAAAATAGCCTTATCATCTTATGTTTATTAAACTTTTAAAAAAGTAATCGAAGTCACTAATTTAATCTATATCCCAACTTTCATTTAAAAGTAAGTCTAATAACAGGTCACACTCCAAGAAGAAAAATATTTTCAAGAAAAGCAGTAGGGCAGAAATTTTATAATTGTTCCCAAGATAGTTTTCAATGTTTAGAGTTACAAACCACAGTTGAATTTTCTAGCAACATACTTGAAATAGACTTTGGACTAAAAATGGTCATTTTGAGCATATTAAAAAACGCTAACTCAATGATAAAAAATTGCTTTGGATATCATTAGGCATTTCAATAATTGAAAATCTGATATTATATCTTAAAGAGAACACATTTAATTTTATGTTATTCAAATAACAAATAACAACAGGAACAAAGACTGTATATGTGCATTAAATCTCTAGAAAGAAATTTAGATATACAGAAATATTATGAGCAAAACTCAAATAACAGGAAATTCTAGAAATAAGCCATGAGATTATATAATCGGTTTAAAAGTCAGGAAATATATTATAAGTTATTTCTAATTTTGTCTATGTCCCAAACTAGTAGTAGGACCTTTAATTAAGCAAATATCCTTCCTGATTTAAAAATTCTTTATTTATGGGCCAAATCAGAGTTTAAATAGATGTCACAAATTCTCACTCACCTAGCCTGTGACTATGGCAGACATTGCAAATGGATGCCAGCCTTCTTCAACCCTGTGCCCAGACAGTTACCATGTTCATTCTCAGCCTACCACTGCATGCAGTTCCCAGGAACTGGTGGACTTTGGCACTGGAGAGAAAATAATTTTTGACATGTTTTGATAAGATAAACTCTAGCAGCTTTAGTATTTCTTCACTCTGTCAGTTCTTTGTCCACACATAGTGTCATTAATTGTTCTTTAACAAAATATAACCAAATTCTGGTCTCTGGTGAGCTCAATTACACAATACTTTGTGCGCTGCTGAGATTCAGAAACAGAGAATTATTCCATTTAGCAGCTAAGGCCTGAGGGAGAAATGAAGCAGCTATTTAAATTAATGACAGTTGAAAATTAATTCAATTTGAGTGACTTAAGTATCACAGAGGCAGAATAAATTACAGAGTTAGAAGGTCAATGTATCTGGATTAAAACCCTATCCTCTCATCTTTGTCCAAGTTGAAGTATTCATTCAACAAATGTAGGTGAACCCAAACAGTCTGCTAAGTGGAGTTATAGCAACACTTCTGACAGCCTCTGGTTTTAGGGAGATGGCAGTCTCGTATGGGGAGAGAAAATATGCATACAAATATAACACATATCTATCGGTAAGTTATTTTATGAGTAGGACCTGTCATGAAAGATACCTTAAGACCATCACATCCAAGCGAAGACCTGAAGAGTAAGTAGAAGCTGAACTAGAACTAGAGTTGGTACTCTGAGGAGGGGAAAAGTTGACACTCCTTAAAGATTTTGTAGAAATGTGAAATATGACTTTGTGGAGGATTATAATTTAGCTGATGAAGGAGATAAAATTCAGCATCAAATCTGTGGCTTTGCTCCTGGGTGAATGGCGGCGGCATCATTGACGGAAGTGGGTAATTAAGAGGAGAGAAAGATTTGGAGGAAAGCTGAAGTGTTTAGCTTTTAAAATTAGAAGTTTAGAATGCCAATAAAAATTGCCAATAAAGATAGCGCCAAGTAGGAACTTGATACATGGGTTTGGAAATTAAAAAGGGATCCAGTCCAGCTATTTAGTTATTTTAATCTTTATTGTTGAAAGTATTACAGAAATCCCCTTTCCGACCCCCCCCCTCCACCCGCCTTGACCCCCTTCTAGTCCCCATCCCCCCATGCCACACCCCAGGCCTTCACCACTTTATAGTCTATGTCCATGGGTTATGCATATATGCATACAAGTTCATTGGTTAATCTCTTCCCAACCCCACCCCTGCCTTCCCTCTTAGATTCAACAGTCTGTTCCATGCTTCTATATCTCTGGACCTATTTTGTTCAGCAGTTTATTTTCATTAGATGCCACTTATGAGTAAGATCATGTGATACGTGTCTTTGTCTGACTGGCTTATTTACCTTAGCATAATACTCTCCAGGACCCTTCATGCTGTCTCAAAGGGTAAGAGATTCTTTTTTTTCTTTTCTTTTTTTATAGCTGCACTAGAGGCCCGGTGCATGAAAATTCATGCACTGGAGTTGGAGTGGGGGGTTCCCTCAGCCTGGCCTGCCTCCTCCTACAGTCTGGGGGTCCTAACAGGTAGGAAGTGACCTGGCGATCAGGGGAAGGCGAAACCCTGGAAGCACAAGACTCAGCCAGCCCTGGTTACCTGAGCCTCAGGCGGCCCTAATGGAGCAGCTGGCATCTGAGGCTTGCCTGTAACTCAGGCCCACCCTGGGCAGCTGGGGGGCTGAGGGGACTGGGCGCCACCATCTTGTGGCTGTGGGCGCAGCCATCTTTGAGGGCATGGCAGTAAATTAGCATATTCCCTCCTTATTGGCTGTGGGCACCACCATCTTTGTGACAGTATGAGGGTCAATTAGCATATTTCCTCTTTATTAGATAGAATAGTATTCTGTAGTATAGATGTACCACAGCTTTTTTATCCACTCATCTTCTGGTGGGCACTTGGGCTGTTTTCAGATCTTAGCTATTGTAAATTGTGCTGCTATAAACATAAGCATGCATATATTCTTTCTGATTGATATTTTGGGTTTCTTAGGATACATTCCTAGAAGTTGGTTCCCTGGATCAAATGACAGTTCCATATTCAATTTTTTTGAGAAAACTCATGTGGCTATTTAAATTTGGAAACCATCAGCATGTTTATGGCTTTAATCCATAGGAATGGATGAGATTGCCTTGGATGAGAATTATGCATGAGGAGTTAGTTATAAGAATTCTGAGTCCAGAATTTTTTGTGATTTTATACAAACTTTTTTTCCCTCAAAGTATGATCTGGGAAATAAAAGCATTAGCCTTACTTGAAAACTTTTGAGAAATTCTGTGCTTCAGGAGCTGCCCCAATCTATGATCTCACAACCTGGCTTTAGAAGATTCCTCAATAATGAGTACATTAAAAGCATTTATTTTATTTGTAACAATCCTTCCATATAGGCCATTTTGTCCTTAATTTTATAGACAATAGATCTTACATTAAGTAAATAGAAAAGCTTGATACAAGTCCAGAAAACGTACTTCAGATCCAACTACAAAGATATTGTTTTTGTGTGTAGAAAGAGACAATCTGTTAGAAAAAATATCTGAAAGTTTGGTGATGATGAATTTTAATGACAATCATCAGTAAAACACTGTTCTGACACAAATAATAAGTGATCTACTTTCACTTTGACTCACCTTTTGTCTTCACATTCAATACAGTATTATGAACCATTAAGAATGTATAATAGTAATTAATAAAGCAAATGTAGTTAACTTTATATAATAGTTCATAACAATTTTAATATCCTTTAATTTTTTAAGCAGGGTGGAGCAAAAATAGGTCTACAGTTTTGAGTATGCAAAACACAGTTTAATTTATTCTTGTATTATTATTTGTTAATTATTGCATTAACTAGTGGCCTGGTGCACAAAATTCATGCACAGTGGGGGCGGTTCCCTCATCCCAGCCTGCACCCTCTCCAATTGGGGACCCCTTGGGGGATGTCCAAATGCCGGTTTAGACCCTATTGGGATTGGGCCTAAACTGGCAGTCATATATCCCTCTCGCAATCTGGGACCATTGGCTCCTAACCACTCACCTGCCTGCCTGCCTGATCACCCCTAACTGCCTCTGCCTGCCTCATCACCCCTAACTGCCCTCCCTTGCTGGCCTGATCTTATCCCCAACTACCCTCTCCTGCCGACCTTATCTCACCCCCAACTGCCCTCCCCTGCCAGCCTGATCTTGCTCCCAAAGGCCTCCCCTGCTGACCTGATCTTGCCCCCTACTGCCCTCCTCTGCTGGCCAATTTGGTTCTAATTGGTCAGGTTCTATGCCAGTCAGTGTCAAAACCTCCACCTCATAGGCAGCTATTGACTCTTCACAGTTGACACAGATTTGGTTTTGATTGGTCAGTTTCTATGCCAGTCAACATCAAAAGCTATGTCTCCTAAGCCAGTAGAAAGAGAGAACTGTGTCTCACGAGCCACATGGGGCTCTTTGGCCCCTTGAGTGTGGCTCTTCCACAAAATACCACGGCCTAGTCAAGTCGATTTTGAAGAAGTGACATTAAAAAAAGTTTAAGTTTAAAAAATTTGGCTCTCAAAAGAAATTTCAATCATGTACTGTTGATATTTGGCTCTGTTGACTAATGAGTTTGTCGACTACTGTCTTAGGCAGCCACTGCCTCCTCACAGTTGACCCAAATTTTGTTCTGATTGGCCAGTTTCTATGCCAGTCAGCATCTCTGGGTGAACAAACAGGGCCTGATCAGAAAGACAGGGCTGATCAGTAGCCTAGTGGAAGCTCGAAGAGAAATAGAGGCAGGCTTGCTGGCCAGGCTCGGAAGGAAGGAGAGAGGCAAGTTCTGGTCAAAGCTGCCACAGATGCTACAGATGAGCTCCTGCTTCTCTCTTCAGGTCTCCTTCTGAGCCTGATTCACAACCCCCTCAGCAAATTAATTTTGGGGCCAGTAGTGTTTAGCTGCAAAGATGAATTGCTGGGTCAGGGCTGGGTCCCCATGTCCTGATGGTTGGCCTTTGGTGGTGATTGGTCATTACATCCGGGCTCTTTTATAGAGATTCCATATGAACAATGGTAAACCTACTTTTGCCCCATCCTGTATATATCCCATACTATTTAATATTTCACTCACTTATTAAAATGAGGTGTTTTTTTTAAAGATATTTTTTATGTTGGATCAGAAATAAATGTTACTTAGTTTATTTCTCATAGCATTGTTGTGTGGTCAAAATAGATGAAATAAATGAAATAAGATCATTCAAAGGAAACTGTTAAACTCCATTATTAAGAATGAAAAAAGGAAAGATAAAGTTTCAGGAATGAATATCATTACAATTTCAAAAAAACTAAGCAAAGCCCTGCCTTAGTCAATGGATTTTGATGAAAGTTCTATTTCATGGTTAATACCAACTACTCGGTTTGGCCATGAATAATCAGTGAACTGTAAGTGTCCGTTGGATAGAAGCATACTTTCTAGATGACTGGGATAGTTTGGCTCATACAATTCCATGAAATCGGAAACTTCCATAGGAAATTCTCCAGTACACTAGAAAAACAATATGTTCTGAGAAGCCTTGGAACATTTTCGGGAGATTACTCCACGCTGCCCTTTGTAAGCGCAGCCAGGACAGTAGAAGATGTGAGAGATACCATCATAGAGTTTGGTAACAGCCAAAGCACCACTGGGAAAAGATCTGGGTGCCAAGATGTAAGAGGAAATCACAACAGCCAGAAGCGAAGACACACAGGATAAAGGGGTCAGGCACCTAAAAAACAAACAGGGACTCCTAATCCCAAGCAAAATCCCAAGGGCTCAGGGCAATAAAAACAAATGAGCACACAGTTCATCTTTGTGAAGAGGCCAAACCATAGACTCTGGAAAAAGGGATCTTGCCAGTTCTCAAGACAAGGCTATCTCTTGGGAGGGGTGATGATTCTGGACGATGAAATATTTTTTACAAAATAACTAGAAAAGTAAGAAGTTGCTAAAAACATAAACGACGAGCATTCGGCAGCATGAAATATGTCTGCTCCATCTGAAGAGCCCATCTCCTTTTACTTGGCACTTTACCTTAGGGCAAGCTAACTTTTACATTTAGCTACAGATTTATTTTTTTTTAATTGCATGGAGATGGCCTTGATATTGAATTATTATACAGGGACTTTGAAATAACTATGTTAAAGGTGATCATTTAACCCATAAACATAAGGAAAGAGCTTCCACAATTGATACAGGATTGGCTGTAAAAAAAAAAAAAAAAAAAAAAAAAAAAAAAGGACGGGGCAAAGGTCATCCTAATATGGTTGCAGAAGAAATGAATTAAAAAGCATGCCTCTGCATGCGTCCACAGTAATTATCTCCACGGTAGCAGTTACCATGCCAATCTTTTTGCTTCTCCACGTAGTCTGTACATTCCTTTATGATGAGAACTTCATCTTGGTCTCTACTCTGTCTTCAAGGCCAACATAGTACCTGGTACAGAATAGGTGCTAAATAAAGTTTTGTTGAATAAATAAAGAATCTATAATAATAAAAGGGTAATATGCTAATTAGATCAGACATCCTTCCAGACTTTCTTCTGGACAAAGCCAGGGCCAGAGCAAAGCTGGCCCGGTCCTGGTGCCGGAGAGAAGCTGGTGCCAGGAGCCGGGGGAAGGAAGGCCTACTCTTGCATGACTTTTCATGCATCGGGCCTCTAGTAAGAAATAAAAAGGTAAATATTTGCTTTATTGGGGGGCAAAGTATAGAAAGGAAAGAGAAAATTCATTAAACAATAGCTCTGACTGGTGTGGTTCAGTTAATTGAGCATCAACCATACACCAGAAGGTTGTGAGTTTGATTCTCAGTAAGGGTACAAAGCTAAGTTGCAGATTCCACCCCAAGTTGCAGTGTGTATGGGAGGCAACTGATTGATGTATCTCTCACACATCAATGATTTTCCCTCTCTCTTTCCCTTTCTCCCTCTCTAAAGTCAATATTTAAAAAATTATATTTGTGGATAGCCAAAAGAATATCTTGATCAATTCTTATTTTACTACTAGGGAGTTACTAAAAGACTGTAATTTATTTCTGTAAAATATATACTGTGTTAAATCAAAATACTGAATTTCTTGCAAAATCATATTTTAGAACCATTTCAGGTCAACATTAAACAGGAATATAAGTTAAAATTGAAAAATTAAAAGATCCCAAACTTTATAATTTCACCACTTATCTATCATTTGATGTAGCAAAATTTGCTCTGATGTGTGAATCAAAGACAAAGCACGTGAATTTTCATAGGAGGTTTATACTCGTCTTCAAGGTGACATTCCTGGTTGCACAGTGAGGAAATGGGTGGTGAATTCCTAGACTTACCAGCAGTGAAGGCAGGTGGAAGACCAAAGAGAATGGCGGAAGTATTGCTTCAATTTGTCAATGTCTTTACTTCAAGCATATAGAGTTTCATGTCCGTCTTTCAAAGTCTATTTCTATTAAAAGTGCAAAGGAATTTTAAAAGGCCTCAAAAATGATGGATGCCAATGATATCATATAGGAAGCAAGGGTGAGAATAAATTCAGGTAAAAAATAATTTTCCTTCCTCTGGGATTTTAGCAATCGACAGATTTTCTTCTGTTTAGTGGAAAGGACTGTCAATGTTATTTTTTCCATCTTGGTAACCCCTAACTTAATAGAAATTCAGTAAAAAAGAAGGAAAGGAAAGGGAGGAAGGGAGAGAGGGAGAATAGAAGGAAAGAAGGGAAGGAAGGAAGGAAGGAAGGAAGGAAGGAAGGAAGGAAGGAAGGAAGGAAGGAAGGAAGGAAGGAAGGAAGGAAAGGAAGGAAAGGAAGGAAAGGAAGGAAAGGAAGGAAAGGAAGGAAAGGAAGGAAAGGAAGGAAAGGAAGGAAGGGAAGGAAGGAAGGGAGGGAGGGAGGGAGGGAGGGAGGGAGGGAGGGAGGGAGGAAGGGTAAGTGACTAAAAATAATAAGAAAGGTTAACAAGATAATCTAAGAGAATCATAAGAATCAAGTCCAGCCCTTAGTTATGACCTCCACTTTATCTTTTGTATTATCTATAATAATAAAAGCATAATATGCTAATTAGACTGGACAGTTGAACAACCTTCCAGCATTCTTCCAGACGACCTTCTGGACAAAGCCAGGACTTGCAAGGGCTGAGCCCCTTGCACTGATCTCGTGCATTGGGCCTCTAGTCTCTAAGTAAGAAAAAGAGAAACTCTATGTTACTCAATTCATCTTTGCAGCTAAACACTACACCTGTTTAATGGGGTTTTGTAGAGTGTCCCCACTCCTACTGCCCCTTTCACAACAGGACGTTGGTTGGTCACTACTTCACACCGATGTGGCTCTTAGGACTCAGGGAGTGAACATTGCACTTGGTTTCCAGAATTCTGTAACACCCTTTCATCATGTGCCCCAGGAATGTATACCTAATATCAGCAATCTATGTTAGTTTTATGGGAAGTTCTATGTATGTTATCATCTGCTTAGGACTTTGAATACAAATTGGTGTAAAGGGTTAATTGTAGGGAATTTATCTTTTTTGTAAAAAAGCAAAAGAAGTCTTAATATAGGTCTTTGAGTATTTAGCTCTTTACCTAGGGGAAAAAACAGATTCATAAAATGACCCAAAGTTACATAAAACGTTTAAGAAAATAACAGTACAGAAAATTTTAATAAAACCTCTTTATGCAAGCTACCCATTTGTATGGTAGGAAATAGATTTTATAAATATGGATTTCATTGTACCATCCTGAGCAAAATTGATTCCATTACTAGACAAACTCATTATTAGCATTGTTTTGTGATAGTTATGGGTTTTAATTTTTCTTTTCAAAAATCAATAGACATGATTTCATTTGTAGGAACTAAATGCCATTACCTTGAAATAATTTTATATAGCTTATTGTAAGCCTGGTAGAACTTCTTTTTGTTTAAACCCTTTGAATAAGCAGTGTTTTGACCAAAGCTTCAAAATAATTTTGCCCAATTTCTGTGAAGTCATATAAAATATTCATTAAGGCATCATGCCAGTAAGTTTGAGCTGAAACAGCCGAGTTTGTAATTATCTCCCAAAGAAGCCTGATGCTGATGGACAATCAAGGAGAGAGAAAGAGGTAGGGAGGGAAGGAGGAAGAAGGGAGGAAGGAAGGAAAAAAGAAAGAGAGAGAGAGAGAGAGAGAGAGAGAGAGAGAGAGAGAGAGAGAGAGAGAGAGAGAGAGAGAAAAGGACAGATAACAGAATGAAACATGCACTAAATTCAATTCACAATGAAATCAACCTTCTGTCAGAGCTCAGGGTGCCCTATTTTTTACACGTGATATTCATCCTTATGTGAGACTCTATTGCTGTGTTAATTTGTATTTTTAAGGGATTGAACATCGTTTTATGTTTATAGTTCATAAGTATTCATGAAACTGGCATGACTAAATAGGCATATTTACACATTTGGAATTAAACACCTGTTCTTTAGTACAGATTGTTATTTAATAAATGAATTAGAGATGCTAAAAACATCTACTCATTTTAGAAAGTATATTTCCTGTGTATCTATTTCATTGGAGGGTATTTTTTCTCTTTATGCTTTTCGGTTTCCATCACTCTTCTTTGAATGCCTTTAAATTTGTTTTCAAACCCCCTTCTATTGTGCAAATGTTCTCTGTGGCAGTCTGCTATCTACAAAGGTCATTTACTATCAGGTTTACTGTATATGCCTAATTTTATATTGTGCAATAAATCTTCACCAGCCCTTACATGTGACAGGTATGAAGGTTCAATCAGAGGTTGGATGTATCAATGTTTAATGCATTTCTCAATAAAAAATTAGCACATGTCTTCAAGCAAAATAAATGTTCTTGTTTTATGTGCTCTGTTTTACAAGACTATTAAAATGGTTTTTTATGAGAGTTTTAGTATTCAGATAGAGATAGTGTTCAATTGAACTGCTATGTTAACAAAGTAAAATAAACTGTGAATCATGACTAGATTAAATATGAAAAAATCTAAAAAAAAAAAAAACACTGAATGCGATTAAAAGGAGACAAGTGACATAAAACCAAACGTATTTAAAATACATAAGATAATAAAATGTTTCATATTTGAGAAAAATTGTTTATGCATTAAGAATTGAAAAGTTAAATGCATTGATTTTTACTTTAGAGGTGAACATGATTGAAAATATATTATTTGGAATAAGACATATTGTGAGAACAAGAATAGCAACAAAATGTCACTGAATTATTTTCCAAATTATCAGTATCTTAAAAGTTAATATTAATAACAATATTTTTCCATTTCAATTGTGGGACAGTCTATAAGCTAAAGTAAATGAATTAAATGATTTAAAAAATCATTTCTTTGTATCATAAAAAGTATTTTATTCATATTAATGTATCTATGAATGTAGATCAGAATTAAAATGGAAAAGAAAGATTTCAGGCACAACCATGGTTTTGAAAATGAAACAGTTTGCAATATAAAATCTCGTTAACCCTTCCCATAAATTATTTCAACACAGACATTTTAGAGGCAAAAACCATGTTACAGATCTTAAATAGAAATCAACACGGCAACATATGCACATTAAAATCGATATAATTTTAAGATTCTCTATGGTCATTGGGAGGAAACTATAAGCCCTCGTGCTGATAGAATCAGGGGGTTTCTTATATTCAGCCATTTAAACCAATGCAATTTCTAATGGTTTTACTTGTGTGGTGGTGAATTTACTGTAAGCCCCACCAGGGTGACAGATTCAATCAGTCCATTTGCAGGAATGACAGGTCATATTTGCAGCAGAATGATCCAGCGCCAAATATTTCAAATTCACTCGAGATATTAAAAATGACAAAGAATGCAAAGAGCAAGAAAATAAGCAGTCAGAACAACACTATGTGAGAAATGAAAGGCCATTAGATAACTGCAAAATTACCTGTAACTGGCTGCTGGAAACAAATTTCTGTGAAATCTCACATTAAGAATACGTGATGCTTTAATTAGCCTTTGCTAAATTTGACAGGGCTCTTCCACTTTCTCTGTGTCAGACTTTTCATCGAGAAGCAGTGAAGCATGTAGAGAAAAAACAACGCTAGGTGCTTTAGATGCTCTACATCCTAGACCAAGCTCTGTGACCTTGAGCAAATCTTTGAACCTCTCCAAGCCCCGATTCCCTCGTTTGGAATGAGCAAAGACATTGTCCTCTCGCAGCTGAGGATGAAAAGCCCAATTTCTAAAAACCATCATAATGTGAATGGATCTAAAAACTCTAAACAACAGACACTTGTAAGATACTGTTATTATTTTTATGGTTTTTGTGGTAAGAAAACTGTTTCAATGAAAATTTCTTTGATTCCTCTTATAAATCACTTAATCTTCTTACTGCAAATTAGGTGTGGCCCTTTTTGTCATAAAATATCTTCTTTGCACAGATTATTTTCCTATATGTTTTTTCACTATCCCATTTTCTCGTTAATATAGTTGATAAGTAAGAGTAAATAAAAGGCCAAAAATCCACATTATAAACTGACTTACTGAAGCTGATCTCTGAATTCTTTTTTAAAATAGCACTATGATTATTAATTCAAGTAGGCTCCATGAGGTTACAGAAACTGAAATACAGTTTTAACTAAGGTCCAGAGAATAGTCATTAGTCTCAATCTGGAACCTAAAATGTTTTCTCTGAAATTTTTGGAAATCTCACTGAGTTAAAATATAAACAGTGACTCCATTTTTTTAATTGATTATGATATCGCATAATTATCCTCATCCCCCCATTCCCATCCCAAACCCCTCCCTACGTATGCCCCCATCCCCCTGTTGTCCATGGCCACTGGCCAGGCCCATATGCATAAGTCCTTTGGTTGATCTCTTCCCCTTACCCCCACCCTCCCCTACTTTCCCTCTGAGGTTTGAGTCTGATCGCTGCTTCTCTTTCTCTGGGTCTGTTGTGTTCATCCATTTATGTTGTTCATTATTTCCCCTAGATGTGTGAGATCATGTGATCTAAGAAATACCCTTGTAAGAACCTAAAACTGAGAAAAGCCATAATGGTTATGCTGAGAGGCAAATGAATCAGTCTGTAGTGAGTTCCTTTCTGGACTAACAGTTCTTTTGAGTCCCACTTCAATGTCAAATAGTCCCTGATGTGTACATGCCAGCCATGATATTTCAGATCTGTTTGGTGGACAAATGGTGGTGATGCAGGTCATTTTCTTCCAGAGGTCAAAGTCTTGCTAATCTATTTACCCTGGCCAGGGCAACTTAATACAGGTGTTCTATAGAGAGGCAATTCCTAAAGGATTGATAGGTATAAATAGATAGATAGATGATAGATAGATAGATAGATAGATAGATAGATAGATAGATAGATAATGGGACTAAAATGCTCCACATGCCATTTAATCCAACCCCATGTATCTGCTGATGAGGAAACTGAGCCAGGTAAAATTAAGTGACTTCTGAAAGCCAGATCCAAAGTTAGGGAGGAAACAAGACTAGTTGACTAATTATGGCCAATGTGTGAGTGTGTGTGTGTGTGTGTGTGTGTGTGTGTGTGTGTGTGTAAAGATAAGGTGAACTTAGTATATCAGCATTTGGTCAAAATTGCAATGAATATTTTGAATCTTTCATTCTTTATTTTAATTTCTGAGGTCCCTAAGTCAGTTACACACAAAAAAAATCACCAAAGATATCTACTTTCATTCAGTATGCATGTTCTCTAATCTTATTTTATTCCAATATCTAATTAAAATACACCATATTGAGTTCCAGTTCCTAAAATAAATTTTCCTCATTATACTAAGTGTTCAAATTAATTCCCTCTTTATTCTAAGTGTTCTTATTATGAGAAGACACCTGTTTGCTCTATTCTAGGTTAATATTTATAAAGGTAAAGTCTGAAATCATCAAACTTTTTCATAATTCTTTAGAAATTTAATGTAAAATAATAATTGTATGGAAACATCCTGAGCTTTTAGTTGTAAATTGATGGAAGATAAAATAAGTTATGATAGCAATTATGTAAATTCATTTAGAATATTAGCTTGCCACTGTACTTGTTGCGAGAATAATTGTAAAAGCAAGAGGCAAACAATAGAATTAGAGATGAGCCTATTCAAAAACACACCTGTCATTGACATAAAAGGTTTTCATTTATTTGATCATCATGGAGAAAATAGTAATCTTTATTTTTAAAAATTGTTACTGATTTACGTATTTGTCTTCTGTATTGTGTGGTTATTGAATTAAAATTTAAAATTCTCCTGAATTACTAGGTTGAGACACAAAACATTTGAAAAGATTAAACCTTTCATGCATAATGGGAAAGTAACTTAGCTACTTAAAAATAACTAAATAAATGTTTAAAGAAACAAAGATTTCTGCAAATGAAACAAACGTTTGATAATAAATAGAATCTGTTTTCCTCTTAAATTTTACTACATGCTATAATTTTTCCAATGTATTAGTATTTGTTTTAAAGAAATCAATTCTAATTTATTTAATTTCCTTGCATTCAGAATCTCAAAATTCTGAAAGTAAACTACGCATGACATGCACAAGAAATATAAGGGCTTGTATATTTGAGTATGGTGGGTAAGACAGCATGGGTACAAATATAAAATCTCTTTGGGCACAATAAACATATGAAAACTAAGTAACTATTCCCCTATTCCTCTGTCAATAGCTTCCACATCAATAATGCATGCTCGTTTTAAATCTACTTTGAATATGACAACTAGCCTTGCAGATTGTGAATTCTATGAGAACAAAACAATTCCTGTCGTCAAAAGCCTGACAAGTGAGGGCAAGTGAATAAAGAAAAAAATTAACAGAGCAGGGAAGTTAAAATAATTACATCAGGTTTTAAGAGATGAGAGTGGTTATCAATGGAAGACCTAAGGGATGAAGCTAGGAAGTATAAAAATGTACACAGGCAAAGCCTCACACAGAGAAAACATTTCTAACATAATCGTTTCTAATGTCACATTCTCGTTATGAAATAATAAAGGTAATTTTGTTTACCCGACTTAATGTATTAAAAAGGATAAAGTTTTGTCGTTGGTATCAGGAAACAGATTTTCTAGCAACAATAGTGATTTATATTTTAAATTATTGATAAGTTCCTGAACCACTAAATATTCTCCTGGGCACTGACAAATATTTTATCTCCTCAGGCCCAGGTTTCAGGTTTGGAGACACAGCACCACAACCCCAACAAAAAAAAGCTGTTAAAGCTCCAAAATCATATAGTGTTATAGTCTTTATTTTTTAATTTTCACTGTAGCTGCAGTGCTACTCTTTAATAGTGTTTATTTAATCATCATATTTAATATTTTGGGGAATAGTCTGAATAGTTTCAAATAGAAAAATAGTTTATCTACTTTTTATTTTTAGATTTAGATTCTCCTTAGAGAGAGAGAGAGAGAGAGAGAGAGAGAGAGAGAGAATATCTTTAAATTAGCCAGTGTCTAGCCTTGCATATAAATCATAAAATTGTTTAGATGCATTTAAAATTTCTTTTAAACTAGTATGTGGAATTAAAAGGTTATTGAATATTTATGCATAACATTTGAACATAATAACTGAATATTTATAATAATAAACAATATATTCATATTAATTTTGAAATATTCAACATTTTATCTGAATCTTTTATAAATACATGACCAGAATTCTGGGGGAAAAAATCTGGGGATTAACAGAAAAAATATAGTAATGAGAATGAGATGATCTTAAGTGGGGGGGAATATATATATATATATATATATATATATATATATATATATAAAATATAAATCATTAGGAAATAAAATTCATGTAGAACTTAAAAATTTGACAATCATAAGAAAGGTAATAAATATTACACTTAAATGCAAGGCTTGGCTCTGGTGCACTAGCAAACTAGCTCTCTAGAAAAATAACTCTAGCCAGTTTCCCTGGTGTAAACATGCCTACCATGGTTACTTTCAAGTTATCATGATCACTGAGCAAGAAATTGGGGAGAAACGAGCAAGCTGGTGTCATGGCCCAGTGAGAACCAGCTCCAGCACACCTCCACCATTGCTGTTACACCATCTAGCATGAGAGATCCCAGAAGCATGGACTTGGTTTTCTCTCTGTGTATATATGATGTACATGTAACCAACAACACAAAGACCATAACAAGTTTAAAGGGAAACGCTTGAACTTCCCAGCTATTATTTACTTAAGTAACATCGTAGCATCAACATTTCAGTTTCCTCTGGAAACATATTCAGCTCTGATCCCAAGTTACTGCTCTTCCCAAGGGCAGGAAAACAAAACACCCCTTTCTTGGTCACATGGATACAATCCAAAGGGACACGTGATAGGGAGCATCTCTCATGGAAGTTTGCTGAAACAAGACTTGTCTTTCTGGTATGAGCAGAATGTCTCTATGCTGGCACAGAGTCGTTTGCTTGCAGAGTTTGGTTTTCATTTCATGAAGGAAAATGCTTTGTTTGGGGATATAGCAAGAATTAGCAACAAGCTGGGTAATCAGGGTTAAAAAAACAGTTTCCCAGACAGAAGATACAGGGCATTCAACACAGAGGAACAGGTGTGTGCATGTGAAGTGTTAGGATTCATGCCCTGCCTGGAGCTTCTGCATGCTTCCCGGGGAAAGCGCACGGCACACAGCCACGCCTGGCAGGCCGTCATGTGGAGGAAACCTGAAGCACCTGCCGGACACCACCTCCTCCAACCCAAACACCAATGGGCAAGGAAAGGAAATGTTTGTTACGTACGACACTGACATTTGAAGACATTCATTGTGTGGCATTATCATAACCATCATTGACTACTACCTTTGCTACTAATAAAGTACACAGCAGAATTGTTCTAGCTGTTGGGGAATGAGAAGATCAAAGCACCATGAGTTAGTTTCTCTCATAGCTATTCCCTGTTGGCCCCAGTTTTGAAAAGCAATTCAATGGTTAGCTGGGAATAGAAAAGAATTTTAAGTGGAGGACTGATACCATCAGATGTCTCTGTGTGCGTGACTAAAGGTCTGTCCAGAAACAGGAGGATGTGTAAAAAAGGATGAGAGGAGAGAGAGAGAGAGAGAGAGAGAGAGAGAGAGAGAGAGAGAGAGAGAGAGAGAGAGAGAGAGAGAGAGAGAGAGAAAGAGAGAGAACACTGAATTACAAGAGAGAATGAAGCTGAAGGCCTGAACCATGAGGTGGGAGAAAGAGGAAGGGTCAGTGACATGACAAGAAGATCAACTGGAAAGGTGTCTGAGAGAGGAATGGCCTCTTCCCAAGTATTAATTAACACATCTAAGACAACAGAGATCCAACATTTCACTGTACTGTGTGCCTGCTTTAAATAATGTGTCAGGCAACGACGTGACTTTCTGATCTTCTTCTATACACAGTGGTACATGAGCACACATGTAACACATGACACATGAGGAAAGGTAGATACAATGATGAAACTTGTTAGGCCAGCAATATTAATTAATTGCACAACATTTGGTTTTCCTCTTCTTTAAATTGTAATTAGAATAATAATATGTATGATAATGATGGCGATGACGATGATGACGATAATTTTAAAATCATGACTTCTCTAAGTTCAGAGAAGAAACCACAAAGTTATTAATTAGCCTGATAGATTAAAATGAAAACTATCACAGAATTTTTTTAAAATAAGGAAATTTTGGTTTTAATGATCAGTATGGTAGGGAAAATCCTGAGGTCTGGCATTAAATTAAAAGAGAAGATATGCCAAAACTGGTTTGGCTCAGTGGATAGAGCATCAGCCTGCGGACTGATAGGTCCCAGGCTCTATTCCGGTCAAGGGCATGTACCTTGGTTGCGAGCACATCCTCAGTAGGGGGTGTGCAAGAGGGAGCTGATCGATGATTCTCTCTCATCGATGTTTCTAACTGTCTATCCCTCTCTCTTCCTCTCTGTAAAAAATCAATAAAATATATTTTAAAAAATAAATAAATAAAAATAAAAGAGAAGATAATAGAGAGTTGTAGAGACATCTTGGCCAACAACTACCATGTGAAGCAATAGGACTCCACACACCTGTCGATCCTCTCAGGACCCGAGGGTAAGTCAAGTGAGAGTCCTGAGCATTGGCCGCCACGCTGACACGGGGATGGGTCAAAGAGGAATTGGAGACAAGAGCTCCTGCTCAGGAAGATCTCAGCGGAGGCCAAAGGGTATAGTCGTCTGGTCCTCTAATTTATCTCCTCCTAACAGCCCCCTCAGATCCTGATGGTGAATCAGAGCGCTGAGCGTCACTTCAGGAAAGCAAGTGCTTAGCCGCGGATCACAGGGCAGGTCTGCTTTGATGCTCAGGGCTCACAGACTGGTGAATTGGAAGCTTGAAGTTTCCACATTGAAGGAAACACCTTTGATATAAGCCTTGGGGCTGAAATATCAAGAAAGGACTTCTAAGGATCAATTGATGATGAAAGCTCTACCCTGTTTTAACTGGCTTCTCTGTTTGTGAAAAGGACGGTACCAATTATTCTGTTTGCTAAGCTGCTTGGTTGTTCCTGGTGGCAGGATGCCCATACTTCACAGTAAAGGGAAACTAAGCCACGGACACATGTCAGATTAAATCTTTAATGCAAGGGAGAAATATCAAGAACCTTAGAACCTTCAGAAAAATGATTGCACTGAGGTGATATAAGGTGGAATACAAAGAATAGTCAGCTGCTTAAGTAGATGTGGTAACAAAGAGGTTAGAGGTTCCCTCATATCCAATAGGAGAAACTAATACAAATAGTTACAAGCAATGGAAATATCCGAAATAAAGCTACCTGGGCTTAACACTCAGAAGAACGTGGGGGCATATGAGGTCATGAGTAAACCTGAGAATATGCAAAAGTTCGAAGTTATTGGACATTTAGGGCAGAAGACATTCTCAGTTGGGTAAAGAATGTCAAGAAACGAAATGGCCATAGCATTGGAATGATCAGCTGTGACCAGGTATTTCACAGAAAAAAGATGCAAATTGCCTTTAAAACAATTGAAAGGATGTTCAATCACATTTAAATCATAGAAATTAAAATTAAAACTAAAACTAAAATGAGCATAAGTAGATACTACTCTTTCCCACAAAAGATTGTCAAGAGCCAGAAGACCATAGTGTTTGCTGCCAAGCCATAGTCTCATATGTTGCTGCAGAAGTGAAGAAAATTCTACTTAAAAAGCTAAATAAAAATTATAAAAACAAAAGAGTTCTTTATGAACCAACGGTGATCATGTTTCATGAACTGAAGAGATTGACTAACTCAGCAATACACCTAGAAGTTAAGAAAAAACACTGGCATATAAAAAGTGATAGTTGAATTTCAATATTAAGTAACATTTAGCATTAGGCTTCCCAAATATATATAACATATATTTTGCTGTTTACATGCCTTTAACATAAACACTATGTGTTTCATAAATTATTTATTCATCTGTCAAATATTTTTTATTTCACTCTTCACTGAAAGGATGCATGTGAATATTATAAATGTAAAAAATAAATCAAATATACATCTTGCCTTCAAGCAGTTTATAATCTAGTGACTAGTCAGAAACTGAGCACATGGTTTCAATACAAAACATTAATTGATAGAATGTTACACATATTGGTAGGAGAAATTTGAGGTCAGATAACATAAATTTGAATAAAACTGTATATAGCAAATAAAATAATTATAAAACCGAAGATTGAACTATCAGCCACTAATGAAATGCTCTAATGTTTAGATACTGAGAACATAAGAATGATCCAACAAATATATTTTTATTAGTGAATTATAAACCTACATAGTTAAGGGCAATAAAGTGAGACATAATAGTTCTCACACAATCAGTAGATAAAAAGTCAAAATTTGAAGGATACATTTTTGTCTGAAGGTATTATCATAGACATTAGTCCTACTTACCACAAGAAATTGAGAGGGAGCATTCATACCATGATTTAAAAATAATCTCTCAGGTTAAATTTTGAGAAAATTACTTCAAAAATCAAAATGTTTACCTAAGAACTCTCTTCATTGAGTTTGCTACACACACACACACACACACACACACACACACACACACTCACACACACACTCACACACACAAGCACATTGTATATATAGTAAATTTGGTAAAAAATTAATTTCCAAAATTTAATATAAGCAAGATAGTTCTTGACATTAATATAAGAGCTAGAATACAAAAAAAAAAAAAACCACAACAAACATTTCTCAGGATAAAAATAAAAATTTAAAGATGAAGTCACTGTGCATAAAAATTCACTATTGGACCTAGATGTAAATTGACTTTTCCCCCCTCAACAATCCCAGGAAGGAGAAGAACTAATTGAAAACCAATAAATTAAGTACAGTGCAGCAAGCGGTCTCTAGCTAACTTGGCCTATACATCAATAGGTCATTCTCAGTTAATTAAGTGAAGGCATAATTAGCTTAATTTATGTAGTTCACAGAAGTTAATGATATCATAGTATAGTCCCTGACGTCTAGCCTGTCCATATAACTTGTTTTATATGTTCAGTTCATTCTGCTGTTCCTCAGAATGGCACTATTTCTGTGGCTCGCTTTCAATGCTTGTCTCCCTGCAGAAAATGGGAAATTTCACAGTTAAAAAAATAAAAAAAGATAAACGATTGAAAAATAAAAAAGTTATTTTAAAAAATAAAAAATAAAAAAGTTATTTTAAAATGACCTGATGTTTCAGTGAATGATTTTGTATTACGCAAACATAAATTGCAGCAACGAGCAGTTTTCTGAAAAATAAATAAATAAATAAATAAATAAATAAAACAGGATTGGTGTGCATGCATATAATATGCATACGGAGATATTTTTTTAAATGAACCAGTGAAGACATTTTTAAAATACTCTGCAATTACAAAATACATAAGCATGCAATTAAAAATGTCAGCCTTCTCTGCTCTATTTGTAAGTTGCATTGCACTTCAACCCAGATTTTATACCTGCTCTTCGTCCGCCTCTTTCTCAGGAGGGACCTTTCTTTCCCTGTCTCTGAGCTCCTCTCCTCCTCTCTGAAGCTGCGAGTTTACACACACAGACTAACCACAATGTCAACCAATTGGATCTCACTTAAGGAACCTAGGAGATCGATTTGTAAAGCAAAGAATGAACAGGACCCTATTTCTGAAGTGCGTTGCTCAAACTGCTCTTTCATTAAAAGATGCTCTTTCTTATTGATTTTGGCTTAAGTAATGAGAAAGCTTATCCAAAAATCTTTAGCATTTGGGCTCAAGTTAAGAAAATCAATACAGTCATTTCCCATTTGAACTGCATATGTGAGTTTTATGTACGAGAGACAAGACAAAGCCAAATTCAGATAAATCAATGGCATTGACAATAGGACATGAAACTGACAAATGGTGTTTTTCAGCAATTAAAGTGAGCTGTAAACATACAAAGACTAATCAATTGCAATGTGTTGTCATTAACAGGTTTTAATTGGTACACAGGTTGTGTGTGTGTGACTCCCCGTGAAGGAAGAGTCACGGACTCATTTCCGCGTCCAGTGGGACCTTCTTACCATGTTTTCATGACACACAGATAACTCTACGTCTGCTCAAGCAAGGGAAGACCTTAATTTGGGCAGATTTGTTGCAATAGCAAATAATCTATATAGGCAGTGAAATATTTTATAAACATAGTAAGGGTACAAATACTGCATCCTTTCTTTTGGAATATACTATTTCAAACGCTGCTTTAAATTTCCTAAGGGATGACAACATGTTTTTGTATCTTTTCATTAAACAACATTAAAAAATATTGTATTTAAATTGAACTTATAACAGTCTTTCTAAATTGGAGAAATGAAAGGTCTAAATTAAAGCATGACATTTCTTCCATGGTTATATTCTTCAGAAATACAAAGGAATTCCTTAAAAACATAGTTTTGGCTATAACAAAGGATTCTTGCTTTCATTCAAATGATTTTCTTAAATGTTTTGTATTAATGACAACCTGTAATAAAATACTGAGCCATTATGGTTCGCCATTAACCTGAAGTATTCAGGAAAATTGCAGTTCAGATAGCCAAATATAAATTATAATACGCTAAGATGGGCATATCATTAAAATGCAGATAAAACCTTTGTTTTCAATAAAAAATGATATAACGAAAGTAAAAGGTTAATTGAAAAGCAAAATAAACTACCGAATTTAGTAAGGCACATTACCTAGATTAACAGAAATCAATGAAATCATTATAACAATTAATAACATAGAGCTCCATTCAGACTAAGATAAACTCTGTGGCTATTAGAATGCGGATGCAAGGCTGCAGAGATATATCTGTTCTGACTGGGTAATTTCCTCTCCTCTGTAACAGTTCAGTAATATATGCAGCTGGCATTATACACCAACCATTTCTTCTTGCGAGACAAGTGATCTTTCATGCTTTTTTGCTATCTATGCTAAGTGAATCATAAGAACCACAGACTTTACAGAAGGGAATGTATTTCCCCCCAGTGTTCAGGATATAAAATGAGCCATTAAAGCATCAATAGTATTAATCAAGCCTCATAATTGTTCAGCCCGTTCCCTAGATGGAAAATGTGCAGAGCCCTACCCATCCTCTGACCATTAACAGGGATGTGTGTACAACAAAAACAGGCACCAGCGCCTTCTCAGTGACTATGAGGGTACAGCAAAAGCCATCAGGTACATCTTTAAAGATCATATTCTGGGAAGAATGTGAAAATACAAAAGCTCTTATAACTCCATGAGTTACATAAATAGAACAAAAGTTATAATTATAAATGCTCTCTTTTTGCCTGATGCAGTAAAAAAGAGTGAAATCAGAAAGGGAAGAGAGACGTAAAGCAATGTTATGAAACAGTAGAGGATGCTTGAGTTCTACCCCGATTCTAATGCTTCAACCTTGATCCACAGGAAACTCCTATCTTATTCCTACAAAACAGAAACCTCAGCTGAATGACATTTACATCTATTTCCATGCTTCCTTGCCACCACTCTCAAATGGAAAGAGTCAATGATCACATACTGATTCGGTCTTCTTTTTCATTCAGACTAAAATCAAAAGTATACCGGTGCTCCCAATAGCAATGTAAATCTAGAATAACTCATCGTTTTACATAAAAATCTTTGTGTGTAATAAGAGAAAAATCTGACCTCATTAAGAAAAAACAATTTTGTTCATCACTACATAAATAAATGTAAGCTATTAGTAAACATTTAAGGAATAATATGCAAGCAACCAAAAGCTGAAATTTTAAGTTTGGAAGAGGGTTCTGATGAATGATGCTAGAGTGGAATGTTCTGTATAAACATATAAGAAAGTACATGAACAGTTTATAAAATGCCAATAAACTGAATAGACAATAGTATACTAAAACAAAAATCATTCCTAACCTTATATTTTAAGGAAAGCATATCCCAGTTTAATGATTCATGTAGAAATACATATTAGACAAAAGTCCTACAAAAACAAAAGATGCACATTTAATAGTAGTTATACTAAAATTGAATTGCAGTGGATTCTGGAGACAGATAGAGTTCTTGATTTGACTCTACAGCTTTGCCATTTGCTAACTGTGGTGATTTGAAGCATATTTTTTCTTTTTCTCTGAGAGTGTCTTTATCTGTAAAAAATAGAGAAATGATAGAATGTTCTCATGGAGTTATTATGAACATTAAATTTATATATATATATATATATATATATATATATATATATATATATATGAATGGGCAAAATTAGGTTTACAGTTGTTCATATGGAAAATAATACAATAATCCTGTATAATAAAAGCCTAATATGCTGTGTCCAGTCATCTGGTTGGCCGTTCAACCAATCAAAGTATAATATGCTAAGGCCACTAAACTGCTCGCTATGACGTGCACTTACCACCAGGGGTCAGACAGTTGACTGGTCAACCAGTTGCAATGACATTCACTGACCACCAGGTGGCAGATGCTCTGACTGGTAGGTTGGCTTGCTGCTAGGGTCCAGCTGATCAGGACTGAGCGAGATGGGCCAGGCACACCCTAGAGCCCTCCCATGGCCTTTTCCCAGCTGGCCAACCTCTCATGTCCTTCCCTGGCCCCAATTGTGCATCAGTGGGGTCTTTCGGCCAGGCTTGTGCCCTCTCAAGGGATGTTGGAGAGCCGGTTTCAGCCCAATCCTACAGGCCAGGCCAAAGGACCCCACTGGTACATGAATTCATGCACCAGGTCTCTAGTTACTAAATAATAATACAAGAATAAACTGTGTTTCCCATAATCACAACTATAAAACTAATTTTGCCCACACCAGTATGTTGTACTTGGCACAGTGCCTCACACATATTAGACCTGAGCTAAATGCTTCATGACCAATTAATTAGTTTATTAGTTAATAAATGAGTCTTATTATAAGGCAGAATTTGAATCAAGTACTGAAATTTCTAAATATGTTTTTAGTCAAGTCATTTGTATGTAAATGTAATTAAAACTTTTTATTGTACAGTAGGTCCTTCACGTTATGTCGGAGCTCCGACATGGCACAACATAAAGTGCATATGTACATACATCAAAATGACAGAACTTTTATTTTTTTATAAATAAATGGGAGATGGTGATGTAGCCATGAAACGATGTACATCAAGTCCAACATAACAGGAGGACTGTCTGTATTTGAAAAAAAAAAAAAAAAAAAAGAACAAAAAGATTCTAAAGTAATGCTAACAGGATTCAGATTGTTGGAGAGTCATTTAGTCACTCATTTACTCAATAAACTCACATTGAATACAGGCACAGGGTTTTTACTCTGAATTGAGTAGATTATTTTTTTTTACATTTTTTTTTTTAATTAAATTTTATTGGGGGTGACATTAGTCAACATGAATATATAGGTTTCATGTGTGATTCAAGGTCCATTTTCCTGTACCCCTAAAATTCTCTCTTCTTTAAGAGCACTTCCACCATTAGGCAATTGACTTTTTTATTTTATTTTTATTTTTTAAAATATATTTTATTGATTTTACACAGAGAGGAATTGAGAGGGACAGAGAGTTAGAAACGTCGATGAGAGAGAAACATAGACCAGCTGCCTCTTGCACACCCCCCACTGTGGATGTGCCTGCAACCAAGGTACATGCCCTTGACCGGAATCGAACCTGAGACCTTTCAGTCTGTAGGCCGATGCTCTATCCACTGAGCTAAACCAGTCCTGGCAGTAATTGCCTTTTTTATTTGTCCCCTTAAATTGCTGCCTTGGGAGTTCCTGGGGATGGGAACCATCTCTCCCTCATTTTTTTATGTACCTCACTTGACAAGTACTTCAGTACGTGTTGGGTGGATTATTAAATGAATTAATAATCATGTTGGGAGAAATTTTTTAAGGCTTACTATGTACCATAAGCTTTGCAAAGCAATTTATACAAATTATCTCATTTCATTCTCAAAGAGAACATACTCACATAAGTATGAATACTGTTCCCAATATCACAGGTGCAGAAACATATGGAACATTAGGTAACAGCCAAAGCCACGCAGATGGTAAATGGTGAATCTGCAATTCCAAGTTCTCTCAATCATTATATGAACTGCCTTAGTCCAGCCAACTCATTTTCACAGGTTTGGAAACTTTTTAAAATCAATTTTCAAGACATTGAAGTCCAGGTTTATGGATATAATGTTTATAGGAAACCAAGGCATGCGACAGAATACTCACTCATTAACTTGTAATAGAGTGTACAAATGCTAAGAGGGCCAAAATATTCCTTTCTATGTTTCATGACCTCATAAGATATCAAATGTGTTTCTTCTTTCAACAACTATTATTGGCTACTCATTATGTAATAGGTGTTGAATATAAAGCAATAGACTACATGGGGGGAAAGCCACTCTTTTGTGGAGTGCAGAGTCTAGCTAATTCTAATTTATTATTTACTAAATGCCAGGCACGAAAAGCTTTATTGTTATTAATTTCCATAATCACTCTCTGAAGTCCTTACTATTATTACCGAAATTCCACAGATATGGACACTGAGGCAGGGAGGTTAAGCAACTAGCTCAGGTTGAAGCTTTTCAGGGCTGCACTCACAGCTGGAAATGGGCTTCCTGCACCTCAGGTTGCAGTGCAGAGAAAGGAGCTGGTGGTGAGTGGGTCGGATCCCTCATCCTGACGGGATGCTCAGGACCAGGCTCCTGGGCCCTGGCTGCCTGAGCGCAGGGGCACTGGCTCCTCTTCTCCCGGCACTTTGTTCGCTGGGTCACACCTGCTTCCCAGTCCTGCTTCACATCCATCCATCAGGACATGGGACCTCACGGGTGTGATGCCTTTAGCTCAGTGACGTTTCCTTCAGGAACTCCTGGCTGAAATGGAGACATCGCCCACTCCTGCACATTTCCCAGTGTGGACGCTCTATTTATGCTTCGGTTTTGTTTTGTTTTTAATATAGATTTTGCTCAATTTTATTCTTCTTTTTCAGATGATTAAATTTTAAATTCTTTTTTTTAATTTAAATTTTTTATTGTTTCAAGTATTACATATGTCTCCTTTTTTCCCCCTTGACTTCTCCCCACCTGCCCTCACCCACCAGCACATACCCTCACCTCCTCCTGCTCCCCGTCTGTCTGTGTCCATTGGTTATGCTCATATGCATGCATATAAGTCCTTTGGTTGATCTCTTATCCCCTCACATACCCCCCACCCTCCCTCATAGGTAGGACAGTCTGTTCAATGCTTCTTTAAAGGTAAAAGGGTGCCTAGTCTTTTATTGCAAAAACCGGAACCGGAAATAAGCTTCCATATTATTAAATTATTCCTTTTTCTGGGGTTCAACAGCATGATCTCAGTAAATAGCATCAGCAAGGAGGTAGAAATGTTTTCTTTATAGAATTGAGTAATATTTTAAATATAATATATATGATATGAATATTACATCACTATTTATATTATCTATAATGTATTTTAATGTAATCTCACCAAGTATATGCATATTGCATTCCACAATAAAATAACAGCATCTTGTTTTCCAACTCTCCCTCAGCGTATACCTTCTACATGGAAGGAGGGGCACTGCATCCATCCGAGTTGAAGTTCTAATCTAAATCGCGGTAGCCTTTAGAATTGGCTACGAGCAAATGTTAATTAAAGATTTCTCCTTTGAAAGATTCTTTTGTGCTTATATTTCCTTTCCTTTCTGTGTCTGTGCTGTGTCTCTTTTCTCTTCTTTTTTTTTTTTTTTTAACGTATGTTAGTCCCATTCAATTTCCTTCTCAGGACTCCACTAACACTCCTCTCAATTCTAACTTAATCTCCTATCTTCTTTCCCATTAACCTTTAATACACACACTCGCTATCTCCTCTTTACTTCCTATCTGGCCCATTCATCTCTCATTTCTTTCCTAATATAATAGGTGTGAGAAAGGAAACTCAATACTCTATAAAACAAATACCGAAATTAAGGTCCCCGGGATTGGAAGACAGGGTCGCGCACTGGCACCACTTGAATACAAACATATTTACATAACATCCTTTTCTCGGATGCTTTCTCGCCTTGCTTTTCTGCATCCATTATCCTAAGGGGGGAAAGGCATACTAATTTTTAATCTCTCTGCTCCATCAACTGCGATTTCTCTAAACCGCATTTGAAATGACCTGTTCAGAGGATTAAGTGTATCTGGTATCTGTTTTTGGATCTCTGTTACTACTAGAGTGACTGCCACAGAGTAGGCTTGCAATGAGGGTTTGATGAACAGAACTGAAATAAGTAGGCTTAATGCTTGATAGGAAAATAAATAGGTGAATTAAAGGAGAAATCGCTGTTCACCGGTAGCTGTGGTGAGGACCTCAGAGTTGGGCGAGGCGCGAGTCAGTACACACAAGCATATCCCATTATTCAACCTCCCCCTTTCCCTCTCTCCCCCTTGACCATGTTTTCCTTCTCTCGTAGGCCACCTGGTTAAAAGTGCAAGCTGCTGTTGGATAGTTAGGCTTAGAGGCTCCGAACTAGAAAAGTTAATAACTGACATGTTCAAAAAAGAGCTAGTGGCAAAACCATGATTTGAACCATTAAAATTAAAATTACTGTTAAGGTATTTTATCTGCCAGGATTGTTTTTTTTTCTTCTGGGAGTTTAGAATGGTTGATAGGTTAAAAAAAAAATTGTTTTTCTACATAAATAAAAATTGTTTTACAGTAATTTTTGCTGTATTCAGAGTGGAACTCATCCTGAAATTTAATTGGAATTGTCATGCAGTGAAAAATAAAGAAGAATGTGTAAGATAATAATATGTTTCACTTAGTTAATAAGTGAACCAGTTTCATACTAAAGAATGAGAAACTATATGTGGTACACTGAGGGCTCATTGCAGGAGCAGGCAATACTTAAAAGTACCAAATGAGGATTGACAAAGGTAAATGACAGTCTGATAAGAGTCGAGAATTAGCACAGGTTGAGGCAAGCAGTTTAACTCTCAACATTTACTATGGTCAAGTTCAAGTGGTAAATACTTTAAGCAAAGAGACAGTCTTTGAACCTGTCCACCAATGAAAAGAGAGTTTTGAGTAAAAGAAGATTCATAGTGTGAATAGGTCCTTGAGCATTACAAGATTTATGAGCTGTCTACAAATCTTACTTTCAATCTCACTAATTGTCTTTACTCCTAATTTATCTCACCTGACTGTTTAAAAGGGGCCTTTTTTCTTAGTCTCTATGACCAATCATCTCCATTCCTTTTGTATTCTCCATCTGTTATAAAAACACTAGTGGCCCAGTGCATGAATTCATTCACATTGAAAGGAAATGTATTAGAAGAAATATTTAAATATCGCTATTCGCCCTTTCTCTATAATAGAAGTGTCAACCAAATTTACAATCAACAATGACAGATGGAAACACACACGTGCAATTGGCAGCAGTGAGAGCTTTATATGTATTGTGCATGTGCAAGTCAACTTAGCCATAATACATATAAAGCTCTCACTAGTGCCAATTGCACGTGTGTGTTTCCATCTGTCATTATTGATTGTGAATTTGGTACACACACACACACACCACACACACACACACACTTGCTTAATTAAATAAACTTGCTTAATTAGTCCTGCTTTCTGGTTTAGCTAAACTTTTTCCACCCCAGTGAAGCACTCCAACTTTTCTTTCAGGAAACTGATTGTCAGCAACACAGCAGTAATTATCAACATGAAGATTATTATTATAGATCACACAGGGAGAACAAAGGGTAAAATATTTAACTGCAACAGTGTTTGACTATATTCTACAGTGGAGTCATTTTCAAGGTCCACTATCTCTTATTTCTTTTCAGTCAGGTAAGTTTCTAAGCTGTCTAAATCTCTATTTTCTAGCTAATGGGGAAAAAAAAGAAAAGAAAAGAAAAAGGATTCTACAAAGTCTCCTATCTACCTACTCCAGGACTTCTGTAAGGATCAAATGAGATGAGGCACGGGAAAACACTTCACAGACATTTGGTTACAGTGTAAAGTGTTTCCACTTGGCTATAAAGCAAGTTGTGTTCTTGGGCAGAAGAAACTGCAAGGAGGCTAGTTGCTAGGCTGAGGAAGCCTGGTGTTGCTACGTGACATCATTATCCAACACCTACAGCCACTGTTTCCAGGCGGGACTGGGCTGTGGGCCGCATTTTGCACCATGGGTTCCTGGCAGCGTCAGCTGCAATTTGGTGGGCTATTGCTCTAGAGTGGTTGCAGGGGCCTATGTCCCACTTGGGGGAAGCGGAGTGTTACTTTGTGTTACCACCAGGTTCTTGCTGTTGTTTCTCTCTAAGTGGCAAGTGGGCATCACAGCAGCTCCTGCACTAAGCATCTGCCCCCTGGTGGCCAGTGTGCGTCATAGCGACTGGTCAGACAGTGGAAAGGACAGTTAGCATATTAGCGTTTTATATATATATATATATATATATATATATATATATATATATATATATATATATATATATATATATGTATATGTATATATATAGATTGTATCCCCAGGTTTAGCAATTCATTCACTTGCCAACACAGTTTTCATATTTAGTAGAATTTGAAGACAAAGATCAGAATTTAATCAATCAAATTCAATAAACATTACTTATGTGTATGCACATGTTGTTTCTATTTTTGCTTGTTATTTTTGTTTGCTGTTGTTTTCTTTTGTGTGTGTGTGTTTTCTGTGTGTGTGTGTGTGTGTGTGTGTGTTTTGGGTTGTTGCTCTTCTATTTCTCTCCCCAAAGAAATTTTCATTTTCATCAGGACCAGCACCTTCACACATTAATTATACATCTTTGGAAAGTTCAAAACAGTATTAGAGGCCCTCATAGTTAGTAACACTATCTAATATTCCACAAAACATGAGAGAGAAAGCAGTGGGGGCTGGAGCAGGCACTTTAGCTACATTGAAGAGAGTTATCAACCTCTCAATAAGTATTTTATCTAGTATAATAAATCATATGTACATATTGTGTCAAATTCTAAGCAATTTCATTACAGAGTAGAGATTTCAAATATTCTCAGTACATATGTTTGTTAGATTTATAAAGTTAAAAAATAAAATAAAAAAATTACTTTGGATATTGTTAAAGATGGCTTCCTGGACCAAGTCTGATGCTCAGAAGGAAAATCAAGTGAAGGAAATGAAATAACATGTTTATAAGAAAATTTTGAATATTTCAGGAATAGGGTGGCATAAGGTGAATGGTGAGAAAGTAGAAAAAATTATCAGTTGGTTTTAAATCCTAATGGACTCAATTATCCAAATATCTCTCAATTTCCAGTGTTACCAATTCTCTATTCTCAAGATCTCTACCCATCTCTACTTCCTTTGTACACTCTTTCAGAATGAGAGCTACAACCTATATTTACATATTTCTGTTCTACACCTTCTCAATTCTTTCTCCAAATACCAACAAATCAATAAAATATACCTCAAAGGCAAAATCACAAGTAAAACAAGAGAATAATAACCATCAATTACAAAACCATACTTATTAAATGTGAAACTCCAATAACTTCCTTTTTTTACCTCTCCTAGAGGGAGGAAGGAACTCTAGAAATATTAAAGAAGACATAACAATTGATCTGATGTAGAGTCTGAAGAAGGAATTGTTTAGGATGATTCTCAAATGTCTGCCTTCAATAATTGGATGAATATAATTTGTGTCATGAATAAAGACCAATGACATTCTGATTAGATTTCCATTCTGGAAAAGTCAAAGTTACAGAGACACAGAACTGATGGGTGGTTGCCAGGGGTTAGGGAAGGAAGAGAGACATAACACAAAGGGCAACCTGAGAGAACTTTTAGGAATGATGATATTGTTCTGTATATTGATTGTGGTGGTGTTTACCTGTTTCAGTGTAATGGTCAAAACTCATATAACTGTATGTCCAAAACAGTGAATTTTACCATAAGTAAAATACAACATAAAAATATTGGTACTTAATAATGAATTATTTTAAATGAGGGTGGATCCTAAGAATTAGAACTATGTCAGGGAAAATGGTTACAGGGGAAAATAAGTAAAAATTAGTAGACATTAAATTATCAATTAGACTAGAGCAGGAAAATAAGACTATTGCAGAATAGAAGCAAAAACAAAGTAATGATATTAAATTACAAGTAGAGACAAAAGGTAAGATTGACATCACCCAGCACTTCCCTGGTGTCGGAATTACTTATGAATTTCTACTTCTAAGTCCTATCAAAAAGTCATTTTCCAGAAAGTGGTTGTTCCACTTGTTTTTTTTTTGTTTGTTTGTTTTGTTTTTTTGTAAACATATTTTTATTTATTTCAGAGAGGAAGGCAGAGGGAGAGAGATAGAAACATCAATGATGAGAGAGAATCATTGATTAGCTGCTCTCTGTATGCCCCCTACCAGGGATTGAACCTGCAGCCCCTGACATGTGCCCCTGACCAGAATCAAACCCAGGACCCTTATGTCTGCAGTCCCAGGCTCAATTCATTGAGCCAAACCAGCCAGGGTAATCTACTTGTATTTATTCTCTGCATCTGGTTAGCAGAATTCCTCCCACTTGCTTATCAGAAAACCTCGTTAAAACCAAATTTCCACCG
Organism: Pipistrellus hanaki; assembly: GCF_964339955.1. Lineage (NCBI taxonomy): Eukaryota > Metazoa > Chordata > Mammalia > Chiroptera > Vespertilionidae > Pipistrellus > Pipistrellus hanaki. The sequence continues at coordinate 11,952,210 of NC_140519.1, forward strand.
ACTCTTCCCCAGTGCCCCTGACGCTGAACCTAGCTGGAAAAAATGCACAATTGTGCTGACTGATCTATTGTGATGACAGAACTTAAGTGGATCCATAAGCCTGCTTAGGAATGACTAGAGGCCTGGTGCATGGATTTGTGCACATTGAAAGGAAATTAAGTAGAAGAAATATTTTAATATCACTATTTGCCCTTTCTCTATAATAGAAGTATCAACCAAATTCACAATCAACAATGGCAGATCAAATCACACGTAAGTGATTGGCACCAGCAAGAGCTTTAAATGTATTACACATGTGTGAGTTAACTTAGCATTTTATAGATATACTAAAGGCCTGGTGCATGGATTCCTGCACAGGTTGGGTCCCTCGGCCTGGCATGTGCCCTCTCACAGTCCAGGACTACTCGGGGATGTCAGAGAGCTGGTTTTTGCCTGATCCCTGCAGGCCCAATCCAGACAGGAGGGAGCCTGATCCTGGGAACTGAGCGTCTGTCCCTGGTGGTCAGCCACTGGTCAACCGGTCATTTGGTCATTTGGTCTTTTGGCCAATAATAAACTTGCTTAACTAGCCCTGCTTTCTGGTTTAGCTAAACTTTTTACAGCCCAGTGAAGCACCCCAACTTCTCTTTCAGGTAATTGATTGTCACCAACACAACAGTAAATATCAACATGAAGCAGATTATTATTGTAGATCACACAGGGAAAACAAAAGGTAAAATATTTAATTGCAGCAGTGTTTGACTATATTCTGTGCAGTGAGGTAACATGGAGTCGTTTTCAAGGTCCACCAGTTCTTCTTTTCAGTCAGGTCAAGTTTCTAAGCTTTCTAAATTTGTTTTCTGGCTAATTAAAAGAAAATAGGATTCCACCAAGTTCTCCTATCTACCTACTCCAGGACTTCTGTGAGGATCAAATGAGATGAGGCATGGAAAAACACTTCACAGACATTTGGTTACAGTGTAAAGTGTTTCTACCTGGCTATAAAGCAAGTTGTGTTCTTGGGCTGAAGAAACTGCAGGGAGGCTAGTTGCTGGTCTGGGCTGTGGGCCACATTTTGTGCCATGGAGTCTTGGCATCATTGGCTGCAATTTGGTGGGCTGTAGCTTCAGGATGGTGGTGGGGCCTGTATCCCACTTGGGAAAAGCCGAGTGTTGCTTTGTTGGTACCAGGTCCACTGTGCCTTTACTTTGTAAATGGCCAGTGCATTTCATGGCAGCTCCTGCCTTGAGCGTCTGTTCCCTGGTCAATGTGTGTCATAGTGACCAGTCAGACAGTGGGAGGGACACTTAGCATTTTAGCCTTTTATAGATAGATAGATAGATGATAGATAGATAGATAGATAGATAGATAGTTAGATACTGTTTTTATGTAGTCTATTTCCTTATCCATTGTCTTAGATAACTGTCCTCCTCACATCCCCAAACCTATTCTAATTTCTTCACACCCAGTTTATGACTTTACTTCTTACTTCAGTGAGAACATAGAGCAATAAAAGCAGAACTTCCATATACTGCCTTCACTACATCTAACTCCCTGCCTGCATATGTGCTGGTAACACTACATTCTCTACTGGCACTGTGGATGAACTCAGAATGCTTACAAATACATCAGTCCTTTCCCGTACACACCAGTAATTGACTACAGCAATTTTCTACTCTTTCTTTAGCATCCTCAGGTTTTCCCTTTCCATTGCATCATCCATCAGGAGGCAACAAGCTATCATTTCACAAAAAAAAAAAAAATAAATAAATAAATAAATAAATAAATAAATAAATAAATAAATCTACCTAGACGAAATTTATTTATCTAGCTCACCCATGTCTTACCTCCAGTTTTATAACAAAACTCTTTGAAAGAATCTATGCCGAGTGTTCTTCTATTTTTTTCTGTTTTCTCTTGAAAACATTAAATTAGGTTCCAGTATTTTCACTGTAAGAAAACAATACCACTGAAACCAGTTTGGCTCAGTGGATAGAGCGTTGGCCTGCGGACTAAAAGGTCCCAGGTTCGATTCTGGGCAAGGGCATGCACCCTGGTTGTGGACATATCCCCAATGGGGGGTTTGCAAGAGACAGCCGATCGATGTTTCTCTCTCATTGATGTTTCTAACTCTCTATCCCTCTCTCTTCCTCTCTGTAAAAAAAATCAATAAAATATTTTTTTTTTAAAAAGAAAGAAACCAATACCAACATTAGCAGTGACCTTCATATCTCTTCCTCAGATTTCATTCTATTTTGTCAGTATTTGACACAGTTAGTCACTCTCTTTCTAATATTTTTAATGTAGCTTCCAAAACATTACTCTCATGTAGATTTTCTCCTGCCTTTTTAGCCACTTCTTCTCAAAGTCTTCTGCTTTTTGTTTTGTTTTGTTTTCCGATCTCTGACTTATAAGTGTTGGAATGGTTCTGGACTTGCTTCTTGGACTCATACTTTATTTAGTCATAGCAGTGATGGTGCCCTCCATTTTATGGCTTGAAACACCATGTATTTAAGCTGACAACTCCCCAACTTATATGTTGTACATGGACTCCCCATGGATTATAGAGATATATTTTCAAAAGCCTTGGCATCTCTACTTGGTTATTTAATTGGCATCTCCAACTTACATCCAAAATTGCTCTATGTATTGCCCTAAAACTGCTCCTCCTGCAGTCTTCCCCATCTTAATTAAGGACAATAAACTTAGTGAGTGAATGCATTCTCCCAGTCATTCACGTTCATGTTTTCGTTCTTGACTCAACTTTCAATCTATGATCTAATAACACATCCCGTGGTCTCTAAATCAAAAATATATTCAGAATTGTATTACTCCACCAGTCCATCACTGGTACCAACATCTCTCATCTGGATTATTTCAGTTGGTCGTCTTCAAGTCTTCCTGTTTCACTGCTATCATTCTTCAGGTTATTCTCAACATAGCAACAGAGTGATCCTATTAGGACATACTTCATATCATGTCATTCCCCTGATCAGAACTCTCCAATGGTCCAGCCCTCCATCTCAGAGTCAAAGCCAGTCCTTACAATGATTTTCAAAGCCCTATGATCTGACTCCCTGTTACCTTTTTGAATATGTCAACTCCTGCTTGCTTCTTCCCCCTCCTCCCTTTCCTACTGGTCCAGTAGCACAGGCTCCTTGCAATTTCTTTTATAGCCCTGGGATATTCCTACATTTTTATATGCTACTTGCCCTGCCTGGAGCTTTTCCTTCAGTTGTCCACAGCCTTTATTCAAAAGTACTTTCTCACTCATTCTAAGATTTAACCCAATAATCCTATCTCATCACCAAGTCTCTGCTTTAATTTTTTTTTTTTTTTTTACCTCTGGTCTATATGTTTGACATAGTTTTATTACTTTTTGTCTATTTGTAAGAGTAGAATTTAAGATTCATGGGGGAAGTTTTTTATTGCTTTCATTCATTACTCTATTACAAGGACCAAAGACATACATGTTCCTTGCACATGTAGACACTCAACAAATAATTTGATGAATTAATGAATAAATGTGTGAATGAGCTTTATATTTGTCTACAAGACAATATGGATACAGGTAATATTTTATTCTAATAGTCATTTGAAACAAAAGTTATTTACACAGTTACTATGAGGTTAAAAGAAACTGAGAATTTGGAAAAATAGTTAGAAATTAGACATACAGAAGTATATGTGGATTGCCATTAAGATAAACCCCCAAATCTCAATGACTGAACACATCAAAAATGTATTTCTTGCTCAATGGAAACCCAAGATGGTTGGTAAAGTTTCTCCCATATCTGGTGACTCAACACTCCAGATTCCTTTCATTCAAAGATGCAGTCATTTTGACATAAAACTATCACAAATTCTCCCTACAGAAGAGGCAACATAGAGTTCCCTGGCTAGTTCTTAAATTCCTAAGTGACAACCCATAAGTGACAGATACAAATGGCATTCCATTTCATCAACTAGAAATAGGCATAGAGTCCTTACCTTGAGGGAAGGGTAGGGACTTTGAGGGAAGGGTAGGGAAAGGTAACTAGTTAGAGTAAGCTCATGCATACAATAATATGTCAGCTTTAAATGGTATATGACCAGGAAAAAAAATTTCTATATAAAAAATAATTGCGAACTGCACCAGGAGCAGAAGGAAGTTAACATTGAATTGAAAAGAGCATAATTACTGAATTAAATAAATTAGGAGTAAGATCTTCAACTAGATCTTTAGGATAAAAGTAAGACTTTGCCAAAGAAAAGTTTTAAATTATTGCAAGCAAAATTACTTTAATATTACACTTTATTTTGCTTGTACGATTGCCAAATTACATTTTAATGTTTCTGACAAGAGGATAGAGACACTGAGCATGACCAAAAGTGTACTAAGCTTATTTGCATGTTTCCCCCTGAATTGACATATTAACTGTTAGTAGGTTGTGAGCATGAGTATTAAATATATGACCATAGCTTAATAAATATTAAAATCCATTATAGCCCACCAAGTAAGCAGATGAATCCACATTCTCTAAATTTTTAGGAACTGTTCTTAAGAGATTATTAAAATTATACATAAAACCTATTATTATTGGCAATATTTTAAAATATTTTCATATTTCATGAGGAAAACAATTTAACTATTATAATAATATTAGTATGTACAATTTAGCTATGTATTACTCATAAAATTTCATTCCCTATAAAAAGAGATCACTGCCAAATTGGCCTATAAAGTCATTAAAGTTATTCAAATTGTATCCAATTGGTAAATCTGAAGCTAATTTTTCCTTTGCGGCATTGGGGGCTAAATATTCACTATACTGTGCTGCAATGACTGAAGAGCTCTCACGGGCCACATCCACCAATTCCACTGTCAGTCCCACTTCTCACATAATTCTGTGGCATACCAGAAGAATAGATTCATAGAAAATGGTCTATGTAATTGAAAAATTCCGAGAAAAAAAGTAGAACTAGTCATCTCATTTTATTTTTAACTTTGTTTCTCATAAATTTTGATGCATTTTCAAGTATTAAAAAAGTCATTGCCTTTTTTATTACATATTATAATCAAATTATTGGATATAAATAATGAAGGGTAGGGTACTTATTACTACTCAACCCATTTCAGAGAAGTGAGATGACTTTTTCTTTACTTCCCAGAAGGACAAAATAGTATTGGGTCATTTCTATTTCTTGCCCATCAATTTGTTTTATGGACAGGTACGGTTAGAGCTGAAATTAAAGTTAGGGGCTAGATATCTGTTATTCTTTGGTTTGTAAACACTGACATTAGATTGGTTTTAAATCTTAATCATACTTATAAATACTTTAGGCTAGCAGTTTATGTACATATCATCAACATAAAGCTATATTATTATTATTATTATTGGTTACTAACATATGAATAAAACAGGAGGTTTCTTATAAGGAGATGGAGAGAAAATGTGTTTTCTCAGTATTCTTAGTATAATATAACATATATCTTTTGAATTGATTTTTTTTTCTTATGGAGAACTCTCAGATTTTTTTGAAAATTATTTTCCTGTCTAGGAAAAGATAGAGAATACTATGTAAGACATAGACTATACAGTTTTTGAACCTCTCTAGTCAGCAGGTACCAATAACTTTCTGAATATAATATTTAAGCACCTGGATTTCAGAGAAAATGTGAACACTAGCTTAGCTTTCTTCTTGCTATCTACACTTTATTTTCCCAATGGATTGCCATGCATTTGCCTTCCTTTACAGAAAAAAAAAAAAAAAAAAAAAAAAAAAATATATATATATATATATATATATATATATATATATATATATATATATATTCAGCATAATAATAATACTCTCAGTAAACTGTGTACTTAAAATAAAAAATTAATATTATTTGCTTTGGTGACTCAAGATTAAACCTGCCTCTGTTTCTTTCAATGACATCTTATAATCACTCCCAAAAATGGATTAAAAACCTCAGAGTATTAGAATCGTGGATTCATACAGTTTATCTTCTGCCATTCCCTTCTCCTTCAATGAAATCAGTAACAAAATGCTCTTGCTCCTCCTCCTAAAACCTTCTTGGTCCACCTCTTTGTATTTTCTAGGTTAGGTAGCATCTCTTCTTACTTGGAACACTTATACTCCAGACGTGATCATCTTTTTGAGACCAGTTACATCCTGTTCCTGCTCTGTTCAAAGGCCTTGTTACCTTCATTTCTGAAAGAAGGACCTCTCAGTTTTTTGGCATTAGCCTACTTTGCAACCTCTCATGACCCTGTGGAGAGAGACCTGATTGGAACTACAGTGAGTCCCTAAAGAAAGGAAGATGTTTGAGTAGAGTTTAGTCTTAGCTCCAAACTTGAAATTTAGGGAAACAAGGAAAAGAAAGACACTTAACATATTATAATGCTTTGGCCAGTTCTTACAAATCTTCATCATTTCATGACAACAAATTAATGAAGCTTTGTGAAAGAGTGAAGTAAATGAATAGCAATAAAAATATCAGGAGTGGCCAGGCCTGGGGCAGCCGAGCAGCGGGGTGGGAACAGCTCGCTCCTCGCCTGCCCCCCGCCCCAAAGCTGCCTCTCAGACATAGCTGGAAACTTTGGGGGGAACTTGAGGGTCTGCTGAATTAAGTGATGAAGGCTTAGATCTGGATGTGTTGAGTTGTTGCGCTGGGGTGTTGATCTGTGAGTGCCTTGTGTGGGGTCTGGAAGAGGTTGGTTGATCTATTTGGATGTGTCTTTTGTTTGAAGTGTATCCTTGGGAATGTGGAGGTATTGATTTGAGAAAATGCTAAGTAATTGATTTGCTACCTGAAAAATTTAAAGTTCTGAAACTTTAAGGTCTCTTGCCAAAAAGAGGTTTTAAAGCTAACACCTTAATTTTAATGGAGAAAGGGGAGGACATGCCCTTCCCACCCAGAACAGGTAATCCAACTCCAGCCAGCAGCTATCTTTAAACAATGTGTCTATTTACATTTGAATGGCCTGTTGATAGTCTAAGGGCAAGTTTACATGTAAACAAGTTTGCTTCTCAGTTCCCAGGGCAGGAAAAACAAGGTTTAAAATTATTAGATTTTAAGATTTATTCTTAAAAATATAAAAGTTTATTAATAAAAAAAGGAAATTAAAAAACCTGATGAACAATATTAACTGTTGATTATAATAGAATCAGATACGAGAGGGGAGTGGACTGACAATTCTCGGCGTGGGGGGGTGGGGGGTGGGGGGGGCGGGGAATAAGGAGAGTGGTGGATGTGGGAAGAGACTGAACATAAGCTGTGCACCTATGGATGAGGACAATGCGGGGTGGGGAAAGGGCAGAGGGTGGGGTGGGAACCTGGTGGAGGGGGGGCAAAAATGAGAACTTTTGTAATAATATGAACAATAAAGATTGATTTTTTTTAAAAATAGCAGGAGTGCTATTAGACTATTTGGCAATTCTAGAATTTCTCTGCCTGGGCTTCCAATTTTACTTCAAAGTCACTCAACAGGAATGCTAATAAGAGTCAGAGAATAGTCTCCACCTCTCAGTCACAAATAAATAGTCATTTATTTATACTTTGTGTATCTTATAGAGGTATTTTATCCAGATAGTAAATAGCTTAGTAATATGTCTCTCATCAGAATATAAATGTGACTTTAAACGTAGTTGCTATATTGATCATTTTAAATTGGATTTTTGGCAGTATTAATCTATGCAACTAAAGTACATATTATATAAAAAGTATAATTACAAAGTTAAATCATTCTAATAACAGAGTATGTCATATAAAAAAGGGCAAAGTATGTATATGCTTAGGTAACAAATCACATATTAAATACCCCTCCTCCATTTAACCAGCAAACATTCTATTGTAAACCGTAAGCAGTAAACAAAATTCTTTAAAGTCAGTTCAGGTGCTTTATATCTACCTTTACTAGTTTAATTCATTAAACAGAGTAATTGTGTGTCAGCAAAATTAAAAAAAAAAATGTAATTATGGCTGTTTGATATCTAACTTCCCCTCCTGGTAACATTCGACCAGATGTCTTTAGGAATCACCTCGTTCTATTTTTTTTTAATTTATCTTTATTGTTGAAAATATTACAGATATACCTTTATTTTTTCCTATTGACCCCTCTTCCCCACTGCCCAAGGCCTTCACCAAACTATTGTTTGTGTCTAGGGTTATGCATATATGCATATAAAATTTTTGGTTAATCTCTTCCTACTTATCCCTCTACCATCTCCCTTCCCCTGCCTTTCTGCTGAGATTCTTGATAATCTATTTCTGATAACTTAGTTTCCTTAAACTCTCTCTTTAAATTGTAATTATTAAATCTATGTTATTCTTTCTCTATTTTCATATTTATCTCTTTTCCTCATAGCACCATTATGAAAAGTGTTATTGTTTATCTACTTGCATTTGGAAGGATAGGGTATCAAAAGCATTTTCAAATCCTGCTAGACTGGAATCACAAAAGCACCTTGTCAGTTAAAGAGAGTTCCTGATTAATCTACCTATAGAGCAGCAACTTCACATTGGCATTGTGGGGCATGGGCAGGCGAGGAGTGAGCTGTTCCCACCCGGCTGCTCGGCTGCTCTGGGCCTGGCTAATAAACCCCCAGCCGTATATTTTTAGTTTTTTCTCATGCAGCACCCCCTCCTGATTTTGGATCTATGAAGGGAAATACCCAGAGAAACCGCTGAAAGAATTTAACATTACTTTTTAGAAGTGGGACTCAAGAATAGAAAAATACAGTTGACATTTTTATTTTATTTTATTTTTTTTATTAAATATATTTTATTAATTTTTTACAGAGAGGAAGGGAGAGGTATAGAAAGCTAGAAACACCGATGAGAGAGAAACAGGATATGTGCCCGCAACCAATGTACATGCCCTTGACCGGAATCGAACCCGGGACCCTTCAGTCCGCAGATCAACGCTCTATCCGCTGAGCCAAACCGGTTTCGGCCAGTTGACATTTTTTAATTTTAAGTAAACTATTACCTAAAGTAATACAAGTCTGCATATAAATTTAGAACAAATCAATAGGAGCAAACCTGGCCCGTATAAACTTTCCCCAAACGTATGAGTAAGTCTAGAGATAATAGAAGATAGTGGTGCTGTCCAGGACGGTGGTTCTCAATTGGTCCAATGTTGCCCACTCCTCCCCAATCACTCAGGGTCACTTGGTATGGCCCATAGACATTTCTGTTGATCACAAACAAGCATGAGGCATCTCATGACTAATAGAGACTGTGCCAGGCATCCTATAAAGCCCAGGATAGCCCGCTTTCCCCCGCTCCTGACACCTAAAACAAAGTATTACCCAGTCCCAAATCTCTGGTCTAGGCCATTGGATAACAGAGACTAATCCTATGGGTAGGAGCTACAAACCAATCAACATGGTACCCCTAACCTTTACATTAACCGAACCGGTGACTGACATCTTGCGAGAGCAGAACAAGCAAATAGGAATTGATTCACTCCAGTCCTTATCATGGGCGTGCAGAGCAGAACAGACCCTGCTGTCCTGTTTGAAGGGATTGGCCCTACTGAACACTGGAAAGCCTGTGCCCATAACCGACACTGGTCCTGAAGCCTGCCAAAGTTTCCGCCAACATTAATGTATTAACGAATTGATTAGGTGAGGAGTGCTATTTTAACATAAAACTACATCAATTCACTGTAAAAAAAAAAAACAACACATAAATTATACACTTCAAACATATGCTCTACTAATATACTAGGTCAGTTTTACTAGAGACTGATTACTAAAGTAATAAAGAGGAATAAAAACAATTATTTTGATGGATAGAAGAACTCCAGAGTGTATATACTAATTTAGTTATTTAATTTTCATTCCACTTATGAAGAACTAGAATTTAATACTATGCATATTTCTTTGGGGAGTTTCATTTTTAATTAGGTATGACTTGAGCTCTCTCTTTTCCCACTGCTGAAATTATGTACAAACTCAGTTTGCGTGTGCATCACATACAGGGAGCTGCCTGCAAATGTATAAATTAGTTCTATTTCTTCACACATCCACCCAGATGGGTCTCCGCTGGAACACAATTCAATAAGACAAAGCAAAAGGCCATAGAAATTATGACACGTGATTTTGGGTTTTAATCAAAAATAAAATTAATTTCAGGTTAGGTTTTTAAGAAACAATGTATAGGTGATAACCCTACATATATTCTTTTTTTCCTAAAGTACATTTTCAGTGATGAAGTAGAGTCATTGAAAGAAATCTGTTCAATATAATAGAATCCTAGAGTGATTGTAAAGTGTCCAACAAAAGTTATCTTTCTATCATGGTATTGAGCATTTTTAGATCTATATGTAGTGTTTTAAGTTTAAAGAAGGCTTAAAAAATAAAATTAATATTGAACAGAAATAAGATATTATAAGAAACATAATTTGATTTACTGAAACAAGTTGCAGGGTTTTAAGTAATTAGATAACATCCATGCAACCTTCATTACAAATATAATTTAAAAAAAAAAAAATATATATATAGAGAGAGAGAGAGAGATCAGAAAAAAGGTAATTTAAATATGTATACTGGATGGTTTTTTGATATGAAATACATACAATTTAAAATATACATTTAGCCGAAACCAGTTTGGCTCAGTGGATAGAGTGTGTGTCTGTGGACTGAAAGGTCCTGGGTTTGATTCAGGTCAAGGGCATGTACATTGGCTGTGGGTAAATCCCTGGTGTGGGGTGTGCAGGAGGCAGCTGGTCGATGTTTCTCTCTCACCGATGTTTCTATCTCTCTATCTCTCTCCCTTCCTCTCTGTAAAAAATCAATAAAATATATTATATATATAATATATTTTATTGGTTTATTGATAGTTTATTAAATGTGTATATATATATATATATATATATATATATATATATATATATATATATTTAATAAAATATCAGAATCTATTTCCTGAAATAGAGAAAAAATTGAATCTGCCCTGAGGGTTGGAGCAAGTTTAGGGAAAAAAATAACAAGATCATGTGACCAGGGCATATCTCCTTGAAGTCGCTGGATTTCAAACATAAAGACTCATCTAAGCATGCAGGCAGTGAGAGGCAGTCACCCATGAGAGGGGAGGGTGAGCTGGGTGCTGTGTCTCCACAGTGCAGTAGGGCAGTGCTACACGGCAGAAGAGCAGTGACTGTGACATCTGAGAGAGCCCACACTGCTGAGGGACAGTGTGCACCAAGTCGTTTGCGCCTTACCTAACCCCCGTTATCGGCAGGGTATACATTCCCAGACCCCCACAGATGCCTGAAACTACAGAGGACTAGCCCTGTACATAATACCTGTCTTCCTATACAAACATACCTGTGATGAGTTAAATGTATTTATAAATTAGGCACAGAAACTGATTAACAATAATAACTAATAATAAAATCGAATAATTTTAACAATACACTGTCATAAAAGTTATGTGGATGTTTTCTCTATCAAAACGTCTCATTGTACTAAATCAGCAATTTTCAACTGGTGTGCCACAAGAATTTTTAAAATATGCAATATTGGGAGGGGGGTGGTAAGAGATATACAGAAGGACTTATATGTATGCATATAAGCATAACCAATGGACACGAGACACGGCGGGGGGGGGGGGGGGGGTGGCGGTGAGGGCATGCACCATGGGGTAGGGGAGGCTGGGGAAAGGTCGATGGGGAAACCAAAAAAGGAGATATGTGTACTCTTTGTAATACTTTAAACAATTTTTAAAAATACGCAATACCTGACTATCTAGTCAAGGGCATTGACCCCTTTTTTCCTTAGATTTTTTTTTTTTTTAAATAGCCATCTGGTGTGAATAAATCAAAATTATACCTATTTCTTGTCAGATCAGCAAAATATATATACTTTTTGGTGTGCCACAGAATTTTAGTAATTAGTGTGCCATGAGATGAAGGAGGGTGTAAATCGCTGTAGAATACTCATTTTTTTTGCCTAAAGGAGCACGCTAAGGCTTCTCTGATACCTGAATTGCCAGCATCACTACCCGTGCACTTTGGGGCCATTATTCAGTAAAGTCAGAGTGACGTGAACACAAGCACCGCGATACCACGATAGTCAGTCTAACCAGCTACTGAATGCCTGAAGGCTGGCAGCCTCTACAGCAGGGAGACAGTGGGCAGAGGGATGCATCATGTCCCAGGAGGGACATGGAAAGATCCCTTCATGCTACTCAGAACAGCATGGAATTTAAAATGTACAAAGGGATCATTTCTGGAATTTTGCGTTTTCAGAACATGGTTGACCATGGGTAGGCAAAACCAAAGAAAGCAAAACCACGGATAAGGGGGCCTACTGTACTAAGTTTCCCTTTAAGTCCAAAGGCAACGGAGTGGATAGATATTCTGAAGTAGAAAGTGACCGGGAGCCCCATGAATGGAGCACACATGAATGGGGGGGGGGGGGGGTGAGGGGGGGTAGCTAGTGGATAATAAATAAGATAAGTCAAAAATTTGAAAATTCTAAAGTTGATAAATCATAATAAAAAGAATCTGTGGTTAACTTGGAATGCAATTAAGTAGAAATCTATGTCTAAATAATGATGGGGTTAAGGTTACACAACAAACTGTGTATCTTATAAACCTTGACCTTATAAAAATTAAACTTTTTCAAAGAATTATCTTTTTGACATCTGTGGACTTCCTGCTATTAAAAATTAGTACAAGTATACTTCCCCTGTCCTTGCTTTATTCTGCCTTTAATTACCATTATTTACTCATTTACTGAGCACATGCACACACTTCCAAAAATAGGCCATGATCTTTAGAGTTACTATATCCACATTACATCCTGCACACGTTACCATATTCTCAAGTTCCCTGGCCTAAATCGTAGGTAGGTAGTGCCTTCCATTCCGGAGCGTGCTTCCAGTCCTCTTGCTGGTGCCTCAGTAACAAAGCCCACACCTGTTCTGCCCAGTGACAGAACCCTCTGCCTCACTAGCTGCCTTTAGCGGTGCGGAGGAGAAACTAGGAAGACCTGGAGGTTAAAAGGCCTTTTGTTACTTGTGCTAAGTCTCCCTGCACTCGCTGACCTTTACCATAGAAAGGGAGACATTTGTTTTTCTTCTCTCCACACCAAAATTGAAGTTGGACTTCATTCTCCCAGCTACGTACTATGTAATGTTACTTCGTACTTTGGTTATAATAACTTACTTTAAGGTATTAATTTTCCCCATGTCCTGCCCCACGGGCTGTGAGAGGTTATTTCCCTGGATTCCATTCTGTAAACAATCCAGAAATCCGATCAAAGGCATTAACCATTTGTGTGCCTTGTACTTCAGAGGCAGTCCATTTCAGTTGGAGTTTCCAATTAGTATGTAAAAATGCATGAGTTTAATTAACTTTGTTGCATGGTGAGCAATGGGTCATCGCTTCAAAGGGATGAGAAAGAATCCCTTTTGAAGCAAAAATGAAGAGGTGTAAATGCTGTGATGGATACACCTTTGTGATCTCAAAGAATATTAGCATTTCCTAGTACAGACCGTAATACTTCCGTGAAGGTTTGAGACTGTGATTTCTTTTTCTGAAGTCACTCAGGTACTCAGGGCCCATGCTCTCTCTAGTGATAAAATGCAAACTGTTTAATGTCTGTTTCCTTGTTTGCAAAACACAGTAAGTATTGTTACCCAATTGAGAGCAATTAGTGACATTCATTTTATTATTTATTTGAGTACTTTTATGTTATCATGGGGTTTCCTCTCTCCAGTCTGGCATTATGTTCACTTGTACCTTCAAGTAAACATCTTCAGAAGGGAATTGTCTGAGTAGCACCAAAATAAAAAGAATATTTTCCCTTAATATTAAAAATATAGATGTGATAAATTAACAAGTATGAAGGCCAACTATTATCAGGCATTCTGTGGCAATTGCATGGATCATCTTATGTTTGTTGTCTCAACTAATAAAGTGAAGCATTTTTTAAAGAATGGGCTTGTGGCCCCTTTGGTTTATGGCATAACCAACATTCTTGCTAGGGATTTGTTTTTCTTCTTTCTACAACAAAATCAGAGTAGAGCTTTGTTCTTCCAACTACATATACAAGGTTACTTTGTGCGTTGGTTATAACTTACTATGTTTCCCTTTTAAAAAATAAAATATCTTAATTTTTAGCATAAACTCAGCATAACAAAATGCTAGCAGATTATATTTTTCTATGAATAAATGGAGATTATAGACTCAATTGTTACCATTACAGTTCTTCCTACTTATTTTGCATGAAGAAGAGTGTTTTGCAACCCAAACACTTAGTTGCCACCTTCCTCCTTTCCCCCATACCTTTCTGTCTCCAAAACATGCCTACAGGCATGCACATGCCATCCCTTGCCTGCTTCTTATGGGAGAACCTTCTATTCCCAGGATTAAATATGTGAAAAAGCAGGGCAGGTGACAAAAATGAGAGATTTCCTGATTGCTCTTGCATTATTTCCTTCAAACTAAATTCCTTAAGCTCAGTCTCTGTAATTCTCAGTCTCTGTCAGTTGCATTTCAAAACTGAAATTTCATGGAGCAATGGGTTAATAAAATAAATTCAGAGCCTGCCATATCCAATATGTAGTTATGTCAGGTAAGAATAGTTTTTAAACCATCATTTCATTAAAGATAGGGCATTTCAACTCCCAAAGTGAGTGTAGGAAGGACATAATTTCAGGTTACAATTAGGAATGGTTTATAATTTTGCAACATATACACAACATGATATTCAATTTTACTCATTCCATTTCAGATTCTTGAAAGTTCATCACAGGTGAATTCTACCCATGGTATTCACACAGCATTTACTGCCTTCTATGGGTATTTTTCCTTAATCTAACTTACCTATCTTTTTCTGTTTTAAACTACCCACAACACCTTGTTAAATGGTTCACTCAAGGTATGCAGCCAATATGTATTTGTGGGATGAATGAATGAAATAGTAGTGTGTGCACACACACACACACACACACACACACACACACAGTCTTCATGGTAGTGGTGACTTTCTTACCTAGATGTTTGGACTTCAATATAGGTTAATCTCTTAAGACAAAAATTAGTAAAGCCAATGAGTCTTAAGTTTGAGCCTACTAGACATTGAGCCTACTCAAGTTTTATCCAAGAATGTTTTTAAAAATTCTTAAAATTACAGAAAATTGAGGAAATTAGCCAAATGTTCTTGAAGTCTTGTTATTCTACTACATATCTTACCCATGAATTTAATGTATCCCCACATTCCCATGTCACCCTATGCAAATTTTATAGCTCTTTATTTACCACTAAAATTCATGCACTGGAGTGGGGTGTCCCTCGGCCCAGCCTGCCTCCTCTCACAGTCTGGGAGCCCTCAGGGGCAGGAGTAGACCCAGTGATCAGGGGAAGGTGATGCCCCATCACACTTTTGCTGCTGCCACTGCCAACAGCACAAGCCTTGGCCTGCCCTGGTTACCTGAGCCTCAGGCAGCCCTGGGCAGCTGGGCAGCTGCTATCCAAGGCTTGCCTGTGCCTCAGACCATCCCTGGGTGGCTGAGGGATGAGGAGACTGGGGGCAGGTTCCCCAGCAGGGCTGAGGGGACTGGGCACTGCCATCTTGTGGCTGAGGGCACTGCCATATTTGAGGGTGAGGCAGGCAATTAGCATATTTCCTCTTTATTCGTTGTGGGCACCATCATCTTTGAGGGCAAGGTAGTCAATTAGCATATTCATTTTTATTGGCTGTGGTGCCACCATCTTTGTGATGGCATGAGGGTCAATTAGCATATTCAATTTTTATTAGATAGTATGATCAAAAACTATTTTAAAATAACTGCTTTCATTGCAAGTGCCTATACATTTTTTATAGCATTTCACCTTCTTATACCCACTTTTCAGAACCCTGTTACATATTGTTGAACCATTTTTAACTCAACTTCTTTCATATCCAGTTTTTTACGTATGCTTTTATCATTGTACCATTGCAATGAATTTGTGTAGCATTGACTATTGCTGGTACCTACATAAGCATCCTCTCCTTTCTCTTGGTTGGCAGGGCCTAATTTTGTTGGATTTCTGACCCTCTCTGAATTCATGAGCTCAAGGAAGGGGCCCTTTAACTAACTAACTCAAGACAAAAAGAAAATGATGTTTTCCTCTTTGCCAATGATTGATATAGGTATGGGCATGTAATACAATCTTGGACAATAATATTTCAGGTGATGTTAGTAGAATTCCTAGGAAAGATTTTCCTTGGTCTCATAACGGTCCATAATATTGGCATATGCTCTGGGGACGTTGCTGTGGGGGAAAATCATGCTGCTGTGTCCATTGTGTCACCAGGAGCAGGATATCTTGAGTTCCAAACTCTCAGAGCACCAGTAGAGAGGAAAGACAGAAGGATCTGGGCTTTGAGTGACATCACTGGACCTCTGAAGCAGCCTGGAACTTCTCCTGACTTGCTCTGTGAGGTGAACAGCTTGTCCGGCTGGTGCCACCATGGCTGTGTTTCTGTTGCTATGATCTGAAGCAATCTAACTGTGACACGCCCAGAAGACAAGTAAAAAACCAAGGCTCAGGGAAGTTCCCTGGCTGGCCTTATGGGATTCAGTGAGGGAGTGGCAGAGAGGCCTGGCTAGAATATAAGTTCCCAGTTCAAGCCCCTTTCTAGGGAAGAGAATTCACACTGCACTACGCTTTGGTTGACGGTGCATTGTACGGAGTTACAGCAGGTACAGCAAAACACCTCTGCAATCGTGAGCATGATTTTTTGCATGCTATCTTACGTTGAGTCACATGAAACCACTGTTCTTGTAGGTCAAAAAATTCAAATGTTGGAAATGTCATAAGGCTCCACCTAGCAATATTATAGAAGTCCCATTGCTAAGGCAGAGCTGATCTATCTAATTAGTGTATACTCAATGCTCTTTATTCTGATGCTAAAGTTTGCTATCTAAACTTCTCTCATTGGAACTTCTCTCATTTTATTGGTCTTCTTTCAAGGGAAAACTTTAGTCTGTTTAAAATAGGGTAAAATTTTATGAGCATTACATCCATAACAATAATGTAAAACTTGAGGCATCTAAAAGATACACTCACTTAATTTTTATTTTTCAATTATTCTGGCAGTTTGCATTCAATATGATTCTGTACTGGTTTCAGGTGTACGGCAGAGTGGCCGACAATCACAGGCTCGTTATTTTCAGGGGACACTTGCAGGGCTCCATCAGAAACTGTAGTGCGCTTCAGATGATCAAATTCTAGGCGTATAATAATATGACCTGAATAAGCCATTAAAATGTGGTGATGTAACAACAAAGTGAGGAGAAGTATAGCCCCCATTAGAAAGCTGCTCAAGTTTTTTCAAAAGAAATGTAGGCAGTGACTTTCTACAATGCTACAATTTGTTGTCACTGAAAAGGATATTTTATAACTTTTTTATGGTTTTTTAAGTTAGCCATTTGGGAGTTTAATTAAATCTTCTCCTGGTGATTCCTACTGATTTTAAGGAAGTTATATAAAGAAATCAAGAGTTGATTAGATCCGCTTTCAATGTTATTTTCGTTGCTAGAAGGATCCAGTGCTGAGAGGAGAAATTCTGCTGGTTCACAAAAGTATACTTTCCAAAAGTATGCTTTCTGCAGAACTTAAGCTTGTTTACTTTTGGAAAGTTTAAACGCTGCTTTAAATGCATAGGGTTCTCCACAAAAATGAGATTAGCTGCTTCAGGACTGCAGTGTAGCAATATTATAAAAATTATTACAGAAATCAATAATGCTTTTATTTCCAGAACTAATCTGATGGTAAAACCTTGTTTATATAGATATGAAACAAATGCATTATTCACGTTTTGTAATGATTTTCTACAGGGGAGAAAAGACTTTTTTAATTATCGTATGGAAGTGGTGTAATAAATGAGTATAATTTTTATTAACAGAAAGTTAATTTACATAAAACAAATGCTCATTGAATTATTGAATATGATAATATCTACATGCCTATTCCTGTTTGTCATATTTTTGTGCCTTTTGGCGACACCAGAATTATAACAATATGATTTATGCATGAAATTTAATGCATAATATGATAACATACAGATATGTAAGCCTTACAATGTATAATTTAAACATGATTGCTATATATTTCACCCTTCCTTTCACAGCTTTACTGATTTTCTCATGTAGCCAGAAATCACGATTAAAATGCAGGTTCCCAGATATGAATGTCTGTTTGAATTAATGAATATTTCCATAAAAATACTCCAACTATGAATGTTTTAAAAACCTTGTCATAACATTCGCCAAACTTACATATGACAGCAAGCATGTGTTACAGCATTTTCATCTTAAATATTTGATGACTGCCTCTTTAAATCCAAGATTCATAACCCAAAGGCTTTCATTTCCTTATACCATGTGTAATTCAAGAGACATTTATTAGTACAGTCTTCTTTCTATGCATCAACAAAACATATCTGAAAAACAGCAAGATGTGAATGTCCCAGAATTTCGGACATATTTTAAGGTATTAATTATGCATCACAATATTTTATTGTTTGTATACACTATACTCTTTCTCCCTCCCTCCCAATAGAATAAAGATAGAATCTATAATGAAGATTATTCTGGTTAAATATTAAGAACTACAGTACAACTGGAATCTCTTTCAAGTTACATCTAAAACATGTAAACACTTCCTAACCTGCCCACATTTTCAGGAAAGGATTATGGAGCACAGCTGTGATTTATGAGGTTCTGAAAAACATCAAGACTCTTCTAGTAATTTCTTAACAACAATGTGGGTTTTAAAATTACAAATTTGAATTTAACATGAGTAAACAATGGTAACAGACCCGATACAGTCATTTTTATTATTTGCAAAGGAAACCAACTAACAGAGCAATTCCATCCTAGGTTACCACTGAAGGTTGCCCATCAATGGTCACTCTCACTTGACCTTGGGTGATTCTCCATGGTAACCTCGGTCTTGATGCTTCCCATACAGTAAATCATTTCAGTCTTTTCGTGTAATTCTTTTATTGGCTGTGCAATTGAAATGTCATGCTTCACGAACAGAGAAGAAGGTAATTTCTTATGGGTGATTAAACCACCTTTCTAATGTATGTGCCTGGATAAAGTTGTATGTGACTATTTTAACACATACTTAAGTCATCATCATTTTTTTTCTTGTATTTTTAAATATTTTGTACAACATATTTTACCCTGATGTATTTTCATAACCTTTGAATACTTACAGTGTATCAGTATACTATCAAATATCTGGTATAATGGGATTTCTACCTACAGAAAGAATGTGTGTGTGTTTATGTTGACATATAAAACAAAACTCTTTAAATAATACTGAAATTTCCAAAGGCAGGCAAGTTTTAAAAGGACATTTTAGGCCCTAAGCCAAAACTGACATTCCACCTTTAATTATGTGAAAAGCAAAAGAATTTATTTTAATGACAAATTATGAGAAAATCATGAAAACCATACTTTCTTTCAAAAGCAAGTTACAAAATTGCTTTTTCCTTTATGAACTGTTCATGTCGATATCGCCAGACAATCATTCCCTTATGCTTTTATAATAAAACTCTGCTTTTTGGAGGCTTGTTCCATTCTACTATATTATTCTCATAAGCACATCTGTCAAGATCCCAGCCCTCACATTTGTTGAAATCTTTGCACTTGGCTCACCATTTCTCTATTCATAACAATGTCTGCGATCACCCTGGGAGATTTTAAAAGCCACATGGACAACTCATCCCCAATCCTGGCCTTTCGGTTTCTTTAAGTCCTCACTACCCATGACCTTCTCTTTGGTCATCCCTTTTCCCAGATGAACATCGGGCCTTCCCATCTCTGGTCTCTTCCAACATTAATATTTGCATTTTAAGAATTCTGCTCTCTGATTACTACTAGTTTTTTTTAAATTTTTATTTTATTTAACTACACTAACTACAATGCTAAAACGTATTGCAACTGAAAACTTGAATTTGTGGATCTTTCTAGTGTCGCTCTATAATTAGTCCCTCTATAACTTTACCTTCCTCCCTACCAGTTTAGCTCCAAGGTAAAGTCTGATGGAACAACATGATTCTAAGCATTGCATTTGTAATATCGAACTCCCCTTTTCTTCTGTCTTTGCATTTTACCCATTTGAAAGACCCCGAGTTTAAAGGGTCCAAACAGTCTTTCATCAGCCCTAACCTCAGGCATTGGAGCCCTGCTAGAGAAAAGGCAACAACAGCAATTATTGACACCTTTAAGTAAATTAATATCACCAATCTTAATGGAACCCTCCATGCTTCCTACTAATTGTACTGTGTTCATTGGCCAAGCCATGTTTCTGTTCTCCGTGCAAAGATCTCAGACCATCTGCATAATCCTCAAACCCCCAGAACTCTCCAGGGAACATTAGCACATAGCTTCACCTCGTACTTCACAGAGTAAACAGGTAGGAGAAGGGGAAAGCTCCCTGCTATCAAACCCATGAACTTACCTGCACCTGTCCCAGTCTCCTAATATCTCCTTGCTTAAATGGGTGAATTCCTTCTGCTGATATTAGATTAATTTTCCTCCCACTCTCTCAGACACTTTAACATCAATCACCTCTTCTCTTACTTTGGCAAGTTCTCTCTAGAACATTCCTCCCATTCCTAAACTTATGAACTCTTATAATTCTTTGGATCGCAGCTTAAAGGTTTCCTTTTTTGCTGAAGACTTACCATTCTCTCTAAAGTAAGTCAGCTACCCCTGTTGTGTGGTCTTACATATAATATATTTAACTTATGTAAATATAGTTACATCAACTATATTTCTTACTTGCCTGAATTTTAATTGCCATATTTAGCACAACTTGAAATTCTATGTTTTTGACTATTGAATTAATATCAGCCCTCCAATACTGATAGTATGGTCATCATTATGGCACATAGTAAGAGCTCAATAAAATCTTTGATAAAGATTAAATAACAACAGAAGAAAACACTTAGATGGGATGTATGATGTGCCTGTGGCAAACACTGTGTTTATAAGCTCATTTAATGCAGCAATCCCATCTTCATTTTTTACATGAGGCATTTCAGGCACGGGGAGAGCTTGACAGACAGGTTCAGAGGAGTTTAGCTCCAGAGTTT
This sequence comes from Pipistrellus hanaki, assembly GCF_964339955.1. Classification (NCBI taxonomy): domain Eukaryota; kingdom Metazoa; phylum Chordata; class Mammalia; order Chiroptera; family Vespertilionidae; genus Pipistrellus; species Pipistrellus hanaki. The sequence goes on from NC_140519.1 coordinate 11,973,291, forward strand.
ATGATCTCACAACTAAACTCAATTAGTCATGACTAGATAAAGTACAATTATTAAAGTATGCCTACCCAAAAAGACAGGAATGTTAGAGTTTAACAGTGATGAGATTTAGCTCATATTTTAATGATATAGAATTTAATAATGAAGTGTCCAAGTTAAAGTATATCAAAATTTGGAGACTTCTGCAGTCCTTAACATTTGAATTGAATTGTGGGTATACATTTTATGATATTTATCTTGTGTGCTTTTTGCAACTACTGTTTTCTTAGTAAACGAACAGCATTCTAGGGTCAGGTTAATATTAATGCTAAAAAAGAACAAATACAAAGAAAAGAAAAATCTAGAATATAGATTTTCTTTTTTTATTATTAAATTAATTCTGGTCTGTTTGGGAATTATAGCAAATTACCTTTGGTTTACGTGAGTCCTTTAGTATGAAGTCAATGGGTGCACTCAAGGGAGACATAGGATGCTGAGGGCTGGCTATTGATATATAAAGAAAATGCTGGAAAGGAAGAATGTTATCATAGTGGAGGCAGGGGAGGTGGAAGGAGCAGTTATGGGAAAGAGAAAAGTAGTTAAATAATATCCCTCTTCCGGCCCTGGCTTCACCCCACTAAATTCTTTGGAGCTGAATCTACATAGCCTTCAAAATATAGGAAAGAGTCACTCTCATATTTCATGTCTCACCAACATTCTATAAAGTATTGAAGAACTGAATATAATATCTGATTCAATAATCAAGAGAAGAGGAAGCAATTTTCAACAAAGCCATCCTCCATGGGAAAAGAAACACACTTGAGAGAGTATAAGAAGGCTTTCAACTCAGTGGGAAGGGGCTGTGAAAGCACTCCATTGAAGCTCATTGTAGCCTGTGCACAGTTTGCCTGCCAAGAAATGCTCATTCAATATAGGGAAATAAATTCCCATTCACTAATAAACACAGTCAAATGCAAAGTTGCTTTACAAAGTCAGTCTATAAATATCTCATAAAACGTTTATGCCTTAATGTAGTTCCCCCAAATTATATTTTACCACAGGTCTTTTTTACTTATTCTTTTCCTTGACTTTTAGTTGTTCATAGCACAATCATGTGCTCTTTAAATTATTTATATTTCCATGGGAGAAGATTATAATTCTCCATCAACTAAAATCATTCATTGTGGGAACACTTCACTCTGTAGGTTTTGTACATATGGATAAAGAGTAAGCAAGACGATTGATTGCTAGTAATGTTAACCATTAGCTCCCTGGTTCCCTGTCAGCCAGTGCTCAAGTGTCATCTCTTGACCTGAACATTGACCCAGGAGTCAGGAAAATAGCTCCGGGTTGTATTTTTCAATAATGTACTGGAGACCTATGACAAGCTCACAGCCAAGAAGAGAAGCACTTCTTAACTCACAGGAGCATCAAACAGAATTAAGTGCTTTGAAATCCATGGATAACAGGTGCTCCAAGGACTGAGAGCTCACCAGGTTGCCACTTTCCCTCCGGGTCACTCACCCTCTTGCCCCTCATGTAAGGAGAATATTGATGAGAGTTGTGACAGAAGATGCCCAACGTAGAAAAGGAAAATAATGCAAGGAAAGCCTTATCAGTGCCTCGTATACAGAATGACACTGGGATGCTAAAAATTCTATAATCTTTAAAAACATTAATTCATGTGGTCAATTGGTGAAGATTTTGTCATCCTTAGAAGATTCTCATCAAATGATAAAACTCGATTTTACAAACAGTTGCTTTCACGTTAAAATTGCCCCTAATAACATGTTATTCGCCAATTATAGGACGATTTTTTAAAAATAGCTTGATAAAGTATAATCACCCAATAAGATAACAGTACATCCAAATAAGGATTTAAAAATATTGAAGATGATCTAAAAGTAGCATCTCAATGAGAAAAAAAATCAATTTGGAACTCAGCAAATGGCACCACATTAGTTAATAGAAGTTCACTGATTTACAAAACTCAATTCTCAAAAATCCATAAAAAGTTTTGAAATAATCTAATTTTAATTTTTAAAACACTATCAACTATTTTCTTGAAATGAAACATGGTAGTAAAATATAATTAGATTTTAAACTATGACTTCACTACGTTGAAAAATTCACACTTAAAAATTGTAAAACAAGATCCACATGCACTGTAATGTATGTGTCTCTCTAAGTGTACAGTCTACTAAATCAATGGCTTTCAAATGTATTTTTTAAATTCTCAGAATTATTTTGCAATGACTAGATTTCCACTCTTTCCCCATGACAATCTGAAGTGGTCTCTATTGCTCACTTTCAAAATCTCTGACTTGTAGGTGAACTTCATGGGGCTGTCCACTTTCCAACTGATGGGTTATGGTGAAATAGTGGCTCGTTCGATATTCATTTTCCTCACCCTATCTAATAAAGAGGGAATATGCTAATTGACCATCACACCCTCACAAATATGGCAGTGCCCACAGCCAATAAGAAGTAAATATGTTAATTGACTGTCACACCCTCAAAGATGGCAGTACCCACAGCCACAAGATGGCAGCACCCAGTCCGCTCAGACCCACCAAGGCGGCAAGCATGCTGCACAGCCAGGCCCACTCCCAGGTGGGTCTGGCCACACCACATACCTTCCTCTGGAGTCACCCAATCTCCTCAGCCCCCCAGCTGCCCAGGGCCAGCCCAAGGCACAAGCAAGCCTCAGATGGTGGCTGCCCAGCCACTCAGGGCCACCCAAGGGTCAGGTAACCAGAGTGGGCCGAGGCTTGCACTGCAGGCAGTGGCAGCAGCAGAGGTGTGATGGGGCCATTGCCTTTCCCTGATCACTGAGTTGCCTCCCACCCCTGAGGGCTCCCAGACTGTGAGAGGAGGCAGGCTGGGCTGAGCAACCCCCCCTCCAGTGTGTGAATTTTTATGCACCAGGCCTCTAGTAGATATAAGGAAAAAGAAAAAAAGTAATATAGTAAAAGAGTGTATTGTAATCTTATTTTTTTATTTATCCATGTTGTTGAAAGTATTACAGATATTCCCTTGGTATTTGTATTTTTTCCCATTGACCCCCTCCACTCCATATCCACCCCTTCAAGGCCTTCGCCACATTATTGTCTGTATCCATGGTTTATGCATGTACGCATGTAAGTTCTCTAATTAGTCACTCCCCTCCCTCCCCATTCCCCATCCCCTACCTTCCCTCTGAAGTTCATCATTCTGATCTATGTTTCTATGTCTCTGGTCCTATGTTATTCATCAGTTTGTTTTGTTCATTAGATTCCACATATAAGTGAAATCATGTGATACTTGTCTTTCTCTGACTGGCTTATTTCAATTAGCATAATGCTCTCCAGGTTCATGCATGCTGTGGCAAATGGTACGAGTTCCTTCTTTTTTACTGCTGCATAGTATTCCGTTGTGTAAATGTACCACAGCTTTTTTATCTACTCATCTGCTAATGGGCACTTAGGCTATTTCCATATCTTAACTATTGTAAATTGCACTGCTATAAACAAGGGGTGCATATATTCTTTTAGATTTATGATTTGGATTTCTTAGAATATATTCCTAGAAGTGGGATCACTGGGTCAAATGGAAGTTCCATTTTTTTTTTTTTTTTTTTTTTTTTTTTTTTGAGGAAACTCCATACTGTTCTCCACGGTGGCTACACCACTAGCAGTGTACTAGGGTTATTTTTTCTCCACATCCTCACCTGCACTTGTCCTTTGTTAATTTATTGATAGTAACCATTCTGACAGGTATGAGGTGATAATTCATTGTCATTTTATTTTATATCTCCCAGATGATTCATGACTTTGAGCATTTTTCATATGATTTTTGGCTACGTGTATGTCCACTTTGGAGAAGTACATAGGTCCTTTGTCTACCTTTTAATTGGATTGTTTATCATCCTTTTGTTAAGATGTGTGAGTTCCCAATGTATTTTGGAAATTAACCCCTTATCAGATGTATCGTAGGCAATTATGTTCTCCAACTCAGTGGGCTCTCTTTTCATTTTGTTGGTGGTTTATTTTGCTGTGCAGAAGCTTTTTATTTTGAAGTATTCCCATTTGTTTATTTTCTCCTTATTTCTTAAAAAACATAATGTAAAAGTAATGTCTGATAATAAAATAGTTTGCACATTATTGAATTTTTTAAACATGTGAAAAAGGCACAGCAAACCTTTGCAAAGTGGAAAAAAGACATATTGACCTTTCCATCTCATTATATAATTAATTTGTAGTGATTGTAAGAAGGAAAATACAAGGGCAAAATCACCTAAGAAAAAATATCTCAGTGTGGGAATAAATGTCTCTGAATGTTAGCCAAACTAATTTACATATTTTTCTCTAAATTTAGCTGAAAGGAAAAGTATATAATTCCCATTTGACCTTGAAGCACAAATATAATGTGCAATGAGCAACAAAAGCAAGTAGAAAAGTATAACCTATAAAGAATGGGAAGGCTGCACCACAGCCACGGTGATGGAGAGAGCTGTGGGAGCCGCCCAGGAAGGACAGCGGGGTTGGGGACCTGCTTTTCTCTGGGTGCTGTGGGGATGCCCAGCCCCTGGGTGGGTCAAACACGGTCATCATTCTCTACTCCTAAATTGCAGGAAGGGAGGAAGAAAGAGAAGTAAGGGGAAAAGGAGAAAACTCAAGTTTATTTTACATATTTTACATCTCCAACAAATCTCTCTTTATAATGATGACAATTGAAAAGTTTTAGAGATAGAATTTATGGAAAAATAATATTTTTATTCCATCAAATGAGTGCTTGATAAAATGTAAAGGGCTTTAGTGAGATTTGGAAATCAGTACGTTTAAATGTTAGCCAGGCTGATTTACATGTTTTCCAAAAGTTACCTAAAATATATATACATGCATTATATTATATATAAGTATATTATTCAAGTTGGTTATAAAAGAGATGTAGTGTGCAATGGGCAGAAAGACTAAATTGAAGCCTTGGTTGGCCAGGTAGCTCAGTTGATTAGAGTATGTCAAAGTTGCATGCTTGGTCCCCAGTCAGGGCACATAAAAGAAGCAACCAATGACTGTATCAATAGTGGAACAACAAATCTCTCTATGTATTCCTCTCTCTCTCTCTCTCTCTCTCTCTCTCTCTCTCTCTCTCTCTATATATATATATATATATATATATATATATATATATATATATATTAGATTAAATTGAAAATTTAGTGCCAGATAAAATTAAAACATAAAAACCAGTTCACTTACTACCATTAGTGACAACATGAATGGGCCTTGAGGGCATTAGGCTAAGTGAAATAAGTCAGACAGAGAACGGCAAATATGACATAATCTCATTACACATGGAATCTACGGGGTGGGGGACCTTCAAACTCATAGATACAGAGAACAGGTTGGTGGTTACCAGAGGCAGGTGAGTGAAGGGAAGACCAAATGGGTAAAGAGAGCCAAAAGGTACAAATTTCCAGTTTTGAAATTAAGTCCAGGGGACATAATGCACAGCATGTTGACCATAGTTAACAATACTGTACTGCATATTTGAAAGTTGTTAGGAGAGTAGATCTTAAAAGTTCTCATCACAGAAAAAAAATTGTAACTATGTATGATGACAGATGTTAGCTAGACTTATTGTGGTGATCTCACAGTACATACAAATATGACAATATTGTACAACTGAAACTAATATGGTGTCAATTGTACTTCAGGTTTTTTAATTACAAAAAAATACACTTAAAAAATGAACAAAAGACAAATCAGTACATTTAGAAAGCAAAACAGGTCATTGTGTATATGACTTCCTACTTTGTTTGTTCCAAGTAACAAATATGATTTACAACATATCTTTAATAGGACTTTTGGTATGAAAGAATAGAAAAAAAATGGAAAGAGGCATGTTAAGATAAAAAAGACTGAAAAATTCCTAGAGTAGTTGAAAAAAGGCACAATGAGTTTCCTTCAAAAAAATAAAAATAGCCAAAACCGGTTTGGCTCAGTGATAGAGTGTCGGTCTGCAGACTGAAAGGTCCTGGGTTCGATTCTGGTCAAGGGCATGTATATTGGTTGCAGGCACATTGGTTGCAAGAGGCAGCTGGTCGATGTTTCTCTGCCATCGATGTTTCTATCTCTCTATCTCTCTCCCTTCCTCTCTGTAAAAAAATCAATAAAATATATTTAAAAAAAATAAAATAAAAATAAATCCACGGTTGGACCCTTGGCAATAGAACTATAAAACAAAAACTAAGGGGAAATCTCAAAAGAAACTATATAGATAATACATAGTATGTATTAAAGAATTGCAACAAGACTCCCAGCAAGCACCAATAAAAGTCATGACTCAGTAGAATTATGTATTCAATGTACAGAGGCAAAATAAGTATCAACACAAATTTCAATACCCAATCAAACTATCATTCAAAAATGATAATAAAATATATGATTTTTCAGAAAAACAAAGATAATAAATTATATTAGTAACAGACTTGTTAAAACAAGTTTTTATGTTAGCACTTTATGCATAATCACTAAAATAATGACAATAGCATGTTTAAATTTCAAGTCAGTAGACAGATAATAAGGAGAATGCAGGGAAATTAAGGAGAATAAAAAGTAGTAATATTATAAACTAAAAATAAAATACAGCCAAAAGCGGTTTGGCTCAGTGGATAGAGCGTCAGTCTGCGGACTGAAAGGTCCCAGGTTCGATTCCAGTCAAGGGCATGTACATTGGTTGCAGGCACATCCCCACTAGGGAGTGTGTAAGAGGCAGCTGGTCGATGTTTCTCTCTCATTGATGTTTTTAGCTCTGTCTCCTTTTCCCTTCCTCTCTGTAAAAGAATAAATAAAATATATGTGTTTTTTTTTAAATATAATAAACTGAAAGAACTATGATAAAGGAGAATATCCACATCGCAGTAGGAAATCTTAACACAATTCTCTCAATTATTTAAAAAAAAATGGAAAACAAAAATTTAATAAAGACATGAAATTTTTGAGTTTAGACAATTAATAAGTATACAATTATATTCCTACATAGTACTCAACACCTAACAATGAACCACCACCTTTTATTGCACATACATATGACAATTTATGAATATTGATCAGGTGCTATAGCAAACAGCCATGGAATTCCATAGAAACAATATGATACCATGTATCTGTATATAATATTAAGTTGAAATCAAATATATTAAAAATCAAAATAGCAAACTAACTTGTAAATTTAAAAAAAATGTTTCTAAATATCACATGTTATAAAGGAGAAAACATAATAGATATTTCTATATATATAAAAGCCTAAGTGACCATCCCACCATTTGACCATCGACCAGTAGCTATGATGGGCACTGACCACCAGAGGGCAGATGCTCAACATAGAACCTACTGAGCTGCGGTGACTTGGCAGCTGCAGTTCTTGGGTAATATACCCAGAACCAGAGAGGATGAAGCCCCATTCCAGGGAACATCACCTGAAAACTGTCCTCTTGCAATCAGGGACCCCTAAGGGGATGTCAGAGAGTGGGTTTTGGCCTAATCCCCGCAGGCCAGGCCGAGGGACCCCACCAGTGGGGCCTCTAGTAAATATTTAACATTAAATGATAGTGAAGATATTACTTGTAAATATTCTGGGGAGAAGCTCAGGTGTCAGTGAAAAGGAAATATGCATCTTTAAACAATAGTATTAGAAATTAAATGCATAAAGGGATAAAGACTGAAAATTAATTATTTAAATGTTCACAGCTTGAAAGTTAACAAAAAAAGATAAGTCAAAGAAAGTTAAAGGAATAAAAACATAAGACATAAACAATCATTAATGAAATAGGTAAAAAAGGGAAATAGAGAAGTTAAACATAATCTATGGCCAGTTTTTTTGTTTTTTTTTTTAGAAATACCCTCGTATCTACTGGGGAAAGGTATTTGCAATTCATACCAATAACAACAGCTTAGAATCTGAAATATAGTCAGACTATCCTGCATCAATGAGTACAATCAGTTTGCAATACATTGGGAACGAAATGGGAAGAAAGGAATTAGAGGCAGAATAATGCCTTTCTTACAAAGCTTAGCTAACCCAGGATGAGGAGAGCTGTGGTGAGAGCTGCAGCTGGACACCTGCTCAGAGTAGGTTGACTTTTTAATTTTGTTTCACTTTATTGTCTTAGAGTGCCTGGACTGTGAGCTTGTTAGTAAACTGAGAAGTAGCCACCAGAGAAGTAAAAGTCCCTAGAGAAAGAGAGAAAATACATGCTAGAGCAACGCTCTGGAAACAGCAATCAGTTGCACCAATGCAAAGTTTAGCCTTGAGCAAAAGCGTTATGAGAATGCCTTAATTTTTAAGTTAATGTGGATAGGAGACAGTGAGGCTATTCAAAAACTTCAGAAAGCAAAGAAGGTGCAGGGAATCTAACATTGGTTGAAGAAGAAATGATTCAGATGTAACATTGTGGAGATCTAATCAAATGTCAGTCCACGGCCACATTTCACTCATATAAAAATGTATTACACCAAGCTAAATTACACGTGCGTCTTCGGGCCTGTAAGGAGCTCACAGTCTTCCAGGGAAAGTGAGTCCTGTTCACACACCAGCAGTGAAAATGCCATTCATTCCTTCTTTCTCAACACACACACACGATTTTGTTCTTTTTCTGCTTTCATTTTATAAGATCACATGGCATTCTCTGATCCTCTGTCTTCCCAACTCTCTAAAGGGATACATACATGAAAGCAGGAATATTTACCAACATGAAGCTCAGGCTTCCCTCCTCAGCTCAGCACTGTGGTCTCTGCAGCTGCTCATCAAGGGCTGTGGAGTGGTTTGTGCTAAAGGCTTAGAAGAGATGGGGAGGAGGAGAAATTGTGAAAATCATCCCATTTCTTCTCCTTCCAACTCCACACACACTACACCTTTAGGGAAAGCATCCCCCGCCCGCACACACTCCCTAATATGAGGCTGACTTTGTCACACAACCCAAATATTTAAGAGATGGACAACATCAATCTCCTTCACCATTTCACAAATCCTGCCCTTGAATATAAAGCATTGAAAGTTATATTTCAGGAAGGTAAACGTTTCAAATGTACATTTTCTAACTCCATGTCCAATTACTTTAATGCTGATTAAAACTTTCATCTTTAGACGTATGGCAAAATATTGTACCAAACAAAGGACAGTCAACATTTATTTTAAATGCAATATATAACACCCTTTGGTTTTTAGCAATAATTGTAGAGACCAGTGGAATTATTACCAATTATGATGACAATATATATGTATATGTCTAAGACAGCAATGTTTTCCCATTCAGTTGCTAAAGGCAGCAAATTGTTTCCATATCATATGTCTTTCATTTCAGTTTCCCAGAATTAAAATCACTTACCCAAACTCCAAAGAAATCATAATACATCTAAGGTTAATTAAAACTTTCTTTTCTATATTTAATTATGTGTTCTTCTAAAGAGTAAGTATTCATCAATTAACTTCCCTTTATGGTTGGCACATTACACAGAACGACTAAAGCAGAAGAACATGTTTAAAAATAGAAAAAAACAAAACAAAACTAGAGCACATATTCCTCCGACATGCCAAGCCATTTGCTCCAGTTTACTTTTTTTAAAACCTCTTCAACATTTTATTAATATTCTCCTTTTTAAGCCCTGTAGGAAGTACAGTGTGTGTGACAGAGACACGGACTATTTCTGGACTGTGCTGAAACAGTGTATAAATTCATTTGGCTGCTCAGAGTGACAACTTGAATTTCCTTAATAGATAGTTATTTTCTCTGAAATTAAACAATTAATAAGCCAGCAGCTATGTGAATCATAAATTATTCATATTTATTTTGCCAATGAACATTAATCAATTATAAAGATATACAGAAATTAAGACCGAGAGAAAGACTCAACCATGTCCTTTAATACTGAGACTCTGCTAACCCAGTCTCTTTGAACATATTTGATTTGTGTAATAACATCAATATGCACAGCTATGCTTGCTGCCCAAGTTCCCAACAAAATAGCCAATTTATGAGTATACATATGCTGTCAACCAGTTACAAGGAATACGCATCACAATTCTGTAGTCTTTAACTAAAAGGGCTTCCTAGAATTTGTTCAAATGATTGTACCTCATCAAATATTTAGTATTAACTCTCTCGGCTTCCCAAAGAATTGGAAGCACACTGACAAACATCTTTAGAATTCTGTCATAGTTTGAATACCAATAACTTTATACCAATACATATAAAATCATAATGACCACAAAGGTAAAACATCCACATGGACAATTGCCCAAGGCAGTCAGTTGTGATGCAATGTGTCATTAACAAACACAGGCTCAGTAACAAACTCACAGCATACAATCATCTACTGAGAAGCTTTAATATGCTTATTCCCAACTCATATGATTTCTAGATTAAGCCAGGACCCATCCTGATTAATTTTTTTTAATTGGTTGAGGGAAGAACTACAGTTTCTAGACTTCATTGTTACCAAAAAAGTAAACCCATAAAATAAGAACAGTATGTGAATGGCAAATAGGGGCTAGAGTGGGGGAAATGGAGTTAATCTGAGTAAGAAAATTAAAATAGCCATTTGTGCAATAGCTGTCAATCAAACAAAAGTGTCAAGTGTTACCTAGAAATAGGCTTGAAACTGTTTGGTTGATGCTCTATAGAAATAACATGCTTGCCCTGACCGGTTTGGCTCAGTGGGTAGAGCGATGGCCTGTGGACTGAAGGGTCCCTGGTTCAATTCAGGTCAAGGGCATATACTTTGGTTGAGGCACATCCCCAGTGGGGGGTGTGCAGGAGGTGGCTAATCAATGTTTCTCTCTCATAGATGTTTCTAACTCTCTGTCTCTCACCCTTCCTCTCTGTAAAAAGGTAATGAAAAAAAAAGAAATGACATGTTTCTCTAAAATAGGAAAGGGCCAACGATAGGTTTCCTGGTTCCTGAGAAGCTAGAGGAAATGGAGAAACTGGGTCTGTAATTTGGGAAATTAAGGACATCCGAGTCTTTAGTTATAATTATTTTTATTTACTGAGCCTTGTGCACTATAAAGATATGGCACCTTTTCCTGGACCTGATGTGGTGTGTGTATGGTCAGCTCAACCAGACAGGCAGAGAAGTATTCCAAAATGCCTCTCTAAGGATCAGGGAGGACAGCTGTACTTAGGTACTCAAAAAGGGTCACTGGCAGCAGTTCTCATTCAGTAGGAGTAACATTGTAAAGCCCTAAAACTCACACGCTCTGCTTGAAAATCACTAACTACATGTTGGTACTTTCTTACAAAACCAATCAACAGACACATACAGAGTCCCTTATACACACTAGCATTGTGCTAAGTGCTATAAAAACAAAATCAGATGCAATTACTATAATATACAGAAGCCTGCGGGTTCATGAAGGAATTAATTTATATTAATGAAAATAACACTCTACCAAAGGATGGCGTACATGCAAGAAGAGATGCTACTGAGCAAAGCTGCTCAACCTCACACAGGGGGACCTCCTCTGCGATCACCAGCGTGGTCACTGGGCTAGAAATTCGGACCCTCAGCCTCCACTCCAGACCTCCTGAGTTGGAATCTGCATTGAGGCAGCTACCCGGATCTTGTGGTTACTAAGCACACTCATGTTTGAGAACCTTATCTTAGATGTTTTCATTACAAAAAATAGTATTTAAATCAATCATTAAACTAATGGTTTGGCTAAGAAAGGTGAAAAAAAAAATCAGACCAGGAAATTTTAGGCCAGTGAGAACAAAAGCATAACATCCGGGGGCCTAAGATGTGTCCCAGGAAGACTTCAGCCTGACAGCTTAGCTAGGCATAGAATTGTCTTCTGAGAATGGCGAAAGCTAGGTCTTGAAATGTAGACTAAGTCCATGTAAGAGATGGCCTGAGAGCCAGCAGAGGGAGTCTCTGAGTGTATGTAAGCAGGCCAGTGCTTTTGTGACAAATGTGATTCGCTACTTGGATTCCATCCTTCAGAACTGAAACGCATGCCCTTTGCTGCCTTGAGTGTTGGCTTTTACTCAAGAATACCTATCTGAGACTGGCAGGAAGGGGTCTCAACCCAGTGTTCGTCTCTTTTCCAAATTCTCATACCACCTCCCTGGGGACTGAGTAGAGTTTCTGAATTGCTTCATTCATTACCCAAAATAGCTTTGATTCTGCTAAGTATCTGAAATATAGCATAACCACTATTAACATAAGTTTCTAAAAATTGCATAGTAAAGGACCAATATATACTAGTTCATGATAAGATTTCTTAATAAGTGGGTAAACATGACTAAGTACTCTCAGAATTCTTTGGCAATATCTTTGCATCTTTAACAAGTCTGTCCGCTAGAGATTACAGAAAGTAATTCTACACATTTTCCAAGCAGGCATCTCATCCTTTCTGGAAAGTTCACCTTCCCACTGTCCTTCTGTATAGCATGCAGTTCCTCTACACCCTCCAGTTCCTAATAGAAGGATGAGTAAAACAATTTTTGTTTGCTTACATTTCTACCTGTTTTGGTAGGCAACCCACAGATATTTCTCTGAAAAGGTTTAGTCACCCATCACGATAAGGAGAAGATACAGACAGACATAGTATCTTCAAGTGGGTACCATCCGTTTTTTAACATAACACAGCAGGCGGTAAAGCGCAAAAATCTCAGCTGAGGTCTCAGCCACTAGATGCCGCCGATGGGTCTGGAGGCCTAGGAAGTGAATTCTATGGAACTATAAAGGCTTACATCTTGGAAAATAGTAAAATGCTGTTACTATGGTGACCAGCTGAGATTATGGATAATGAGAGGACCATGTTTTCCACTCTCTAAGGAGCTATTGTTCTCCACATATTGCTCTGTGCTGAACATTACTGACCTTCAAAATGTATCAAAATCATTGGGACTTTCCTTTTAAAAATAAAAGGATATTTCATTCAGTACTTTTGTGTGAGTGAGAAGCTGTATACATCAATTATTCATACACACACACTCAAAATATGGAAAGGACCCATTTTGCAATGCATTTTTCTTATTTACTTCCAGAGGAGTGATAAATGGTCTTAACAATGCATGATGTCATGGTCGTTCTCTACAACTTTATAGGTTTCCAAGTCCTCTAAAATTCTTCGTCTATGAAAATAGAGGAATTGAAGAAACTAACTCAATACTTATCAGTCTATAAAATGGCCCTACATATCTGGCTAGAAATAATTGCAGGCAAGAGCATGTTTGCCGTGGGCAAGGGTAGGAGAAATCTCCAGTTTAGTAGGAGAATACAGTCAAATAGACCCAGTCATTTTTCTCTTAAAGCTAGCATTGGACAAGAAAACAGAGTCACAGGAAAATAAAAATATTTTCAGTGAAACAGTTTGGTACAGGTATTAAATGATGTTGAAAGGATAAATGATGCTTATTTTTTATTAATTGTTGATTATTAAGGATTTTTTAATATCACTAGTCCATCAAAGGTCTGTGAAATAAAGGTTATGTTTATATATCTTTAGAAAATTAAATGTAAGGAAAATGTTCAATGGATCTTGTGATGGTCCAAAAGACTATTTTACCAATAAAAGTTCCCCCAAAATAATTACTCAAATATGCATAGCCCAAGGAAATAAAAATTAATTAATATACTTCAGAATTCAAGCAAGGGAAGAATTAATGGCCAACTCTTTCATGTCAAAATACTTTACATAATAAGTAATGAGTTTGAAAAGTAATAAGTATGCCATTTTTCATAATATATGATGGTTTCTCATTATCCAAGAAAACTCCACCCGGACATTCCTTTCAGAAACTATCACCGAGCTGCTTAAACCTGAAGTGGATCTGATCTGCTATCTCCAAGGGGCTAGTCTCCGAAGGCATTAGATGATTCATAGACATCGCCGTAACTCGGTATGTGCTTCTGAATAGTAGTTGCACCTTTTAAAAACAAATAGATGGAGCTGATGGGAAATGCCTGGAAATAAATGCCCAGGGACATTGTTAAAATGCTAACCTGGTGTTTGAGGTAGAGCTTCCCAAAATACAGGAAATTCTCAAAGTACAAGTTTGTGGCCACCCCTATGCAGCTAGCTGTCCCTTCCGTGAAAATGTAATGCAGACACGCGAGCGTCTGAAAACAGTGAAGGGATGTACCCCCCAGCATATGTTACTCTCTGTGTTACTTTCCCAGAGCTGCCTTAACAAAGTATCACAGCCCGGCCAGTGTGGTTCAGTGCTTGAGCATCGTCCTATGAACTGGGAGGTCACAGTTCAACTCCCAGTCAGGGCCCATGCCTGGGCTGTGGACTCCATCCCCAATGATGGGGCATGAAAGAGGCAGTCAATCAATGATTCTTTCTCATCATTGATGAGACCTTTCTTAGATACGATAGAAGCCTGGTGCATGGGTGGGGGCCAGCTGGTTTGCCTGAAGGATGTCCCAGATCAGGGTGGGAGTTCCCTTGGGACATGGGGTGGCCTGGGCTAGGTGCCTGGTATCTGGGGTTTATTTGTCTTCTACAATTGAAACTTTGTAGCCTAGGGTGGACCCAAGCCTCCTGCTCGCTTTGTGGTGGCTGAAGCTTTTTCTGTTGGGATTTATGTATCTTCTATAATTGAAACTTCGTAGCCTTAAGCAGAGGCCTGGGCCAGCCATGGTTTTCAGAAAGCTTGGCTTCCTCTATTGCCTGGGGCAACCCTAGCCTCCTGCTCTTCCAGCTTCGTGGCTGCTGCCATTTCTGTTTGGATTTATTTATCTTCTATCATTAAAACTTGGTTGTGGGCACATCCCGGTGGGGGGTGTGCAGGAGGCAGCTGGTCGATGTTTCTCTCTCATCGATGTTTCTCGCTCTCTATCCCTCTCTCTTCCTCTCTGTAAAAAAATCAATAAAATATATTTTTAAAAAAGAAAGTATAAGAAACAGTAAAACACAATTTGTTAACAAATAGATTTCCAATTATAACTTTGCTCAGGTAACTCTGTGTTCATTAGTTCACATAATATTCTCATATTTAATATTTTTATATGATCATAGAAGAAATACTTGCTTGGTGTGAAGTAAAAGGATAAATTAAATTTCCATTACATGTTAGTAAGAAAATTTATAGTTTAGCTCTGCTACAACCAGAATTGTTACTATTCCAAAAATAAATGTTTATAGAATGAAAACTAAATACACAAATGGAAATAATCAAGTCGATTATTTTCATTTTAGTAGAATTTTTTTAAATCACTTTTTAATTAGTTTGTTTTTAAAGATGTTAGAAACTCAAAAGAAGTCCTTCTTGATTAAAGATAAGAATTTGGTAGTAATTTTGTTTGGTGAAATTATATTAGTATATAAAAGAAGTGTTATATTCTTTTGCATTTCCCTATTACAGAATGGGGGGAAATATTTTTTTACTGAAAAAAATGTCCCTTCGCCAAAACCAATTTGGCTCAGTGGATAGAGCATTGGCCTGCAGACTGAAAGGTTCCAGGTTTGATTCTGGTCAAGGGCATGTACCTTGGTTGCGGGCACATCCCCAGTGGGAGATGTGCAGGAGGCAGCTGATTGATGTTTCTCTCTCATTGATGTTTCTAGCTCTCTGTTCCTCCTCTCCCTTCCTCTCTGTAAAAAATCAATAAAATATATTCTCTCTCTCTCTCTCTCTCTCTCTCTTTCTCCCTCTCTCTCTCTCTCTCTCTCTCTCTATATATATATATATATATATATATATATATATATATCCTTGAGAGTTTTACTCAAGATAGCAAGCAAATGTACTTTGATATGTACACTGTGCCCCAAATACAGAGTAATGATTGATAAACTATATAAAGCGAAAAGGGAAAATTTGCCCAGGCCTAAAACTGAGATAGGCATTTCTGTAACCCAGTTCCAGCAGGGCCAGGACCACAGCCAAGGGCAGCGGGCACCTGCCCAGAGCAGACACACTGGCAGCTTCTGCTCCATCCATGGCTCAGACAAGAATAGAAACTCGGAAACAGAGCCAAGAGTATAGAGGAACTGGATGTGCGATTATGATGACCACACGAGCCAGTTGGTACAGGAATGGAAATCCCAGTTTATAACTGCTCTCTCGGTTTATTTTTTCAATGATTTCCAATGGTTGCATTAAATCATGTAAAAATATAATATTTCTTGTGCTCCTAGAATCACCCACGGTCTGTCCAGTGTTGGGTGTGATTTGTGTGTAAGGAATTGAGTTGCTAGCTTTGCCTGATCCTTCCCAGATACAGTGTGACTTATAACACGTTCTAGGAAAGCATGCAAGGTATTTACTGACCAGGGTTCTCTGAGAGAAGTAGCTGAGAGCTCCTTCCCAGCTCCAGGGGTGGTGAGAAAAGTATTTGATGCTGATTGTTTTTTCAAATCACTCACATGCCAGCCAGCTTTGCCATAACTTTTTTCCCCCTACAATATGCACCAGGCTGCCAGAACACCAGTTGGCAGACCATGCCTTTGCCTCACAAATCCCGGCAAAGCTGCCAGTCAATGTGGTCTTTGGGAATAGTGAGACATCATGGCATGTGTTTATAACATGCGGAATCAGGAGAGCGGTTGTACTGTACACTCCTTAGATATGAGTTGGAATGAATTTATCTCAACATTTGTTGATCTCTTGGTTGTACCGTAGCCACCAAAAGAAAGCAAACAAGTAGTAAAAGCTTCTAGACTTAGATAATGATAAAGATGGTGATGATATTATCTTTAGAGACCAAATCAAGAAGGTGGTTAAAAAATTTTTTTTAAAGAGCACATTGATTGGGTTTAGGATAGCATTTTCTCTCTTAAGTTAAATGACTCCGTGAGTTTTCACTTATAAAACAGAGATAAGATATATATGTCTTTCTAAAATGGCATTTTCCGATCCATTGTCTTCTCTGAGCTTCCATAAAAAGATCTCAAAAGGCATTGTGGGCCAATGTTGACAGGGGCGCTACTGTGGCTTGAGATTTCTTAAGAATATTATCTACTTGGGAGATGGGCTTTTTTATTAACTTCCGTGAATCTGTACAGAATCACTTTTCTGAAGCAGCAGACTTTTGGCTCTGTCCCACCTGACAACTGCTTTGTCCCCGCCACACTAAAAATAGGCCTTTCTATAATGGAAATGTTGAGACATTGACTAAGGCAACGCGAATGAGCGCCGCTGTAATAAGGATTTCTCATCAACTCTTGGTTTATGTTCTATTAACATATGAAAAAGCCATTTAAGCATTAAAATTAATACATCATAAAAACAATGGCCATGCCTCATACAAAATATAGTTTTATTTGAATCACAACCGTTCGCCATAGCGATGAGTATCCCCCCCCCATTCAAATTGCTATCATGAATATTGTATAGAACGAGAAGAATAAACTAAAAGTAAAATTAGAATCCTGCTTTATAAATTATAATATGTCAGGCTAACAAATGGTCGGCTTGTCATATTGAGCAACTAAATGTCTAAATGATCATTCAGCACTCAGAGCGCCGGGGAGAAGGGAAAAAAAAAAAAGAAAAAGAAAAAGAAAAAAAAAAAAAAAAAACAGGCTTTGTTGCCTCTGAAGCAGTTGCCCGATTTTTCATACTGTCATTCTGCTCTATTAGCAAAGCCTAACACAATTAGGTATGAATATGCAGTAATAACATGCAAATTGTTCCCTCACAATTGCCCTGAGGCGGCGGCAGCAGCCTCAGCCTCTCGAAAGCTTGATTCCTTCTACATCATTACAGGCTTGGCATAATTCATCAGAATAATAAAAAAAAGAGAGAGAGAGAGAGAGAAAGAAAAAATCCCCATCCCTCCGCCTTCTCGCATGTGGCATGCATGCTAGCGGATTCACCGGGAGCTGTTAACCACTCTCCCTCGATGGGTTTGTTAGCGGCTGCGCTGTCCCCAGCTCCCTGCCACTCCACCACTTGTACACGCTTCCCCTGGGTGATGTTAGACACTACATTTGAGCCTGCCAGAACAATTAACCCTCCTGTTAATTAGAACGAAATGTCAGGCGCACAGATGGTACAAGCTGGCACCCTGCCACCCAGCCAACTGCTGCGGAGAGCAGCCACCCCGCCGCTGACAGCTGCGCAGCCACGTCCCTGCACCAGCAGATGTCAAAACTTCCCAGCTGAGCGAGGGTGAGGGGAGCCAGGAGGAGGGGCCTGGCACCCCCAGCGGTGATGATGACTGTTTTACTGCCATTGTCTCCATTACCTGTTGTCATCCCGCCCCAATCAAGGAGCCAGTCTGCAAGCAAGCAGCAGCAGAGAGACGAGAATGGAAAATAATGATGCTAATCATCATAACATAAATAAACACAATATGGCTATCCTTCAGGGCGAGCATGAAGCCAGGCACAGGGCAGCAAGCAGAACCCCTGAGCTTGTCACCGAAGTTGTTCTCCCTGAGCTGAGTGACATCTTTTGACGGGTATTTTTTTCAAAGAGGGGAGAAAAAATGCTAACCTTCTCAAATCAGGTCAATGGAAAGGGCACGGAACATGGTCTCTCTGATCTTCCGGCAGATGTTCTCCTTTTTTTTTTTTTTTAGAATTCACACCCAGGGTAAAAGCATTCCTGTTTTTCCTGGTGTCTTCTGTTGTTTTGTGTGTATACGTGTAACTTAGGAGAGGACAGTTTGTGTTTCCCTACATCCTCATACACACCCAGGCAGTGGCTAAAGAGAGGTAACATTATCCATAGGAAATACCAAATGAAAGTAAAGTCTCATTAGATGAGAAAAATCACAATTAGATACTATTTTTGGTTAGAAAGCAGCCTCAGAATTCTGGTAATTTGTGATAATCTGTGGCCAAAAGAGATTAGTGATCTTTTCAGGAATTAGTTGGAAACATAAGTTATCGCTGTACAGAGGACTGGATCAAAAAACCCTAGAACTGTTTTGTTTTGTTTTTTGTTTTGTTTTGTTTTTTACTTTGGAAAACAACCATTTTGTGTCTGTTTGTTATTAAACATGGAAAGTGTGGAAGTGGGAAAGAAACCCCCTTTCAATTACACTGTTTGAGTCATTCCCTTTAACAGCATGAACGCAGGTGCCCATTAGAACTTAAGTACCACAGGAAATATGCCACAGAATTTAAAATTCATGTTTCTGCTATTTATACTTCAATCAGACACCGTTTGTTGATAAATTATTCATTCGGTATTACATAAGTATGCATATATACAGGAGAAAAAAACATATAAAAGCTTTGAGTATTCAAAAGGAGTTAAAATCACATTCATGCCTGCCACTCCCAGTAATTAGGTATAATAATCATAATACTGTCAATGGGGGGAAAGGAGGACATCTGTAATACTTTCAGCAATAAAGATAAATTTTAAAATAATAATCATAATCATAATACTAACAGATCTATGGGCCAAGTATTAGTGAGGGTTTTTTTTTTTTTTTCTGTCATGCATAACCAAAATTAACTTATACCAGCAGGAGACGTATCAGAGAGCTATGGGGTAGTTCACAGTACATGATACCTATTTTCTTTACGCTGAAGCACTGACTTGGAAAATACAGAGACAGCTTAGGGAACTGGATGACAGAAACAATGGAACATATCCATAGCACAAAGATTGATCAGCTCAAATTATTCCTACTTCTAAGAATTTTAGAATTCAATTATCCTCCTTGGTTGACATGCCCAAGCTAAGTTTGTGCACTGCAACTTAAGGGTTTGCACAACACGAAAACAAATGATTAGGCTGTTATTATCAGAAGAAGGACAAGTGGATTCCAATTACTGCTGCTGTGTCAGATACAAGAGTGACAGAGGTGACCAATACCTTGCGACATCAATACTAAAGGACTCCATGAATGGATTCGATGCAAGCTTGTTTAATACTACTGAGATGCCTATAAGCAAGGGGATGAGGAGGCATTCCAGGGATGAAGTTGAGAATAAATAATATCTTGCCCCTGGTGATAGGAAGCCTAGCTGATTTGAGCATTGAATGTCCCACCAGAACAGGCAAATACCATTCATAATGACAGTGACACTATCCTTGCTGTAACTTCTACTAATTGCTTCTGCTGAGTACTAGGTTTCTATAGCATTTTACTGTTATGAAATACTTTCTCAGCAGAGGCTCCTTTGAGTCTTCCATAGTTCTTGGAAACCTCTATTACCCATATTTAGTGACGTGTACATAAAAAGAAGCAGGTGGCAGGTTACAGACACATTAGAGTCAATAAATGAAAAGACTGTCACTAACACAAGAAGAATTCAGCATTTCTCAGAGGCAGAGTTCTGGAAAGCTGAAATTCTTTCTTAGCTGGTATTGTTTTTCTAACAGCAAAATAAAGAAAATCTTTTAAATATTACTTCTTATTTTATTATTTTTCCCAAAAAACATTCTTTGAGAAATTAGCAAATCCCAGGCCCAAATCTAGATACCAGTAGTAGTGAGGAAAACAAGACATAGCTATGCCCTCCCCCCAAAAAATTATAATCTGCCCTAACTGGTTTGGCTCAGTGGGTAGAGTGTTGGCCCTCAGACTGAAGGGTTCCAGGTTCAATTCCCATCAAGGGGTACCTAAGTTGCAGGCTCAGCCACTTGCTCTGATCAGGGCTCATGCAGGGGGCAACCAATAATGTGTCTCTCTCAGATGGATGTTTCTGTCTTCCAATCCTCTCTCTAAAAATCAATGGAAAAATATCCTCTAGTGAGGAATAGCAAAAAAAAAAAAAAAAACAAAAAAAACAAACAAACTACAATCTAATATGGAGAGGCAGTGCTGTACACATTTGTGAAAATCATTCATAACTATTAGAACAGAGATGGGATGCAGTATCACATGACTCAAGAAGGTAGTGGTCAGGTCATACACAGGGGCCATCAAAAAGAGCTCCTGAGCCCTAGCGGTTTTGCTCAGTGGATAGAGGGTCAGCCTTGGGACTGAAGGTCCCAGGATCCCTTACAGTTAAGGGCACATGCCCCGGGTTGTGTCTCAATCCCCAGTAGGGGGCATGCAAGAGGTAGCCAATCAGTGATTCTCATCATTGATGTGTCTATCTCTCCCTTGCCCTTCCTCTCTGAAATCAATAACAATATTTAAGAAAAAAGGAAAAGCTCCTGAGAATGACATGACTGTCAATATATTTGAAAATCAGTGTTTCAAAAATTCACAAAATATCATGGTATGCAAAAGAGGACAAGAAAGATAAAATTATAAATTAAAATAAATACAAAAACTTATAAAAATCTATATCTGCTGTTAAAATGCACACACAATACATTAAGCAAAACAATGAAATTTTTGTGGTTTGAACACCTCTCTTTGAAAATAAAATGTAAAAACTAGGATGCTACTAAATTCAATATAGGTGTTCAATTGGAAAATGTCTCTATTTCAACTACATGTTGAGTATCTAATGACATATTAAGGATGCACTACATATAATATCTGCAGAAATTCCAATACTGAAAAATGAGATGCATATTAAATTTATTTATTTATTTATTAAATATATTTTATTGATTTTTCACAGAGAGGAAGGGAGAGGGATAGAGAGCTAGAAACATCTATGAGAGAGATACATCGGCCAGCTGCCTCCTGCACACCCCCCACTGGGGATGTGCCCACAACCAATGTACATGCCCTTGACCGGAATCGAATCTGGGACCTTTCAGTCCTCAGACCAACGCTCTACCACTGAGCCAAACCGGTTTTGGCGCATATTAAATTTAGATTATAGGCATGGCTAAAATTCTTTTGATTATTTTGTTGAACACAAAATGAAAATAGCACTTGCCAATTCAAAGTTAGAGTGTATGTAGGTGCATAGAAAATTGTATAATTTTACTCTCTGTATTAGAATGTTGAATAAAGTTAATCATTTTATATTTATGTACATATATATTTAATTTCCTAGAAAAATGTACAACTACAATGTGGCCATTCTCTGTTTTATGCCATCGATTTAAAATAATTCACAAAAGGTTACTTTGGATATAAATACATGAGATATTAGAGTGTTGGACACATTTAAACTCATAACCACATAGCTAACTCAAGTAAAATCATTCAACCTCAATCAGAAATAAGATAACATATCTTTTTTTCTGGAACTCCTGTTTTGGTTGCTTTTCCATTATTCAACTCTCTTTTACAATCCAAGGTTTATTCTAATTATCTACACTCTTTGGCAAACAGATCGGAATTTTCAACTTTCATCTTTCATATCTTACCAGTATAAAATCTGTCTTTTGTCCAAGGTTTAAATACACAAGTGAAATTCATTAGTTCTAGGAATGAATGATGCCTCTCCATTTTATAGTGTTTTGGAGTAATACTGTTTTACCACACCAGTGGACTCTTGCCTCCTTTCCTTGTCCTGTTGCTGGCCAGAAGTGGGCTGCCTGTTATAGATGGTGTTAAATTAGAAAGGGCATTGGCCTTTGGTTGTGATCTTGCGTTGGTCTTCACTCTGCTATGCAAGACTGCAGTAAGGACATTAGTTCTGACTCTAAGAAGATTCTTGGCATCTCTTTTCTATGGGACAGCTTTCCTACCCAAAACATTATTCCCCAGAATACCTAAAAATTTAATTTAAACTTTGTTTCATGAAAACATAATTTCATTTGGTCACATTGTTTAATTCCACTAGAGAATTGTTCTATTAAAAATGTTTTCTATGTGAACATTTCCATGAGGATTAAAATATTATGGCTAGTGGAAAAATAGAGCAATGTAATTGGAGAGGTTGGGGCAGATTAGCTATTGCTTAGCTCAAACTTGAAGCTATTTGCCTAAAATCACAAAGCCCAACAACGTCATAATTGCATATTCAATCAAAGTCTTCTCCTGAAGCTCCATGTGATGATAATAATAATAATAAATAATACCTTTGTGAGTACTCACCTGGAATTGCCAGTGCTCTGAGCTAAGTCCTCATCTCATAATATTAATAGTATAACCTGCATAACTGTTTTCATTCTGAGTTGAGCAGGAGTAAGTAGCCTTTAAACTCTGTTTCAGGAAATGAGAACAAGGACAAGAGAATGGATTGATCCTACTTCCAATGAGAGGAGCTTCTTGCTACCGTCTTTCCCTGAAAATAAGACAGTGTCTTATATTAATTTTTGCTCTCAAAGATGCCCTAGATCTTATTTTCAGGGGGTGTCTTATTTTTTCATGCGCTAGGTCTTATTTTCGAAGGATGTCTTATTTTTGGGGAAACATGGTAGCTATGAGGATTTCACCTAAGATTTAAGAACATCCTATGTAATAAAAGGCTAATATGCAAATTGTCCTTTTGACTGGGAGTTCAACACAGGATTCAACTGGGAGTTGGATCAGGGTGCGGGGCTGGCTTGCAAACCGCCTGCTACCCCTCCCCCTGACCAGCCCAGCCCATGCTTGAATTTGTGCACCAGGCCTCTAGTTCTTTATAAGAACAATGTGTCTATTGATACCTTGCATCCCTTCCCTCCACCACCAAGGAAATCCAGTGCATTTTTTCTATGTGATAAAATATTATTAGAATCAATGGCTTGAAAGCAGTGTTCCATAAGATTCTCATTATATGTTAAAAGTTCTCAACAACCTGTAATATTACTTACACATATATTTCATTTTTAAAAATTACCTATAATCTTTATTAGTTATCACTTTATAAAATTCACAAGTATTTCAAATGTTTGAAAGCAATAGGAAGGGATAATCTATATTTAGACTGTTGCCCCCATCCATCCAGTTAGTCTAGATATAGTAGTTCACTTTATTTTAAAATAAGAAGATTTATTATGCTTCTCATTCTCTTGAGCATGCTCACTTCCCATCCCGGCGAGACAAAGATCTCCTTCCAGCCACCAAAATTCAGTTGAATGCCACCTCCTTTACAAAGCCTTCTCAAATTACCCTTCTAGAAGTCATTGGTCCTTCCTTAAATTTTAATTGTTATTTGAGATTCTCTAAGATTCCTCTCATATCATTTTAGATTAGAGTTTTTTGTGTCCATGTCTTATCTTTCTTCCCAGATGAGAAGAGCTTTGGACCAGAACCCCATAGTCTGTATCAAAGAACCAAAGATAATCACTTCTCACATAAATTCTCCATGAATATGTGTTTATTTTGGAATATATGAATGTATGATGAGTGGAAACCATGGGGAACATGAAGAAAAGAAATAAAAGCTAGTTTCTGAAGGAGCTGGAGAAAATGCCTCCAGACTCAGTCTCCTTTGCCTCACAGTCAAATCACTAAAGATTATTCCCAAAGTCAAACTTTCACCTATCATTATACTTAGCTACATGAAAATAATCTTCAATGTAGTTATACTTTAGAAATAACAAATAAACTTGCATGTATTCAAAATAAAGTTAAAGAGACAGATATTGCTTTCACAGTACCTCACACTGTGGTAGAGGGAAGAAACAGGTTTTCCATCAATCAATCAGCCATACAATTAAAATTTTGGTAAATAATGGAAAAAGAAGAAACATCTGGGTGAGCACTGAGGGAAAGGATATGTTATAGCCTGCAGAGTTGGGGAAGGCTTCCTCCAGAACTTCAGATAGGAGCTTTGTTTTGAAGAATTTATCAGCAGGTTCTCTAAAATGATCATTCTAATTTCTATAGATTTCTGAATGAATAATGAATGACTCAAAGTTGAAGAGTTCTGCATTGATTTTTATCTAACCTCTACTTTAGGATGTATTTTCTTCTCTCTAACAGAAAATAAATCAACTGTTGGAAAAACATATATTAAACTAAATATACATATTTTCATTACATTGTAGACCAGTTACCTAATTGGAATGCTTGTAATTTCATGGTGTTATTTATGAACAAGTGTCGAGTAGTCGCACTGGCATTTAAACCAAATAATTTTGCTGGGATGTTCTGATATATGAAGAGGAGGTTTAAGGTGCCTTATAACTACATGTGTAAGTACACCCTTACTGCTGACCTTACAAATGCACTTAGTATCTTATCCTTCACTAATGCTGTCCCTACTACCACAAGCAATTTATTCTGCCTCATGGTCCTCAAGTGCTCATAAATCAGCATTAGATCCCTTCTACCGAGTTGCTGATTTTAAGCCAGCACAGTAAGAAGGAGCATTTGGATTCAATGTACAATATCGGCACACATATTGATTTTAATTAGTCTAATTAGTTCATTACACTAAAAATCACACAGATCACTTATTACATCCATCCTAATGGCATATGATCAAGGATTTAATATGATAATTAAGTAGATCAATTATCACTCATAAGGGAAGTCATTAACAAGTGTAAACATTGTCAAGCTGAATACCATTACAAATTATGAAGTCATAGCTAAGACAATTTGCATATTCACACTAATATTATTTTATAGTCAATCTTTTTTAAATATGAATATACTTTTGTTTTAAATTTCATTTTATGTGTCTTTTATGGCTATTTTAAGCTATGTAGAAGCTGGTTAACATGGTATTGGAGGTTTAAATACTTAAGACACTATCTGGGGAATTCCAATGGCACTAATGTTGCAAAAAATTAATAATATTGGCTGAACCTGAATTCTGTTTAGATTCCTCTCTTCTCTTCACCTTGAAAACTAAGAATTTGTTCACTTTGGCAAGTGAGTGGTCCTGGCTTGTATAACAATAAACAAACAACCAATGACAGTTCTTGAAATATTTGTGACACTGGAGATAACATGTAGTCTAATCGATGTGATATTTTAAATCTTTAATTAAATAATAATAGCAACATAGAATTACATTGAGCAAGGACCCAGATATCTGCAGAAAGATTTCAGATTACAAGACTACATACTCATTTATTAATGCCTTTTGCAGCTTTAACATTACCAAGACACTTTAAATAAAGGCAGCCAACTGTGCACCCCGATCCTAACCCAGTGCATGGCGATCTATCATTGTTATTGCTATCATTACCCTTTGCTTAGGGTCCCTTCCCTCTGTTTTAAATCCACTTGACAATAGTGCACATTCAAGCCATTCAGGATTTATTTTTCTGGAGAAAACTTGTAAGGTAGTGTATAAAATATTTCCCTGGTATCAGGATATCATATGATCTAATTGGCATTCCTCAAATGTTAAACTTCTCCAAAAAAGTAAAAAATAAAAATAAAATAAAAAATACAGCCTCCAGAATTCTCCTCAGAGAATTCTCAGACAAAAATGACAACTTGTTATTGAACAATGCGGGATATAAAAATCTCAATTTGCATTATAAATGTTACTGGGTGGAAAACTAGAGCTACTAACAAATAAAAAATAAAATAAAATAAAATAGTTACCTAAAATTAAACACCTCGTTCTATTGTCAAGATAGCAAATCTGTGGATTTGTCACCGGTTCCTCCACTTCAGTTCGTGTACCTCCTAGGCATGATGTGAGAATTCAGTAAGTTAGTACTTAGAAGGAGCCTAAAACAGTGCTTTGCAGGCACTCGGCCGTTGTCTGTTATTATTAGGGAGAGGCGGGTACTCACATAATGCATCCTCGGGCCTTCTCCTGGTGAGCAGCTCCCAGAGCAGGCTGCAGGTCAGTGAGAGTGCAGTGCTTGTCCTTGTGCTTTGCTGTCTGCATGGGATGAGGCATATACTTCCATGGTACAACTCTTTTTTAAACTATTTTATTGACTTTTTTTTTAGAGAGAGAGAAATATCCATGTTTGAGAGAGAAACATCCACCAGCTGCCTCCTGCACATCCCACCCCCTACTGCGGGATTGAGCCCACAACCCGGGCATGTGCCTGACCAGGAATTGAACAACCAGCTGACCTTTTGGTACACAGGGAGGTGCTCAACCAACTGAGACACAGCAGCAAGGCTGTGGTCTAACTCTTAGGCTATTCTTTTACCAGACACTCACCTCAATGCATCCTTCTGATTGCCATTATATTTTACAAATTAAAATGATTTGCCTTTCCTCCAGGTCTTCTTTGTGAGGAGAATAAGGTCAAGTTCACACTCCTTCTCATGGCTTCTTTCAGTCCTCCCCATACCACCTTTCCATTCAAGATAACGGTCCTGCAGGGGTAGTTCCTAACAGGCATTTACCATAGCCCCTGGTTGGCCCCATCCTGGGTGTGCTTCCTTCTGGCTTCCCCTGTTCTTCCCTCATCAGTCCCTCCTGATTCTTCACTCTCCACCTCAGCCATGTGCATTCCTTCCTTGGTTATGAGCAATACAATGCTGGTCAAGTTACTTGCTCCCTCTAAACTCTAACTTCTTCTGTGAAATGGATTAGTAAAGAGATGGTGAATATAACATGCATAGTCCAGCACAGAACTGGTGCTCAGTTAATTGTAGGTACTATTGTTACTAACACTGCTGTTAGTATGTCTAAAAACATGGGAGCCTGCATTTTTCATCCAAGATACAATGGTATATACTCTGGGGTCAAAGCATTCGAGTTGTTGGGTAATAATAGTTCCCCGAGTCCTGAGTTAACAGGTTGGACAGGACCCTGGGCAAATGGAATCTGGGCCTTAAAATTCTGTCGCCAAAAGACACACTGGTTGCCTTGGAAGAAGGGCTTAACTGACAGTAAAGAGGCAACCCATATGAGGGGGGAAACAATTCCAGTGGCCAAAACAAGGTTGTCAACAGGTCATCCTGCAAAAATACCAAAAGCAAAAAGGAAGGGAGGTTATTGGAAACATTTAAATATAGCACAAACCCTATTCTTTTTTTTTTAATATATTTTATTGATTTTTTTTACAGAGAGGAAGGGAGAGAGACAGAGAGCTAGAAACGTCGATAGAGAGAGAAACATTAACCAGCTGCCTCTTGCACACCCCTTACCGGGGATGTGGCCACAACCAATGTACATGCCCTTGACCAGAATCGAACCTGGGACCTTTCAGTCCGCAGACCGACGCTCTACCACTGAGACAAATCGGTTTCGGCAAACCCTATTCTTTTAAGAGTTATAAATACCCTAAGAGGGGTGAGGAACCTTTTTTCTGCCAAGGGCCATTTGGATACTTATAACATCACTCGAAGGCCATACATAATTATCAACTTAAAAATTATCCTGCTATATTTGGTCAAACATTTCATTAACTCACCCCCAATGCCTTGGCAAGGCCAGACCACATGATTTCACTGGCCTTCTATGGCCCGCGGGCTGGGTGTTCCCCACCCCTGCCAGGTCACTGCTTCATGATGCATAAGCAATGTACCTACAGATTAGTCTACTCAGCGAAAAGTCACAAGAGAAAGAGCACCTCCGCCTCCTTTCATGATCTGTCAAGCAAGCCCTCTGCCTCCTCTGTCAAGATCACAGCTTAGCTGTATTAGTCAGGGGGTCCTTTGTTTTTAATTCAGATAAGCTGATTGTTTGCTTTTGAAGTGGAGTGGAGAGACCTGTTGGCAAGCGGAGAGGAAGTCCCTGAGGAATACACGGAGGGAGCCCGCAGCCCCAGCCCAGCACAGGCTGATTCCATCGCACCCACACACACAGCGCCTTAATTAATCCGTCATTAACATCAGAGCCGCGCTGCGCCTGCCACACCTGGCTTGACAGCTGGATTGAAAGCGCCGTTGACAGCTGGTGCTTATGCACTTGCTTGAAGTGTAGGGCTGATGATGGGCTTGCGGAGGGAGCTGGAGCCCTGCTGGGAAGTTGGATGTTTGATGAAGGTAATGGCAGCTAATGAGGATGTGTTTTGCTAGAGTTTGGGGGCTGGCATCACAACATTATGATAGAATGCGTGTATTTGCCGACTGAACACCTAACGTTGCTAAACATTGCAAATCCGTGTAAACATTTGCAAAGTTATGTGTTACGAAATAAGCTCCCACAGAGCATGGTCTTTAATTAGACGGCAAAGTAGAATCACCACAGGTCCTCATGGCCTGGGGGTGAGTGGGTAAACTAGTTCATAAGTGTTCAGGCATTTCTCTTCCAGTCCTTGGCCACACCATGCTCACTATTGAGTTGCTAAAGCACAGGGTACGGGTTTAACCCCAAATCACTTCTCCCTAACTCCATGGTCAACATTTATGTTTTAGGGCCTTATTCGAGTATTTCTATCCCTCACAACTGCTAAGGATGATTAAGGGGCTTAGTGTGGTGGGACAACTCCTACAGCTTATGAAGTTCAGAGGGCTTCTGTTGACTACTGATGGAATATAATACAAAAGGGCTGCGTCAGTTTGTCTCCCGGATCAATAAACTGAGAAGGTGACTTTTCTCTTACGTGTCCTTCTAGCTCCAGCTTTGCTCAGCAGCGAGGTCATTACTGGCTTCACGTGCCTGTGGAATCAAGGTTCACGCCTTCAATGCACTTACATCCTCCCTCACATGGCTCTCGCTGACCAACCCAACCTGTCCCTCCGACCTAAGGGATCTAAATGGAATGCTTTAGCGTTCTCTCAAAACACACTGCCTTTGGAATGGTGTCTCTGTATCTTTGTCCACATTGTCCCAACCCACCTTCCTTGACTCAAGTCAGATATGATCTCTGGACTACGTTTGCTTCCTCTGGGCAACATAGAAGATTGTAACTAGCTTGAGCCATGACTGTGAGTTTCTTAAAGGCCAACGGACTTGCCATGTTTATCTTTTGCCAAGCATGCGTCAGTCAATCTGTGCTGTAGATACATTGTGAAGAACAGAACCAGTTCTCAACGTCAGGTAGTGTGGCTTCCTCTCCTCTCCGCTCCTGTTGCAATATTCTACAAGCTGTGAGTAAGAGGGAGAGATTTTAAAATGTGGAAAAAGAAAGCCAAATCCACTCCTGAGATTATATGTAGTTTATGGCCCTTTATCTTCAATGGCAGCTACCATTTTTGTTTTTATTAAGCACATTCATTACATTTTTAATGTATGACTCACACTCAATCAAGGAGATATACTTACTCCCATTTTACAAGAAAATTGGACTCAGAAAGAAAATTGAGTAACTTTTTTTTTTTAAAGTCACACTGATAAAACATAGTAGAAAAAAAAACATAGTAGAAGGTCAGTATTATAAAGCTCACATCTTTTTTGAACTGTTTTAGAAACTATACTAGGCTCTTTTCCATAATGAGTCACTTAATCCTTCCAATTACCCCATGAAGGAGGTACAAATATAAATTTTACCAATGAAGAACCTGGCAAATCATGAGAGTCAGTACTACCTGCAAGATGACAACTGGAAGGACTTAGATTTAAACTCGGTTCAGACTGTGTTCTTACCTACTGCTCTATAGCTGTTTCTGCATTTCTGGCACCAAGCTCAGACTTTTCAAGTTTTTTGTGAATCACCTCAGAAGGGCACTTGTACCACTGTGTCATAGTGTATATGTGTGTGCCCATGTTTTAAGGGCATGAACTTGAGGGCATGAACTATGGCTTTCTCATCGATGTCTCATCATAGATCATATAGTGTAACCCCAGATCCTAAAAAATTGGGGGTGTTAAATGTTCAAACAAAATCCCTTAAAATTATAAAAACAGATGAGAGTTCAGAAACAATTGTTATCAGTTGACTAAGTGCCTCAAAGAACATCTCTACTGGAAATTATCAGAAAGCCCTCTATTGCGTTTTATATTAATACTTACATTTCTATAACAATTGTTTTGCAATTGCTTACCTGTAGTGAAAGGCATATTTTAGATATATTAAAAGTCCTGGTCATTTGACAGAGCTTGAACACTCAGTCAAAAAGCATGTCAGATAAATGCTGGATGAGAAAATGTTACTGTTGAATTAATGATTCAAATAATCAATAGGTGAGGAGTCATTTATGGAATTGTGCATATCCAGTTGAGGAGAACCACCTGTGTCAGAAAACCTTGTATTCTGCACATCACTCAATACGGAATATTTTACACACAAAGATAAATGAAATGAATGTTTGTTTACTCTGTATTGAAGTTGGTAAAACATTGCATAAGACCGTTTTCTCCATGTTGTTTTCTGCAGTGGATCATTTTTTAATGGCACATACTGTACGTTTATGGACCACAGGCCTTCAAGTCTCTGTATCCCATATGTCTTTCTTTTGAAATATACGTTGGGAAAACCATCAACATGTACATGTGGCCTTGTCAGGGATGGCAATCTACAACTCAGTAATACTACTGTAAGGGTAATAATACATTTTTTAAAAAGATTAAAGTGTATAGTGCTTTAATATAAAAATGTTATTATATTTAAATGTACTCTATGAAATGTCTATTTGACAGAGGAAGATACTGAGGTTCAGAGAGGTAAAATGAGTACTCATATGTGGCAGGTTGATTCTTCACCTAGTTCATTTGATGTCAAATTCTCATTATGCAACACCGTGACTGCCTAGAAATAGATTTGTAATTAAGTAACTCCCATAACTGCAAATAATTATCTATCAGCTGCCTGTCAAATCTTAGATTTTTGCATTTGTTGAACTCCTATGCTCGAGTGGGAGAGCAAGGGTGCCTGAAGGTGACGTCTGTGTGCGGCATAAGTTAAAAGACCAGGGAGAATCTTGCTGACAAAAAGTCAATAAGAATGAAACAGGACTAATTCAGGAAAATAAAGGAGTCACTTTCCACAATACTTGAAAAAAATAATAAACTGCCCTCAAGGATGTCGTTGGATCTTTAGCACTAAAGTTCTCAATTGTGAAAACTATTTTTAGAATGTAATTAGCATGTCATCGGGACATTTTGATCATGACCAAGAGTTCATTGTAGACTATACAGAGCACAGACAAGAGAAATTTGGATTTTTTTTTCTTTCAACAAAAATATAGATCATCTGCCTGATTAAAGTTTTAAGCAAAAAAAAAAATCTTTAACAAATAAATAAGACACATCCTGGATCATTTAAAACAATGCCTCGCATAGTGTATCTTCTGCATGGTTTCCATCAGTGTACTAGGTATTTAAGTATATGATAACTTAATTAAGAATGTTTATTGCAAACTATGCCCAAAATATACATTAATCTTAAAATATTGATACATATATTTTATATTTTTCTTTGAGTGCTGAAATTTTAAAGAAAATTTTCACACAAAGGAAAAAATGGGATTCTATCAAATAAAAAAGGAAAAGATAGAAATTGGGCAACACAGCCGGGACCGGTTTGGCTCAGTGGATAGAGCGTCGGCCTGCAGACTGAAAGGTCCTGGGTTCGATTCCTGGCAAGGGCATGTACCTTGGTTGCAGGCACATCCCCAGTGGGGCGTGTGCAGGAGGCAGCTGATCAATGATTCTCTCTCATTGATGTTTCTAACTCCCTATCCCTCTCTCTTCCTCTCTGAAAAATTAATAAAATATATTTTTTTTAAAAAGAAATTGGGCAACACATTAATATTTTCTTTGCAGGAAGGAAGTATAACATCTATTACAAATCTATTTGCCCACAGTCAGATAGTCTTTTTCTCCCTCACAATACATAGCTTTCTTCTTTCCTTCATTTATTCATATTAAATCAGCATTTTCTAATGAAACAAAAGGAATTTATAAAAAAAATAAATAAAAAAAAAGAAAAGAAAAAAAAGAGAGAGAGAGAGAGATCATTTTTGGCATTGTGGCAATTGATGACTCTAACAGGACTGTAAATATCTACTAAGGCAATAAAAGAATCATAATAACAAGTTTCTATCATCACAACCAACATATTCAGAATGTTTTTAAAGTACCCTGTGATGGGTGACTTGGAGATATAAACTAAAACCTCCAATTTTTGTTTGCTTTTGTTCTTACAACTTAAATATATTTTTAAAGGCAAACGTATAATTTCACATGAGCTAAGGACATGAACAAACATTATGCAGAATCAAAAGAAAAGAATATAAACAGCAAATTAAATAATGTTGAACCTCAACCAAGTTTTGGGGACCGCAGAACCCAGCCTGATCTTGGAGGAAGGATCTCACGCATCTTTCTGCTTAAGAATGTTGCTTTTACTGTGATTCTGCTGCCAAACAGTGCCATGCCCATGTCTCTCATTTCAATATTGCAAATCCTAGGGAAATCTCTGGCCCAGGCTCCCTCAGATATGTACCTGGGCAGCTAAGCTCCTTCAGAGAGGCAAGGTGATGCAGGCATTTTTCAGGGGGTTGAAAACACCCCTACAAACATGATGGGCAGTTCCACATGAATGGAGAGTGCTAAATAGACAACTCCCTCTAAAAACTCACTATAATTAATTATGTAGACATCTTTGGGTCCATCTGCTAACCTTTGTAGAATAGTATAGCAGCATAAGATTACTTAGTCAAAGGATATGTTTAATCCCCTTCAGAGTATTGCCAATTCCCTTTGCAGAAAATCTGCACCTCTCCCCAACCCCCACTCCCACACCCCAACACTGACTGAGACTCTCTTTCATCACAGCCTGGCCAACAATAAATATTATAATTTAGGAAAAGAAGCAATTTCAATTTGACAGGTTAAAAAATGATAGCCATTATCTTAACTTTAAATTTATGAATGTTGGATGCCCCACAATCTTCCAATAAATTCTTCTACACCTCTCTCTCTCTCTCTCTCTCTCGCTTTGGCCTTAGGCAAGCTCAAGTTGATTTCCTATATACAAATGAAATTTGAAAAGAAAGTTTAAAAATGTAAAGACATCAATCTCAGTGTTACTTTAACTAAAGAAATTTTGGAAACAATAGGAAAATGTCTAAACATGTTTTGTTAAATGCATACAAAGAAAAAACACATTTTCAAATAATAATTAAAGATATGAGATAGCTCATGGTGTCATCATAACCCAATAAAGACATAAATTCACATGTTATCTTTCTTCCTTTCTTTCTTCCTTTCTTTCTTCCTTTCTTTCTTTCTTTCTTTCTTTCTTTCTTTCTTTCTTTCTTTCTTTCTTTCTTCCTACCTACCTATCTATCCATCCTTCCATCCATCTTTCCCTGCCAACCTTCCTATGTGACCCTTGCACATCCTCTCCAACCCAGAATTTGTGAGTAATAATCTTTCTTTTTCAAAGTTGTGGAAGTAAGTCTTGCAAACATAGTAAGAACTGTTCTAGTCACAACACTGACTCTGGGCTCCCACAAGTCCTAGTGGCTCAGGTGAGTGCCCCAGGCATCCTAGACGAGAGCATCACTGTCTGTAGGCTGAGTAAGATCTACACAAAGCATGCCCATACCTTAGAACAGTGGTTGGAAAACAGCGGCTCCTGAGCCACATGTGGCTCTTTGGCCCCTTGGGTGTGGCTTTTCCACAAAGTACCACGGCCTGGGCGAGTCTATTTTGAAGAAGTGGTGTTAGAAGAAGTTTAAGTTTTAAAAAATTGACTCTCAAAAGAAATGTCAATCGTTGTACTGTTGATATTTGGCTCTGTTGATTAATGAGTTTGCCGACCACTGCCTTAGAACAACAGAAATTCCGAGGGAGAAAAAAAGAATCAACAGAAATGCAATAGCCCAAAATAGCCTTTGAAGAATAATTCTGGGGATAAAGAATGTCCTGGGTCTTCAGACTGACTGGCTCACTAACTTACAGGCTGTGTGAAGGAGAATAAGTAACATCCAGGGCATGTAGAAGCAACATTCCGAAACTCTAAGGGGAAAGAGAAAAATCTTACAAGTTGCCAAGAAGAAACACAAGATGCATACATTGAAAACAATGCATCTGAATGATTCCATCCTTTCTTATCTGGCATTTGGAGGACACCAGACAAAAGATTAGCAGCTACAGAAACTTCCAGAAGAAAACACTACAGATAACACTGATCAATGCATCATTCATTTGGAGGGTAAAAGTAAAATGTTTGAGGATATACAAGAATTCAGAGTCCGTACATACCTACAAACTCCTTATAAAGAAAATGCAGGCAAAAAAATCTAACAAATTTGCAAATGAACCCAGTAAGAGACACCAGTATTAAGGACCATGAAACATAAAGGAACAGCAGTGAGCAAAGGATTTTGACCAATATAATTAAATGTATATTCTATACATGATATGTCTATGCCTACTTTACATCAAATATTAAATCTAAATGGGTACAGGTAGACTGAAAATGTATAATACAAACACTAATTAAGCACTCTGAATGATAACGGATATGCAAGAAGCACTAATCCATCTCAGGCAAAGACAGCAATTACAGGCGGGCGGGGAAGAGAGAAAGGAAAAGTTTTTCATGGAGCTTATTTGTGTGGTTGGGAAAAACAGGGAAATAAAACATGTGGCAGCCAAGTGTTACAAGCTGAAGTGTGTTTTCCCCCGTCTTCATATGGTGAAGTCCTAATCTCCACAATGTAATTTCTTTTTTTCAGAAATAGTGTTGTTGCAGATGTAACTAGTTAAGATGAGGTCATACTTATAGGGTGGGCCCCTAATCCAAAATAAGCGATGTCCTTATAAAATGGGAATGTTGACACGGACATGTAAACAGGGGCGGGACATGGGAAGAGCTAGGCAGAGAGCAAAGCAAGGAACGCCAGGGTCCCAGCCACCACCAGAAGCTGAGCCTGGGGGCCGGAGGGGGCGCTGCCTCACCACCTCAGAAGGAACCTGCTCTGCCCACATCTTCTTTTCAGAGGACTGGCCCCCAGAACTGAGAAACAACACATCTCTGTGGTTGAAGCCACCCAGAGTGTGATACTCTGGGACAGCCAGCCTAGTAAACTAATACACCCAGTGAAACTTCATGGAGGAACGAGCTGGTATCATGTTTTCAACTATTAACAGAAATACATGTTTCTGAATATTGTATATGCTATAGAAATAGAGAGAGCGAGAAAGAACAGAGTAAGCATTAATGAACGTCCCAGCCAGCGTGGCTAAGTGGTTGAACGTCAACCTAAAAACCGGGAGGTCATGGTTCGACGCCTGGGTTGCAGAAGGCAGCTAATCAATGGTTCTCTCTCACGGATATTTCTATCTCTCTCTCCCTCTCCCTTCCTCTCTGAAATCAATAACAAAATATCTTTAAAAATTAATGGAATGGAAAGAAACAAAAGAAACAGGAAGGAAAAAATGGCAACTTGTTCAACAAGAAATAATAAGGAAAATTAAACAAAAATGCTTAAGAAGGTCAAGCATATCATTCACTTTACTGTGTGAACAAAATGAACTTCATTCATAAAAGATGGGAAGTGAACTTTCGTAAAAGATGATAAATCTATTTAATTTCTTCAAAAAAAAAACTAATGTGTTTTATTTGCAAAAAACAAACAAACACATTTTCAATGACATTAAAAACATTCAGCATTATTAAGTTATCTTTTAATTGGGTTCATGGAAGACTACATTCCCAGGCCTCTTGCTGAACACGATTGGTTCTAGACAATGGACTGTGAGCCAAACAGTTTACTAGGAGAGCATGGACCCAGCTTTCTCTTCTGCCACAGTGAACTTAACACCTCAAACTGAGAGGGAAGACCCACAGGTGGAAACAGCCTGGATTATTGGGACCACAGGAGGGCAACTGAGTTGGAAAGTAAAAAGGCGAAAAAAAAAAAAATTCATTGGACTTAGAGCCAAAATTGCACTTATTTGTTCATTTTTTTAAATTCCTAAAATGTCAGGATTAATTTGTTACTGAAACATAGTTTTTCTTATCTTGACTGATACACACAAATAAAATTCACTAATTTAAAAATAATTGAAAATAAAAGAATAGTCAAAGAGATACTGGGAAAATGCAAATAGAAGAAAACAAGAATGGATATATGATGAGGCGAATTATAAGGTTAAAAGCACCTGAAAGAAAAAAGAATGGCATTGTATGATGATGAAAATCACAATTCATGAAGAAGACGTGAGCAGCCTTAAATAAATACCACACACACACAGACACCAACAATATGGTAGGTTAAAGGTATAGAACAAAAAATTATTCAGAATCAATTAAAGTGTTGAATCAAGTAGGGTATTAGACTTCAGTATATCTCAGAATTTGACAGATCTGAGAGACAAAATATAAGGTAAGTCATAGAAGAACTGCATCATCATTGATTTAAGAGACATACCCCTTGAAAGAGACTATACATTCCCTTTATGTGTTTAATTTGGTCACAATATAAGCTTACCATATTTTAAAAGATCACTTTCTCTTCTAATAATTCATTAAAATTAGAAACAAACAAATATGTAACTGAAATCAGATTAAGAATTTGTTTAAATAAACCCGGAGAAAAGCAGACACACCATAGCTCTTCCAAGGCTCTCCTCTCATCATGAATATCAAGAGAACATTCGCCCATGGAGTGAAGATAACCATCCGGGCTGCAACTCAGCCCATCTTCACATTATCCTCAACTTCCAAACAGCACCCAAGATAGATGACGGCTCATATTTCTTTCAAAATGGAAGAAAAATGAATTTGTTTCTCCATAAAGCTCCATAACAGCCTAGCTATGAGGAAATAGAACTTACATATAGACAACACAAGACACTTTAGATCAGAAAAGAGTCCCAAGCCAAGTTCCATTCTAGGCATGAAAGATCCTGTCCATTCATCACTGTACCATCTCCACGGAAGAGGATGACCATCCATCCTGGTTTGCCAAGGATGGTGGTGGTTTATGCCTGCTGTCCAGGGGAAATTATTAATAGTGCTCCCTTTCACTTCTAAAAGTGTCTCCGTTTGGACAATAAATTGTATAGTAACCCTACCATGTAGCAATACAGCCCATTGCTTAAGAGTATAGGGGTCTCTGGGATTTTTCTATACAAAGATTTGTGAGGACACTCGGGCCAGCGATGGGTCCCTTTTAATTGTCCTGAATGAAAGCACTGGAGGTGGTATTTATGACCCTGACCCAATTAAAACTGTGTTTTTTAAAAAAGACAGTAAAAAAAATGCTATGCTCTAGTACATAAAATTAGAGAATGATAGTAATGTATTAGGGAAATTTTAATGTGTCCTTATTAAATATATGAAGCATATTTTTTTCTAAACAAACAAAAATGCATCCATTCAAAATCAACTGTGTATAAACCAGAATATAGTTTGTGTGACTGTGATAAAAAGGATCAATATCAATTTGGTCACCTTGTGTATATTTAAAGAATTATTGTAGATAAGTTGTGAAAGCTATTGATAATATCTCAGGTAGGATGGTACCTTTTTTGTTGTTGTTGTTTTATTTTACCCCACACTGGGGATGAGTTTTTGGCACATATATTGACTTCTACTATTTACTTCTTTGACTAAACTCCAACTGATAGATTTATATTATAACCATTTCTATGCTGTTATATATTAATCCTATATAATAAAAACCTAATATGCTAAGTGTCCAACTGTTTGTTTGACCATTTGACCAGTTGCTATGACACGCACTGACCACCAAGGGGAACATGCTCCCACTGGTAGGTTAGTTTGCTGCTGGGTCTGCTTGATTGGGATTGGGCGAGACAGGCCAGACACGCCCTGGAGCCCTCCTGTAGTCACTCCCCAACCCACCCCATGTACACCGGTGAGGTCCCTTGGCCTGAACTGCTCTCTCTCACAATCCAGGACTCCTTAGGGGATGTCAGAGAGCCAGTTTTGGCCCGATCCCCACAGGCCAAGCCGAGGGACCCCATGGTTGCACGAATCCATGCACCGGGCTCTAGTATAAAACATAGTTCATATACTAATATAAAATAAATGTATTATTCATTCCCAATACACAGTGCACCACAAGCTTGGAATAAAACTGATACCTTTTGTCTACTTCTCTTTGATATAAGGAACTATGACTGTAGCTGATCCTGGGCTATGCTGGGACATCTTCTGTTCCTAATACTTTATATCCACTATTTTCTGCTTTCCATTTTACTTTTGCAATGCCTCCTATAACAATGTCTTAACCTATCTATTCATTCTCAACCCCCAAAGCAAATATCTCTATTTATAGTAAAATAAATGCAATTATTTTCCTTGTTGGTCATTAGACAGCCAATACTATTGACATTGCAGTTGAGAGCCATCTGACATTACCACATTCTTTTCTATCAGCACTGAATTGATTAGATTGCTTTAGATACTTGTCAATTTGTATAGATGGATGATCTTGTCTTGAGTCTCTGTCAAATCAATGCTTAGTCACAGAATCTCACTTTATTTATTTGTCACAGAAATCTATATAACATTTTCCCTCGGAGATTCAGTTAATTAGCTAGCATGGCGATGATTATTAAATATTGAACTGGAAGTCTATCATTGCTCCTTATCTTCTTCTGGTGGTCCCACTGGCCATCAATGTAATCCTGGTCGTACTAGAAAATATAAATATAGATTCTTGTGTTATTTTCCATATGAACAACTATTAGCCTACTTTCACCCCACCCTGTATACACACATCTTCAAGGTATCCTTTGTGCTGAATATATAGTTTTTATATGTTGAAATTCTATCAATCAGCTTGAGATATAGCTGCAGATTTCATTGCCAGAATAAAGTGGCAAGATAATTGATGAGTACTTTGAAAGCTCTTCATTTCAAGTGAAACCATGTCTTTATTATGTTGAAAAGTTAAAGGAGTAGTTAAGAAGACAGTAAAAGATATTAAGAGAATGAGTGTGATAACCCTGGGGAGAATATTATGTACTTTTAAGTCAAAATTGTTTATGAACATTTAAATAATATAAAGCAGAATAACAAAACATAGATAAGATATGAGCCTACTCTCTGTAGAACTATTTCTGTATTAGCACTCA
This sequence comes from Pipistrellus hanaki, assembly GCF_964339955.1. NCBI lineage: Eukaryota > Metazoa > Chordata > Mammalia > Chiroptera > Vespertilionidae > Pipistrellus > Pipistrellus hanaki. The sequence continues at coordinate 12,012,825 of NC_140519.1, forward strand.
TAGCATGAAAGCAAATAACCTTAGAAAAATGTATTGTTGTTTTTTAGTTACTTATTTTTTTGTAGTTCATAAGTTTTTCAAGATTCCTGTTTTGTAGCCCCAGTGGCATCAGTAAATATCTATTTACTCTACAAACATGTAGCAAAGGGCCTGCGGGAGCCATGTAGAAGCTGCAGTGCTGAAAACTGCTGTTTCTGAATCAAAATGTCAAATTATAAAAATGTGAACCTTAAGATATAAATAATTAATAGAATTATATATTTTTAATTTTATATATATTAACATTATATATATTAATATATATATTAATTTTTGTTACATTTAAAGCCTACTCATGCATCCCAGACATTCTACAATGATGGTATATGGCCTTACCCTTGATTTTAGCCAAATATTGATTTCAGTATAAAGTCAGTTGACACATGCTCAGTATTCAGCCCCCAGGTGAGGAAAGAGCCCCTCTCACTCCCCAGTGAGCTCTCCTCACACACACCTGACCTATGACCTCAGAGGGGCTTCCCAAACTTGAATGTGCATGGCCTCTCGGGGACCTTGGGAAACAAAGGTGCTGAGTGGGCAGATCTGGGTGGTCAGCCGAGAGTCTGAATCTTCAACAAGTTTCTAGGTGATGCCAGGGCTGCTCTTCGGGACCCACACGTGGAGGGGCAGGTTCTTAGAGGGCCCCTCTGAATTGCTGCAGAAACAGAGGGCTGGAGGCCTGCACCTTCAGAGCCAGAAATCCTGGGCACAGATTCTGTCCACTCCACCAATGTTTGTGTAGGATGCTGAGGCTAGAAAAGGAGAAGCAGAGGGGAGCAGGTCATGCAAGGCATAGCAAACATTGTACGAGTTTATTTGAGCCAAAACTGAGCAGATCCCATCGAGCAGCGAGAAGGAGCTCTGGGGAGCAGCATGGAATGGAGGACTTTGACGGGCAGAAGTTTACGCTGTACGCAATGAGCGGGCCGGTGATTGCCAAGTCCTTTTCTGCAGGGGTGGCAGGGTCTATCCGAAAGATAACTTGGCTGGTGCTGACCAGGTGATTCCTGATGTCTGGGTGTACATGCCGTTTCTAGGGGGAAGGAAACTATAAATTAAGTCTCAGTTTGATGACATCCACTTAACATAAGCAACTCCATTCTGGGCCTATTGTCTTGTTTGTTTGTTTTTCTTTTTTTCTTTTTTTTAATTCAGGTTACCTCTTGCACAACTTAAGAATGTTCTACTCGGTAACTATAAAGGAGAAGCATCAAGGAGTTGGGCAATCCACAGACAGGCTATAATCAAAACAGAAGTTTGAGTAATGACTAAAATATCTTAAATTATATCTTAAGTGTAAACCCTTAACCAACAATATGCCATTTCTATTACAAAGCAAAAAGAAACAGTTGACAGGAAAATAAGAAAAGTAAACCAAAAACTGTGAATAGGTGTTCTAGAAACCAATATAAGTAAAGAGAAAAACCAGAAGGCATAGCATTAATTTAAATGTAAAGGGAAAAGGAGAAAGCGAGATAAAGTACCAGCCATAATAATGAAGCAACAAGATGGAATTTCACACACACTCTCTATTGAGGAAAAGATAATGGAGAAAAAATAGACTATGTGGAATTTATTATAACTGGAAAATGGCTAAGATATTGAAAAGCATTTCATATCAGTCTTTAGGTAGGAAAACTTAAGAAACTAAATCCATAGAGTTAGAAAGTACTGAACTACTAGCACAAAAAAAAGGCTATAACCTCAGAAATATTTTAAAATTCTGAGAACACATAAATCACCCAGCTATCACATATTACCAGGAGGATGACATGTAATCTTAGATAGAGGAAAATTTAATAATGTTTCCATGGGACTAAATTTTTATTGTTATAATCATTATTTAATATGTCTTAGCATCAACAATATATTAGGGCTGTACTTAAGGCAGAAATAACTGCTTCTGTCTGAATTTATGATTCAGGCTGAAAGACAAAACACAAGAGAAGAATAAAATACATGCAGGGGAAGATTCAGAAATCATTTTCCCTACAAAATATGAGACCATGCTACATAAGGGTGATATTATATCATTAGCTCTTAGAAAAGATTATGAGCAATGAAAGCTATGTTTGTTGCAAAGTTGAACGGAAAATATCTTAATGTCATATAATATCTTTTGTCCCATTTAGTCTAGACCTGAAAGATTTTTTTTTTTTTTTTTTTTTTTTTTTTTTTTTTTTTTTTTTTACTACTGAGTAACCCAGGATAATATAACATTAGTAACCCAGAGGAGTAAATGAAGGCTATATTGGCTTCATTGCACCCCATTGTACTAAGTTGTAGTTTCATGGGAGGGAGGAAGGAAGCTGGCACAACAGGAACTATTTTACTCCTTGAGAGAATCTTTACAGACACAATCATCCAGCAACACTTCACACAAACACCTCTCTACCTTGCTATGTATAAATTCACTTTTAAGTTTGGAAGAAAGGGTGATTTTTTTTTTCAAAACTTCAAAAATATTCAGGAAGCAAAAGCTATTTTAAAGATAAATTAAGCATTAAGCCGAAAGAGTTCTTCAAACTGCTTGAAAGCAACAGCCCCATCTTCTACGGGCACTGCCGTGTCCAACACGAACCAGTGTGGGTGCGGATTCTCAGACGGGGTGGGAGAAGCCATCCGTATCTAAGAGAATTTATATACATGGTGAGCAGTAGACACGCATGAAAAAATGCCTTGTCCCTGTCCCTAGGTCATCAGAAACCAGGATTCACTTTGAGGTGCTAACCTCTTTCTGACCACAATAAATAACTCGTGGTCAGATTCCCTCTGCCAGGGCCTGCCGGAGCGCCCTTCTGCTCCGGGACATGGCCCCATTAAACAAAAGGTAGCCTATCTCAAGCTGGGCTGCTGGGAAAGTCTTTAACAACACTATTCAGAGCAGCGACAAATATCTTTTCCTGCAGCTATCTCCCTGCTAGGAACTTATCTTTAAAAATCATGGTGGGTATACGTGGAGCAAAGGTATTTGTTTGAGAATGCACTTCAGAGTGTTGTTCACATCAGCAAAAAATTTAGAATCGAATATGCAATACAGGACTGATGCTCTATGCCATATTCTTACAGTTAAATACTAAATACTCAGTATAAGTAGAGATGTAGAAAAACATGTAATGGGCATTCCAAAGTACTTGTTACATTTAAAAGGATAAAACACATGATCAGTTAAGTATTACTCCATTTTGTGATAGTTGCATATGTAAATGTATAACACAAATCATAAAAAGAAAAAAAAAAAGAGAATGAAACATCCTGACAAGTTCACATGGTATACTCTATTTGGGAATAGTGAGATCAGTGATGATCTTTATTCTTTGAGCTTTTCACTATTTTTCATTTTTTATAAAAGGACACATGTACTCCATCAAAGTATTATGTATATATCTTAACTCTTGGCATCATAGTTCTTCCCAGGCAGAAATTTTTTTTTAAATATATATAAAAAAAAAACAATAATATATATATTATTGTTTTTCACAGAGAGGAAGAGAGAGGGATAGAGAGTTAGAAACATCGATGAGAGAGAATCATCGATCAGCTGCCTCTTGCACACCCCCTACTGGGGATGTGCCCGCAACCAAGGTACATGCCCTTACCCAGAATTGAACCCGGGACCTTTCAGTCCGCAGGCCGACGCTCCATCCACTGAGCCAAGCCCGTCCCGACTCAGGCAGAAAATGTTTTCAAGGGGATAATGTAATGAGCCAGTTGGGCAGAGGGTGAGAGCTAAACACATGGGTTACAATGTCACTGTGTTCAAGAAAAGGAGGTAAACATAGGTTCGGAGGAGAGAGCTTTGGTTTGTTCTTGGGAGGCAGGGGAGAACAGAGAAGATGGAGGGCAGACAAGAGGCATGGAGGCAAGTGTGGTGCCCAGAAATCAGCCTGTGGAAACCTCCCTGAGGTAGTGAAGATTAAACTGTAACAGGAACCAAGGTTTCGCTGCTGCCACCACAAAAGCCAAACTCAGGAGACAGGTGCTGGTGGAAAAAAGGAAAGGGGTGTATTTGAGTGCTGGCATCTTGGGAAGATGGAGCACTCTTGTTGCAAAGCTCAGCTCCCCATCTCATGCAGGCAGAGGTTTCTATAAGGGGAAGGGGAAAGCAGAACGAAGAGATCAGGGGGTTGAAAAGTTCTCCATGTGCAGGCCAGCACAGTCCATTCTGACAAGGACCTCACAACTGGTCAAGTGATGGTCTGGTGTGTGTCCTCCTGGTCTTCCTCATTCTGGTTCGAAGTCATCCTGGTTCTATGGTTGAAAGTCAGCAAATCTCTGGGAACTGGGATGACTGAAGGTCACAGTCTGTATCTTCTGAAGTTAGTTCCTATGATTCTTATACAAACACTAGAATCCCAGTGCACAACATTTGTGCATTCAGGGGTAGGGGGGATTCCTCAACCCACCTGCACCCTTTGACAGCCAGGGAGCCCTCAGGGGATGTCCAATTGCCAGGAGCAGGCCTAAGCCAACAGTGCGACATCCTTAGCACTGCCGCTGGGAGAGGCTCCAGCCACCACCGCTGCTCTCATCGGCTGTCAGCCTGCCTTTTGGCTGAGCAGCGCTCCCCCTATGGGAGTGCACTGACCACCAGGGGGCTGCTCCTACATTGAGTACCCCCTGGTGGTCAGTGCGCATCATAGCAACTGGTAGTACCACCATTCGGTCAATTTGCATATTACCCTTTTATTATAGAGGATGCTGTTTATCTACAAGCTACATATTAGTTAGAGTCAGCATTTACAGAAACAATGTCAAAAGAGTGGTGGAGTGGGTTATAGTTCCTCACTGTTATAAAATTACCAGGTGCAGTTTAATGGTCCCTGTGACCAAGGTAGGAAGAGAGCAGGCTGAATCCTGGGAGCTCTCTGCAAGGAAGAAATGAGCTTCAGGAACTGCATCATGAGTAGGGCCTGGGGCAGAGTGGCCAATAGACCCTTGGGGTTCCCACTACTTTCCCAATTGAGATATTAAAAGCTTTAGAAAGGCTTGGCTACTCATTTGGAATAACAGCAACCTGAGTTTATATAGAAGGAACTTGATGATCCATAAACTCTTGATTTTGGTTATACTGGAGTAAAAATATACCTTGATTGTATTATTATTTTTGGAGGAGCTTTATTAGAATATTTTGAATTTTTTGTGTCACTACTGATGTGTAATTAAGTGACATGCCAATGTAAAATTAGTCTTTCAATACAATTTCCCAAGAGTAATTATATGTAATTTAAGAGAAATATGAGTTGCTTCTACTTTAAGGTGGTGATATATCATACCATCATCTATGATTCATACGATAATCACACCCACAGCATAATAAGATCAAAATGCATGTTCCTAAGCAAGGATGCTGACTAATACCGAGCAATTAAAATAGAAAAACATATCCAATGTTTGCAAAGAAAAATAAATTTTTAGTTGGGAGAGAATTCTCCACAAATTTCTCACATTTCTGCACGTCTTGTGAAGTAAAGCAATGACTGCCCTTTGCTTTGAGTTACTAACTACCTTTTGCTCCAGACTATCTTTTCAAGGATGTCTATATAACAGGCAGCCTTAGAAGACAGGGTATCTCCTTCAGAGCTAAAGACGGGTTTGCTTACCACTTTGAGAGATAGATATGTCTCCCTCCAGAGCAAATAGCTCATTAGACTTCTCATTATAAAAATTCGGGTTCCCTTGCCGAAACCAGTTTGGCTCAGTGGATAGAGCACATGTGTCAAACACAAGGCCCGCGGGCCAAATCCAGCCCGCCAGGCCTTGCAATGTGGCCCGCACCGCGCTGTCATCACTGCACTCCGCTGTCAGTTTATGACATTGTCAGTTTATGACTGTTCAGTAAACCATTCGGCCCGCGATTTAGGCTGGATTTTAGATTTTGGCCAAGCCAAGCCTTCTCTGATTGAGTTCGACACCCCTAGGATAGAGCATCAGTCTGCAGACTGAAAGGTCCCAGGTTCGATTCCGGTCAAGGGCATGTACATTGGTTGCAGGCACATCCCTAGTAGGGGGTATGCAGGAGGCAGCTGGTCGATGGTTCTCTCTTATCGATGTTTCTAACTATATCTATCCCTCTCCCATCCTCTCTGTGAAAAAATCAATAAAATATATATTTTTTTTAAAAATCAGGTTCCCTAAACTCAGGGTTCCTCTGAGTCTCCTGTAACACATACTACATGTACAGGCATCAATCTGGGCCCATTCACACTGGACCCATGCCACTAAGGGGCAAGGAAAATTGATGCAAATGTACCAAAACTCATGCTACTTACTGTGCCATGGGCAGTAAAGTTCTTTTTTCTCTGACCTAGGGGTCTCATGTCTTCTGCCAGCCTCCATGAAACTCCTACAGGCCAAATTGCTAGCTTCCAAGTAGAATAAAATCTCAGACCCTCCACACTTTGGGTAGAGTCAAATGATCAAGGGGATCTATGGACTATTTTTGGATAACATTTTAATTGGAGTAGGTCTCTTAACATGGCAATAATCATGTCCAAATGTATTATATATCATATGGCCTAAGGTCTGTCTGTAGTATTCAAGGAGAATGGCACTCTAACTCAGGCTCTCCAAATTCTATGAGACTGTACTAAAAAAAAAAATGATATGAGAGATATTTCTCCAGAATTACAATGCTTTTCTCTGATTCCAGCGCCAATGAGAGAAAACATTTTGCCCCTTTAGCACGATTCATGGGGATAATGGAAATAGAATCTGCAAGGAAGGACAGGAGTTAGGTCCATTAGTGCTTTGCCAATTTCAGGCTCTGTGGCTTCAAACAAGCTACTTATTCTTTCAAAACCTCAGTTTTCTAGTCTCTAGCATAATGAAAATAGTGCCTGCCTTGCATGGTTATATCAAGAATATATAGATATACAATATATGCATAGAGGGTATGTATAGAGACATGTACATTATATATAAGTGTCACTTAACATAGGGTGCCACTTAAAATGATAGCTATTATTATTACCACTTTTATTAATTAATATAAATCATACTTACAAAAGTTTGAATTCAGATCCAGGAGACAAATTAGTCTATAATTTTGTTTACATTTTCACATGAGCTAATCTCAAGAGTAAACCTTAAGTTTCTACTGATGATGGTTACTCAGAGTCTGTTCTACTAAGTTCCCTAAAAATCACTTATTACATTGACAGATTTCTCATTGTGTTCACTACATTGCAAGTTAAAAAATATAATTCAACTCATTTATTCAGTACACAGTCAGCAACTGAGAAAACAATAGCACACAGATTGCTGCTGTCAACTATGTGCCAGATAAAAGCAAGTAATTACAATAAAATATGGAGATTTTAATCCATCTGCCTCTCTAATTGCATTAGCTCAGGATATAAATAAGTGAGTAAGAAAGTGAGTTAGTTAGTAAATTAATTAATTAATAATTTATAAAGATCAAACATGATGAAAATGATATAATACAGGCAGACACATACTGTTCTTGAAGCACAGAGAAAGGACTGACTCATAGAGTAGGTTTAGAATCTTGTTGAACTACTCAGAATGTCGTTTTATATGTGGTAAGGGCTATCTCTTCACTGCCCCCAAAGCACATATGATTATGAGAAATAGTTATGATAACCCCTCCTTCAGTTCTCAGATGGCATGTCTCAACCTTGCTCTTCATCCAACTCCCTTTCTCTGCCTCAAGAACCTTGGTCCAGGATTCATTTTCTCTAACTTTGGTACAAATATTTGAATTCCCCAGTACAGAATCTGTGAATAATATGGAACAAACATGTGTGTAAGTATACACATACATATCTACACACACATATAGTTTATATTTATATAATTTCTATTTCAATTACCATTTATATTTATTATGTATTTTGTAATGAGGCAGGTAGTTTTATTTTCCTAAACAAAAAAAAGAAACTTTGACAAAGGCAACTTCTCTCACACCTCCACTCCAGCACCCCCAGTCCCCTAGACTTTGGTTTTCTTTGTTTCCGTAGAACTCGTTATATTTTTTAACAAATTCTACTTATTTATTAGCTCGTTTGCCCACCCATTCATTTTTGTTGTTGTTGTGTTTATCTTCAGTTTCTGTCTCCCTCTGCTATGCTACAAGCTTCACAAAGACAGGGGCCTTTGTTTTCTTCACCAATGCATCCCAAACAAACACTTAGAAAGGAGGAAATTTGCTTCATTGTGTTTTCCACTCACCTTCTGCTAAAGTTTGAGGTCTGTGGTGCTTTGCACAGAACACAGTGCGATATGAGCAATAAAGTAGTAAGAAGAGCACTGGAAAAGTAGTTAGGTTCCTGGACTCACTGTTCTAGTTTAAAATATCTTTTTATTGATTTCAGAGGGGAAAGGAGAGATAGAAACATCAATGATGAGAAAGAATTGTTGATCAGCTGCCTCCTGCATGGCCCACACTGGGGATCAACCCAGGCATGTCTCCTGACTGCGAATTAAATCATGACTTCCTGGTTCATAGGCCAACACTCAACCACTCAGCCACACCAGCTGGGTACTGTTCCACTTCAATAAGTTATGTTGGCAATCCCAACACTACGAGCCTTGGGTAAGTCTAGTAAAGGATAGAAGTAATATTCATCTCTGCGCACATCACAGAGTTACCAATTACCAGATATTTACTACCTGGGCCACACAAACTTAGAGTACTGCAAATAAATACTCCAAGTAAATTCTTATTATTTTAGCAGATCCTAAAAAACAACTGCATGATAAATGATACTAAGTAAGAAATTCTTGGATATTTTGGTTTAGGCTCAATACCTGTTTTCATGTGTCCTTTCTTACTTTATTCTACATTTTGTTTTCAAATAATCTACTAGCTTTGGTTGCCTATTGGGATTCTACACAAGACTCTAATAATTTCAAATAAGCTAAAGAATACTCAAAATTTGCCGAGACCACTTTGGCTCAGTGGATAGACCAGCGGCCTGCGGACTGAAAGGTCCCAGGTTCAATTCCAGTCAAAGGCATGTACCTTGGTTGCGGACACATCCCCAGTAGAGGGTGTGCAAGAGGCAGCTGATCAGTGACTCTCTCTCATCAATGTTTCTAACTCTATTCCTCTCTCTTCCTCTCTGTAAAAATCAATAATATATATATATATATTTTAAAAAAGAATAGTCAAAATTTAAAAATAAGCTAATATTAACAGGAAAACTCAGGTCAAAACAAGACATACAGAAATATATTGATTCATGTTAGTACATTAGACAAATTAGTTTCTTGGCAATAAATGCACCAGAAGAATTTAAAATTATGTATCTTATAATCTTCTATAACACGAATGTGGGTGAAACCAGGGGTGGGGGAACTGAAATTCCTTTATGGAATCAGGGACACTGCCCTTAATTTCTCTCTTTTATGATGGGATTGTTTTTCTCATGAGATTTTGGCAGGCCCCTAAAATTGATGTCATTTTTGATTAATTCTTTTTGTACTGTGCTGACAGCTAATGGAATGATTTGAAAGCTATTTGCTTTACAGAAAAGATCCAATATAGCTGCCTTTTGTGCCCATTCTTAAAGCTTTTACTTCTTTTTCTTGAAATAATTAGAAGAAGAAAAAAGATCACTGTAATTACTAAGCATTATAAACTATATCTAGGTGCGCCTGACATTAACAGTAGCTGTCATTAAAATTAGATCACTTGTCTTACATCAAGGAAATGTTATTTTTTACTATAATTGATATAACCTGAAAAATGTCTTGACAGGATACCAGTTCTGAAACAGAATACAGGCCTTTCAGTATATACTCATTTTTTCCTTATTCAGAAATCTATAAGGTGATCGATTCTAGTTGTGTCTTCAAGTATATAAGTATATCAAGTTCTCAGGATTGGCATTATAAAAATGGATCAAAGCCATCAATTATTTCATAAGAACCAGCAGAGTTCAAGAATTATAATTATGAGTCCATTTTAAAAACAGATCAAGAAGTTACATTAAGAATATCCTTTCTATCCTAATCAAGTAATCAACTGATTTGCTTTCAGGGCAAAACTGAGTCAAAGGGTTTAATATGCACAATGATCTCAAGTGGATCCTTTTCGCTGTTAAAGTTGACACTGGTATAGTGTACCCTTTTTTCATCAGCCTCTTGTTTATTGGTGTTATAGTAAATACTATCATATAGAGAGTAATTTTTTCTCATTTGTATAGCATTTTCTTATATTCTCAATAAATGCATTACTCTCTGTTAACAGAAATGATCAGAATGTTGTAATTTGCAAATAGCAGAAACACTTCTTAAGAGACAAAGGAAAAAATAAGTAGTGTGAGTAATGAAGACTCAAGTCAAAACATTATCAATGGAAATTCAGATATTTCACAGACACAAAAATATGTAACTTCCTAAGTTATATCCTGAAAGGACCAAAGATCTTCAATTGCTATAACTAAATATTTTTCTAGTGGAAGGAAAATGTATAAGCTATACAAACAGAGGTAGTTTTAATTGTTAAATAATGACATGGTTTTTAATAGAAAAAAAATTATGTTATTCATCTTATTTTTCTTGTCTACCTATGGTACATAATTATGATAACTATGACAACCAACAATAAAAAGATTTAAAATTAATGGTACCTACAGTTATCCTTGAAAATTAATGCATTTCCTCACTCTGAAACAACAAAGCTGATTCTATTAAATGTGATAAATGAAATGTAAATTAAAATTTTATTAAGGTACTTGTTAATCCACTTGTTCACAGCTAAGTTGAACTCAGTTAAATCAGCTCCTTATTATGGATACTAGAAATGTGATTTCTTCTAAATCTCAAGGGCAAATATGTGTTAAAGAACTCCTTGTCCCATGATAGCTCCATAAATTGTTATTAAAATTATTCACTAGACACTTTTTCTGTGATGCATTTCATTTAGAAAATCAATTCTGTGTTGTTAAAAATAGCAATCACAACACCAGATACAAAAGCAAAATATGTCCGCCTATGAGCTATTCTGGAATATTTATGCATTGCCTTGGTCATTTCATCTCCATGAATTGCAGAAAATAGTTCTCAAGTAATTGTAAGATATCATGTGGTTTTCTGAGACACAGGGTTTCTCCTGGAAAGTTTGAGAAATTTTAAATATTTGTTAAATCTTCTCTTTAATCTCCAGGCCAAGTTTCTCAACAGCTTATCTAGTTAATGTGTCTAGTGTACATCTAATGTGTCAAGTACAAACATCAAGTTTAAGTAAAAAAATTTATGTAATTAACCATAACTTAATAACTAGGGCACTAATCAGTTTGGCTCAGTGCCGTGGTTGGCAAACTGTGGTTTGTGAGCCACATATGGCTATTTGGCCCCTTGGGTGTGGCTCTTCCACAAAGTACCATGGCCTGGGCAAGTCTATTTTGAAGAAGTAGTATTAGAAGAAGTTTAAGTTTAAGAAATTTGACTCTCAAAAGAAATTTCAATCGTTGTACTGTTGACTAATGAGTTTGCAGACCACTGGCTCAGTGAATAGAGCATCGGCCTGCAGACTCAAGGATCCCAGGTTCGTCCAAGGTACATTCCGGTCAAGGGCATGTACCTTGGTTGCAGGTACATACCCAGTGGAGAGTGTGCAGGAGGCAGCTGTTTGATGTTTCTCTCTCATCAGTGTTTTTAACTATCTCTCTCCCTTCCTCTCTGTAAAAAATCAATAAAATATATATTTTTTAAAATATTTCTGGGGAAAAACAATAACTAGAAAATAATTAAAATTTATAATAATAATTAATCCTCCACCCCAATGAGAGATACCTTATTTTTTATAGTGTTTTACCAAGGTTTAAGACTAGAATGTCATAGTTTAACAAAGCCTTATTAAAACATGATGGAATTGCAGCCGGGCCCAGAGCAGCCAGGTCGGGTGCAGCCAGGCCCGGAGAAGCAGCTGCCAGGCCGGGAGTGGCAGTGGCCAGACCCAGAGCAGCTGGTTGTGGAATGGACCAGAGCAACAGAGGCCAGGCCCGGAGCAGCCAGGCCCAGAACAGCTCGCTCCTCGCCTGCCCCCGCCCCAAGGCTGCCTCTCAGACATGGCTGGAAACTTTTGGGGGAACTTGAGGGTCTGCTGAATCAAGTGATGTAGGCTTAGATCTGGATGTGTTGAGTTAGTATAGTGCTGGGGTGTTGATCTGTGAGTGCCTGGTGTGGGGCCTGGATGAGGTTGGTTGATCTATTATATTTGGAAATGTCTTTAGTGTGAAGTGTATCCTTGGGCATGTGGAGGTATTATTGATTTGAGTAAATGCTAAGTAACTGGGGGAAAAAAACAACATGATGGAATTGTATACAAACCATAAAAATCTAACATAAGGTTCCTTAGTATTTTATCCAAATGTAAGTACCTTTAGTTGTAGAAACCATTATTTCCCCAAATCCTCATTTATATGTGAAGAAAGGAAGGGGCAATGATATCATTTACTCAAGGGCTATTGGTCCATGTTACATTAGGATTATAGAAGAAATAAAAAATGCTTTTAAGTAGCAATACACATTAGCTTATACTAAATTTGGGCAGAGAATTCAAACAAAAATTACTGGCAAAATGAAAGAAATTCTGTTTTGAGACCATAAAAACAATGTAGTAGAATGGAAAGGCAGAGTTAAAATCTACATGAAATAGAATGAAAAGGTCAAATGGTTTTGTCAGGAGTCTGGAATCCTAGAGTTATACATGCCAAGCACGTATAAAAGCAATGACATAAAAACAAAGGGCTTTTCCTCAGGCCAGAGTCAGATCAAAAGCACATTTCTTCAGAAGTTAGCTGATATGATAAAAATAGCCTTCAAATAATTATGAAAAGAGAGGCTATGATGGAAGATTAACAAAAGTATAAAAGGAATGAACTTGTTATGAAGTACTATGTGATTCATGCACAAGAAAAGGATAAGGGGTTCAAAAATCATACCTATCTAAGAAAATAATGTAAAACCAACAAGAAAAATGCTAATGAGAATATAAAGATTTTTATCTTAAAATATCAGTTATAAAATGCTCACATATAGCTGATTAATTTTTTCAATAAATTGACATAAGACTTTTTAGTAGTTAAGACATTTCTTAGTCTATGTTAGACTAATAAGAAGTTGATAAATAAAAATAACACTGAGACATTTCACAGTATATGTAACTGAGCACCATATGGATGTTTTGAGATGCTCATGTGATTCAGAAATAGCATTTCTTACTCAACCTCCATGCTCAGACTCTCAGAGCAATTGATTGTTTCTGGTCCAATATACTTTAATAATAGAATATAAACTCCATAGTCTCATTCCTTTCCTCTGCACTTTGATGGAAAGGTCATTGTTTCATTGCCTTTCCCATGCCGTGGATGAAAGGGCCAATAATGAGACATTGTGCCAAAATGCCTCATGATACCTAAAAAGGATTCAGATGGTTGCCATGCAAATCATGGTCTGTTAGGATTAATGAATAATGAAACATTAATAATATAATACCTGCTACTAAGTTGAAAGTTTCTCACAAATAATACACATTTAGATCCCTGTAAGAAATGCATTTTCCTTCAGTTTTGTTAGGGTCTGACATAGAGAAGAAATGAAGTAAGGACTATTTATGAATATTTATTTTTCATGAATAAGGTGTCCATTTGAGAAACAGATAAATAAACCTAGGGTTTGGGTCTAGATTAGAACTTACGTTCTTTCTGTTCAAACCACTGGGATGTGCTATTGTAATATATTCACTGCCAGGAGATACATTACTGAGCAAATGATGGAATCTATCATATACAGAAAAATTGACTTCCCATCAACTACATAATATGAAAAGAAAAATGGTAATGAGAAGCAGTGTCAAAATGTGAAATAGTATGAAATGTATTCATCATTCACATATGAAAAAGAAAGACTATCACCTGCCCATTGCAGACACTTAAAGGTAAATGAACAATGAGAAGAAGGGACTTAGTGGCCCCCGATTGGATGACAACATTCGCATTTACCTGGTGCTGTTTTTTAGCTTTAATAATTGGAACCTAAAAAAGGTTCCAATGAGGCCACTGAGTGTAGAGAAGTCTTGGCCAAAAAGCAATAATTATAATACAGAATAGGTCAAAAGGCCACAGGCTATTATAGTTCAAAATACTCTTCATTCAACCCTGGCTAAATCTAGTATTACAAGGAGAGAGAAGAATCTAAGCATTTATAAATATTTATGTATTTTGTATTGACAGCTCAGACCTTTTATCTGAAGACCAAAACATAAAATCTTAAAAATGCTTTCGCAGAAATGCAAACATATTTTTACTGTTTATTCATCTAGTCACAGTGGAATATAAATTTAATGCTATTAATTATTAACCAACTACATACCAAAGCCAATAAAATCACAATGAGCAAAACCAATGAATACTTCAAGTGAGCTCATCTGTATCCCTAAGGTTATGTGAAATGTTTTCAAGAAAACAAAAAAGAAAAGAAAAATATACATTTGGAGAATTACTCTCTATAGTCTGATCTCTGCATATGCATTTTCAAATAGAAACAGATGAAAAATGTAAGATCTTAATGTATAATTTGCAAAGCACCCAAGTTTGAAGGAAGGACTTCTAAAGGACAGAGGCCACCTTCACTTGGTGCGTTTGCTACTCGCAGTGCTGAGCAGATGGGGGAAGTGGCTTTTGTCCTAAATTGCACATAGCGAGGTTATCCCAAAACGTTTCAGAGTTAAACTTTCCATGTTTTGCTTCTTGGAAATCCTACCTTATTTTATTTAAATGCATCCAGATTGCATGTAAAATTGTGCCCAACTTCTAAAACTTATGAGTTAACACCTAGAGAAAGGAATGATAGAGCGTCTGGGATGTGTTACCAAACCTCAGACCATAGAAACGGAATCTCATCATTTTAAAATTATGCCAGCCAATTTCTGGAAATGAGTAACAAACAGGAAACACAACAAATGACCTATTATAGATAAAGACCCTCCTTTAGCTATTAAGGGGAAAGTTGCACGGCCTCAAAAATGTCTGAGCTTTTGGTAGAAATCTCAAAAGGGTGGCTTTTCACCTAAGACAAGAAAAATGTTTTAATGATTTTAAATATCTAATCATTTAATCATAAGCCATGGTCAGCCATGTTTTCTTTGGATTGAGGTATCACTACCACCACTGTGGGCCAGGGCTGATTTAGAGACAGCTTCGTCACTCATCGTGAGGTGGAGAAGACCATGTTGTCCTTTAAAATTCTGATTCCTAGCGTCTAAAAATAACACCCGCATAAAACATGTTGTCTGTCTGGTTTTTCCTTCTCTCCCTCCTTTGAATTAAGGAAAATGAAGAGGGTAGCCATCTTTGAGAACTCAGGAGAGATTGTAAGTGATTAAGATATATCAGAAATAGTTAAAATCAAAGGGAAAAACAGTATTGGCCGAGGTGTGGAGAAATGGAAGTTTTCCTGTACTATTGAAGGGAGAGTAAATTGTTTTAAACATTCTACAGGATCCTGGGATTGTGTGACTATTTCCTGAGCCCAACCATCACATTCCCAGCGATTCTCATCTAAACAGAGACCACGCAATGTTATCTCCAAGTTATGCACTGGACCATGCTCCTGTTAGCCTAATTTATGATGGCTATAAATTCCAAACTACTTAATGTTAGCTGATAATTAAATGAATTATACTAAATTAAATAAATTATAATATATAGTAAAGCCGGCAACCATTAAAATTAATGATGTAAAACTATTCTTATTTACACAAAATGATGACAATGTCCGTGTTCAACAAAAGCTTTCCATGATCAAATGCACATCAGTCGGCATACACACTAAGACACACGTTTGAACTCACAGTTGATTATGGGTGCTGATTTTTATGCATGTTAGTATGTTAGTAATTGTGTGAAAAGGGCATGTTATTTTGAATAAATAATTATTGAATTAACTTTATGAACTATTTTAACATTGCAGGGCAGTTTGTCTCATGGGAAGAAGACCTAGGAAAATAAAGAGTAAAGGGAAAAGCTTTCATTGATGTAGTAACATCTCAGCATACAAGACCAACATACAGCAATCAATTCCATTCATAACAGCACAGATGCTCAAGGCAGACCAGATAGTCCCTGCCCTCATGAAGCTTCTGCGCAGGTGGTTGACATCTTTGAAATAGTCTAGACAGCATTGCAATGCATTTCTTTTACATGCCATTCTGTATACTTCAGCAAGCCTTCTGATAGATGGCTTTCCAGAAGTGATGTCTTACAGGGCTTTAAGTTTCAAAATCGCCATCAGTGCAGCTAACTGCCTGTGAGAATATTTTGCCAGGAACACTCCCTGCTCACCGTCTGAGAGCATTCATATCTTTAACAATAGAAAACTGAGCAGACAACTCCACTTAAACCTAATGATTCTTACACAGTTCAAATTGTGGAGTAAAATTGATATCAACTGGGACGATATGTCTTCTTAATTAAAAGAGGGGAAACGAAAAAGTAAAACTGAACTACAACTGTTGTTCAAAGAAGACAGCCCAAGAAGTAAAGATCTTTCTTGTTGAAAGCTAGAAATAATTGTATTTGCTTCTGAATTTTCCAGGAATCATTCCATATGTATAAAATGAGAGGGTTGAGTCATATTTCTTTTCAAAACTGAATCAAGTTTAAAAAAAAAAAAAAAAAAAAAAAAAAGTAAATCAGATCTTTAAAAGAAAACCGCCCACCGAAAAGGAAATTGCCTTCCCTCCCTTGAAAATACAGCAGTATGTTACCTCATTAAAATGCCAATATGTAAGGTATATGTGCTCGGTAAAGAAGAAATAAAAGCTCTTGTCAACCCTGAGGTTAGCGGGCTTTGTAAAGTGACGTAGTCTAAGAGTAGAGGGATATTGAGTGCCCTGAAAGGTAAAAAGAAGGCCATCAAAAATAAAACCTCCCTGTTAAGCATGAATCAAATTCCCAATTTAACATACACATTTACAATCAAGCAAGCTTCAGAATGTGCAAGGGAAAAAATCAAAGTCGACTACAGAAAAATCTGTAAACACTTACTGAAACATCGAGTATACGACACATAATATTACTTAAGTCCCCCAAGATTTGGTTTAATATATTTTTCTATATTAGTGCTTGTAAATATAGGGGTAAGTAATGTGTTTTTATATTGCCTTTGGAATTATTCCCAATTACTGCACAGCGATTTTTTGAGTTCTGCAAACTATCCTTTAAAAAAAAAAAAAAAGTACCATGCAATTATTATTCTTGCAAGATCTTTTTGAGATATGAAAAAAGTTGGAAAAATGTTGTGTAGATTGTCCACATGGTAACAAACCAAAAAGCAGACCTATCCCCCACCATCCAGTCCCTCCAAGATAAGGCCTGGGAGACAGGGACAAAGGGAAATGACTTCCTAGCCCAAGCTTATGTGGCTCTTTGAAACTGTCATCATGTGTCATCAATGTATTTTGAGATTCATAGACTTTTCATTTTCCTCTCATTCTTTCTGTCTCTCTCTCTCTCTGTAATGTTTAGTGGGTTTCTCAGAGATTACCCCATTAGATAGCTCCAGTGCAATTTCCATGATGCAAACAATGACTCTCCTTTTTCCAGCAGTTTAAGCTTTAAATCTTAGTTCCTGGGACTTCTGGTGGTCTCTTCTCCACCTGCTGACTTCACCCCCACTGTAGACAAAATCCTTTTCAAGGCCTCCTTTGAATTATCTGTCTCCCATAGGTCTACTTGTGTGTGTGTGTGTGTGTGTGTGTGTTGTGTGCTATTGAATCAGCTCAGACTCCTGGCGACTCTATAAATGAGTGACCTTCACAATGCCCTGTCCTCAACAGCCCTGCTCAGCTCCTATAGACTCAGCCTATGGCTTCTTTATGAGTACAATCCATCTCAGATTTAGTCTTCCTCTTTTCCTGCTGCCTTCTCTTTTCCCAACATTGTTGTCTTTTCCAAAAAAATCCTACATTCTCAGGATGTTCCTGAAATAGGACAGCTTCAGTTTTGTTGTTTTGGCCTTCAGGATTATTTCAGCCTTAATTTGCTCTAGGACTCACCCATTCAGCTCCTTGGAAGTTCAGGGATCTATAGATATCTCCTCCAATTCTGTATTAAAATAAATTAAATGCTTATCTATCAGGCGTCTTCACTGTCCATCTTCTACATCAGTGCATAGTAATTGGGAAGATAGAGTGTGGATGGTCTTAGACTTGGTCTCTAATGACACATCTTTGCTCTTGGTGATATTTTCTAATTCTTCCATTGCTGCCCTTCTAAGCCTCAGACTTCTCATGAGTTCTTGATTGCAGTCTCCATTTGAATGCCGAGAGAACCAAGCTAAACAAAATCTTTAACAATTTCAGTGTCTTCACTGTCTATGGTAAGGTTTTGTATTTCTTGTGTAGTCATGATTTTCACCTCTTTGATGTTCAAATGCAGTCCAGCTTTGACATTTTCTTCTTTCATTTTCATCAAAGTTTATCTGAATCACTACTAGTTTATTCCCATAAGATGGGGTCATCTGCATCTCTTAAGTTACTGATATTTCTTCCACCAATTTCCACTCCTCCTTCCTCTAAGTTTAGTAACCTGTGTGCAGGATATATCATATGGAAACTTGGGTCTGCTTGACTTAAGGGAAAAACATACACATAGTTTCTCCAACTATGAGAGTACAGTTTGCTTGCAAGGCTTTCTTTCTCCCCTTTGTCTTTGCTGCAGAGTAGGCATTCTACCTACAGTCTCTTGCCTTTTAGAATTCTCCTGTCAGGGACCATCCACTTGTTCCCTAAACCTCAGGGATACAAGTAATCATTGAACCCTACTCACTGGATACAAGATATGATATATGGCATTTCATCAATGTTATAAGGAAATTATGTTATTCCAGGACCTGCCATACTATGTGGTCAAACTGCAAAAGCCATCACCTGTGGAGGGGAGAGGCAATCAGATGGTCTTGAGGCTTGGTTGTAGGCATTTTCACTGAGAGGCGAGAGTAGATTTTTAATGTTGCCAGGCAGCAATGTAATGCCATAGACTCTAGAAGAGATGCATGTCCAAGAAAGGGAGGGTGTTTAACAGTGCTTAAGATGAAAGGCAATAAAGGAATAGCCTGTTGATGATATTTCTAAGCCATATCATTACATATAAAAAAAATGCTTCCAAATTATTTCAAGTTTGTTCCATTAATTATCTTAATGTTTATATCATGGCACAATTTTGGCTATTCACAAAATTTTGGGATCCTCATCCAAGTTCTGTTCAAACGATCAAAAATGTTGGATTAGTGAAGTGGAAATTAATGATAACTTGCTCAAGTAGAAGCATAGCATAACTTCAGTGGAGTTTTAATGAACAATTTCAATATTTAGACAGTCACTAAAACTGGTATTTTAAAGATAGAAATGCATCTGTTAACATGATAAGTTTCAATTTTTTTGGAAATTTTAATATATATCTTAATAAATAGTTGTCAGAATATATCAACCATGAGATTAAATCTGCTATCAAGTACCATCAATATAAAATTGAATGGCATGTTTCCTAATTGTTTTTATAATTCCATAAACTGTCAAATATTGCAGAATAGATGAAGGAAAATATTGCTTTTTCCCTCTCTCTGCCCAGAGACAGTATAATAATATTAAGGAGTAGGACAGTGTGGACAGATGATCTGATTAATTCGCAGTTGTGATATATATGAATGGCCACAGAAAACCCTTGCTATTATATTATTTCTTTCAATTTTCATGATATTTTTTTCTGTATTCAATATAAATTCATTTAAGTTACTTGGTCTCTTTACTTTAGAATATTAGTATATAAAAAGGTGATTCTTTATGCATTGTTTTTATCTAAGAATAAGTATTTTATAATGTTTAGAAGAATATGGCCTTAAGTAGTAATAAAGCCAAAGACTTAAGACTTAGTTAAAATTAGGTGAAATTTTATCAAAAACCATTAAATAATATCATCATAAGGATAATTCTAAATATAATAAAATAATAACCACCCTCTGACCAAGTTGATAGACCAGTTACTTAAGCAATTAATTATCATAAAAGAGGAAAATTCAGACAATGCTCTCTTGTTACATGTGGGGGGAAATTAAGCATGTAGAGAATTAATTTTAGATATATGACAAACTAAATGTTCATGTAGATAGGAAAATGTATATTTATTGAGAATGAGTGAATAATGTTGGAGAATAGAGAATCCAAGATGGCTGCTCGGGTAGGCACCTAGCTGCAGCCGCACGCAACAATTTCAACAAAATACAACTAAAATATAAAATGGACATTACCCAGAACTACAGGAAAGTCAACTGACTGGAAATTCTACAACGAGAAACAAGGAGAAAACCAGAAGGAAGCGCGGAGGAGCTGTAAAAGCCCAAGGTACGGAGACACGCGGCGCGCACGGAGAGGACGGAGCCGGAGAGGAGGGAGGCCGAGTGCCTGGCTGGCGTTCCCTAGCGGGAAGGAGATAAACACTCCGACTGTGCTGGGCCCCCAACTGCTCTGAACCCCCGTTCTAGGCCAGACCCTGGGGACCCAGGCTCATCCAGAGGGAGCTAGGCTGTAAGGCGGAACCCGGGGAAGCGGCGAAAGGAGGTCCCAGAGGCACGCACACAGCGCGCAGAGAAGGGACAGTCGGCTGTGCCGTAGGACTGCCCTGGCGGGAAGGAGACAGGCTCCAGACTGCTCTGAACGCCATCTCCAACTCCACTTCCAACTGAACTGAACCCCAGTTTCGGGCCCATTGCGGGAGAGCCTACACTGTTTGGTAGCAGGCGAAAATCGAGGGCACCTTTCTCTCAGAGGTGCTTGCAACAAGTACTGAAGGACCCTGAGTCTCAGGAGTCGCATAGGGCGGGGCTGACGGAAGCCGAGGCTGTAGGCTCCACCCTGAAACCCCGCCCTATCAGGAAAGCTGCCTGCGAAAATGCCTAAACCAAATAGATCACAAACGAAAGAAATGGAGGACAAAAAGCGACTGGATATAGAGTTCAAAACCACACTTATAAGGTTTTTCAAGAGACTCCTAGAAAAGGCCAATAAAATAAATGAGACCTATGAGGATATGAAAAGGGATCAACAAGAAATAATAAGGGATCAACAAGAAATAAAGAATACATTGTCTGAAATAAAAAATATTATACAGAGTCCTAAAAACAGAATAGAAGATCGCAAGAATCAAGTCAAAGATTTGGAACATAAAGAGCCAGAAGACACTCCTCTGCAGAAGCTAGAAGGCAAGAGAAACCAGAAAATTGAAGATAATGTAAGAAACCTCTGGGACAACTTCAAACGATCCAACATCAGAATCATGGGGGTCCCAGAAGATGAGAGAGAGTAAGATATCGAAAACATACTGAAAGAAATAGTGACAGAAAACTTCCCCCACCTGGGGAAAGAATTGGACTTACAAGTCCAGGAAGCACACAGAACTCCAAATAAGAGGAATCCAAAGAGGACCACACCAAGACAAATCATAATTAAGATTCCAAGAGCAAAGGACAAAGAGAGAATATTAAAAGCAGCAAGAGCTAAGCAGGTGGTTACCTATAAAGGAGCACCTATACGATTGTCAGCTGATTTCTCAACAGAAACCATGCAGGCCAGACGGGAATGGCAAGAAATATTCAAGGTGATGAATAGCAAGAACCTACAGCCAAAAATACTCTACCCAGCAAAGCTATCACTCAGAATCGAAGGTCAGATAAAGAGCTTCACTAATAAAAAAAAAAGCTAAAGGAGTTCATCACCACCAAACCAGAATTATATGAATTGCTGAAGGGGGTTCTTTCAGAAGAGAAAGTAAATAAAGATAAAAATTATGAACAACAAATACGTAACTATCGACAAGTGAATCTAAAAACCAAGGAAATTTAAAAAAAAAATCTGATGAACAATATTAACTGTTGAATATAATAGAATCAGAGGTATGGAAGGGGAGTGAACTGATGATTCTTGGGGAAAAGGGGAGAGGGGAATGTGGGAAGAGACTGAACATAAACTGTGCACCTATGGATGAGGACAATGGGGAGTGGGGAAAGGGCAGAGGGTGGGGTGGGAAGGGGAGGGAAAGGAACACTTGTAATAATATGAACAATAAAAATTTATTTAAAAAAAAAAAGAATAATGTTGGAGAATATATTCACATCTTAAAAACATATATCAGAATTAATAATAAAATGTATTTTACCTAGTGCCCAGAGTTCTGAGGAGCCCAGGTGTTAGGTTAAACATTATTATGAGTGTGTTTATGGGGTGTTCCTGGATGAGATTAACACTATTGTAGAATCAGTAGACTGTGTTAAACAGACTGCTCCCCCCAACATGGGTGGACCCCATCTAATCCATCAAAGGCCTGAACAGAACAAAAGGCTGAGCAAGAGAGAAGTTGCTCTCCTGCCTAACAGTCTTCCAGGTTGTTCTTCTCTGGCCATTAGACTCGGACTTGGACTGAAACTTACACCACTCATTATTCTCCTGGTTCTCAGGGCCCTCACACTCAAACTGAAATTATGCTCCCCTGAGTTATCAGTCTGCTGATTGTAGATCCTGGGACTTCCTGGCTTTCATAAGCAGGTGAGCCAACTCCTTATAAAAATCTAGATAGATCGCTGAAACCGGTTTGGCTCAGTGGATAGAGCATTGGCCTGCGGACTGAAAGGTCTCGGGTTCAATTCTGGTCAAGGACATGTACCTTGGTTGCGGGCATATCCCCAGTAGGGAGTGTGCAAGAGGCAGCTGATCGATGACTCTCTCTCATCGATGTTTCTAACTGTCTATCCCTCTCTCTTCCTCTCTGTAAAAAAAAAAAAAAAAAAAAAAAAAAAAAATCAATAAAAATATATTTTTAAAAAATCTAGATAAATGATAGATAGATAATAGACAGATAGATGATGATGATAGATAGATAGATAGATAGATAGATAGATAGATAGATGATAGATAGATGATAGATAGATAGAAACAGATATGCATTTCCTATTGATTTTGTTTCTCTGGAGAGCCCAAACTAGGAAATGAATAATACTATTTTTCCTTCATATTTTTAAAGTAATTATTTAAAAGAAATTTTAGGGGGAAATCTTTTTGATTAGCATATAGTTGAAGAAAACGTTGCAGATGTTGTCTCAGTTCCTGAAGTCATTTCATTAAGCTGGAAACTAATGTGCAATGGAGAATGACATTGTGCTAATATCATATAACTTGGAGTCAAAATTCTGCTGACCTGAATTCCAGTCCTGACTGCTTCATTATTAACTTCTTGAGCTTCGATTCCTGCTTCTGTAAATTAACGAGTTGGACCAAGTGGATGTTTTTCAAGTCTCTCTTAGCAACACAACTCATTCTTCAAATGAAAATTCATGTGGGAAAGCAATATATTTTACATGCCCACAAACAAACAAAGCAGAGAGTGTCCATCCAATAATCAAGCACCATAGGAGGCAAATTGAAAGACACTGAACCAGCTGGTGCCACCTCATCCTACCGTCGGGGATTCCTTACACTGGTAATTTTTTATTAATCATAATAGCAACATTTATTGACATCTGGGCTGCACACTTTATATACCTTATTTCATTTCTTCATCCAACGCTTGATGGAAAATGAGGTCAAGTTCATTAATTTGCCCAGTGGCCATACAATTAGTAAACGATAGAGCCAGAATTCAACCAGGACAACTGGGTGCCAAAGTCCATACTGAGTTTCACCAGTGTTTCCATTTGTTAAATGTCATTAGGTACAAGGCACTGTGCTTAATTAACACTCACAATTATCCTGTAAGTTGAATATTATTATCCTCCAAGCAGGTGTGGAAACTAAGACTTAGATAAGTTAGATAATCTATTCATGGTCACACTTTCTAAAGTTATTTATGTCTCCCTTTTCTTTGACACCAATAAGCTATTCCCCGGCAATTTTTAATTTTTCAAGCTCACCTGCATTCTGTCATGGTTAGTAACAAACACGTGCTATCCCCAGAGGTTGGATGTGCATTGTGAAAATTCGGTCATGCATGTGTGTGAGCACGTGTGTGGGTACGTGCATGTGACTATGCCTCATTGCTTTGTAACAGTATTTATACATTGCTCAAGAGTTTCAAGAGAACCACTATCATTACTCTGAGCCTATAAATTAATCCCACTAAGAATACAAAATGATCACCTAACAGATAGAAACATTTAATATGAATATTCAATTTTTACAATTAATAGCTATTTAACCTTTACTCCGCATTTGCTATAAATATTGCAAGAATAATCCCCATATCTTTAAGATTCTAAACATTGACTATTAACATTCTAAATCCATGTGCAATAAATAGCCTGAATAAATATATTCAAATATCTAAGAGTAAACAAGCATGTCAGACTATGAAAGAAATTACTTTTAGGATTTATAAATCAAAGAACACTTTTGCTTTGGATTTTTCCTAACTTAGAAGGCTCTCAGTTTCTCACGAATACAGCATAAAGGGAAAGTGATTTTAAAAAGATATTGAGCCTCATGTATTAAAAAGAAAATGCTGGATTCTATCCAGAAGCAAACTGGTAATTGTGTTAAAATGTGCATGCTGAAATCTCTCCCTGAGCTGCCTCTTGAAGTTGACCAGGTCATGCTCGCATCTGCCAAAATTCCAAAATTGGCACTTCTTCTTAAGGCAGTGTGAGGGATGGGCCAGCTGGAAAACTGCCTGAGGAGTTCCAATAATTTGAAAATCATCAACATAAATTTCTCCCTTAAAAGAATGCTTCTTCTGGGGAAACTGAACCACTATTCTAGAAGGCTGTTGACACATGGATACTTTACCGACAGCACATCCAGGAACTGGCCTGCATTTGTGCTTACAGGCCCAAAACTGACACCCACTTGGAAAGTATGAAAATGAGCACAGCCCCATCTCTTAGCAAATAAGGAGTTTTAGTAAAAAAAAAAAAAAAAAAAAAAATCCATACAGGGCTTCATTTGGGGTGAAATGTACCCTATCAGTGCTAGAATCTCACACCAATGGTTCTTAAAATAGCTTTGGATAGAAAATTGCATTGATTTCTGGTATAATTGAGAGTAGAATGGAGAAATTCACTTTGTTTTGCCTAACGAAGTTGTCATTAACTCAGACAAAGACTTTTACCAACAGTAACCTGACCAAAGTAGACTGTGCAGGAAATTAAACACTAAACCGGTAACATCTTTACAAAGCCCCAGGAGGGTAGCCAAAATCCTTACCACTCAATTAGTGGAGCGTCCAATCTCTAAAATCAAGCTGTGTATGCTATTTATGGGACAAAATCTTGGGGTACCCTTTGATCAGCTTAATTCAGAGAATTCTTTTTTATTGATTGATTTTGAAGAGAGAAGATCAGGAGGAAAGAGAGAAAAAAACACACATTGATATATTGTCCAATGTATTTATGCATTCATTGGTTGATTCTCTTTTTATTAAATTTATGGAGGTGACCCCGGTTAACAAAATTATACAGGGTTCAGGTGCATCATTAGACAACACATCATCTGTACACTGTGTTGTGTGTTCAACAGGCCAAGTCAAGTCTCCGTCTATCACCATGGGTTGATTCTTATCTGTACCCTGATCTGGGATCAAACCCACCACCTTGACATATGGGGTCAATGCTCAAACAAGCTGAGATACCTGGCCAGAGCCCTAGCAGAGAAATCTTAACACAAAGACAGGCTCTTTTTAATTCTTTGTTCTGCGATCTTTCAACCCCACCAATTCATATCCCTGAAGAGGATGATAATCATCAAAATTTTCTAAAACGCTTCCATGGAAGACAGAGTTAGCCAAAGTGATGACATCAACTGAGGAGACAAAACTCTTCTGAGAATTACCATGCCTATTCACTCACACACTACATCTTAAGGAATTCTAAGAAATGGATTTTCACTTAATGCTTTGATATGCATGTCATTAACCCAAAGTGCTATTTTTTTTTTTCAATGAAGGAAACAGTGAGGAATGTCAACAACATGCCCGTTTAATAAATTACAGCACAAGAGCATGAAAAGTTTCTACAAACCTAGAAAAATAATAAAATGCTGCTTTCTGATGGCATCATATGTTCACATAAATCATTGACAAATATTCTTACATCAGTCCTGAGTGACTAGGAAGGAATTGTTAGTCCAAATTTGTAGAGGAGGAAATAGGAATTGTTATTTAAATGTTTTTATGGAGGGGTGAACTACATGAAGTCACCAGGAATGACGACAATGACAGTGTTGGAAAGGAAGGCAGCAGGGCAGGTACTGATGCCATCAGCGATTTGGGGACAGTGGCCAGAATGAGAGGCCACGCATTAAGATCTGTGGCTAATTCTGAGTACTACATTTACGCTAAAGGTCTACTTTGTGTTAAAATGTCTAGTTCTGTTAAAAAGCTGACAGACTGAGCTGTCATTCAGCATAATGGCCAAACAAATAACTTGATTTAGAGCACAAAAAATCCTTTGTTTATGAATCTGGACTTATTTTAGCCATTGAAATCATTTTTGCTTTTGACTTCATGGTGCAAAATGCATTTCAAGATGAACCAAAAAAATAGGTAAACACGCTCATCGGGTAAGCATTTATTGAGTGTTCTTTGACTTCCTCTCTTCACCCAGGAGTCACCCAGGTGTTGCCTTCTCAAGGATATCTTGATGCCTAGCTAATAGAGTCACACCTGCCCCCTTCCATCCCTAGCTCATCAGCATGTTTAAGGTCACTCACAGCTATCTGAAATCATCTTATCTACTTGCTTATTTGTTTATTAGAGGCCCGGTGCATGGCGTTCATGCAATGGTGGGGGATATGGCCTACGGAGATTGGCCTACTGTGCTCATCCAGGTCAGCTGAGCAGGTATGGATCCGCCCTCTGAGCAGCTGCTCCCCGCTGTGGGAGCACCTCTCATCCTGGTCAGCCGAGCAATGCTCCCACTGTGGGAGCACACTGACCACCAGGCAGCAGCTCCTGTGTTGAGCATCTGCCTCCTGGTGGTCAGTATGTGTCATAGTGACTGGTCCACCAGTCGTTCTGGTTGTTCTGCCGTTCAGTCGCTGGGCTTTTATTATATAGGATTTCCTGCGCCCTGCTCGTCATCCACCCCAACCAGAAGCTCTTGGAGAGCAGGGAGTGTGTCTGTTTTCATCAATGCCACCATCCCCAGTGCCTTGAGCAGTATCTGGGTGCAGTAAGGGGCTCAATTTATATTGGAGGAAAGAATAAAGATCTCCCAACTTTTGCATACAGTGTTGTACAAAACAGTAATTTTACATATGTCATTGCAACTGATTCTCAGGGCGGGGCGGAAATACGCTATGAAGAATATCTGTTTAGAAAGCATCCTCCTACACCCCCAAGCTGAAAGTTTAGACAACATAACATCAGTGTTCACAGACTGGAACAATTGTTGAAAGACACCCACCCATGTTCTCAAGATGTCTTCAGCGCCAGACACTCGCCAGATTGAGCTCCATCTGCTGTGTTCACTCGCCGTTCCAGATGTAGGAGCAAGCACTGAGCCCAGAGAGCTTTCAGTGAAGTTTTGTTTCCTAAACAGTAGGAAGCACTGGGAACTACCAGAAATCCACCCCCTGAGCTCCTCTGGTTAGCTCAGCCGGGAATGGAGCTAAG
The DNA here is from genome assembly GCF_964339955.1 of Pipistrellus hanaki. NCBI lineage: Eukaryota > Metazoa > Chordata > Mammalia > Chiroptera > Vespertilionidae > Pipistrellus > Pipistrellus hanaki. Next base: position 12,040,487 of record NC_140519.1, read on the forward strand.
GCTTGTTCCTACACACCCTCTGGCTAAAAGCAGTCTGCTTCTCTCTGCAAGAGAGTGTGAGTCAGTCTGCAAGGAGAACATCTATACTTGAAAAAGCATTGATTTTTTTAACCCCTTAGTTAATTTGTATTGTTATTTTTTTTATTTAAGACAGAGACAGTGATACACATTATATTCAGGGTGTACCTCAAAATAGACATCCACTGTAACAGCTGGTAGCTCAATTTTGAAAATGAAATGTATTTTAATAAACACTGCCTTTATATTTATTCAAAGTGTGTGTACACATTTTGGGGGATATCATATATTTTAGAATTTGCAGCTTTTTTTTTTTTGACTGTGTTACCAGATTGCTCTCTTTTATCAAAGTATATTTCTTTTTCTTCCAGTGTGCACAGCTAGATTTTATTTTTTAGCTCCACAAATAGGTGAGACTATATCTTTGAGATCTGCTCCGGGGTGATGCATGTTTATGGGCAAATAGAAGTCAGGAGCCTGATCCATGAATGGCCACAAAGGGGCACATCCAAGAAGCCCTCCCCTGACTGCAATGTAAATAACACATAAATTCCTATCCTATTAAGCCAGTGAAATCTTAGGCATATTCTGTTACTCAGTTAACATTATTTTCCATCATATTATTAAAGGTGGAAATTTGAAGGATAGAAAACTATATTGCCTATTCCCATATTTATTACTCTAGGTGAACTTCAGAATTATTTTATTGGATTGAAATTGGAATGACAATGAATGTATAAGTTAATTAGAATAATTTATCATAGTTATAATCCTGTATGTGTTATCCAGAATAAGGTATGTGCACCCATTTATTCCAACCTCATTTTTAATTTAGGAACTATATATTTCTTGCTACCTTTATTCTGGGTAGTTGGCTCATTATTCGTTTTTTTTATTATTTGCAATTATATTTGGGATAGTTTTACCAAACCATTCTCTTGCTTATAGTTTTATCAAAGCCATTTTACATATTTTTTGACTAGTCATAGTATTAGATATTTCTATTCTTTCTAAAAACACTTTTTCCTATTGATTGTCTTGGATTTTTAAAATATATAATCATATGATCTATAAATAGTAATAAAATTTCCGCTTTTCTCCAAATGTTTGTAATTATTATTCAAACCTTTGTGTAATTTAATTACATATAACATTTCCAGAAAACTATTAAATGATAATGGGACAACGAGGCATACCTGTTTTATTCCTGATTTCAGTGGAGATACCTGGAGTATTTCATTACCAAGAATAATACTAACAGCCCTAACCGGTTTGGCTCAGTGAATAGACTGTTAGCCTGTGGACTAAAAGGTCCTGGGTTCCATTCAGGTCAAAGGCATGTACATTGGTTTTGGGCTCAATCCCCAGTAGGGGGCGTGCAGGAGGCAAATGATCAATGTTTCTCATTGATCTTTCTAACTCTCTATCTATCCTTCTCCCTTCTTCTCTGTAAAAAATCAATAAAATATATATATTTTTTTAAAAGAATAATGCTAACAACTGGTTTGAGAAATGTATATAATTTTATTGAAAGAAGTATTCTCTTCCTATTTTATAAAGAACTTCTTGTATTTAACTTATAGTCAATTGAACCAGGAGACTTCATATTGTTAAACATTCTTACATTCCTGAAATAAACCCACTTGGTCGTGACATTCTTTGAATATAATGCTGGATTTTATTTTCTGGATTTTATTACTGTTTTGCATTAATATTCATCAGTGAGATGATTTATTATTTTCTTTTTTGTGGTGTCTTTGTCAGACTTGAGTTTTTATAAAGAATTGAAATGCTTTCTTTATTTTCTGTGCGTGAAACAATTAAATTGAATTGGAATTATCTGTTCTTTGAAGGTTTAAAAACATTTATCCATGAAATTATTTGGTGCTTTTACAGGCAAGGCTCTTATTTAACAAAACAAATTCCTTCCATGATCATTGTTTTATTTGGTACATCTATATCTTTTGAGTCAATTTTGGTTACTTTCTGTTTCTTAAAATATTTACATTGAATGTTTAAGTTTCCTATGTAGCAAATAATATTGGTCTGAAAAGTAGAAATTCCGTGTGTTGTTTTTTTTTTTTTCCCAAGTAAATTTTAAAGGGGATATTTCCAAAAGTATGCTTCATGGATGTGAAAAGGATAACATAAACATTTACCAAACTGTAGGACTTCTGTGAGTGGTTTGGTATGTGTTTTCCTAGTTATTCTTTTTCTATGTGATCATGAATGTGTATATCTCCATGTTTTCCTCTACAATTTTCACAGATCTTGGGCGTTAGTGTTTAGCTAAGTTATATTTATGTATTTGGGTTAAATGCTTGACTATATATTTGCAGGAGAGGGGTCCTAGGTAATGTTTGGGTCAAGAATATTATTTAAAGTTTATAAAATGAAATGTTAAATTTATTCAAGATATTCACATTCCTGTGCACTGATTTTAAACATAAATTTCAGAAAGTGGAAAATTTGTTCTCTTGGTGCTGGCATATTCTTTTTTTCGTGTGACAAATTTTCTTGCATATAAAATGGTAATCTCATTTTTTACAGCAAGTTGAAAAATTTGATTATCTGGAGCATTTATAAGTGCCAAAAAGTGCCAATAGAGATATTGTTATTTTCTTAAATTTATTGAAAATACCTATTTACTCATCTCTTTCTACACACACACACACACACACACACACACACTTATTTTTTAAAATCACATAATCTAAAGTTAATAATGTAAAACTCTAGATAGAAGAAAATAAACAATTCAAGTACACCAACAGTGAGGGTTCAGACAGCTAATAACTTGGTTCTCACCCTTGACCCAGTACTTCTGAGCAGCCAGATGAAGAAGCAGGGGAAGTGGGTGACAGTGGCATATGCCTTACTTTGGGGGAAATAAAAATTTCCATTTCATCCAATAAATATTCATTGACTGCTTACTACACGTGAGGCGCTACACCGATGCTAAGCTCGCTAAGCAGCCATGGAAGGAAGGCTCATATAGAAACCAAATAAGGGAAAACAGGTATGGTGTGTGCTCTGCTGTAACGGACACGGGACGCGGTGGGACACCCAGTGAGTGAAGAACATTTCATCGAGGGGGCGATCGTGGAAGTTTTTATAGAGACTTTCCCAGAAAAACTTTAAAATTTAATGTGTCTTTGTACGACAAGTAGAAAGAGGCACAAGCAAAGGAACAAAGACCCGTAACAGCAGGGCACATTCAGGGAACAGCCAGTGCTTTCGGTGCTGGTGGTGGAGTGTGGAGTTTGGGGCGATGGAGAGACAGTGAAGGTCACGGAGAGAGTCACAGATAATAGAACAGGACTGGTTTATTGACAATGTCTACTGGGAGAGAAAATTCACCTAAGCCATAGGCAGCAGAGAAAGGAGGCTAATAGGTAAAAGAAGAGATTTCCAGACCTGGAGTTCTCAATGAGTGAGTGAGGGAACTAAGAGACAGCAATGAAAATGAGATACTGTAGCATAGTCTCTCGGAGACAGAAGATTTCAGAATGCTTTCCAACTTAAAGAATTTCTATGGAGTGGTGATGGCCATGATAAAAGAGAAAGGAAGGGAACCGGAAATCAGGAGCTCAAGGAATTGACAGTCTATAATCTGGTAGGGAACCCCCAACTGGGTAAAAGCCATGACTTATTGATGCTTCTTTTGATTTTTAAAATACTGCAAATTTTTTTACTTGTAAAATTCTTTAACTTTTTCTCATAAATGTTTGAGTGAAATTGGTGCTAGAGGACAGTGTGCTTTATTTATCTTTTGGTGTGTGTGTGTGTGTGTGTGTGAATGTGTGTGTGTGCGCAAGTGTGTGTACGTGAGTGTGAAAATGTGAGTGTGAGTATGTGTGTGTATATGTGTGTGAGAGAATGTGTGTGTATGTGTGAGTGTGTGTCTGTGTGTGCAAGTGTGCGTATGTGAGTGTGAAAATGTGTGTATGTGTGAGTGTGTGTGTGAGTGTATGTGTGTGTGCAAGAGAGAGATAGAGAGTATGTGTGTGTGTATGTGTCTGTGAGAGTGTGTGTATGTGTGAGTGTGTTTGTGTTAGCAAGTGTTAGCATGCTCCAGCCTGAAATATACAAGGTATGAATGGAAAGAAGCAGCTTGGTATCTGCAAATCTGACAACTGCAAGAGTTTGTTACTCACCAGGCATGTGTTTAGATCCTAGGTTTAATAAATCAGTAAGAAGCAGAGCTGGACTAAAACCCATACTATCTGACAAAACTTCCACTTTCATATTATACTAGTGGCCCAGTGCACAAATGTGTGCACCTTGAAAGGAACTATGGGCTGTGAGGCTGCGGTGGGCACAGGGGCAGGTCTCAGACCATCCTCTGTGGCCCCACCCAACCCCTCCCACCGCCACTGCACCCCACTCACACCTGCTGATGGCGCAGAGTGATTGAGGCCAGTGCTAGCAGCGGGTGCAAGTGGCAGTTACAGCTGCTGCCCCGGTTGCCCCTAAGGAGCAGGGAAAGGTGGAGAAGCCCTCAGGGGAGATTGGGGCTGGCAGCTGCTGCTCATATCTGCTGGTGGCACTGAGCAGTGGGGACCAGTGCCGGGTGCTGGCAGCAGGTGCGAGCACCAGACAGGACCACGGTGCATGGGTGCAAAGAATTGTCAGTAACCACCAGAGGCTCGCCCAATGACAGTGACCGATGCCCCTCCTTGGTCTGGTGCCTCTGCTCACCTGCTCCACCATCCTGCTATGGCCAATGCCCACCATGTTCCGTGCTCTGCTGCCTGTTGCCCACACCCACCGTGTTCTGCGCATGCCCTCTGGTGGTCTGCATGCGTCATAATGACCAGTTGTTTGGTTGTTCCGCCATTTGGTCTATTTTCATGTTATCCTTTTATTAGATAGGATTGGGTTAATTACGTAATCATTTAAATAATAATATCTACCTCAGGGAAGTAGAATGAAATATGAGCAGTAAAGACTAGAAGTGGCTGAATGGTGTTAACTTGGGTCAGAGGTCTGTTTGTTTATGATGTGTGTATGCACTTATGTATATCTGTAGTCATTTATTTGCTAAGTCATTCTAAAAAGAACTTCATGAGTATGTAGTGCAGTGCATTGAATCACAATGACTATTTTTTTTATAATGCGTAGACACAAAAATAATTACATGCGAAAGGATAAACATTGGAAAACTTATAGTTTTGTTTATTCAAAGGAATATAGCACTTTTTATGTATGCAGGAATGGTCTAAGCAAGTTACCCATTACTTCACTATTCATTAATATTTGTGGTAATATAACATTAACTTTATCAAATAATTGAATGACTATTAACAAAAGGGGCTCCTGAACATTTTTTTATTAGAATTTTTTTCTGCTGTTTGTTTGCCTGGAGTTGTACAGTGACAACAACAGGGATGAAGAGACAATGTAAAAAGTTGGATTTGCTAATTATTAGAGGGTATGTCTGCATTATGTGTGGAGCCGATGGTTTGTGGACAGGGGACTATTCAATGATTGTAATAAGATCTAATATAGCAACCAATATCCTGATTAATATATCCAACCTTTTCCCCCATTCCAAAAGTGTAAAATTGGGTTATACCTGATCAGTTTTGAGAGAGAAAGTTAAACCATTGATATCCTCAAAGCAAACCATGCTTGCAATCTACCCACTTCTCAATGGCATGACAACAAATGCTGTTTCTTATTCAAAGAGACATACCCCACATTTCCAGCTTAAATAAAATACTCGTTTCTTAATTATAGCTAGTTGAGCAATCTTTGACAAATCACATCTCTCTGAATAGGAGTCTCCTTACGTATAAAATGATAGAAATGAACTTGATCCCTAGATCATTGTCTGTTCTAATGTTCCATGATTCTATAACCTATGATATAATTAAATTAAAATGACTATTTCACACCATAGTCTAGTTTTGCGCAAACATTATCCCTACTGTTAGCATTTCCCTGAGTCTAGCTTTGTGTTAGAACAAAGACACAGAGTACAGAAGGAAGACATAACCAGGGGTATTTTGCAGAGGTTAGTTCTTGATTTGGCACTCCTTGCTTGAGAATATGAGCTGTAGATACGACACCTAAATAAAACTTAGTAATTCCCTATGGAAACAAGTATGTGTCTTTATGTTTATTACTAAATAGTATGACTGAACTTATTATCTGGACTTTAAACCATAACAGAGCCTACACCAATTATATTTGATTCAGAAAAGTTTATTAAACACTTATCCCAATGAAAAAAAAATAATTTGCATATCATCAAAACCGGGTCTCTTGGGGTCTCGTGCTTAGCACTTTGTTCTGCACATTAAACACTCCATAAATGTTTGTTAAATTAAACTATATTAAAGGAGTTGCTTTTACTGCTGCTCATATGCTTTTCCATGATTAATGAATCATCACTAAGTGAGAAATTATTGAGTGTGCTTTGCTCATCAGGGGGAAAAAAATGTTGCTCTGTTTTGGAGAGGAACAAAAGTTTACAGCAGGGGAAGAAGAAAGGCAAATCCAGGAGTTAACAAGAGAGAGGCTTGCAGTAGAGCTCCTAGCATGTGCATAAAGTCAGAACAATGGCCACGGTCCCTCCCTGGGAGCAGGGAGATACCGAGCTTTGCATTAATCAAGATTTCACGGTCCCTTCTCCACGTGTGAGGAATGGAGTCTGTCCAGGACGGGTCCAGAGCAGAGACATCCCCTAAGTTCAGGGTCCTCACCCTCCCTGTCTCTCAACCCTCTGCCCATATTTTCTCTTCTTTCCCATAATCAGAACACCAGAATTCACAGGGAAGGCTGGACAGTCAGATGAGGCTGACCTGAATGAAAAGAGGAGGCAACTAGGGTTGGGTCCCGATGTAGGGGAAGGGGTAATGCTGAATCCACATGTGGCATGTGAGGGAATTGTGGCAAATAGAGAAGCTGAAGCAATCAGGGGATGGGTGGCAGGAAGATGCTGGCCTGCCCAGCTGGTGTGGCTCAGTAGTTGAGCTCTGACCTATGAACAAAGAGGTTGTGGTTCAATTCCCTGTCAGGGCACATGCCTGGGCTTGATCCTCAATAGTGAGTGTACAGGAGGCAGTTGATCAGTGATTCCCTCTTATCATTGATGTTTCTATCTCTCTCTCCCTCTCTCTTTGTCTCTGAAAGCAATAATATATATATATATATATATATATATATATATATATATATATATATATATATTTTTTTTTTTTTTCTTTTTTTTTTTTCTTAAAAAGGAAAATCCCAGCCTGGACAGCAGCTGCTGCACGTAAGACATAGTTCTAATTGGGAAGCAGCACCAGGCAATAAGAAGTCTGAGTAAGCAAACAGGAAAGGAGGCAAAGGCACCCAGGAGCCTGGAATTAGGTAAAATTGGGTGAGATTCAGGGAAAAGAAGACACGGAAACTTTAAGCAGGAGAAAGGGAAAGGCCGCAGTTTCTATCGAAGGCTTGACCACACCACTTACTGCAACCGGGGCGCCAGCAAGGGGAGAGCCCTCACACGGGAATGGGTGGTGCTGGGTCCGCACCTGACGTCCGTGTTTCTCAAGTATGAACGCAACTGGTCTCAGGCCTGGACCCGTAGGAAGATGACAGACATACTGCAAAGGAGGGGAATATTCACTAGCGCCATTTTCCCTCTTTTATGGTCTTCAATTATTTTCTTGGGGCCAAGAGGGGAAGAAGAGAAACACACACACACACACACACACACACACACACACACACCTAAATAAACACCCACTATACCTTCTGCAATACATAGCCAGACCATCCACATCTGACCACTGGGAATTTTAGAGAGCATTTCTCTCATTTGTTTTGCTATTACCAATAGCACTGGGCTCTTAGGAAACATGATGTGCTGTGAGTAGATAATAAAGACAGCATCAGGGGCATTGGGAAATGAAGAGGAGAGTTAACGAAAGAACGAAGCAAGAGGACCTGGGTTTCCAAATCCTGGCAAAGGGGCTCTGGGGCCTCTCGGAACCCTGACGAAGCGCCCAGGGTTGGGGTTGGACAGAGTCCGCTGTTCCTGCTCCTGAGCCCAGGGATGCTGCGGGTGCATCCACTGGAGGCGAGGGGCTTTGTCTTTGTTCTGAATAACCCGATGTCCCAGACTCAAAGAACGTGAAAGAACTGGGCGGAAATGTATGACAATGTTTCTCTTATCACTTTATTCCAAAATCACTCTTTCAAGAATACCCTCCTCGCCATCTTCCTTCTGGGATCTGATAAGACGCAGGCCTCAATCGCTTCTTCCAGAGGATTGTCCTTACCTGGAATCAGGGACCAAGGAACATGAGTGGTGGCATATTCTAGTCAAGGGATGGATGGGGGTGGGTGGAATACAGTTTTCAGAGTTGACGCTAACTAACACGGGCAATATAATATAGTGGCATTTAGTAAGTATATTTCCAAAAAAGAAACAGCAAAAATAATGATTTCCTGAAACAAATTCCTCCTACCCTTGTCAATCAATTATAGTCTCACAAGTGTCTCCTTTGGTACAAAGTTCTGTTCACCCACAGCAACCTTCACATAGTCACGGGCTTCTATTGGAAACATCAGAAATCCATGAGAACTAATTTTCTTCAATTATACTGGGGCTGACTTACTCTTTAGAGCACATATGTCAAACACAAGGCCCGCGGGCCAAATCCAGCCCGCCAGGCCTTGCAATGTGGCCCGCACCGCGCTGTCATCACTGCACTCCGCTGTCAGTTTATGACATTGTCAGTTTATGACTGTTCAGTAAACCATTCGGCCCACGATTTAGGCTGGATTTTAGATTTTGGCCCCTTCTCTGATTGAGTTCGACACCCCTACTTTAGAGTAAAAGACGATTGCCATAACCATTTTAAGAGTTATGATCTTCATTCTTGGCTGATGAGGATATGACATTGTTGCGTGGATCTGGTTTGGTTAAAATTATTATGATGTATAGTAATGTTATGACTCACCTCTAAAAATGATGCAGGTATCTTAAATGCACAATTCGAAAAAAAAAAATACAGACTTAAAGTGGTAAGAAAGAAAACTTGTTCAATGGTACATCAAGATCACGGCTAAAAAGAAACGATGAACGCATTCGATGTAGGACACTGTAACAATTAGCGTTTAATCCTGCCAACAGGTTGTTCTCTCCATTTATGATTTCAGCTTTTACAATGTAATCATTAAGCCAGCCATGGCTAATCAGGGCATAAAATAAAGTCAAAATGTTTTACCAGCCTTATAAACATTGGTGCTGCTTGATTTTCCCCTAGTTGAAAGCAATGAGACAGCCTGTTAGGTGGCTGAAGAGAGAATATGCTAGAATTGCACCATATGCTGTTTCAAAGAAACATCTGACTTAGCTAAGAACATGCTTTTGATTTATTAGTTGACTTCTGTGCAGACATATGTGATTTCTTGATTCTTTTATTTGTGTCACACTTTTGATGCAATCAACCCTCGTGTTCTCTTCTCCTTTCTTCAATTCCTGGGAGAAAATACAATCAATCACCGAGAGAAGGCAGTAGGGGAACAACCTTTTTTCTAACACAATTTTTCTTTTTTTATCCTGCTGTTTTAGAAAATATATGTTTGAAAGAGAAGATAAATGAGGTGACTCAGTGGTGCTCTTCCTCGGTGCACATTTTCAAATTGGCGTGGCCTTCATTTGTCCATTTTGATATTGGAAATTCATAGAAAATGACACAATTCCTCTTACTTTTATACTAATTTGTTCCTTAAACAATCGTTAGAGTCTGTCAGATCTTCCAGTAACTGGAATTCTAAAGTAAAAGTGGGGTCTGAAAGGCAATGAGTATATGCTTCGATCCTAAAGGTAATGAGAACACGTGTGTTTTATCCTGAATTAGAACTTACTGGATGCAAACTACATACTTAAGAGCCCTACCCATCTTACCTGAGAAATCACAGATCAAGTCCCCAACAATACAGAATTCAAATATTGCCCTTAGCCTCCTTGTGCAATTAAAATAACTAAGTCTTTCCCTAACTGGTTTGGCTCAGTGGATAGAGCATCAGTATGCGGACTGAAGGGTCCCAGGGTCGATTCCAGTCAAGGGCATGTACTTTGGTTGCGTGCACATCCCCAGTAGGAGGTGTGCAGGAGGCAGCTGATGTTTCTCTCTCATTGATGTTTATAACTCTCTATCCCTCTCCCTTCCTCTCTGTAAAAAATCAATAAAATATATTTTTAAAAATAAAATAACTGAATCTCAGGACCTAAGACACTGTCCAAGGTCACACAGCTGGGAAGTGACAGAGCTGTGATTCAGACAAGGGCTGCCTGACTCTCTGGCCTTAAAGGGAGGGGAGCTGAGGTGTAGGAGGAAGCATATTATGGGAACTAAGAGCACAGGTACCGCGGGCAGGGTGGCTGAGTTCAAATTCTGACCTTTGTGATCTGAGGCAGTTTACTTGATTTCTCTGGACCTCATTTTCTTCATCTGTAAAATGGGATGGTAATCGCCACAATGGAGTTGTTGTGAATATTAAGTGAGCTATTATCTGTAAAACACTGAGACTTGTATCTAGCATGCAGTTGGTAGTACCATATACATATTAGCCATTACTAACTGTTGACAAAAGAGAAAGAAATAGCCCTAGCTGGTTTGGCTCAGTGGATAGAGTGTCAGCCTGCACACTGAAGGCTCCCAGGTTCCATTCCAGCCAAGGACACGTGCCCAGGTTGTGGGTTCCATCCCCAGTAGGGGGCATGCAAGAGGCATCCATTCTACGATTTTCTCTCATCATGGATCTTTCTCTCTCTCCCTCTCCCTTCCTCTCTCTCCAAAATCAATAAAAAACATATTTTAAAAAAAAAAGAGAGAGAGGGAAATAGTGTAGCCTTCATCAGAAATATGGCCCACCTATACTTTATAGCACTATTTTTGAAACTATATGTGACAACACTTAGAAATACTAACCTTAAATAAACACTACATAACATACATGGATACGGTTTAAAATTTTGATGCGTGAGTAGGACTCCATCGTGATTACCCAAAATGAGCATTTTCTGGTCAACGTGCCAAACACTATTTCAGCTCACCAGTCCGCAGAGAGCCAGACTTCAAGATCATTCATTACACTGTGTTTGAACTACAATTACTTGGGAAGAAGGAGAAATTTATAAAACTTTATTTCCTAAATCCTATGCTGTTGTACGTCAGTGTTTCCCAAAGTGTGGTACGCGTACCCCCAGGGGTACGGGAAGAGTTTGGTGGGGGTACGCGTTGCACCGGAGTTTGGTGGGGACATGCATTGCACCGTGCTTAGCTGCGCCTAATTCTACGTTCTCATGAGTACGAGGGGTCCTCAGCGTTACGAAAATTATAGAAGGGGTACACACATGTCAAAAGTTTGGGGAACACTGTTCTACGTGGTAGTTCACTAACCAGAGCAAAACTAGCGAAAACAATCTTGCCTCAATGTATCCTAGTGACTCACGGATGTTTTGACATTCAGCACACAGAGATCTAAGTCCTATTGATGTAACACAACTTGGAAGCTTCAATACTACAGAGAATAGCCTGAACTCAGAACTGGGGAGAAACCTTTGGAACTAGAAAGACCTAAGTTCTCATTTCTCTAAACATCTATGAAACACTCCCATGTCCCAGATCCCTTTGGATGTCCCTAAACATGAGAAGGTAATTAAAAAAAAAAAAAAAATACCCCCTGCAACATTTGTCTTTAAAGAGAGCTTTGCATGCCGGGAAAAGAAAGATTTCAACCTTCTACATGGAATAACCTTTCATTTCACCAAGTACTCACACGACTATTTTATTAGGAAACCAAAGCGCATTGTTTCCCTTTCAGGTTAATTCCATTTTCCTGTGAAAATGTCCTGGGCATTCTGATTCTGTCGCTGCTGTTCTATGTTTGCTTCTCTGGACTCTGCTTCTCTCCCAGAACATCAGATGGCGAAGGGAGAGCACTTCCTCAGGAGGTTTAAATCCTTCCAAAGCAACAATATAGTGACGGGGGAGCAGGAAAAACTCCTCGCCTCCGTTGTCATCGGATTAGTGTGTTCTCCTAACAAGGGTCATTTTTAAATGGCGGCATTTGAAAGGAGTAGATAAAGAAATCATAGATTTTGTAATGTCTTTCTGTAATCATGACTAAAAGGAACACCTCAAAGTGATAAAAACCTCTAACACAACCTCTAATACAATAAAACAAAGCATTTAGAGATGGGATAACAATAGCAAACTAACCTTCCTCAGGGCTGTGTTTTTCCCTGGGACGTTTTGAACTCAGGGTGAACTACACCTGTGCCCTCTAAGTCTGGCCAGTTCCTGAGCCCAGCCCAGCAGCATTCTCCTGGGGCCGTGGTCGGCAAACTCATTAGTCCACGGAGCCAAATATCAACGATACAACGATTGAAATTTCTTTTGAGAGCCAAACTTTTAAAACTTAAACATCTTCTAATACCACTTCTTCAAAATAGACTTGCCCAGGCCATGGTATTTTGTGGAAGAGCCACACTCAAGGGGCCAAAGAGCCGCATGTAGCTGACTCTGGGGCATCTCTTTATCTTGCTGCCTGGGCCTAATCCAAAGTACTCTTGCAGGTGGTAACTTACTCTGAGGACTGTGTCCCTTTAGAATGAAAACATACTCCCAGACGCTTGGTTCTCACGTGAGGTGCTGAGGTCCCGGGAGCTTTCACTCGCCCACAGGGCACTCATTGTATCTGGTGGACACAAGCCACCAGGTCTCCTTAGCCCAGATCCCAGTCCTGTAACGCCACAGCACCACCTTTATCCCACTGTCAGGATTTCTGTGATCCAGACACAGTCAGGAGCTCTGTGTGGCTGTGAGAGCCTTCTAAAAGGAGCCACGGGAGGACCGTGCACTAACTCAGAAACTCGAGAAGAATCAGAGCTCATGGATGCATTCCAGACTGGTTGCTGATCACGTGAAAGCCCAGTGCACTTATATCAACCTTTACCCCACTTCCCACGTTCTCAGGGATATACCAGCACGACTGCAGACCAGTCCGGACCTCCAATGAGCAAACAGCTCTTGTCTGCAACACCTTCTCGTGGTTCCCACGTCCCAAAGGCTTCTTCTTCTTCTTCTTTTTTTTAAAATAAATCTTTATTGTTCATATTATTACAAATGTTCCTCATTCCCCCCCCCCCAATTGCTCCCCTCCACCAGGTTCCCACCCCACCCTCTGCCTTTTTCCCACCCCCATTGTCCTCATCCATAGGTGCACAGTTTATGTTCAGGCTCTTCCCGCACCCCCTTCCCCTTTTTCCCGAGAATCGTCGGTTCACTCCTCTTCCATACCTCTGATTCTATTATATCCACCAGTTAATATTGTTTATCAGATTGGCTTCTTTCTGAAGAGAGCTCCTCCCTGGAGAACCACTGCAGTCCTCCAGGATTGGGCGTTGTGGGCTGGGGAGGAAGGCAGGCACTGGATGCTGAGGTTGCTCAGGTTAACGGTGTCAGGTTAAATCATTGCCGTACAGTGTTCCTCTTTTCCTCACTGACTTCCTGTTACGGAAGTAACACGTACAGCAAATACTTAACTCCACGCAGAACTGGGAGATATTTTACAAAGAAATGACTTGGAGCTGATTCCTCCAGGGCTGTCAGGGCATCGGACTGCCTGAGAGGTGCAGGGAGTGTCCTGTCCTAAGTGATGAGATCAAAAATAGCAAGAAGACGAGTCAAATTTGGACTAGGCTAAGAATTTAGGACTTAGCACCCTAGCTGGTTTGGCTCAATGGATAGAGCATCGGCCCATGGAGTCCTGAGTTCAATTCCAGTCAAGGGCACGTACCTCTGTTGCAGGCTCAATCCCTGGCCCTGATTGGTGCATGTGCAGGAGTCAACCAATTTCTCACATGGATGTCTCTCTCTCTCTCTCTCTCTCTCTCTCTTTCTCTCTCTCTCTCTCTCTCCCTCTCTCTCTCTCTTTTTCTCCCTCTCCCCTTCCCTTCCACTCTCTCTCTAAAAGTCAATGAATGAGGGTTAACAACAGTAAACAACAAGAATTTAGGACTTATCTTCTCTTACAGATATAATGATGCTATTGCAGAAAACCTGCTACATAGAAAAGAGGGATTCCTAAAATACATGGAGACAGCACTTAAGGAGAACTGGATTAAAACTGATCTTACAAAATTGGCCTTTAGAATCCCAATCCACGGAAACAGAAAGGGATCTTAGAGGAATGTCAAACAGATGAGCGATTAAGAGACTGGGACTCCTGACAATTAAGAGACCTTCCCAAGCACACCCACCCTCAGCGGCAAAGCAGAGTCAGGCCTCTGCATTAGGTCATGGTTGCAATGGCTTGCTTGATACAGATGAGAAACAAAGGTTCATCCCTACATTTAAGTTTCAAAAGGTAAACCCCTTGGCTCTGTGGACTTCGGGGGAGGGGATGGGGGGGTGGAGACATGTCAAGGGCACGGAGAGACCGCGGGAAAGGAGGTTAGGAATTCCCCTTTGTCATTATTCAGTGAGCTCGCTACTCCTCCACGGCGACTGCTTCTGGCCAGGCGTGAGCTGTGGAAAGAAACGTTTTTCCTGGATTCATCTATTCCCTGGGAAGGAAACCCGACCTGGCTTAAAAGAAAAAATTCTTCTCCAAGTCATGATAAATTGTCTAAATTGAAAGTCCACACCATAAACAAATTTGAATGGTGCAGATGTCTTACAAAATTAAATTTTCATCTAGTGATTTTGAATGATGGTTTGAGAAAAAGAATAATATTTTAAGCCCTGCTTCGTAGAACTCCTTTCCATGCTGTTTTGAATGCCCACTCCCAAGTAATGGAAAACACAATTCTAATGATTTTTTTTCTTTATTTCTACATGCTCTGTTTTTAGTGAAATACTAGCTGTGCCTTGGATGTAATCACTACTAGTGTTGTTTTTAGAAGGAAATAGAAAAGGCTGTAAATTTTGATATTCATGTACTTTTACTGAAATTAACTATAAGCTGAACACATTTTTAAAATTTTTATTGTAGAAAGCATTACCTATGTCCCTCTTTCTCCCCCCATTGACCTCTTCTGGCCTACCCCACTTCTACCCTAGGCCTTTACTCCCCTATTGTCTGTGTCCATGAGTTATGCATATCTGCATACAAATTTTGGGGAGATTTCTTCCCACCCATCCACCTACCCCCAGCTTCCCACTGAGATTTGACAGTCTTGAACACATTTTGAATGTGTTAAGAAACTGAGCCATGCCCTACCTGGTTTGGCTCAGTGGATAGAATGTTGGCCTGCAGATTGAAGGGTCCCAGGTTCGATTCCAGTCAAGGGCACGTGCCCAGGATGCTGGCTCAATCCCCAGTATGGGGCATTCAGGAGGCGGCCAATCAATGGTTCTCTCTCATCATTATGTTTTTTTTTTCTCTCTCTCTCTCTCTCTGAAATCAATAAAAATATTTTTTGAAAAAGAAATAGCTACACAAAGTGTTCTGTGTGCCTCTCTATCTATTTTTATTTTGAACTTAATTAGAACTAAATTTCTGATTTTCACACAATCCATACAATCAGACGCCATGTTTCAAGTTCACCAGAATATCTACCTAATTAAAGATAACATGTTCATCGACTGTACCTTTGTGATTCCCACCACCCAATCAGGAATGAATATGTAAAGTAATGCAACAAAGATGGTGGGTTGATTTGCATACCCAGGCGTGAGCAGCTGGGAACTGGGCGGGATGCTTGTGTTGTTGCCATGGCGACCATTCAGTAGTTCCTGGCCACCCCAGCCACTCTGGCCAGAGCAGTAAGGCGGCTCCAGCCAGAGTGAAGGCAGGGCCGGCAGCCAGGGGAACGAAGGCCCATTCCTGCATGAATCTTTATTCATGCATCGGGCCACTAGTTATCGCTTTAATTGTTCCATCATAGAATTTAAACTAAGTTGTAGTTTCTTTAAATGATAAAAATGAACTTTTTAAATTACTAAAAACAAACCTCAAGAATCAATTTTTTAATAAAATAAATACCCCTGATTTTTTACATACTATAAAACCAGGCTCCAAACTACTTTTCCAGTATTGTCTTCCACAATTCCTCCTCCCGCCCCAGCTCTAGCCACTGTGGGAGGCGTCTTCTCACCTGTCCCATGCTTCTCCACCCTTTGTGCTCAGCTGACACAGTTGACCTCTAATAGCCAAATATCTACATCCTGCCCAGCCTTCAGGAGTCAGATTGGATGCCTTCCTGGCACCCTCCTGACTCTCCTTACCCGTACCTCTAATCAGGGTCAACCTCACCTGCCTGTGAACGCTTAGCACCCTTCCCGTTTTCCTGATGCACCCATTGATTTAAGAGCTATGTAATATGCTGCCCGGTGATGTGGCAGTGGTTGAGTGCCGACCTATGAACAAGAAGGTCAAGGTTAGATTCCTGGCCAGGGCACATGCCTGGGGTTGCGGGCTCAATCCCCAGTGGGGGGTGTGCAGGAGGCAGCCAATCAATGACTCTCTCTCACCACTGATGTTTCTATCTCTCTCTCCCTCTTCCTTCCTCTCTGAAGTCAATAAAAATACTTTTTTTTTTTTTTAAAAAAAGAACTATATAATATGCTAAAATAACTTTTTAAAGTCAGCGATTTTAAATGATGTTAGGGGCATAAATCAATGTCTCCTTTACATATCTATTATTAAACTCCTGAGAGCCTAAGAGTCGCTGAAGGGCTTTTATAAGTAAGATGCTATTATAAGTTTTTCATCTTTTTTACAAAGGTACAGAAATATTCTAATTTAAAGATTTTATTCTTTAGGTTTTCATAATTAATGCATGAATTAAATAGACTTTGATTTTTTTACTAATGTTTTTTAAGCCCAGAGCCAAATCCTAATGATTCTTTCTTAACATGTCGGCAGGAATATATAAATTCTAGGCTTAAAACAATTAACATGTTGAATTTACAGAGGTACAGCACTTAATCAAAGGCAAAATATACTATGCCTTGGTCGTTATCTACTTTTTCTCTGTCTCCAAATTGATACTCATTAGCTCTGAGCAAGGGCCATCTATGTCTCTACAGTTCACCTTTATTTCAGCACTGTCTAGCAACACTCCTGCTCCCCCCTGCTTTTGATAAATAAATGAGTGAAAAATAAATATAAAGTAGGTACAAAAAAGGCAGGAAACAGCCAAAACCGGTTTGGCTCAGTGGATAGAGCGTCGGCCTGTGGACTGAAAGGTCCCAGGTTCAATTCCGGTCAAGGGCATTTACCTCACCTTACTAGATCACTGGAAATCTAAAAAGATATAATGTATTTAGAGATTAAATGATAAAAAACAGAATTGATTTTAAACATTTTCAAAAAAAAGTTAACGTCCTGCATGTTTCTTTTATTATTATTAATTATTATTATTATTATTATTATTATTATTATTATTGACTAGAGGTCTGGTGCACTAATTTGTGCATGGGTGGGGGTCCCTTGGCCTGGCCAGTGATCAGGGCCATTGGTGGTGCTGGCTGGCTGGAGTGAGAGGCTGTTGGAGGTTGGCCAATCGGTCAGAGGTCAGAGGGAGGAACCCCCAGAGGCAGGTGGGCCAGGGGAAGGGACTGCAGGAGGTTGGCTGGCAGCTGTGGGAGGTTGGCTGTGGTAGCACACTGACCACCAGGGGGCCGCTCTCGCATTGAGTGTCTACCCCCGGGTGGTCAGTGTGCATCAGCAACCAGTGGATCACTCATTTGGTTGCTTAGGCTCTTATCTCACTACATAAAACCCTAATGTGCAAATAGACCGAACGGTGGAACAACCGAACAACCAGTCACTATGATATACGGTGACCACCAGGGGGTGTGCGTGGAGCATGGCGGGTGTTGGCAGCAGATGGCAGAGCACAGAATATGGTGGCCATTGGCCGTGGCAGGATGGTGCAGGTAAGAGGAGGTGCCAGACTAAGGCGGGGTGCTGGTCACTGTTTTCAGGGGGAGCCTCTGGTGGTTACTGAAAATTCTTTGCTCCAGCACACTGTGGTGGTCCCGCCCAGCGCTCGCACCCTCTGCCAGTGCCAGTACTGCCGCTTGCACCTGCTGCCAGTGCCTGGTGCCAGTCCCAATTGCTTGGTGCTACCAGTGGATGCAAGCAGAGGCTGCTGGCCCTGATTGCCCTGAGGGCTTCTCCACCTCCCCCTGCTCCTAAGGGGTGATCAGGGCAGCAGCCGCCACTTACACCCACTGCTGACACCAGCCCCAATCATTCTGCGCCATCAGTAGGTGGGAGTGGTGGCAGCAGGAGTGGGGCTGCCGGCAGACAGGGGACCAGGGCCCGCAGAAGGAGGGGAAGGATGGGAACATGGAGGATGGGCTGAGACCTGCCCCTGTGCCCACCACAGCTTCACAGCCCCCAATTCCTTTCAAGGTGCCCCTAGTATCCTATATAATAAAAGCCCAGCGACCAAACAGCGAAATGACCAGAACGACCAGTCAACCAGTCGTCATGATGCACGCCGACCACCAAGTGGCAGACACACAATGCAGGAGCTGCCTCATGGTGGTCAGTGTGCTCCCACAGTGAACTCCAGGCTGACAGACAGGAACCCAGACTACCATTGTCACCTCCTCGCCCCAGGCTCCTCCTCCTCGCTCCCTGCCACCTCCTCCAGATGCCCGCAGGCCATGCAGTCCCACCCCCGGGCTCGCAGAGTTGACCTCGGAGGCTGGGAGGCAGGTTTGTGGCTGCTGTGGGACTTAGGCCTATTCCACCACCTCTCAGTCCTGTTGTCACTGAGCCTGGCCTCAACTGGGTCCCCTGGAGAGGCCAGTGCTCCGGCTCCACAGAAGATGCCGGACCAGGGAGCAGCCACTCAGAGGGTGGGTCCGCAGCCACTTGGCTCCCACAGCAGGCCAATCCCCGCAGGCCACGCCCCCACCAGTGCACGAATCCCATGTTCTAATAGTAGAGATTTTATAGAGAGAGGAAGGAAGAGAGAAAGAGAGAGAGAGAGAGAGAGAGAGAGAGAGAGAGAGAGAGAGAGAGCGAGCGCGAGAGCGCATCAACTTGTTGTTCTACTTAATTATGAATTCATTAGTTGATTCTTGTATTCTTGTATGTACCAGTCAGGGGATCGAACCCTCAACCTTGGCATATGGGGATGACACTCTAACCAACTGAGCTATCCTGCAGGGTTGTTTCATTATATTCTTAATCAGATTCATCAAACATAATTCAAATTTTGGGATAGCTTGGTATCTTTACTTTTATCAATAGTGTCATGTTCCTGTAACATTTATAAGCTTCCATGAACTAGAA
This sequence comes from Pipistrellus hanaki, assembly GCF_964339955.1. Lineage (NCBI taxonomy): Eukaryota > Metazoa > Chordata > Mammalia > Chiroptera > Vespertilionidae > Pipistrellus > Pipistrellus hanaki. The sequence continues at coordinate 12,059,774 of NC_140519.1, forward strand.
CTTGCTTTCTGAAAACCACCGTCTTTTGGAGGCCTTTTCCCCCCTTTCCTGAAAAATTAAGTGAAGCACAGTACACCGATAGGCCTGTAAGAGAAGTGCGCATCGGCTGCCTTCCTTCATGACTGTTCAGGAAGGAAGGGAGACCTGGTCTTCTTAGCCTAGAGGGGAGAGATTAGTCGTGAGCTGCATACGGATGTTCTGGTCAGTGACAGGCCAAACATAAGACAGTGGTCCCATCAGATTATGAGCTACCCTTTCCTGTGGCCTAGTGATGGGGGCGTGCAACACATCACCCACGTGTTTGTGGTGATGCTGCGCTCAACACACCTACGGGCTGCCAGTGGTATGAAAGCACAGCACACGCATTTAGATAAGGTACATAGTGCTAGATAATGGCCAACAACTCTGATCCTGGTCTATATATTTACAACACTATACTTTCTTTTTTAAAAAAATATATTTTATTGATTTTTTACAGAGAGGAAGGGTGAGAGATAGAGAGCTAGAAACATCGATGAGAGCGAAACATCGACCAGCTGCCTCTTGCACACCCCCTACCGGAGATGTGCCCGCAACCAACGTACATGCCCCTGACCAGAATCGAACCTGGGACCTTTCAGTCCCCAGACCGACGTTCTACCACTGAGCTAAACCGGTTTCGGCTCTTTTTTTCTTTTTTTAAATATATATACTTTATTGATTTTTTACAGAGAGGAAGGGAGAGGGATAGAATTAGAAACATCGATGAGAGAGGAACACCTATCAGCTACCTCCTGCACACTCCCTACTGGGGATGTACCCACAACCAAGGTACATACCCTTGACCGGAATCGAACCTGGGACACTTCAGTCCGAAGGCCAATGCTCTATCCACTGAGCCAAGCAAGTCAGGGCTATACTTTCTTATTATTTCAGAGTGGGCTTTTTCTACTTCTTAGAAGATGTTTGCTGTAAAACTGTATCTGTTTTATGCTGGCAGCAGCCGCAGCCCCATACATCTGTGCTTTTAAAAAGTTTATTCATTGACTGATTTGTGTGTGTGAGAGAGACATCGATTTGTTGTTCTGCCTCCATTGCATCCCTGCCTCTTGTGGCTCATTTAACGTGTGTAGTAGTTTTGTACAGTCACCTGCTGTACAGGCTTGTAGCCTAAAAGCCGTAGGCTACACCATGGAGCCTGGGTGTGCAGTAGGCTGTTCCATCTAGGTTTGCGTACATGCTCCCTATGGTGTCCACACAATGATGAAACTGTCCAACAACGCAGTTCTCAGAATGTGTCCCCGTATTTAAGCGGTGCATGACTGTACGTACCAGAAGGCAACCCGAAGCTCTGAGTAGATTTCCCGCCCCTGTACAACAGCCCTATCCCACAGAAATATAATGGGATTCTAAACTTTCCATAACATTCTCATTTCAACGTGCAATCTATATAAAATGAAATAGTGTACACTCTTTTCCTTTCGTACGATGTCTTAGACACCCAGTGCACATTTTGCACTTAGATCAGACCTGAACCTGGACTGGCCCCATTTCAGGCGGCCACCACCTATGACCAGGGCCAACTCCAGAGGAAAAAAAACCTCGCCCTGTGCCTAAGTGACCTGCACAACTGCCTACCTATGCCTTCTACCGAGCCTCATTTGTACCCTCGGTTCACCTGGTGGGAAGGCCTTTTACTAATTCAAGAAATCTGCCTCCTCTGGGCCTGGTTTTCCCAACATCCCCTGAATGTGTGGAAGCAACAAAACCCCAGGCATGCGTGATGTTAAATTGTACACAGGTAAAAAAAAAAAAAAAAGGAATTGAACAGTATTAAGAGTTCAATAACACGTGTTTGTTCATCATCTTGCCCTCGTTTCACATCAAGTAACGACTCGGTTCCACGATTGAAAAAAAACAAAACAAAAATATTTGGGAAAAAAAATATACATATATACATATGTTTATTTATTTACCATAATTTAAAATGGTAATGACAGGTTTGTACAGGCTAACCTAACTCTCCCCAGGGCCCAGGCCTGGTAATCCTGCCTGTTTCCCCGGGGGTGGGCTTCCCAGAGCCCGGGGTGGCTGAGACCCACCCCGCAGGCTGACTCAGCACCCAGAAGCCCCAAGCGCACCCAGCCGGCCCCGCGGGGCACGGCCGCCCCGGGCCTGAGCCCGCAGGGTCAGACACCCCGGCCTGAGCCACGCGCACCCCTCCCGCCCCACCAGGCTACCCCCCAATTTTATTCCCCAGGGCGAGCCGGCCAGGAGCCCGGGGTGCACAGGCGCCCCGCCGCCACCCCGCGGCGCTAGTCCCGGGGCCGCCGGGGAGAAGCCCTCTCCACCTCCGCCCGTGACCTCGGGACCTTCCGGACGCGGGGTCCCGACCCGGGGCTGACCCGCCCGCGGCTCTCCTGCCAATCAAACACGGCTTTCCGTCGAGCGCCAGCCGGCCAATCAGCGCGCGCGGTGCGCTCTTCGGCTCTTCGGCCCTTCGGCCCTTCGGCTCATCGACCTTCGGCCCTTCGGCCCTTCGGCTCGTCGGAGTTCGTCCCGGCGGGGCCTTCCCGGGCCTTCCTCGGCGCCGAAGCGTAGTTCTTGTTGGTTTACGTTCCCCAGACACTTCCGGGTCCTGCGTCGCCCCGGAAGCCCGCGAGTTCCGGAAGCCGGGCTGCCCAGGTTCTGCTAGGAAAAGCCAAGCTTCCGAGGAAATGTTTCCGAGGAAGTTCGGCGGAGCGGGGCGTGTCGCCGACTCCTAAGGTCAGTGTCCGCCGCCGAGGAGCCGCCGCCCGCCGTGCAGCCCGAGGCCAGCGGGGCGGCCCGCGGCGGCCGGGCCCCGCCTCGTCCTCGGCGCCCTTGGCCGGAGCCCCGGGTCCCTGGCTTCCTGCAAGAAGGCACATCGGAGCGTGATTTGGGGAAAGACGAGAAGCAAATAGGGTCGCACCATTTGGAGGGGGAAGACAGCCAGGTCGCACCCTTTGGAGGTGACTTCCCACCGCCTTCTGCATCTCTGCCCCGAGCTCGGCGGAGCCCCGGGGTCCCTCCCCCTGCCCCGAGAACGGGCCCTGGGCTCCGGCTCCCACACTTCCCTTCCTAGTTGCCTCCTGCAAAGTGTTGCATTTGGTACCAAAAAAGAAAAGAGCATGTGCTGAAATGTCCAACATTGTTAAAAGCCTGTGCACTTAAAAGCAGTTTTCATGTTCTTGTGGAGGAAGAATTCCTGAGAATGGTCCAGGAGAATTACTTGCGATGAGTTTGTTATACTACTTTAATCATTGATTTCTGATATCATTTTTCGTCCAGGGCCTGAAGTTCAAAGTTATTGTTGGTGCCGTTTTTTGTTTTCTGTTTTTTTTTAGGTTCCGTTTTTCAAAAATACAACGTTTTATGATTGAAAGTCGTGTGGGGTTTTGTTTTGTTTTTTGTTTGTTTGGGTTTTTTTGCAGAATAAGACATGGTTGAGCCCTCAGGTCTAACATGGCCTAGCTAGTATTCCATGATTGCCTTGGAAATATGTGTGTGTGGTTTTTTTCTTTTCTTTTTTTTTGTTTTTTTACCGTAATTTAAAACCAGCCCGGAAAGCATGGCTCGGTGGTTGAACAATGACCTATGAACTAGGCCTTGGGGTTTGATTCCTGGCCAGCGCACCTGCCCAGGTTATAGGCTCCAGCCCCGGTGTGAGCCGTGCAGGAGGCAGCTGATCATTGATTCTCTCTCATCATTGATGTTTGTCTCTCCCTGTCCCTTCCTCTCTGAAATCAATACAAATATATTTTTTAAAACAGTAAATAAAAATAAAAGCAATTATGGGGAGACTGAGGCTCCATCCACACCACTGTTTGTAGTCTAGACACCTTCCCGTAATGTGTTTACCTTTAGTTAAACCTGGACAGAATAAACAGGATGGCAGACTTTGCATTTTTCTCTTTCCACTTTATGTTCTCTCTGATCTCACCCATATTATGAATTACTGTATCTAGAAAAATTGAAGTTGTATGTGCTTGGGACAGAAGCAGATTTGAAAGAAGAGTCAAAAGAAATAATTTCTCCTGTTTATTTTTCTTTTAAAAAAGTGTGTGTGTGTGTGGGGGGGCGGGGATAGAAGTAACACAAGCTAGTAAAGAGAATGCTGCACTCAGTCAAGAAAATTGAGTTCCACACCTGACTGACATATTCAGAGCTTGTAATCATCTTTGCAGTAGGAAAGCAGGTACTTTCCATTTGGCGTGCTCGGTGGCTGAACCTTACACATGTTAGCAGTCTTACCCAGCATACACATGTTAGCAGTCTCACCCAGCCTCACACTGCTAGTCAAGTTCTTAGTCCTAGCCTCCCCTTTCTCTCACAGCTTCACATGGCTTTAAAGTTTCTTTCTCTCTTGTCCTCCACAGCAGGGGTCCTCAAACTTTTTAAAGTGGGGGCCAGATCCCGGTCCCTCAGAGAGCTGGAGGGCCGGACTATATGAACTACTAATTCCTACTGTAACACCTTGGCTGCGCTCACTGCCCAAAAAACCTGGCGGGCCGGATCAGACTCCTCTGCGGGCCGCATGTGGCCCGCGGGCCGTAGTTTGAAGACCCCTGCTCCACAGTGTGCAGGTTACTGTATGCCGTACGCACAATCTTTGTTTCTGGACAGAAGTTCCACTCTGAGCCACTGGCTCCCTTTTGATTACCTGGGTTGGGCAGCCTAGAAGCAAATTGGTTGTTCCCTTTATCTCTTCCCTGTGAAACGACAGCCGTTCCTAAACATCATGTTCCTCTGGGTTCCTTCAGCCTGGGAGGGATCTCAGGAGGGGAGCCCTGGCTGCTCCTCCTGCCCCGGGCATGTACTCTGGGCGCCGCGATGCCAGAGCTGTGACTCTATCAGAGCCAGAGGCCAGGAGAGGACCAGTGGCATCCCCGTCCTCCCCACTGTGGGCTGTGACCACTTCTTCCAGCCTCTCCCTCTGCACAGCCAGCCGCCCGCCTCTATGTGTTTACTCTCTGTAGTAGGTTTGCTTTTTATCAGAGCGCCCCCTGCCCCCTTCTTACCTGCCTGTCAGAAAGCTGAAATGAATTTCATCCAGGTGTCTTTTTTCTTCTTCTTCCTGTGAAAACATAAAAACCAAGAGCCCCAGAGCCAGTCTGCTTTGACTATGCCGAACCATTGCCTCCCAGGGTTAGGTGAGTTGGCCTCCCTCTGCTTTGGGCGCAGCCGGTGTTCACAGTCACTAAGTGAATGCTCACGCCTTTTTGTGCAGATGTGCAGTGAGTCTCTGCACAGTGCTCTGACCACATGTGTTAGGGGTAGAGAGAGGGATTGTGAACTAGAGGCAAGCATCCCAGACAGCATGGGTACCTCAGCCATGTTCTGCCATTTCTCTCCCCATTCCCGGGACCTGAGAGAGGAAATGGTGCTCTGAGCTCCGCGGTGTTGAATTTGATCCAAGCTTGCCCAGTGTCCCCACCACTCACTGCCTTTTGTGTGTCCCGTACTTTCTCCAGTGTTCACCAGACATTTACTCGTTGCCTGCTTGGCCTCACGCAGGTGAGTTAATCTCCTCAAGGCTTCATCTTGGTCTTTGTACAATGGAATGAAGATCTTTTCTTTTGTGAAAGTTCAGTGAGGTGAAGCGTGCAGAGAAAACCCTATGTGTCCTCTGGCGCTTGCTCCCGTTACGTTGCAAACATCTCTGTTCCCGTGTGGATAGTTCCACATTCTCTCCAGGGCGTAAAATGTGCAATGGAATGTGTGTTCCAGAAATGTTATGTCATTCCGACATCTCTTCGTAGTAGGCAGTTCGGTCCTAGGCCCTGTTCTACACGCACAGAGTGCTTCAACCTCTGGCTGCTTCCTGTTTCATGAGGCGCGTTGGCCCCTCCTTGGGTTGGCATTTCCCTGGAGTTACAGCCCCATGGGCATGCCCAGTGGTGCCCTCCTGCGGGGCCATGTTCACCTTTTTGGCTGTTCATGTTTTTCAAGCCGCTCACCACTTGTCAGTGCAGTGCATGGGTTCAGAATGTGGCTGAGTTATTTGTAGCTGTGATTTCACACCGGTCAGCTAATCTCTATGCCTCCGTGTCCTTGTTTTAAAACCGGAATAATGAAAACTTTGCTCATAGTGTAAAGATTAAAGGACTCAGCGCCCGTGGCTGCCATAGTCATTGCCAGCCTCAGCCCCCGTCAGCGGCGCGCGTTCACTGCAGCTGTACGCTCATGAGCCGGGGATTTGGTTTTGCTGTTCCTTCCATGAGGAGTGTTTGTCTCGCGTCTTCTGTTCTGATTTCTCCACTCGCGCTAGCCTTTTCCAGACTCGTGTTCAGCATTTCCATTTCTGCAGTCGGAAAGGACTGTTCTTTTACTCTTTTTCTTCCTCTTTTATGGTTTAGTTCCCATAAGGATTCTAGGTAGGTGAAATTTCTGTAGTTGCTGACCTTTTTAACGGTTGAAAAGTGTCCTGTGGTGTAATGACTTGTCCAGGGTCACACAGCCCAAGGGTGGACCTGGGCTGGCCCAGAGAGCTGGTTAGAATCCCCCTTATTCACTCACACATCCACCCTCTGTTTTCACACTGTGCTTTCTCTCCTCGGGACTCAGGAGCATCAACATTCTGAAGAAAAGATCATGAGTGCCATGCTCTTCTCTTAAAAATGTCTTTGTGAAGCTGGCCTCAAAAAGTATTTTGTGTTAGCTTTAGATACTTGTGTAAATATACTGCAAATGAAATAGGTAAGATGCTCAACTCTGTAACACTGATTATGGTCTCGAAGACTATAGTATTTGAGTTGAGTACCTTCTCTCCAAATAAAGAAGGAAAAAAATATATATATATATATTTCCCCTCTGCTAGGACAAAGTACTTATCAATGTTCATTTGTTTGAGAAATTTATAATATTTTGAAGTTTTCCTTCAAATGTATTCTAAAAACATTTTGTTGTGTACCCATTACCACCCCAGAAGTTTTTTAATTTGGATTTCGTTGAGGACTGCCTTTAAGTTAAAAGTGACCTGGAGGACTGGTGTCCATAACAGAATGTTTTCAGTCCTTCGTGTCTCGTCTGCATCCGGACCAGCACGGTTGGGATATCTATAAACTACGGAGACGCGGCTTGTACTTGATGAAAGAGCAACAAAAGAGGAGTGACAAGTCACTTAGCAAGTCTGCGGCCACAGTGGGATTTGAACTTTCTGCCGGTGACTTCTAGGCCTGTTCCCAGTGTCAGGGGTCACGGTGTTCTGATGGCCTCGGCCCTAGCTTTTGCTCTCCCGCTTGTGTTTGAAGTGTGTTCTGGGAATCGGTGTCCTGTTAGATCCCTCTTTGATGCGCATCCCATTTATTAGTATTGATTTCAATACAATGTACAGTAAGTCTATCTGACCACACAAAGGAAATGCTACGGAAGAAGTTCAAAACTTTAAAATCTCCAGTTTAAGAGCTTTATTCATGTAAACTCATAATGCAAAACATTAGTTTAAAATATTTTTAAACACTAAAAGGGGGAAAAAATGAATATTCGCACTCATCCATTTTGATTGCTAGAATCCTTAGGAGAGTGTGGCATACTGAACATTAGGTGACTATTGTGGACCCGGAAAAGGTTGGCCTGGGGGGGAGTGGAGGGGGACAGGGGCCATGGATGGGTTTGATATCTGGGAGGTTACTTGGCAGTCACGTGTTTCTGCTGACAAGAGATTACAGGACTGTAAATTTAAGTGTAGTTTTGTAGGCAGCATGCATTGACAAATATGCCTAATGGTAATACATCTAGCACTGAGTCTTGGAGCAGGTCAATAATAGTGTGTGCGTATTGATAGCAGCAATGTAGGAGATGTTACTAGGTATTATAGCAAAAAAATCCATGTCATCCCCTTAATCATAATTACATTAATATTGACAGGCCCTTGACAATACCCACATTATTATTGATAGATTTCTGTCAATAACATGGTTTTAAATAAAATATATTCATTCATAATTTGTACTCGACTCAATAAAAGCTCTGAAATACATCCTGAAACATTCTTCCCTCTTTAGTGAGATAGGATCGTTTGTGTCGGTTTTAGAATGCAATATAGATGGCAGAGTTTTATTTTAGAGAATGAAAAGCGTAAAAGGAAAGCCTGAGTTATTTAAAGGATAAGGTTATGTATCGCTGCTCTTAGTAAACGAATTTCAGGGCTTTTTTCTGTGAAAGAAAATCAGTGTGACGCCTGGTGATAAAATGCCAGCAGGAGACTTTCCTGATAGTTTTTAGTGCTAGATTATTTTGTTTTAAACATATTTATGTGACAAGTTAATCACACCTAACCCTAGTAGTTGCTGTACTTTTTATCTGGTCTTGACTTTTTTGTCTTGATTTTGCCTTTTTATCTGGTCTTGATTTTCATAGGGTTTTCACATGCCCTACCCTTCACTAAACACTAATATTACTTAGTGCCAAGTATACTTTTAATTATTTTTATATGTCTCTTTGCTTGGTCATAAATGTTTTCCCCTGCATTAGCGTTTTATATTCTTAAATTAGTATAATTTGGGGAGTGGGAAGGAAGGAGTGATAGGATTATGCATTAAAGGAATGAGATTCCATGGCAAAATAAGGAAAAGCATTGCCTGTTTGGGGAAATTCTGGAAAAATAACTGAATGAAATATGATGGTGTTTGTTTCCATTCAAAATGATCCCAACTTTGAAAATAAAAAATTAGCTTTTTTTTTTTTTTTTTTTAAACCAAGTTTGAGCCTACTTGTGAGAGACTAGATAGTAACCTGCAAGAACCAATAAATAACCTGGGTATTGTTGATGTTTACTTAAATTCTTGAACGGAAATAGACCCAGACAGGCCAGTAGCCATCAGTGGAGCAGGGACAGGAGAGTGTGGTTTACCAGGAGAGCAGGGGAAATGTGGCCAGTATTAGTCTGCTGGCCCAGGACAAGGCCGGTCTGACGGAGCCAGGAGATCGGGCCCAGCTCTTCTTTATCGGCACTGAGGCCAGGTTCAGGGAGAAAAAGGGAAAATAGTGTTAAAGTGCAACAGGAGGGGTACGGGAGAAGCTTTCGATAATAAAACTGTTAAATGTTGGCTTGGTGGTTAGTGTGATTAGTCTCCTTTTTGGCAGCCATCAGACTTTTCTGTTTTTACTAAATGTCCTTAAGTATGATTCCCCCAGAAGAAGGGGTTTGAAATAAAAGGCTCCCGAGAAGCCGCTCCCTCTGTCCAGTTTCTCACTAAGCACAGGAACCCGAGGAAAAGATCGCTCCCCTCCCCTCCAGCTCACTCCTTCCACTATGCATTCATTCAACGCGTTCATTGAGCAGCTACTGTGGGCCCATCTTTGAGTTAAATTCTGTAAGATAATGAGATAGTCATCAGCCACAATCCGAAACTGACTGTGATTCCAGTCTTTAAAAATGCATAAATGGGCACAGCTGGCCTCCAGCGCCAGCTACACATTTCATCTGATACTCATCTTGGCGGGAGGGGGGGGGGGGCAATCCTTCCAGTTAAACCTGGGGTGGGATGAAGGGAGGGAGCTGGCAGTGTTGGGCCTAATGTTGACGGGCAGTAAGGTCCGAGCGTTTCAGGAGCACTGTGACAGTCAGAGAGCTGCCCTTGTCTTGCTGACCGCAGGGTGTAGGAGTGTGTTGTAGACACCGTGTTCCATGTACCACACCCCCACATCTCACCGATGACGGCAGAGTTTTACGTGACAGAAACGGAGCTCCGTATCAGGTCACTGTGTAAGCGGTAGGAGCTTTGGGAAATAAGTAGAAGATAAGGCTCTTCCCTTAGCTAGTTTATAGTCAGGCTAGCAGAAGGGTTGTTCACATGACCGAAATCACAGCACCAGTGGCTGAGGGCTCGAGTGGGTGCCACAGACAGCGGCTGTCACAGTGAAGAGACGGCGACAACGGGAATGGGGATAGTTACGAATTTTTTAGAGAATTTTGAAATAGAGTTAGAACTGAAGGGAGATAATTGAGGGCATGGGGGCAGTTGGTAGGGAAGGTAAGTGTCAGGTGCTTGAGAAAGGACAGAGGGGGGACTGCAGGATGGTCCTCCTCCACAGCTCCACTGGGAATGATGGTCACGTGATCACAGGGGTGGAGACAGAATTGGGCCAGGTTGTGTCTGAGAAGTTTGTACTGTATCCCAGGGGTGATTGGAGCTAAGAAAGAGGTGATATAAGTGTGGGGAAATAATTTTGTAGATTTTGGTTTTCTTATGAGGTTTTTAAAATAATGTGTTTTTTTGTGTGTGTGTTGTGTGTTTTTTTAGCTACATAAATGATATAAGTTGATTTGAGAAAATTTGTAAACTACAAAAAAGTGAGAGAAATAATCTTATTCATTGATAATTTTTGAGTGTGTGAAGTTTATTTTTCTGTCTTTGAAATTTGGTGTTTTGCCTGTGGTGCTATCTCTCTCTGTTGTTGCCTGGTTGTCCATTCGCTTGCTGCATCCGGCAGACCTTGGTGGGGTCCTTCAGTGAGCCAGGCGAGTCTTTATCTCTGTACCCCAAGCACCTTGCAGGGAGGGCGAGGATGCAGTGATGCGCATGGATTTGTGCCATCCCTCAATAGAAGGAAGGGAGCGCCTCAGTCAATGCAGTTGAACAGCTTCTCTGGGTACAGGGAGGAGAAATGAGAAGGAACCAGGAATGAGTGGGCAGCTGGCCGGCAGCATTGAGCTGTATGGGTGATAGATACACCAAAGGATTATGAATTGTGCTTTGAAATGGACTAGCCCACAATTCTCAACATCTCCAGGGAACTTGTTAGAAATGCAAATAACTAGGCGCCACGATCTAACAAGTCTTCTTAGTAATTCTCAGAAACGCTCACATTTGAGAACCCCTAGACTAGAACGGAGCCTACACGGCTGCCGTGTGGAAGAGCACGGCATAGGGAGGTGAAAAGCCCGAAGATGTGTGGTATCCGTGAACATGACCAATGAGATGCCACAGGAGCTGAAATAGGAAAATATGAAGATATTACATTTTTACAGAGATCATTAAACGTGTTATAAATGGTCAAAATCTATTTGTCTTGTATAAATCACCGCCTTCCTGGTTTGAGCATTTAATTAGAATTATAATAGACTAGAGGCCTGGTGCACAAAATTTGTGCATGGGGGTGAGGGAGGGACTGTGTCCCTCAGCCCAGCTTGCACCCTCTCCAATCTGGGACCCCTCAAGGAATGTCCAACTGCCCATTTAGGCCCGATCCAGGATCAGGCCTAAATGGACAGTTGGACATCCCTTTCACAATCCAGGACTGCTGGTTCCCAACCACTCTCCTGCCAGCCTGATCAATGCCTAATTGCTCCCCTGCTGGTCTGGTTGCCCCTAACTGCCCTACCCTGCTGTCCTGGTCCTCCCCAACTGCCCTCCTTTGCAGGCCTGTTCTCTCCAAACTGCCCTCCCCTGCAGGCCATCTTGTGGTGGCCATCTTGTGTCCAATGGGGGCAGCCATCTTTGACCACATGGGGCGGCCATCTTGTGTGTTGGAGTGATGGTCAATTTGCATATTACTCTTTTATTAGATAGGATTAATCCAATTAGAGTGTCCCCATGCTCAATGTCCCTGCCCAGGTTTCTTCTCCCAGTCCTCATGACTGCCTCCTAACCTTTTCCACTTGGATGTCTCATAGTGGCCTCGGATCTACAAGACTACATGTGTGTATTATCTTTCCCTTTAACCAATATCTCTGTGTGAGTCTCCCATTTCAGAGACCTGGTCTGATCCCCTCAGTTACTCAAACCAGTGATTCTTGGCTTATTTCTCACGAAATCTTTGAATTCTACCACTTCCGAGCTTTCAGAGGCACCTGTCTCTCTCTGTCCCCATTGATACCTTTCCAATTTTGACCATTAGTTTCTCACCAGATCGTTTTAACAGTCAACTGGTCTTTTTGCCCCAAAGCCATTCTCAGTGTAGCCAGAACACGCTGTGTAAACGCAAATTTTATTCTTTTATTACAACCATTCCATGGCTCCCCATTACCATCTCGATAAACGAGGGCCTAAGGATGAGTCTCATGATTTTCTTCCCAACCTTATTTTTTGTCCTTGGACCTTCGGTCCTTGTCACCTGCTCTTCCCTCGGCCTGGACTATGTGCTTACCTTCCTTTACCGCCTGTCATCACCAACCCTTCAGGTGCACAGGTGGTGCCCCTCCATGAAGCCTTTTCTGCTCATGAGCATAATCCTCATCGCACATCACTTCCCGTGTCTTCTTGTAATTGTTTGGCATTTTACATAGCACACCTTTTTTTTTTATATAATATATATTTTATTGATTTTTTACAGAGAGGAAGGGAGAGGGATAGAGAGTTAGAAACATCCATGAGAGACAAACATTTATCAGCTGCCTCCTGCACACCTCCTACTGGGGATGTGCCTGCAACCAAGTTACATGCCTTTGCCGGAATCACACTTGGGACCTTTCAGTTTACAGGCCGACACTCTATCCTCTGAGCCAAACCGGTTAGGACTACATAGCACTCTCTTACTCCCCCTCCCCCCATCACCCCGTTCCATTACACTCTTCACAGGCATTGAGTCTCTCCCTTTCTTTCGCTAGCTCCCACACTAACTGCAAAGTAGAAGGTGCATAACCATCCCATGTTGAAATAAGTAATCAGCAGCAATCTGGATATGGGCATTTGAAACAGTTTTAAGGGATGGAGATTTGTATTTTCTACCCTTTACCATCCCAGACATTTTTCTGTCCATTGATCCATTTATCTAGTTTTATAGGATGCATGCTGCGTGCCAGGCACTGAACTAGTTGCTAAGATTCAACTGTGATAAGACTCGATGATCTTTGCAATGGGCCTTATCTTCTAGGGGAGGAAATCAACCTTCCAAGTAGTGTATGGTATGTCCAGTACAGAAAGGTCTAGCCGGAGGAAGAGCGAGAGGGGCAGCTCACCCAACTGGGCCGGTCGGGAGGAGGTGAAGCCTCACTCAGTACTTGAGAACTTAGGATGAACTAAAGGATGGGGACGTACTGATCCCAGTGAAGGGAACAGGTAACAAAATGTCCTTTCCTGAGCAGAGAGGGGGCATTTATACTAGACGTCAAAGCACTAGGAAGGCAAGAAGCTGAAGGAGGCTTGTTTGAAGGATCGTGGTGTGGGAATGCACCAGAGGAGTCAGAAGGTAGATGCATGCATTGGATGTGATCCAGGGGAGATGAGCAGTCACCTCAGGGATAGAGAAAGGGATGGACTTGAAAAATGTTTTGAACAAAGAAAGGCCTTGGGAATTAATGAGATTTGTATATGGAGCAGAGAAAACTATGTTCTAACCTCCTCCTTTCTCTCCTTTCTCTCCTGACCAGCATGAGGCAAGGATTTCACAGAACTTGCAGCCAAAATCCCCACTGCCATCAGCTCAGAAGTCTTACCGGAGCTCCAGGAAGGGGGAACCGGTGAGGTCACCCGGAATGTGAGAAGCATTCCTGTCATATTATATCTGGGTTCAGAGGAAAAGAGCACTAAACAGCCTGTTAGTAGTCACGTTTGTTTCCTGTATTGGGCTTCCTGCCCCTCAGTATCTGGGATCCATGGGTAACTCGAAGTCTTCCTCCTGAAAAATGCTCTGATTGTAAAGATATTCCAATTTTAAGACATGCAACTTTATTTTAGGATGTATTTTGCAGTCCTTTTAACTTCTAACAAATTATATTTAACATCTTTTAGTACAAGTCATAAAGTAATAGAATTTGTGAACTGATCTTAGAATACCTTTTTGCATAATAGTTCTCTTTTCCCCCAAAGTGTATGATGCATCGTAATAATGAGATTTCTGCATTCATGTTGCTTTGTGCTAGTATTTATTTTCTGCAGTCATGTGATAGAATAATGAAAACTTACTACAAATCAACAAATGACAAGTGCTGGTAAGGATGTGGAGAAATGGGAACCCTAGTACACTGCTGGTGGGAATGCAGACTGGTGCAGCCATTATGGAAACAGATGGAGTTTCCTCAAAAAATTAAAAATGGAACTGCCATTTGACCCAGTGATCCCACTCCTAGGAATATATCCTAAGAAACCAGAAACACCAATCAGAAAGAATGTATGCACCCCTATGTTCATAGCAGCTCAATTTACAATAGTTAAGATATAGAAACAGCCCAAGTGCTGATCAGTAACTGAGTGGATTAAAAAGCTGTGGTACATTTACACCACGGAATACTATGCAGCAGTAAAAAGGAAGGGATCTCTTAGCCTTTGAGGCATCATGGAGGGACCAAGAGAATATTGTGCTGAGTGAAATAAGTCAGAGAAAGACAAGTATCGCATGATCTCACTTATATGAGGAATCCAATGAACAAAATAAACTGTTGAACAAAATAGATATAGAGACATAGAAGCATGGAACAGACTGTTGAACCTCAGAAGGAAGGGGTGGGGAGGGGGACGAGAAGACGAGCCAAAGAACTTGTGTGCATATGTACATAACCTGTGGACGCAGACAAGAGGTGGTAAAGGGTGGGATGGGTCAGATGGGGTCAATGAGGGGGAAAGGGGGACATATGAAATACTTTCAAGAATAAAGATTTTTAAAAAATAAAAATAAACCAGTAGAAGTGCTGGGCATTACACTGAGGCCATGACTTAACCATTCATTACAGTGTTCCACATAATTCATTGTATTTATTAAGTGCATATATTTCTCCACTAGCCATGCTATTATTCAGCCTCTTACTTAGCTATTATTGCTAAAACCTGATATTCCCTTGATGAGAAGGGCAAGAAACGAAAAAGAAAAAAAAGAAAAGAAAAAAAAAAAACACAGGAAAGAAAGGAGGGAGGAGAGCATGCGAGGAGGAAGAGGAAGGAGTCCCCAGTAAGAGGTGACTGCTCAGAGTGCCGTTGGGACACAATGCAGAGGTGTGTCCTGTCTTGTGTGTCCCGTTTCCCAGGCATTGGCTGCGGAGATGGGACAGGCTGTGTCTGATGATGTCTCCTAATCGTGCTTTCTCCTAGAGCTCTTGGGAGGAGGCATGGCTTCCGGAGAGGAGAAAGCACAGAGCACACACAGGGTGCTGAGGATCAGCCAGTTGGACGCACTTGAACTGAACAAGGCCCTGGAGCAGCTGGTGTGGTCCCAGGTCACTCAGTGCTTCCACGGCTTCCAGCCGGGGCTGCTGGCCCGCTTTGAACCCGAGCTGAAAGCCCTCCTGTGGCTTTTCCTGTGGCGCTTCACCGTTTACTCCAAGAACGCCACCGTGGGCCAGTCGGTCTTAAATATTCAGTACAAAAACGACTTCTCCACGAGTCAGCGGTACCAGCCCCCGAGCAAGAACCAGAAGCTCTGGTACGCCGCCTGCACCATCGGCGGGAAGTGGCTGGAGGAGCGCTGCTACGATCTTTTCCGAAGCCATCACTTAGCCTCCTTCGGGAGAGCCAAGCAGTGTCTGAACTTTGTGGTGGGCCTCGTGCAGCTCGGGGGCCTGCTTAACTTCCTGATCTTCCTCCAGAAGGGCAAGTTTGCAACTCTGACGGAACGCCTGCTCGGCATCCGCTCCGTGTTCTGCAAGCCCCAGCACGCGCGGGAGGTGGGCTTCGAGTACATGAACAGGGAGCTCCTCTGGCACGGCTTCGCCGAGCTTCTCATCTTCCTCCTGCCGCTCATCAACACGCAGAAGCTGAAGGCCAAGTTATCTTCCTGGTGCATCCCCCTCGCCGGCGCCCCGCACAGCGACAGCGCCCTGGCCAGCAGCGGCAAGCAGTGCTCCCTGTGCGGCGAGTGGCCCACCATGCCCCACACCATCGGCTGCGAGCACATCTTCTGCTACTACTGCGTGAAGAGCAGCTTCCTGTTCGACATGTTCTTCACCTGCCCCAAGTGTGGCACCGAGGTCCACAGCGTGCAGCCGCTGAAGTCGGGGATCGAGGTGTCGGAAGCGAATGCGCTTTAGAAACTGAAAACCGTTGTCTCTGCAGAGAACCGTGTTGTGTTGACATCCTCGGGATCAGTCACCCTGAGCACACCCTGCAGGTGTCTTTTATGAGAACATGTGCTGCTCAGCCGCTGAGTTCTGTTCCTCGCCAGACCCGACTAAAATCTCATCACCGGGATCCATGGGTTTCTAAGTGTATTATGTAACTGCGAATGTGTTCTTCTTTTCAATGATTGCATTCGGTGTTTAAGGTCAGGAGCAATGGGCAGTTTTTGTCTGATGCGTACCAACAATGTTCCTTCACTTTGTACTTCCTAGAACAAGGTTAGACTCTAAAAATAAAAAGTGTTGGAGCCTGGGATGAGCATGCTTTTATTTCCAGAGATAATCTGACACTGATAAGACCATGGTGTTTTGGATTTTTTAAAACGTATTTTTATTGATTTTAGAGAGGAAGGGAGAGAGGGAGAGAGAGAATCACTGATCAGCTACCTCCTTCACGTCCCCAGCTGGGGAGTCAGCCTGGGGATGTGCCCTGACCAGGAATTGAACCATGGCCTCCTGGTTCATAGGGTGACATTCAACCATGCCAGCCAGTTCAACCCTGTTGTTTTAAATTTTCTGATCTGGTAGCCCACTTCTAATTATAGGCTTTTCTCTGAAGCCAGTTTTTAAGGGGTTCAGTGGGCTCTGTTCTCAGGCAGAATGGAGGCCCCCAAAAGCTGAAGACATGTCCTGCGAGCTCCCTGGCCCCACTGGAATAAGAGCTCCTTGCTGGCCACTCAGCAAAGCAGGGAGGTCACTGCAATGGGCCATCCTGGGATTGTGTTCATACTCCTACCCCGAATGGAAAATCCTTCCTGTTACTCAATGTGGGTGACATCCCTCACGTAAACCACGTGATCCTGAAGTAGGAGGGGAGGCAGGTCACCACGGGCACGGGGGTGCTGGTTCAGGAATGATGGGTGACGGGCAGGTAGGCATAATATAAGTCCCTCCTGTATTTTTCAATTTTCTACAATAAGCATGTCATACTTTTTTTTTTTTTAATAAATTTTTATTGTTCATATTATTTACAAATGTTCCTTCCAGCTCCCCGCCCCCCCTTTGCTCTCCTCCACCAGGTTCCCATCCCACCCTCTGCCCTTTCCTCACCCCCCATTGTCCTCATCCATAGGTGCACAGTTTATGTTCAGTCTCTTTCCACACCCCCCTCTCCCCTTTTCCCCAAGAATCGTCAGTTCACTCCCCTTCCATACCTCTGATTCTATTATATTCACCAGGTAATATTGTTCATCAGATTTTTTTTTTTAATTTCCTTGGTTTTTAGATTCACTTGTTGATAGTTACGTATTTGTTGTTCATAATTTTTATCTTTATTTACTTTCTCTTCCCAAAGAACCCCCTTCAGCAATTCATATAATTCTGGTTTGGCGGTGATGAACTCCTTTAGCTTTTTTTTTATTAGTGAAGTTCTTTATCTGACCTTCGATTCTGAGTGATAGCTTTGCTGGGTAGATTATCTTTGGCTGTAGGTTCTTACTATTCATCACCTTGAATATTTCTTGCCATTCCCGTCTGGCCTGCATGGTTTCTGTTGATAAATCAGCTGACAATCGTATAGGTGCTCCTTTGTAACTACCTGCTTTGCTCTTGCTGCTTTTAATATTCTCTCTTTGTCTTTTGCTCTTGGAATTTTAATTATGATTTGTCTGGTGTGGTCCTCTTTGGATTCCTTTTGTTTGGAGTTCTGTGCGCTTCCTAGACTTGTAAGTCTAATTCTTTCACCAGGTAGGGGAAGTTTTCTGTCACTTTTTCTTTCAGTATGTTTTCGATATCTTGCTCTCTCTCATCTTCTGGGATCCCCATAATTCTGATGTTGGTTTGCTTGAAGTTGTCCCAGAGGTTTCTTACATTATCTTCAATTTTCTGGATTCTCTTGTCTTCTTGCTTCTGCAGAGGAGTGTCTTCTGGCTCTTTATGTTCCAAATCTTTGACTTGATTCTTGAGATCTTCCATTCTGTTTTTAGGACTCTGTATAATATTTTTTATTTCAGACAATGTATTCTTTATTTCTTGTTGATCCCTTATCATTTCTCGTTGATTCCTTATTAATTCTAGTTGATCCCTTTTCATATCCTCATAGGTTATATCGACCTTTTCTAGGAAATTCTTGAAAAACCTTATAAGCGTAGATTTGAACTCCATATCTAGTCGCTTTTTTCCTCCATTTCTTTCGTTTATGATCTATTTCATTGTCGCATTTTCGCAGCTTCCCTGATGGGGCGGAGTTTCAGGGTGGAGCCTACAGCCTTGGCTTCCATCAGCCCCGCCCTATGGGGCTCCTGAGTCTCAGGGTCCTTCAGTACTCGCTGCAAGCACCTCTGAAAGGTACCCTCGATTTTCGCCTGTTACCAAACAGTCTAGGCTCTCCCCCAATGAGCCTGGAACTGGGGTTCAGTTCAGTTGGAAGTGGGAATGGAGGTGGCGTTCAGAGCAGTCTAGAGCCCCAGTCTCCTTCCCGCCAGGGCAGTTCTGCGGCACAGACAACCGTCCCTTCTCTGTGCGCAATGTGCGCGCCTCTGGGACCTCCTTTTGCCGCTCCCCCTGGGTGCCGCCTTATAGCCCAGCTCCCTATGGATGAGCCTGGGTCCCCAGGGTCTGGCCTAGAACTGGTGTTCAGGGCAGTCGGAACTGGGTCCCAGCACAGTCAGAGCTTTTATCTCCTTCCCACTAGGGAATGCCAGCCGGGCAATCAGCCGCCCCACCCTCCTCTCTGGCTCCGTCCTCTCTGCTTGCCGCGTGTCTCCGTACCTTAGGCTTTTACAGCTCCTCCGCGCTTCCTTCTGGTTTTCTCTTTGCTTCTCGTTGTAGAATTTCCAGTCAGTCGACTTTCCTGTAGTTCTGGGTAATGTCCATTTTATATTTTAGTTGTATTTTATTGAAATTGTGTGCGGCTGCGGCTAGGTGTTTACCTGTGCAGCCATCTTGGATTCTCCTCGCATGTCATACTTTTTAATTACATCAAAACAAGTTATTTCTTTAAAATCTGATGGCCAGTATTGTTTCAGTTAAATCCGAAGAGAAAACATCTGCATAGCTAGGAAACTGACTTTTACAAATGTGAATTTAGGTCATAGAAGGCCCTATAAACCCTAGGGTTCCTATTTGTGTGCTATAATAAATAGAGCCTGCCTTTATGGCCACCCACAGCTGTTGAGAAAGTCTGAATTATTTCATACATTTTAAGTTAGATGCTAAGTCTGACTCCATATAATATAGGACTTTTTTTAACCACTTAGAAGTATTTAGGCAACAAAAAGGTAGAAAGTCCCCACTCCCTCTTCCAGAAACACTTGTATGTGTAAGTAAATGTACAGCGTTTGTAACTGGGGTTTGGTTACCTTAAAATACCTAGGACTGGTACACCAGAGCAAGACAATCGACATGAACACGTTATGTTATCAATTTGCCTAAGCCTATAAGATGACAATATTCCCTCGACTAAGAGCCAAGACACAGGGCCTGACCAGGATTTTGTATGCCTTCCAGATGTGGACACAGAAATGCTGACATTTCTGAGTATTTTTATGGTTCAGTTTTGCCAATAAGACATAATGCAAACTTGAACTTCAGCGGAGACTTTATCTAAATGGTCATAAATCTGCATTTGTGGAGCCAGAGGCTTTCCTGTTCTGAGAGGTGTCCGGGAGGGGCTCCCGCTTACACACATCTCACTTCGCGTTCAGGAGTGGTGAGCATCCTCTCCTGAAAGCCTCTCTTCCTACATCCCCACCGATCTGTCAGAATTCCCTTTTAGTCACCAAAAATTATAAGACAACACACTATGCTCAATTGCCTTAAAAAGGCTTAGTTCCAGACCAAATGCAAAGGGCAAATAAATCCTTTTAGAGCACAAACCCCCGTCCAATATTGCACGCATTATTACTTAATGCCACATCTCAAACCTACTAGAATCTGCCTTAGTCTCAACCAGATGACTGTCTTGCAAAATAGACTGAAGCTGTGTGTGTGTGAAGCTGTGTGTGTGTGTGTACAGCCAAAAACAGTAACTGCCACAATATTTGAAGATGACAAGAGGGCCCTGCCAGTGTGGCTCAGTGGGTGAGCATCGACCCATGCACCAAGAGGTCACCAGTTCGATTCCCGATCAAGGCACATGCCTGGGTTGTGGGCTGGGTTCCCAGTAGGGGGCATGCAGGAGGTAGCTGATCGATGTTGATTCTCTCTCAATGTTTCTATCTCCACTTTTAAAAATATTTTTTTTTATTGAGTTCAGAGAGGAAGTGAGAGGGAATGAGAAAAACATCAATGATGAGAGAGAATCATTGATTGGCTGCCTTCTGCACAACCCCTACTGGGGATCAAGCCCACAACCCAGGCATGTGCCCTGACCTGGAATGGAGCTGTAACCTGGTTCACAGGTTGACGCTCAACCACTGAGCCATGCCAGCTGGGTCTATCTCCATTTTTTTTTTTTAAAGAAGGGTGATTACCTTAAAACAAACAAACATACAAGAGGGTTTGGGGTTTGATTAGGAAGGCCTCGCAAATAAATGAGCAGAGCAGCCAGTGGAATTGTGGGAACACTTCCCCATGCATTTCTGTAATGGTGCAGCAAGGCCAGCAGCCCCAGTTTGCAGTGTATCTCAGAGTGCTGTTTTTAATTTAAAACGTTCTGTGGCGTTCTTGCTTTGAGGGAAAACACAGTTGGAATTCAGGAGCACAATAAGAGAATTAATAACTTTTCTTTGAAAATACATGCAATTTTGGAGCTGTCAATTTCAGCTATGTCCCTTTAAATACTTTTTCCTCTAGAATCCAACTGGGTAGATGAGATTTTTTTTTTTTTTTAATTCCATTATAGAAGTAATAGCCCTGTTTTGGTGTTTTGTAAGCAGATAATATTCTGCTAGTGTCTGTCTTTGCAGTAATGCATGGCTCTGAATTCTGAATTCTATTATTTTACATCTCGAGCAGCTTAAAGTGTATTTTTTATAAACAGCGAACTTCACCTCATAAAAATTCATTACATAAGGGTATAAACAAGTGCTTTTCTTTCTAGTCATTGGCGGTAAGTGATTCATCAGTTTTCCACAGAAAACCAATTTCATTGCCGATGTTCTATAATTTCCAATCTCCCGGAATTGTGGAACCATAACACACAATCCCAATTCAAGGAAGGGAAAGATTTCTTTTCTTTTTAAGGCCTGTGCTTTGTCTCCTTAATAGGATTGAATATCATTTGCTGTCTCATCAATTTTATTTTAAAAAATTAAGCGATCAGTCTCTTTTCCTTACCTGCATCTGTTGTTTCCACAAGTGGATGCATAGCTGGTAGAAAACTCCAAACCCCATGCTACTTGATGCCTAAAAACAATGAACATTCACTCCTTTCTCCCATTCAAACTAGAAATATTAAGAAAAGAATTTTCCCAAGGCGAAATCCTTCCTTTTTACTGTTTACTTTCAATCTTTTCATCCCCATGGTGAAGGAGGAGTGTAGGGGGCTGTGGAAATCAGGAACTGTTCACCACCTATGACCCGGGACCTCCTGGGAGTGATCCCTGGGAGAATTACCCCACCAGCACTTGAGCTTGGTTTTGTCCAGTGTTTCCAAGTTGGCTGATGGAAAATGGGCATTCCAGTATAAAATATGGAGTTAAATCCGGCTAGCATGGCTCAATGGTTGAGCATTAAACTGTGAACCAGGTGGTCAGGGTTGGATTCCTGATCAGGACACATGCCCAGGTTTCACTCACAATCCCCAGTAGGGGGCGTGCAGAAGGCAGCCAATCAAAGGTTCTTTCTCATCATTGATGTTTCTGTCCTTCTCTCTGTCTTCCTTTTTCTCAATAAAAACATATTTGAGTTAAGCCCTGGCTGTTTTTGCCCAGTAGATAGAGCATCGGTCTACGGACTGAAGGGTCCCAGGTTTGATTCCAGTCAAGGATATGTGCCTGGTTTACAGGCTTGATTCCCAGTGTGTGTGTGTGTGTGTGTGTGTGTGTGTGTGTGTGTGTGTGTGTGTGTAGGGAGAGGGGGGGAGGTGAGGGGGGGTGGTGGTGGGGGGTGGAGCCTGTAGAAGGCAGCCATCAATGATTCTCCCTCATCATTGATGTTTCTCCCTCTCTGAAATCAATACAAAAATATATTTTTTAAAAAATATGGAGTTACTGCCAAAACTGGTTTGGCTCAGTGGATAGAGCTTCGGCCTACGAACTGAAGGGTCCCAGATTGGATTCTGGTCAAGGGCATGTACCTTGGTTGCAGACACATCCCCAGTAGGGGGTGTGCAAGAGGCAGCTAATCAATGTTTCTCTGTCATCGATGTTTCTGACTCTATCCCTCTCTCTTCCTCTCTGTAAAAAAATCAATAAAATATATTTACTAGTAAGAGGGAAGAAATTCCTGCAGATACAGTGATGGTCTAAGGCCATCTGCGATAAATGAAAATTTCTCAGAAATGCCAACAAGGAAAAGGTTAAACATCTAAAAGCCTTAGGAAGTTAAGTCCAGTCTTTTTCAAAACACCTTCATATTTGGGTTAAGAGGTTGAATCAAAAGTACGATAATTGAATTTACTAACAAAGTTATGTGGTATCGCAAGGGTGAAGTGATAGACTCTCAAGATCATTTGAACGTAAAGCTGGTCCTTATTCACCCCTCCGCCGGCCACTGCTCTGGTTACCCACATATTTCCTCTAATGAGTTACATAAGGAAGGTCTGTGGCCTTGTCTCTGCAGAGCCATTCTTATGCAGAGGCCCCGGGGCTGTTTTGAGAAATATGAATATCTGCCCCCTGCGTCTGCCATGGTGCCTGGAATTCCATCCTCAGTGGAGAGTAGCCTGCCCCTCAGGGCGCAGTATTGGCTCTGCCCCGTGAAATCGCATGGGATGTGAGGTCACCTCTGGTGGGTTTCCTGCTGGCAGCAGCCAAAGGAAGGGGAGAGTTGGCCCCTGGAGATACACCCCTGAACTCTGGAGCCACCAATGAAAACCTAGTCCATGCCCCCATCCTCCGCACTCCCCAATTACTGCCCATGGCCTCGTGCTCACTTTCCTTCAAGGACATTTCAAACTGGCTTCTCCTTTATGCAAATGGAAATGTAAAGTCCTAGGAACCAGTGAACACAGCCTCCCTGTCCATTCATTTCGGACAGCTCTCGAACACTTTCTTCAGAATGTGGACGCCTAGCAATCCAAAGATAAATAAGAGATCAGACTCCCCCAAAGGAGAAGGTGCGAGAGCAAATGGACAAATGCCCAGAGAATCGACAAGTGAGTCCTGTGTTCCGTGTGGGAACCCTGCCTGGGAAGGTGGCCTTTGAGTTGTCTCGATAGCTCTGTAGGACATTAAATGAGGGAGGGAAACGCCCTTAAGATTTCACACATGAGCCCTCAACACCCAAGTTCAGGTGAATCGTCATTCAACAGATGACCATGAAAGACTTATAGAGTGTCAGACACTGTACTGGGCAAGCACTGAGTGTGAAAACACATAAACCAGAAGGTGCGTTTTCTGCCGGAACAGAGCTCACAGCTTTCCTGAAAACTAGTTGTCACTCTGGAAAACAGGGTTCAGGCCGAACAACGGTTTGTGCATAAGCCAGGCAAAGACGGGTGAGAACATACAGCGTATTTGGAGGAGGAAGTGTGGTTGGTCATCTTGAGTAGAGATCCACAATTTCCAGAGCCAACAGGGAGGGGCTCCTGGTAAGAAATGGGGCAGCAAAACCAGCCATAAGACTGGTGAAAGGTGACTGATGGAATGACAAAGCATGGCTGAAACCAACCCCACATCCTTAGCTCTACTCCGTGGCTAGTACTCTGCTGGAATATTTTATTCAGTGAGAAAAAACATTATATAAACCATAATTTATAAAAAAAATAAAATAAAATAAAAAAAGTCAACTGAGTAATCTGCCTAAGGTTACATTGCAAGTGTAAGACTCAGATCTTTCTGGCTCAACATTCACCTTTTTACAAGATCACAAAACCTTTCCATTTTATTTCACAATTTCTCCCAGAGGTGCATTGTTCATCTGGCTTGCCCATACCCTCTGCATTGATCTCGACAAAAATCAGAAGGTATCAGGGGGAAAAATTACTCAGATGGAAATTCCAGGTAGAGTATTGCCCATAATAGAGCAGACAGTGGTTAGAATGTCCTATTTGAGTAGCTGTATGTACAATCACTAAGAAATAGGGGAGGTACGATGTATTCTGCAGATACTTGGATGCTTGAGAGGAAAAGTCTACGTCCAGAATTTCTTTTGACCCAAGAAATGGAGATGACTCAGGAAGGGGAGGGGTTATAATTGTTTTCTCAGAACTGAACAATATGCCTGGGTCCATGGTGGTACTCAATAATTATTAGTTGAATGAATGGAAGATTGAATGACAAGGAAAGGTAAAACATCAGAGATGCTATTTTAACCTACATGTTGTTTAAGTTATTTCCCTCTGGTGCTATTTTTAGTAATTATACCAAGTATTGGGAGTACAAGAAAATGAGCACCTTCTGATATGACTGTCTTGGAGAACAAATTTATTATATGTATCAGAAGCTTTAAAATATTAAGTTTTTCCCTGCTTTCCCCTTCCTCCTGTCTCCGCCTCCTTCCAATCAAATTCCCCAAAAATTACTTAACTTTTACAAGAAAGTATAATTCTATAATTCAATACTACTGGTGTGTGGAGAGATTTATTTACCAGGATATTCACCCATATTTACAATAGTAAAAATCGGCAATGTGAATATTCATTATTGATGAGGCTCAATAATGATATATTTCAGTAAAGAATTTGCCAGTATTAGTGAAGAACCATAAGTAACTTACAGCTTTGACCCAAGAATTTCACTTCTCCAAATCTATCCTAGGAAAGCAGTCCACAATGCGGACAATGACTTTTGGGCAAGTATGTGCATCACAAGGTTATAAGGTAGTCCCAGGATTCATATATATATATTAGAGGAATCTACGGAATCAACTTTAGAGATGTGTAAGTTGACTCGCCTGAGGCCAAAAGAGGAGGGAGAGGATTTATGCCCTGGAGCCAGGTCAGGGGTGATGGAGGGAATGGCACAGTGCCCTGCCTTGTGTCTCCTGGAGACCCGGGGAGCCGATGCTGCCATTCCAATGTGAGGGCCAGCAGGCTGGAGAATTCCCTGGTGCTCAGGGCAGCCTGCTCTTTTTGTCCTATTCAGGCCTTCAGCTGATCCGATGAGAACCACTGCTACTCAAAGTCCACTGGTTTAAATGTTCATGTCATCAAAAACACTCGCATAGAAGCACCAGAATAATACTTGACCAAATGCCTGGTCTCCCCATAGTGCCAGTCCAGCTGACACATAAAATTAACCAACACATCCTGTGACGGAGGGGCTGCCAGAATAAGGCAAAGGAAATGGTCTCAGGAAGTTCCCTGTTAGACATTGGTGTGTGTAGCACTGTCCTGGGACCGGAGGGAGTAACCCTGGCCAGAGTGCAGCAGAGGCTTTCTTCTCATCTTTAAGGGAAAAGGCCTTGGTTGTTGCGCGAGTACTTACCGAGTCAGCACCAGCTCGATGCCTCAAGCATCGCAGCTCTGGGAACTGGTAAGCAAGGCCCCATCTGCAAGTGGCAATTGGTTATGCAGCAGTAGGTAACTCATACAATACCTTACGCCAGTGATCTTGGTTTTGGCCTATACACATGCCAATGACAATTACCAGCAAAAGATTGCCACGTAAGACTGAGGAAATACTATTTTGAGTTTTCTTCTGCATGTTGACCTAAAGTACTTTGAATGAAGTATAGTGTCCTAAATTTAATAAATAGTTGGGTGTACCAGAAAAATGCCCATTTCTGGTCACTTAGGAAAGCCACTTAAATTGAAACATGGTTTTGATTCATTCGTTAGTTGCAACAAGCCAACAATGACTGATGGGAAAATAGGCATGGGGTGGTTGTTATTGCTGCTCCTGTTTTCATTTTAAGTGCCTGCCCCACAGTAGGCCTTCTATGAATGGATCTCCCATAAGTTAAACGAGAATCCATTTGTTTTTACTGATAAGGTCTAAGTTTCGCCAGGTTCATGGGTTTACTGCAGGACTGATCTTCCAAATGTTTAGTTTCCTCTATCTGTAATAATTCTAATGACAAGGCTCTCATTAGGAACGGGTTTTGCTATAGGAGAAGGCTTGCGCCAACGTTCTACTTCGCTAAGAACATTAATTCTTAGACACTGTGATCTGTTAGAACCTGTTTCTAATCTCCAGGGAGGGTCATGAATTGGAAGGTAGAATGTGTTCCAAGATGTTCAGCAGCCTTCTGAACCAGGAAACTAGATTTTATCTTCCTGGCCTTCTGTTGACTCTTTGAAGAGACAGAAGCAAGGTTGCCTATATGACTAACCTGCTGGCTCAGGTTTCTCTTTGTCCTTCTGTAAGCAGTTTGCTTTTTGCACTTCCGTTCTACATTCTCCCTTACTGAAGAATTTGAAAACGAAGTGGAATTTTAATCAACTTACTTTTTTTTTTCATAAAAAGTTTATTTTTCTTAAATTAGTTGGCTGATGACTAATGACATTAAATGCACATAAGATCTTTGATATTTATTCTTAAATATCAGTTAAATATACATAACCAAACCTGTACAGGTATTTACAGTCAGGTCATACTGAAGACCTTCATTTTGAAATAAAATTGATATCCTAGTACTAAAGTACACTACATCAAAGCCATTGAATTCAGAAATATAAACAAACACTAGCTATCCAATTACATCTGGTAGAAAATCTGGAGAATGCAGACTCATAATTTAGCCAAAGACAAATCAGGATTTTATCCACAACTCCTATTAGAATTATCCAGCAACTCTAAGCCAAAGCCGGTATGGTACCTCCAGTAAAATTATAGTCAACTGTAGCAGTGTTATACAGCTATGTAATTAAAAGTTAAAAGTATTTTGGGGGGCTGTTCTATTTTTCCCCAAATCTTAGTATTTAAGGAAAAATTGCTCTTACAATAACCAGACCAGGTTCTGCCTCCTCCATTCTAGCCACCGTCAACTCTCCTCTGTGGTCATAGATTTACTGGCCATAACACTCATTTGGGCAAGTTACCATCAAATCACAGGCTTGAAAGAATCATCCTTATCAATTAGAGGCCCAGACTGCATTTTATTACTTCCAATGCTGAATTCACTGTCTCAGTCATACTTTTGAGCAGTTTTATTTACTTAAAACATTTACCTGCCATTTCGAAATGGTTGAATGTGGGTCATAATCCTGCCCTGTAAACCCCTTAGAACAAGTCTGAGCTTCCTTCCTCAAGAGAGCCCTTTATCTACTTAAAGTGATAACAAAACAAGGCTCTCTTTTCTCTTTATCTACTCAAAGGTCTCCAGGCCTGTTTACACTCCCTGGGCATCCACTCTGCAGATGGAGGCTGGGTCCGAGGGGTGAATGGGAGCTGGACCAGCCACAGGCCCTGGGCTCGGACAGCCATTCAGAGGAGATGTCCTGTCCTTGTCACAAAGGCACTGCCCATTAGGTTTGCTCACCAAGCTTCCCACCTGCAGGACTTAGATTTCTGGAAAAGTCACCTTCTTATCCTATACTAGAGGCCGGATGTGTGGAAATTCATGCACCGGAGGGAGCTTCCCTCAGCCAGCCTGCCCCCTCTCCCAGTCCGGGAGCCCTCAGAGGTGGGAGGCTACCCAGCGATCATGGGAAGGAGACGCCCCTGGATGGCTGGGCAGCTGACATCCGAGGCTTGCCTGTGCCATGGGTGGGTGGGGAGCTGAGGGGACTGGGGGACTCCAGAGGCAGGCGTGTGGAGCGGCTGGACCTGCCTAGGGGCAGGCCCGGCCATGCCGTGTGTCTGCCACCCCGGCAGAGCTGAGGGGACTGCGTGCCGCTATCTTGTGTCTGTGGGCACCGCCATCTTTGAGGGTATTGCATTCAATTAGCATATTCCCTCCTTATTGTCTGTAGGCGCTGCCATCTTTGTGAGGGCATGATGGTCAATTAGCATATTTCCTCTTTATTAGATAAAATAATAATAGGCTAATAAGCAAATCAACCGAATGGTGGAACCACTGGTCACTATGATGAGCACTGACCACAAGGGGCAGATGCTCAATGCAGGAGCTGCTTCCTGGTGGTGAGTGTGCTCCCACAGGAGGAGCACCACTCAGCTGGTTCACTGCCAGCAAGGGCAGCAGCGGTGACATGGTGGTGGGAGCCTCTTCTGCCTCCACTGCAGGCAGGTGGTAAGAAGCAAGGGGTCTGGGACTGCGAGAGCTCCAGACTGCAAGAGGGATGTCTGGGATCGGACCTAAGCGCACAGGTGGATATCCCCCAAGGGGTTCCAGACTGCAAGAGGGTGCAGGCCAGGCTGAGAGACCCCCCCCCCCTCCAGTGCACAAATGTGGTGCACCAGGCCTCTAGTTATATATATATATATATATATATATATATATATATATATATATATATATAATATGGGTTTAGGGATCTGTGTTCCTCATGCAACAAGATGTGAAATCTCCCCTCTCTGGTCCTTTCCTGAATTTTTCTATTGCTCTTATCATGCTTACATCACTAGCTCCTCAAAGATGGATTTTTCTTAATCTATTTTGTTCTTCTTAAAAGTTATACATGGATATGCCATGAATTATACGTTAACACCATCTTTATGACTCCAGTTGAGCTCTTTAAAGTTCGTGTCTAATTGCTGCATCAAAGTTGAACTCTTCCTCCAGGTTTTCAAAGACCATCATAAATTGGGTCTCAAATTGAAAATTTCTCAACAGATTTAAAGCTGAACTGATTATCATTTTGCCCAGCCCACTTCTTCACTTGATTCTTGCAGTCACCACCATGACCCTGCTGAGGAAGAAACTGGTCTTGCAAGGCAGGCGTGCCAGGCCAAAAAAACTGTGAACAATGCACTGCCCTGGGGGTGGGGAGAAAGGGTCCTTATCGCTACGGGATATGGCCTGGGAACCTCCCAACACCTGGGGGCTTCCTGTAAGCCCATGAAAGGGGGTGGAACCATATCTCCAAGACAGAGACCCCAGAAGGTTATAAAAAGTGAAGCTCTCTGTGTGTTTCGTCACTCTGATTTGGAAATTACTCCTGGAGTTCACCAGTGTTAATAAACACAGTCCCTCCCTTTCTCCAGGTGTTTCTTAGTGCTTGGTATTTCTTTGGTCTTCTGCAACCAGCAACTTGGGATCATTTCTTGCTTCCTGCTTCTTCCTCTCCCACATCCAGCTGGTCGACTCTGATCCCCGGGGCCTGCATGGGCTTTGTGTCACACTGTTCTAGCCACTGCTCTCCATTTCCCCTTCCCTGCCTGTGTTTAGACTGCCATCTCTGACTTCTTTGCTTCCAGACCAGCCATCCAGTCCATCCTTTACAATGAAGATTGCTATCTAAACTTGAAATTCCATGGGCTTCTCCAGTGCAGGAAAGCCTCTATAATGGTTTCTATCTATGTGTCAAAGGAAAGATATTTAGTTCATTGGCACAGCGCATGGACTTCCATGGTTGTGCACCTCTAATGACTCCCGTGCCTTTCAAACCCTCGTGATTTCTAATTCTTCCCAAATTTCAGCAGCCACCGTGGCTATAGTAACCTAATTATCCTTGTGTCTGATCATGGCATTAGTGGTGTTCAACAGTAATCACACTTCACAATCCAAGAGGGAACTCAGAATCCTGGACAATTTGGTTCAGTAGTAGAGCATTAGCCCCCATACGGAAGGGTCTTGTGTTCAATTCTTCTCTGTCAAGGACAGGTACCGGGGTTGCAGGTTTGATACCCAGTCCCAGTCAGGATACGTGTGGAGGCAACCAATAGATTTGTCCATCTCACATCCATCTCTCTCTCTCTCTCCCTCCCTCCCTTCCTTCCTCTCTCTCTAAAAATCAATGGAAAAATATGCTCAACTGAGAATTAGGGAAAAAAAAAAAAAAAAGGAGAGGGTGGTTGGGTGAGTATACCCTGTTTCCCCGAAAATAAGACAGTGTCTTATATTAATTTTTTCTCCCAAACTTGCGCTAGTTCTTATTTTCAGGGGATGTCTTATCTTCCCATGCACTAGGTCTTAATTTCGGATGATGTCTTATTTTTGGGGAAACACGGTAGGAGTAGGAATGACAGTCTGTTTTTCTTTAAATGTCTGGTATCACTCCACTCTCCAAAAACCCTGCCTTATAAATGGCACCATCATAGTTGAGCCTTGATTTTCTGTCCTTCCTGTTCTCTAGCCCTTGGTGCTGTTCACATGTTTCCTCCCTGCATGAACATTTCTCTCTCGGGCTGCAAGTCAAGGAATAAGGGTCCTTCACACAAGAGCTTTTACCTCTGTTCGCAAAAACATCTACGAATCATTTTTCCAAACTAAGAAACATCAGAGCGTTTTCACTTGTGAAGAAGTTATGTCTGAATCTGTTTTAAATTTGTTCCTAATATGTTATGAAATATGACAATGGTTTAATGAAAAAAAAATCTTAACAAGAGGAGTTCTTATCAGCGGGAAGCTTATGTGACTCCCTGTCATCACACCTCCTGACAGTTCAAGTAGAGACAAGAAAACAAAAAATTTCCCTCAGGGTTAAAATAACGTGAAACCCATTGAATGGAGGGTGTGCTCAGTCTGTCTAAGCCTAGAAAGCAGGAGGGTACCCGGAATTCCTACAGTTTTCAGAAGTGATGAAGGAGACCTGCTGTCTCTAAGCCCAGTACCTTCTTTTGACCGACTGATTACTTAAATAAAATCAAAGGATTGACAACAACCAAAAGGGGTTGAGGAACAATATTCTCTTTGAGAAGTTTCAAAGTTTCAGGAAACAGTTCCATGGTTGAGGGTATCAGGAACCCAGGGAGGAGAGGTGTGTGTGTGTGTGTGTGTGTGTGTGTGTGGTTTTTTTTTTTTTTTTTTTTTTTAACATATTTTTAGTAATTTCAGAAAGGAGTGGAAAGGGAGGGAGTAATAGAAGCATCAATGATGAGGGAGAATCATTGATCAGCTGCCTCCGGCATGCCCCCCACTGGGGACAGAGCCTGCAGAGAGGAAAGGTTTTGCTACACGGTGACACATACCTAGGGAGTGACATCCTTCTTTAGAGAGAGCTTAAGTGTTTGAGCTCATTAAAAAGTCAACCTCACTGGCTTCACTTTCAGTATCATTGAAACCTCATAGAGGAGCAGAGGGCGGGGCATAGCTCCTGTGACTGACACAGCCAGGCAGCTCCAGGAGCGGGGCATGTGAGGTGACAGCTGGGGTTGAAGAAGATGGTGCAAGAAAATGAAGCCAGTGAAGGCAGTCTGAGCCACCCCCCTTCACCCCCAAGAAGGAAAGCAGCACAATCATTTCAAAATCGGTCTATCTCAGTGATCAGCAAAGTACAACGACTGAAATTTCTTTTGAGAGCCAAAATGTTTAAACTTAAACTATACAGGCAAGAACATTGTTATTAACTTAATTAGGGTTTGTACTCCTAAGCTGGCCTTTGCTAAAAACTCAATGGGCCAAAGAGCCACATGTGGATCGCGAGCCGCAGTTTGCCGACCGCTGGTCTATCTCATTGCTTCTGTCCTTCCTATGGAGTGAGTCATTAATATTTATGTTGCTTTAATAGGATTTGTCGCATTTTGAAAGAGACAAGTCTCTAGAGTTGGCTCCCGTAGTTTGGGTCGATGGGAAGATTGGGGTAGGATTGCAGGCACCTAGGAAGACAATGGAACCTTCTGACTGCGGTCAGTGTGCACCATAGCTCGTCTACGAATGTAGTTCAATCCGCGTGTCAATGGCAAGCATCCCGTTACCGTATCCAACCTCCCCAGGGGTTTGAAAGGGTTTTTCCAAATAACAGATCGCAGACCTTTGGCGATCATTAAATCAGTTCAAAGGTTAGGGCCAGCATTTTAGAAGACTAAAATAAAGTAGATTTAAGCAGAACAGAAATCAGATTTCCTCTCCCATGGCAAGGGGTCGGGTGAGCTTACCTATTCTTGTTTTCTAAGTGGCTTTAACACTACAGACAAAAATTCCTTCACACACACTCTCAAAGCCAGTTCAGGCTGGGTGGGCAAGGTGAGTGCCGTAGCAGTTCTCTTTGTGTCACTGTCTTCTATTTTACTTCAGAGACTGCAACGTGGTCTCAGAGTCAGGCTGCCACCGCAGAGGGCAGAGAGCGTTTGAGGTCCACTCGAGGCATATGTAAGGGCCTGGCTTACATCCCCTCCGCCACAGCCCCTGGGCAGCCTGTGGCCAGGTGGCCCCCGTCCTGGGAAGAGAAGTCCCCCTGTGCACACAGAGGAAGGGGACATGAAGTGCACATCACAGCCCTCTGTGCTCACACTTTCCTGGGCTCAGCAGCTGTGACCTGGCAGACTATGTCCTTTAGGTATTTCCACAAATACCTTGCCTTTCCTGGAATCTTCCCAGCAATGCTCTTTTTTAAATATATATATATTTAAATATATATATTTTTTACAGAGAGGAAGAGAGAGGGATAGAGAGTTAGAAACATCGATGAGAGACATCCATCAGCTGCCTCTTGCACACCTCCTACTGGGGATGTGCCCACAACCAAGGTACATGCCCTTGACTGGAATCAAACCTGAGACTTTTTAGTCCACAGGCCAACGCTCTATCCACTGAGCCAAACTTTTTAGTCCACAGGCCAACCTCACTGGCTTCACTTTCAGCATCATTGAAACCTCATGGAAACCAGTTTTGGCTGCTCTCTCTCTCTTTTTTTTAATTTTATTTGAGAAGAAGGTACTTTCTGTCCCCATTGGACCAAAGCCGAAGCTTGTGTTTCTGATGTGAATTTTCCCAGGAGGCTCCTATAACTGACATGGACTGGACAGCCCCAGGGTATCAGACGCCATGGGAGAAGCAGAGTTGGATGCGACAGCAGCTCTCTCCGTGTCATCGTGGTCTGTTTCCATTCAGCGTCACTTCTTCAGCTACTGAGCTGCATCCTCTCTTCTCGCGCGGAACCCCATCACAGGGCCCCGGGGAGGCACACGTAGTGGCTTTGCGCTGAACTATTGAAAGTATGCAGCATTTCCCAGTCTGAGAAAAATTGTTTCCATAGTGTAAAAATTTCAGTTCTGTGAGGATTTGGTGGACTAGGTGAGTTGTCTGAGCTTCTGGCTCCTTGTGTGCAGTCTTCACTATGGATTCTGTACTCATTGTCCCTGTGGCTTATTGTCTTGGCATCTGCCTAATCAGATGCTGACATAACTATGTGTGTCAATCCCCTGAATTCATATGGTGAAGCCCTCCTCTCTCCCTCCCCCCCCCCCCCCCCAATGTGACTGTATTTGGAGACAGGGAGTTTAGGAAGCAGTTAAGGCTAAAGGCAGTCTTATGGGTGGGCTCCTAATCTGAGAGGACTGGTGGCCTTATAAAAGGAGGATAAGAGACACCAGAGAGTTCTCTCTCAGCACCCCAGCTGTCTGCAAGCCAGGCAGGAGTTCTTACCAGAGCCTGATCTCCAGCTTCTAACCTCCAGAACTTTACGAAATAAATATGTCGTCTGAGCCACCTAGCCTATGACATCTGCTATTGCAGCACAAGCGGAGTAAGACAGGTGCCTACCTCGGATTATCAATAACAGCACAGAGGTGTTGTGTGACCCCTTCTCTGCACAATACCCCCCACTTCACCTACCCAAACTGAGTTCATTACTCCCATTCTTCTGTCACTAGAGGACCTTGTATACACACTGCATATATCACACGCCATTGTCACTATTTGTGCAGATTGTCTCATCTACTAAAATGTAAGCTCCTATAGAGGTGCCGGATGGCGGATACATCTACAGCATCCCTACGAGGCAGGCGTTGTTGTCTTTGTTCTGCAAACGAGAAAACTGGCTCTCCTAGGACCCTAGGCAGCGTTGGCCAAATGCTATGTGCAAGGATTTGTACCTGACTATTCAGTCAGGGGCACTGACCTCGTTTCCCTTAGATTGTCAAATGAAAAAAATGACAGCAGCCAACACAGCAAGCCTGTCCAGTGTGAATGAATCCAAATTATACTTTTTTTTTTGTCAGGTCATTAAAAAAAAATTTTTTTTAGTGTGCCACAGAATTTAGTAATTAGTTTATGTGGCCAGGAGATGAAAAGATTGAAAATCCCTGCCGTTAAAGTCATGCTGTAAGAAATCAGGGAAACTAAGATTTGGACCCATGTCCGTACATCACCTAAGAGCATGTTTTTCAAGTTATGAACTTCCTCTCTTCCCTCCCCGCTTCTTGCCAACCATTTGGACTTGATTCCCAAATACTAGCTCAGCCTCCACCACCGAGTCATCTCTTCATACTTCTCTGCTTTTCCACCATCTCTGCCCTGTCAATCCCGTCAGCTTCCTTTATCCCAGATCCTTAACCCTCATCCCCATTATTGGAGCTGACAGCTTGATTAAAACAATGCAATATTGTGATATTGAGTGCCTCTACATTTAATTATTTAACAATACTTAGTGTGCTAGTTACAACACAGCTAATGGATAGATTGAATTAGTTATAAATAAGCTTGTGTTTTCTTTGGAAAAACTGATCTGATTCTCTTCATCATATATATTTTTACAAAATAACAAGTGAAATTCTTCATTAAATCACTTAAATTTATGCTATCAAGCACATAAATGTTTGCCATCACAAGTCTTTAATTACCTTTTTGATTCTTAGTAGGCAGTCACACATCATGTGGGATATGAATTTCTTAAACTATGGCAAAACAAAAGAGAGCAAAGCAGTAGGCTTCTTAAAAACTTAATCATGATCATATTTTTTGATTCAGACAATGAGATGCATTATAAATAAATTAATAAAATTAAGAGCAATTCATATGTATTCCCTGGTGTAATTGGCCGAAAGAAAAGCTTATAGCTGAAGGCTTAAATGTGCCATTTTAAAACAAGTGCTTTATTTAAATTTGATTGACTGTCCTCAAAGCATGCGGCCTTAAAATATTTATGAGTCATTTTGGTTGAATGCAACACACAGCAAGCCATATTGGCTGTAAAACTAATACTGGTAATAACATCTAACATTATTTTCATGATAAGTCTTTTCCAGAAGAAAAATGTTTCACTGGTAACATTGTTTGTCTTACTCTTTGCGTTACCTTCTTTACTTGTTGAAAGATCTCCGTCTTTTAGCTTAAAGATCTCACTACAGGGTTCCAAATAGTTAAGAGCCTGTTCTAAGAACCATAAGAATTAGACAGCATAAACTGAAACCACCCTTCCAATCAATCTTTGCTTAATTCTAGCTTTTAGTTTTTTCTAGACTCTGGAATCAGGGGTTTCACAGAGAAAAAATCAAAGCCTTAAAATTGCCCAACTGGCCTACCAAATACACACACTGTATTTGGATACGCCAAAGGAAGAGCTTCATGATGTGAGCTAAGCTCCGATGGCAGTATAATATTAAACGATGACAGCTTAGACCCATTAATGCCAGTGGAATGAATAAAAAGAGACTGGCATTGCTACGGACTTCAATTTATTATTATTTTGATAGGGGTTGTTAGTCCCAGGCAGTTGCCCCTTAATTGCTCTGCAAAGTTTTTGGGTGGCTTTCTGCTCAAACTCTGTGTCCCCAAGGAATACAACCTAATGGTAAATATTGGCTCTTGATGACTCATGTAAATCTCATTCCATGGAAAGTCACATATAAACTTCTCCCCCTGTCCCCACCCCCAGTAAGAATGCATTCAGTGCATGATGCTCTTGTTCAGTCATTCAGTGTATGTATTTCGTGGATCTACCAGATGGCTGCTGGGTTTGGCATGGGAACACAAAGTGAGAAGATACAGTTCCTCCCCTCAAAAGGCACACAGGTCGGCCAAACCATTGTTCAATGTGTCCAGAATTATTATGTTTTATTCTTTCCAATGACATCATCCCCATTGATAGATAGGGAGAAGGGTCAAAATAAGCCTGAGTCTCAGGAAGGTGTAAGTATTGAGTCCAGGTCCCAGAGCTAATAAGTTACCAAACTTGTATTTCTATCAAAGATATCTCCATCAAGTCCCCACACCTATGGTCCTTTTCCGATTGTCTTCTGCTTTCCTTTATCACGTTAAATGTACAAATATTTACTGAAAGTGTTTTGTTTGTGTTTTCATCAAACCGTTACGGTTTTTAATTTTTATTTATTTTAGAGAAAGGAAGGCGGATAAACATAGATGTGTTGTTCCACTTATCTATGTATTCATTGGTTCATTCCTGTATGTGCCCTGATCAGGGATAGAACCTGCAATCTTGGCATATCAGGACAATGTTCTAACAAAGCATTCTTTCAGTAAAGGGTGATAAAATAATTGTAAAAAATAGTGGGGTATGTTTTAGCTAAATAGTCTACATGCAAAAAGAGAAGTACTATTAAGTTTTATATATATATATATATATATATATATATATATATATATATTCAATATTATGCATGTGCAAATCTCTACCATGTGTTTACTTAAGCCTGAGACAGGCAAATGATGGCCTGCCCACCACCTGCTTGTGTAGATAAAGTTTTATTGGAACACAGCCATACTTCTCAAACCATTCTTTTTTTTTTTTTTAATCCTCTCTTGACAATACATTTGATTTTTAGAGAGTGGGAAAAGGAGAGAGAGAGAGAGAGAGAGAGAGAGAGAGAGAGAGAGAGAGAGAGAGAGAGAGAAACATCAATGTGAGAGAGGAACATGGAGCAGTTGCCTCCCGTACATGCCCTCATGTAGCTGATGATGCTCTAACCACCTGAGCCACCCGGCCAGGGCTCAACCCATTTTTATTCGTTCTTATTAGATATGATATTTTACTGCCTAGTATGCTAAAACTTTGATATATTTGATTTATCTAACAGCAATAACACTTTTAAGACATTTCAGGCACTAAAAGAC
Organism: Pipistrellus hanaki; assembly: GCF_964339955.1. NCBI lineage: Eukaryota > Metazoa > Chordata > Mammalia > Chiroptera > Vespertilionidae > Pipistrellus > Pipistrellus hanaki. The sequence continues at coordinate 12,096,600 of NC_140519.1, forward strand.
CATACCAAACCTTGTGCCATAAATATGCTTTTACTTCCCCAACATGCAGAGAGACTAGGGCGGTGGGGACCACCGCAGGGGAAGCCCCATTCTTGAGGCCAGTTGTGGGGTGAAGCAGCATGCAGTTGGAAACTGTGGTCATGAAGAAGCATGGCCTGACAGAGAGCCAGAAAGGACTCTTAGTCATCCTAGAGTTTGAGGAGTGATTTTTAACACGCCAGGAAGAAGTGAGTCAATAAGGAAGAATGTAAATCAAAAGGGTCCGAGGAAAAGGAAAAACACAGTCACTTTCATGTAAATTGAAAGAGCTGCTTTTGCCAAAAGGAAATTCTGGGAAAGATCTGGCCAGCATATAAGCAAAACGCAGGCATGTTCCCATTTGTTTTCATCCCTGTCAGGAGCAATTTCCCCAGACCAGTGGGGCATGTAGGACCAGAATGGAAACAGGATGGATTGCAACTCGTCTCTGCCATAACATCAAGAAAGATGCAGAGACAATATTGTGGGGTCTCCCCTACTCCCTGCCACACACCCCCCCACTTCCTTTTTCTTCATTAATTTTTTAAGACTATTGTCTGAGCTGGACTATAGTTCAGGGTTAAGTCTAAGCAATTTCTAGACCCTTTCTAGATTTAAGCAGTGGCAGCCAAGAGGTCAGTCATTTCTTATTTGACTATATCCTGTGATGATGGAAATGAATCCCACTAAAGTGATTCCTCCGATGGACCTGGGCAAAGTCATCTGAAAACCTTCTGGAAAGACTTCACCTTTCTAGATACTATTAAGAACATTCATCATTCATGGGAAGAGGTCAAATACCAACATTAAGAGGAGCTATGAAGCCTTTGACTCCAACCCTCTGGTCTAACTTTGAGGAAGTAACTGCAGATGAGGAAACAATGAGGGAACTAGAATTATAAGTGGAGCCTGAAGATGGGACTGAATTGCCGCAAATTCATGATAAAACCTTCAGGAATGAGGAGTTGCTTCTTATGGGCGAGCAAAGAAATGGGTTTCTTGAGATAGAATCTATTCCAGATGAAGATGGCGGGGAAAACTGTTAAAATGACAGTCAAGGCTTTAGAATGTTACATGGATATAGTTGATAAAGGAGTGGCAAGGTTTGAAAGTATTTGGCTTCTATTTTTAAAGGAGGTTCTACCCTAGCCAGTTTGCTCCATGGATAGAGCATTGGCCTATGGACTGACAGGTCCCAGGTTTGATTCTAGTCAAGGGCATGCACCTTGGTTGCAAGCTTGATCCGTGGTCCTGGTTGGGGAACAGTGGAGAGGCAACCAATTGAAATGTCTCTCTCACATGGATGTTTCTCTCTCTGTGTCTTTCTTTCTCCCTTACACTCTCTCCCAAAACAAAAAAAGGAGGTTCTACTGTGGTTACCATGTTATCAACCAGCTTCACGTGCTACAGAGAAATCCTTTGTGAAAGGAAGAGTCGACAGTGGCAAACTTCACTGTTGTCTTATTTTAAGAAAGTGCCACAGCCACCCCAGCCTGTAGCAGCCACTGTCAGCACCCATCAACGTCAACAAGGCTGGATCTTTCACCAGCAAAACGATTCCTACTTGTTGAAGGCTCAGACGACGGTTAGCAATTTTTAGCAAGAAGATGTTTTTAATTAAGGTATGTACATTACTTAGGAATAATGCTATTGCACACTTAGTAGATACAGTATAGTTTAAACATAACTTTTAGGTGCACTGGGAAACCAAAAAAATGCAAGCGACTCACTTTATTGCCATCTTTGCTCTATTGCTGTGATCTGAAGCCAAAACAGCAATATCTCTGAGGTATGCCTGCCTGGCACCGAAAAGAATGAGCATCACCAGATGCCAGCTCTTTCCATTTCTATCACTTACTCCCTTTCAGACTCACTTATAATGGAAGTCCCTATGTGTGTGGCAAACTCTGCTACCCTTTAACCCAGTTGATAGACACTGCTCCTTCCCCAGTATCCTGCTTCTTTCTACACCAATTACATGCTCTCTCCTGCATCGTTCATGTTTTCTACACTATTGGCTACAAGTCTGATTGTTTCATAATTCTAATAAAAAACATTGCCATTCATTTATTTTATTTCCATCGCTGCTACATTTTTCAGAAGAGCATTGATTACTTACAAACTTTACTTTCTTATATCTCATTTTATACTAAATCCCTTAAAATCGTATCACTGCTCATAAATTATCAATGCAACAAGTATTTAAAAGGCCATTTAGGACCTGTTGGTCACATCTCAGTTCTCATGTAGTTTAACCTTCCTATAAAGAGACACTATTACACCTGGCTGGGTAGCTGAGTTGGTTAGAGCATTGTCCTGGTACGCTAAGGTTGCAGGTTCAATCCCAGTCAGGGCACATATAAGAAGTAACCAATGAATGTGTAATGAAGTTGAACAACAAATCAATGTTTCTCGCTCTGTCTCTCCCCCTCTCTCTTTAAAATCAAAAAGTAAACAATTTAAAAAGAAAAAAAAGATACTAGTAATAATTCAGCAGAAAGCAGGATCTAAATGATATGAGTATATCTGTTGTGATAAGAAGTATCCAGATTTTTTCTTTATTAAAGAGGAATGGAAAACTTCTGATGAACTTTGAGCAGGCACAGTGACACAGTTTTGTAAAGAACTTTCGGATTGTAGCATGGGGAATTATCTGAAGATAACAAAAGTAGATGCAGATGAACCCGTTCTAAGACCATTGCAGTAGTTCCAGTGTAAATGAGTGGATTGAGTTATGGTGGTGAGAGTGAGACAAAAAGAAGTGTAGAGAATTGAGAAGTACTTAGATCATAAAGTCTACCAGATACAGTGCTGGTTTGATACGGAGGGTGAGAAGAGGAGGCATCAGTGGTCCAGGACCGAGCATGAACCATGGTGCCATCCCACCAAGACACTGAGCCCTGGGAGGAGATCAGGTCTGGGAGGTCAGATCCTTTCGGTTTGGGAAAACTTGTGTTTAAGGTTCCCTTAAGATCAAAGAGAAAAATCTGTGTGTGATGTAAATGGAAGACTTGTGCTTGGCCAAAGAGTTCATAGAAAATATTCAGCATAGAAGCCAAGGACCCGCTAACAGGTTTGGCTCAGTGGATAGAGCATTGGCCTGTGGACTGAAGGTCCCCGGGTTTGATTCAGATCAGGGGCATGTACATTGGTTGTGGGCACATCCTCGGGGGGGGGGGGGGGGAGGGAGGAGGTGGCTGATGGATGTTTCTCTCTCATTGATGTTTCTGGCTCTCTATCCCTCTCCCTTCCTCTCTGTAAAAAATCAATAAAATATATTAATTAAAAAAAAAAAAAAGCCAAGGACCCATCCTTGAAGAACATCAACAGAGGAAAATCTTTATGGTGTGAGTTTGTGTGGGCAGGGAAGGGGCTGGCACGGAGGGGCTGCACCTGTAAAGGAGTCTGGGAATTTTTTCTACTTCCATTTATACAAATTTATGTTCTGTGTGTCTCCCTACAGAAAGTTCCTTGCATATAGAGAGCATATCTTACTTATACTTAATAATCCCTTAGTATCTAATGGACTGTATTTATGATATGATGTGGGGCTTGAATGCTGGGGACTCTTTGACAGTCATTATTTTCTTCCTATGGAAAAGGTTTTAAAATTTGGAATCATTTGTATTCATTTAATGTTTTTTCAGCTTAATCAAGAACTTCTTGGATTCCTGTTTAGAATAATTCCAAAAGGAAAGTTAGGCTTTTTATTCTCTTCATAGGAGAATAGAGATAAGGTCACAGTGATAGACTTCCCTTTGTTTTGTTCATGAGCAAAAAAGCAGTATTCTATTCCAATTTTTTTTAACTTTTTTTTTTTTTTTTTTTTTTTTTTTGCTGCAAAAGCTTTATTGTTTCCATTGGCCCAATGCATGGGAGAGGGCTCCAGGGTGGTTAGAGGGATGGCTAGGGGCTTCAGGGAGAGGCTCGGGCAGAGCAGACACCCTGGGATGCAGGGGGCCCTCCAAGGCCTCTGGGCTCCAAAGGCTCCTGTCGTGCTTAAGGCTGAGCCTTCAGAAGAGCTGCTCGCCCAGCCCGGCCTGGGGCTGCAGTCTGCGGAGGGGAGCAGGTGTCGCCCCTCTTCTTGATGAGTTTCACCCCTCACCCCGGAAGTGGCTCTGCAGGAAGTCCCAGGCTGAGGGTCTTCTCCGGGAGAGCCAGGCCTGCAGCTCCAAAGCTCCTGGGTCAGGGTCCCCTCAAAGGCCATGGCGGTTCCCATGGCGTGCTGAGTTTCGCCCACTCACCTTGGAGATGCTTCCGTACCTTCTGGAAGAGAATGCGGCCACCACAGTGCTGGTTTGTATCTTTAAGAGACGCTGGGTGCTCTTGCGCTTCTTCTGGGCCAACTCTTACCGTGTTTCCCCGAAAATAAGACATCCTCCGAAAATAAGACCTAGTGCATTGGAAAAATAAGACATCCCCTGAAAATAAGATGTAGTGCATCTTTGGGAGCAAAAATTAATACAAGACACTGCCTTATTTTCGGGGAAACAGGGTAGAAGAAATGTCACCGTGGAACTGGAAGTCCAGAAAGAGGCAGGTGTGAGAGGCCCCCAAATGTGGGTTGGCCTCCTTCCTGGTGGAATGATTCTGAGGAACTTGGGAGCTCACGGCTGTTCAGCCATAAGGAGCTAATGGAGAAATACAGAACAGTGCTGGCTGGTCTCAGAGGTGTTTCCGGAAGTGGAGACTGGCTAAGTCGCTGGAGAGCGGTTGGAGGCCTGAAGAAGGGTTTGTTCCGTCCAAACAGGACAGGGGCCTCACTGTGTTCGTGCTGGAATATCTTTTGATTATAAGAGACAGATGCAGGACTACCAAGGGCGCTGTCTTCTGTTCCAATTTTTAATGTGTCTGTTGCCAAAATTTGAAACTATCATAAACTAGAACACAAAGAAAAACTAATGAGATTAATTTTCCAAAAGTCATAAACTCTATTTTAGGTAAATTCCATTCCAAAATAACTCTGCAAGGTAATCATTTTTAACATTATTAATAACAAAATAGTTTTAAATTTAATAGTCAGTTTATGCACTTCCATTATGTCTTTTGTTTTTTTTTCAAATAAATAGAAATTTTCTAACGATGGGAACTCTACCTGCATGTCAAGCTAAATCTAGGAGAATATAATTTGAAATTAATAATGTCTGATTAAAATATCCTCTTGTCCCCTTAGTGTCTTTTTACAGTTTTCAAATGCTAATCTTAATATGTTTTCTAAATTTCTGAATAGAGGCCTGGTGCATGGATTTGTGCACCAGTGGGGTCCCTCGGCATGGCCTGCGGGGATAGGGCCAAAGCCAGCAGTCCAACCTTCTCCGAGGGATGTAGTGGTGCAGCAGCTGTCTGGGGAGGAGCCCAAGCCTGTGCCGGGATGCCCTGCTGCTCCTTCTCATCCAGGCCCCACTGTGCCTGCTGCCCCTGCTAGGTAGGATCACTGCCACTCCACTGCAATCTCTGTGCGCCCATCCTAGGGCCATAGCGATGCACCCATGACTGAGAAGCAGTTGCAGGCTCGCACCCAGTCAGTCCTGATGCTGGTCCCAATCCCAGTCCTGGTCCAGATGGGGGAGGGACGTGCAGGAGGAGTGTCCACAGGAGAGGTTTGTGCACCCACAGCTGTGCTTGCCAGCTCATGGCTGGCGCCCTTAGGTCAGCTGAGCGGTGCTCCTGCTGTGGGAGTGCACTGACCACCAGGGGGCAGCTCCTGCATTGAGCATCTGCCCCCTGGTGCACGTTATAGCAAATGGTTGGACGGTTGAATGGTTGCTTAGGCATATATATATATATATATATATATATATATATATATATATATATATAATGTTTGTTTTTTCTGACTCCTCCTCCAGTAGCAAAGTTATGTGCAAAAGGAGATGTATGTTTGAAATCTCTAATGCAGAATGACATGAGTAATACTTTGCAAGATCTTCTGTTGATGCCAAAGATTGAGAGTAACATTATATGTTTTTGGAGTGGGGCTGAAACTTTTCTTCTCCTTGGTGAATCTTGATCAGATTTGTGGAGGAATGCAAATTGTGTGCATTCAGGTTTAACAGTTCTCTGTCCCCAAAGCAGATCATTGACAAATGAAGTCAGCCTTTAGTACTACGTTCCTGGCAGAAATTGAAAATCACCTATGTCTAGTGAGTAAGTGCTTATTTGCAAAAACAAGAGGATTTTAAAAATTCAATCTCTGAGAATCTGTTCTCTGTGTATTTTGCTCTAGTGATGTACTTCTTATATGTTCAGGTCCCTAAATGCAGGCCAGTGGCTTTATGCAATGTACATTATAAATGTTTTGGCCAGGGACTGTGTGTTAGAATATCATTTAATTACACGACATTTTTTAAGGAAGGGAAAAGTCAAGAAATGACCCCAGATTCATTATCTCTAGCACATCTACTGAAGAAAATAGACAGAGATTTTAATAGTTCATGAATGTTGACCTTAAATCACTGGCTCTCAAATTAGACAATGATTAGAGGTTTCCACTTATATTTTGCTTATATTTCACTTTATAAGACTTGAGTGGCTCACTATTGTTTTCTTCCTACATGAAATAGTAAACATCTTGACAGCAAGGTTATTAGTCCAAGCTGCTTCTAGACTAGAAAGGACCAGCCCAGCCTTTCTGAGACTCTCTGACAGTCTCCGTCAGCACAGGCCCTCAGGAGATGAATCTCAATACAGAGGTTAAAGGAAAACTTGAGCAGAGCAAAAGAAGAGTGAGCAAAATATCTCATAAGCTAATCATACATGCTAGTAAAACAGTACTTTCTGCCCGGTTGGCATGGCTGAGTGGTTGAGCTTCAACCTATGAACCAGGTGGTCACAGTTTGATTCCCAGTCAAGGTCATATGCCCAGGTTGCGGGCTTGGTCTCAGTGTGGGGTGTGCAGGAGGCAGCCGATCATTGATTCATTCTCATCATTAATGTTTCTATCTCTCTCTCCCTCTTCCTTCCTGTCTGGAATCAATTAAAAAAAATACCAACAGTACTTTTCGCTATATATGTGTGCAAGTCACGGGTTGGAAAGTAGTGTCCTGGATGGAAAAAAGGGAAGCATTCTGCCCAATAAGCATTCTTTTTCTTTCCAGTAGTTTCTTGGTTACTAGTGTTCTTTGTATATGTGGCAACATAGCATTTAGCTTAAGGCATGGTGCAGAGTATACAATAAAGTGTTGAGTGAAGCTTTCCACTTGCACATTCATATTCACAAGCAAATGCATACTTTTAAAAATTAAAAATTGATCCAAGTATTTAAATATATTTTGGTGCTTGTGACAAGTCAAAATTTGATTTTAATGTACAATTCACCAAAAACTTTTGTTTGAGAGAAAATTCTCATTCTTTGAGAGGAGGCTCTTGTTTTACGTGGTGATCTCTCCCAAATTAACAATATATCTATACCTTCTTACCTTGCTATGCTATAGCCTATGGCTTCTTGATGCTTGCTATGCTATAGCCTATGGCTTCTTGATGCTGTCATGTAAATTTTTAACACCCAATGTACATTAGTCATGATAGTTTTGGGGACATACAGGTGTAATTGCACAAAATGAAGACCTGAGGAAATTTTCAGGCAACCTAGCAACAAATACTTTTGCCCAATAATTTAGATGTTATAGATGGAAATTCTATGAAAGCTTAACTTACTTACATAATTATTTCATAACTTACTTACATAATCAGTTCTTTCACTTTGCTTTTTTAAAATTCATAATAATAAAATCATAATATGCTAATTAGACTGGATGACCTTCCAGATGAAGCTAGGGCTGCGAGGGGAGCCTGGGTCCTGGGTGCCAGAAGGAAGGCCTACTCTTGCATGAATTTCACGCATCAGGCCTCTAGTTAGTAGAGAAGCATTTTAAAATTTTATCTGAAGATAATTATCTGTGAGAAATGTGAATTTATCATGCAATGCTTCGCCTCTGGTATCCAATTATTTGGCCTTTCTGTGTTTTGTTTTCTCTTCCTAGGGCCTTCTATAGAGTCATGTGATGTTTATAATGTTGTAACCAAATACATTCATAATATTTTCCCAATATTGACAGAACCTTATATAAGTCTGGGGTCTAATTTTTTTTAGGTGTTATGTATTTAGTACTTTTTAAATCTACTCTATTGATCTTAACCCCACCCCCCACCCACCCCCAAATACCAGTTGGTAAATGATTTTTTAAAACTAAATTATCTAACTTCCTTAAAATGCATCCTGATTTTAAGGTAAGCATTATTCAGGCATATTGCTAGAAATATCAAGCCCTGCGGAGGTGAGAAGTGGGTTAGAGGGGAAATATGCAGCAAGTGAAGATATCTATTAGCCAAACTGACTTCTCTTTTTAGAAAAGATTCTAAATTTTTAGCACATTAGGGTTGGGTTCTAGAACTCTTTCACTTTTGTTCGTAGACAGAAAACAGGCCTGAACTGGGATTGGGAAAGCTTACACCTTATTAGGGAAGACCTTTTTAGGAAAATCGTAGCTATTAGTCTGCCGCTAAGAAAGTTAGGTTCCGTTCAAAGAATCTCTTAATTATCTCTCCTGTTGCTGAGGCCACAGTGAACATTTGGAGAACTGTTCTTCCCTTTAATGAATCCCCAAATGCTGTGGCATTTATTAAGGAAATATTTAAGCAGAGCCATTGTTCAGAAGATATGTTATTCTTCTCTTACTACCTACCACGGCCCCTGCCTCGGCTTATTAGTTTCCTAGTGGGAGGTTAAAAGAAACCCCAAGAATATATTGTCTTCTCCGTCTGGCTTTGTTCTTTACTTAACTTTGTACTTAACTAGTACACAGATAAAAACAGGGTCAGACCAGAGTGATTAAGAAAACTCTTAAGCAGGATGCAAGTTGTTCATCTCTACTAAGATGCTGTATTCTTAGCCCTTTCACTTATTCATGAATATGAGGAGATTTAAGTTCATGAGTGTTCACTTTTTCTCAGTGTGTATTTGTAGCGTATTCATTATGAGTGAGGTATTCAGTTCTGGGATACAAAGATGAGTAATACAGACTTGGATGCTGGCCACATGAACTTACAGTCTAGTTAGAGGGGAAGACAACTGTGTGCTTAGACAATGGAATAAGCACCATATTAGGAAGAACACACCTGGTGAGCATGTATCCAGGCTTGGAGACCAGCATACTTCCAGCAGGAAGGGGTACATCTGCTCTGGGCAAAAATACAGGGCAGTAAGCATTTTAATGTATTATAGCTGGACCTTAAGAATCTGCGGAGCGGTAAGAGAAAGAGAGAGGATATATAACATCTCTTTTTGGGTAGCGCTAGTATAAAAGCAGATAGTTAAATTAACCCAAGTCTGAATTGCATATGCGTAAGAAATATTGAGCAAGTCAAGAATATTGTAAGGCCCTGGCCAGTATGGCTCAGTTGGTTGAGTGTCATCCCATACACTGAAAGGTTGCCGGTTCAATTCCCAGTCAGGGCACATGCCCAGATCGCAGGCTCTATCTCTGGTCTGTGGTATGCAGGAGGCAGCCAATCAATGTTTCACTCTCACATCTATGTTTCTCTCCCTTTCTCCCTCTCCCTTTCCCTTCCTCTCTCTCTAAAAATCAATAATTAAAAAAACACACACAACATTTTAAGAATACGGTAAGAAAGTCCAACCTGATCCCTGAACCCAGGTAGAAGAATGCTTAGTCTTAAGAGATATACCTCCTGCCCTAGCCAGTTTGGCTCAGTGGATAGAGCATTGGCCTGCAGACTCAAGGGTCCCAGGTTTGATTCTGGTCAAGGGCATATACCTTGGTTGCGGATACATCCCCAGTAGGGGGTGTGCAAGAGGCAGCTGATCTGTTTCTCTCTCATTGATGTTTCTAACTCTCTGTCCCTTCCCCTTCCTCCCTGTAATAAAATCAATAAAATATATATATTAAAAAAGAGATATACCTCCTCTCAGTCTGAAGTAAACCTAATGACTCCCAGTGCCCCCAGAGAGTGCTACCTGCCTGCTGATGCCTGCCTGGTTCCACGTCATGTGAGATGATCAAGCTTTATTTATACCTGAACTTGGGATATTTATCTTTGGAACGTTAGAAAGAGAGCAAAGAGGGTATTGAATTTAATATGTGGATGCAAAATTATATACAAATGAATTATGACAAGATTTCGTTCTAGTAATAATTTCATATTCTTCCTCACTAACTAAAACCCCTCATCCAGAAAAGGATCTCCTCTTTCTATATTTAGATATGTTTAGATACCCAAATACCATTGTGTTACAGTTGCCAACTGTATTCAGTGCAGTAACATGCTCTACGGGTTTGTAGTTTAGAAGCAATACGTTATATCTTATACATGCTATATATGTCATATAGACCAAAGCTGTCTTACTATCCATAGAAAAGGTACAGGATGGATATGGTATAAAGATTTAAGAATTGTACATCTCTATAGGGCACTTGCCATGAATGGAGTTGCAGGACTATTTCTTACTCTGGGTGATTCTGAGATCAAGTCTGTTACTCTTGTCCGTCCTTGGTATTCAGAAAGTACTTATAGCTCTGTTTCCATTGCTGCCTTTTCCTGTTAGCTTGTTACATCCTTGAAGATTGGGCAATCCCGATAGTTTTAAATATTCCATTTTCAAGCACGCTACCCACCCTAGTATTTGTTCTCAAAATTCATTTCAATGAGTGAAAATGTAAATCAAATGTAACTAACTGGCTCCTCTGAATCTCAGGACATGTTTACATGTAGAAGGGACCTCCAGCATTTGATAATAACTCTGGAGGGAACTGCTGTACCATTTCAAGACTTGTCTCGGCAATCACACCAGATTATAGACTGAAAAGTGCCCAGGGCAGGCAGACAATGCCCCCAGGATTAAAACCAGCACCTAAAGCGTTGCCTGATCACTCTCGGCAGCGTACAGAGGCCTGCTCCAGCCCCCAGTGTCAGGTGGCTCCTGCGGATGGCACGCACATCCCCAGGCTATCAGCAATTCTGTGGAGGGAGGCCATGGCGTTTTCCACCAAGCTACAGGCTACAGGAGAAAGATGAAACAGAGACAAAGGCTGAAGGACTTGCCTGCGGCTAAAGAAAAAGCCTGCACTTGAGTTGTGCATGCTCTGGACCATAACCCCCTCTACTTCAGCAAAGCTGCTAACAGTTTCAGCACTTGTGGTACTAGGGCAGAAAACAGACAATGCTTTTCCCCAGTGATAGGCTGTTCCATGGGTGCCCGTTCTCTGCTGAAGGGAAGATGATCTCCGTATGCACAGATTCTCCTGGTTCTACAGCCCAGCCGAGCCTGGTGCTCCAGCCCAATGCGAGCCTTTCACTTGTGATTTGAGATCTATAGCCAATTTGACTTTGCTGTGGTGTGTTTCTCATATTCTGTCTCTAAGACCGTGGTCGACAAACTGTGGCTCGAGAGCCACATGTGATCTTTGGCCCCTTGAGCGTGGCTCCTCCACAAAATACCATGGCCAAGGCAAGTCTATTTTGAAGAAGTGGCATTAGAAGAAGTTTAAGTTTAAGAAATTTGGCTCTCAAAAGAAATTTCAATGGTTGTACTATTGATACTTGGCTCTGTGGACTAATGAGTTTGCCAACCAGTGCTCTAAGCTAACCTGTAAGAGGCTCACATGGCAGTTCAATTTTTCAGTCTATGTCTTCATCAAATTCTCAGGCTTTCCCAAAACCAGTTTGGCTCAGTGGATAGAGCCTGAGGACTGGAAGGTCCCGGGTTCAATTCTGGTCAAGGGCATGTACGTTGGTTGTGGGCACATCCCCAGTAAGGGGTGTGCAGGAGGCAGCTGATTGATGATTCTCTCTCATTGATGTTTCTAACTCTCTATCCCTCATTCTCTCTGTGAAAAATCAATAAAATATATATTTTTAAAAAAATTCTCAGGCTTTGTTGATCCTTCCAAAATGGCAAAAGTCACCAAAATTGGACTTGGCCAATGGAAATGGTGATCAGTAAAGGTGTTACTGGAACCTTCTCTCCCATCCACTTATTTTTTATCCAAGTGTTCTGCACTAAGAAGTTCTTGGTATCTCAGAAACAGGCTGCTGCTCCATTATAAGAGGTCTATTTAGCAACGCTACCCTATTTCATTTCTGTTATAGTCAAAACTGTCTCTGTATTTGCCTATATGTAATGGTTTTCTCTCTGGGGACTCAAGCAATTCATATTTTATGTGTAGTAACTTAATTTTATGATGTGTCTGGTAGAAATAGATTTTTCTCTTCTTTACTCCTCAAAGATGATGACAATCTGATTTTCCATTTATGGTAACATTAATGTAATCTCCTGGAATTTAAGCACCTCATTGCTGCCTAGTGCCCAGCAGCATCTCATTTGCCAAGCATCGGACTGCGTGCACTGTTCCATGCAGACCAAGCCCCACCAGTGCCCAGGAGAGGGGTGGCTGAGTGAGGGATCAAGATGAGCAGGGAGCCAACACGCCTCCTGATGGCTTCTCCTCTTGGCCTCACTTTCGGTCAAACTTAGCCACCCACTTAGCTTCTGAAAAGGCGTTAAACTGCACAAGAGCCCATGTTAGATTTCCATTTTAAGTTCTATGAACCTCACCTTGGTGAAGGACCTCATACCATATTTAGTTCGAAAGGTATAATGTTTTTTTATTTTTTTAAAAAAAATACCTAAGCCGAAACCAGTTTGGCGAACTGAAGGGTCCAAGGTTCGATTCTGGTCAAGGGCATGTACATTGGTTGTGGACACATCACCAGTAGGGGGTGTGCAGAAGGCAGCTGGTCGATGTTTCTCTCTCATCAATGTTTCTAGTTCTCTATCCCTCTCCCTTCCTCTCTGTAAAAAATCAATAAAATATATATTTTTAAAAAATACCTAAAAGCTCTTGCTGCTGGTCATGAATGATCCCCATAAACTTCTTCCCACTGCCAAGATTGCTGCCAATCGGGGAAATCTGTGCCAAGAGAGGCTTTGTGCTCAGACAAAGCAGAGGAGGCCTGGGTGAGCTCATTCCAGCTCCATTGTTCTTCGGGACCACGCTGCTCTCACACAATAGTGACGAGGCTGAATTTCTGACGCAGTGCATTTTAACTAGAGTAGTGTGACGTTCTGCGTTACTGGTTATACTTACTTGTTATACTCGACCTCTAAAGGGCACTTTCTATTTTGCACAAGAAAGAATTATCTTTTCTGAAGTCACAGTAAAAGGAATCAAATTCAATTATTTAGAATCATACACACCTACAAAAGAATGCCCCAGAAATGCGTGACCTAGGTTAGCTCAGGGCTTGTATTTCAACTCTTCTTTCCAGCCAAGATCAATCCATCTTTCCCCCCTGACTCTGTCCAACGCCTCGCCTCTCCCAACACTTCTCGGGCATTCCTGTGAAAATTGGGCCAGGCACAAGGAATTCCTGAATCCTGATGACCAATATTTATGGCTTCTTAATGCGAATATTGGAATACCATCAAAACACTAAGGCTCCTCTGCCCTCAGTCTCCTTTTCATCTCTCTGGCAGCGTGGCTTTAGGGCTTACTCAGGGCCTTGCTGAGCTAAGGACCCTCAGGAGAGCCAGGAGATCCTGAGGGCTCAGTTTCATGCTGAACACAACAGAGGTGAGGATGCTGGGGGTAGGGGACGGGGAAGGGGCTGGGGACATTATTTGGAGAAGGCTTAAACCTGGGGGTTTTCTTACTCACATCTGTGCTCCCAGAACCTTAGAGCTCAGGACCCTGCCCTGGGCTTCACCTGGCGAATGTTACCTATCATCCTCTGGGCAAAGTGAAGCAAGCTGGGAACCCACAGCTTCTCACAAGGTGCCTGCTCCACAGCTCCATTCTCCGTTGTCCTTTTCCAGGTGACGTCACCGCCAGCTTGTAAATTCCTTGAAGGCAGGATCCCCAGTGTCCACCTGTGCATCTGGGAAGCTTAGCATGATGCCTGAGGATCTTCCCATTAGGGCAGCCATCGGCACCCATAGCCTCAAGGCAAAGACACACTGACTTGGAGACAAACAGAGGGCAAGGGGGTGGGGCAGGTGGATGTGGGCACAGGGGGCATGATGGGGATAGAAAGACTTTTTTTGGGGGGGAAGGGGGTGATGGGCGCACGATGCAGTGTGCTGATGGTGTTTTCATGGGGTTGGACATCTGAGGCCTGTCTGGTTTTACAAAACAACGTCACCACAATAAATTCAATTAAAAAGGGGGTGGGGGTGGGGTGGCTAACTCAGAGGTTTCTAAGGATTTGCTCACTCAGATGAGGCCAGAGTAAGACATTCTATCTGCTCCCTGAGCTCAGGTCTTCCCCCTGAGCACCTGCAGGTCCCTGAGAAGGACTGGTGGAACCCAAGCCTTCACAACCCTCGTCCTCAAAGCCTTCACTTGGACAAGGGTGAGAGCATCTTAATCAGGGGTATTCAAACTATGGCCCGCGGGCCACATTTGGCCCGCAGAGGAGTCTGATCCGGCCCACCAGGTTTTTTGGGCAGTGAGCGCAGCCGAGGTGTTACAGTAGGAATTAGTAGTTCATATAGTCCGGCCCTCCAGCTCTCTGAGGGACCGTGATCTGGCCCCCACTTTAAAAAGTTTGAGGACCCCTGATCTTAATGAACCCAGGAGAGGGGACTCACAGCTTTTCTCCAGGGACTAGAAAGAATCGCAGAGCGGAGATGATATCAGAGAACATGGAGGTCAGAGGTCACCTGTGATAGGCAGAATAAGGGCAGGAACTGGGGAGAGGGTGCCAGGGTGGGTACAAGGGGACATCTGTAATACTCTCAACAATAACGCTTAAAAAAAATGTCCACGATCTGTAAATAGGTTAACTTCCATGTCAAAAGGGAATTTTCCGATGTGATCGAAAGGGCCTTGCGATAGAGAGGCTTTCCCGATTGTCCACGTGGCTCCAATCTAATCACGAGTCCTTCCAAGTGGATAAGCTTTCCCAGCTGTGGTCAGAGAAAGCCGTGACCACAGAGAAAGGGACAGAGACATTGCTGGCTTTGGAGCTGGAGGAAGGGGACCATGGGTGACTTCCAGAAGCTGGAAAAAGCAAGAAAAGAGAATCTTTCCGAGTCTCCAGAAGGGAGCATAGCCAGCCACACATTGATTTGAGCCTAGAGAGAGCCACGTCAGCCTTCTGGCCTCCTGAATAATAATTCTGTCTTCTGCTGAGACCGGTTTGGCTCAATGGATAGAGCGTCGGCTTGGGGACTGAAGGGACCCGGGTTCGATTCCGGTCAAGGGCATGTACCTTGGTTGCGGGCATTTCCCCAGTAGGGGGTGTGCAAGAGGCAGCTGATCGATGACTCTCTCTCATCGATGTTTCTAGCTCTCTATCTCTCTCTCCCTTCCTCTCTGTACAAAATCAATAATATATATATATATATATATATATATATATATATATATATATATATATATATATAAATAATTCTGTCTTCTTTTAATCATTGGGTTTGAGATAATTCCTTACAAGAGCAATAGAAAACGAATACAGCTATCCACAGGTGAGATATGGCCTGCTAATGGGAAGTTTCACATAAACCCTTCTTTCCACTTTCCCGAAAACCACAAGACCTGTGGACATCAGGCCACATGAGCACAGAGAAGCAGTCGGCTGGAGCTGAGTAACAGTCCTGTGCCATCATCAGAGTCCCCACCTACCTCAGTTGTCTGTTGACAACATGCTCTAGATATATGGAATCGAAATAGCCTCACATGATTGACCAGGCCCTCATGGAGCGTTACATAAGAAGAGTAGAATAATTCGGTGTGGCCCAAGAACAGCTGGGAGATGGGGAAGTTCTGTAGGTCCGCCCGCTGAGGACCCCGAGCCAACAGCACACTATCCGTGTTTCCCTTGCTCCACATTTTCATCAACACTTGGTATTGTCAGTCTTTTGTTTTAGCCATGCTGGTGGATGTAATGTGATATCTCATTGTGAGATGTCTCTTAGCATTTAGTGGAATTATATTTTATTTTGGAGAATTTAGGACAGATTTTGAAATTCCCTCTGAATGAATTTCCAATTAGTTCACAAACTCATCCCTTGATACATAGGAACCTCTGAAGGGTAGAGTCTTGATTATTAGCCTCTTGTACATTCAGCGCTCATGGCTGAGAGCCTGGCCCCCAGAGGCCACAGCACAAATGCAGGGATTGGCCAACAGGATACCCCATGCTGCTCCTTCTGAGAGGAAGCTTTGTACTCAAGTCCAACTACGGCTTTTTGCAGCTACCATTCTCTTTTATTACAGCAGAATAAAATAAGAAACAATTTTGCCCCTATGGAGTCCTGTCCTAATTCTAAGGTTTCTTAGTAACTCTAGTCTACCAGCTTCTAAAAAGTGACAGAGGGTGATTATCACTTTCATTTACTTAAAATGGAAGGCCCGCATCTGATTTTTAGGTATGTGTGTATCCTGCATGTGGCATCAGGTGGCTGTGATACAGATGCTCCATCACTAAAACCCACAAGGCCTTGCTAAGGAGGAGGCACCTAGAGTTCCATTGAAGACCGTGACACAGTAATAAGTACTTAGCAGCATCACTCGGTGTCACCGTGGTCTGCTTGTTACACTTTGTTTTTTCCTAGACAGAATTCCCTGTGGGCCAGAGCTGGGTTGTTCATAACCAAACCCATTGCCTGATACCTGGTAGCATTGACTAAACAGTTGGCAAAGGAATGAATGAAGCAGGCGCCCAAACTGAAATCTAACCAGCTCGAGTTCTGAATGGAACTCCGTGTGCTTTTTCAATTTAACGCCAGAAGAGCTCGCACGCTAGAACACATGCTGGGGAGCAGGACATTTTTCTCTCAGATGCTTTATTTGTCCCTACATCTTTCAGACAGGCGAGGAAATGTGCTCCGGGAAGGAGCGCGGGATGCTGGGTGTCAAGTCTCCGGGGTTTAATTCCCAGCTCTGAGTCTCACAGGCTTCAAGGCCTTGGGCAAGTCACTTGACCTCTGTTCCAAACAGGACCACCACCCCCTCCCTCCCAGGAACACACCAAGGCACGTTTGATTGATGGCTAAGCTCTTGGAGCCTTTGATGAAATGTGCTGAACGCCTGCCAAGTATTACTACTGCTAATAATAATAATGTTTTTCTAACACAGTCCCAAAGAGCCATATAAATCGGTAACAAGGGACAGATTGCTCCAACAAAGCAAATTGTGACCGATTCTTTTTGAAAGGATGATGGGCTTAATTTCACAATGTATCATTTTCTGTACTCTGTTCTCTCCTTACTCATAAGAACAAGTTGTCATATGCCTATAGGAGGCTTCTTTCAAGAGGAGAAGTGAAGGGGAAAGATGGGAACCGAGCACAGACACAGTCCCATTATGGAAATACCATGGTCCTCGGGTAGTTTGATCGTCTGTATGAGAAAATTTAAATAGGGGTGGTTAGTAAGGCAGAAATGTTGTCATTTGTTACTTCATCAGTTTCATGGTTTTATTGTATCCCAGAAGAAACTTAAAGAAAACTCTAATCCATCCACTTAGTTTTAGAACATCTATTTCTTGAAATAGAAATCTTATTCAGCTCTAATTAGGAGCTTTTCCTTTCCCTTACAATATTTAATACCATTTCAAAATAGGATTTATTAGATAAATTTCCTGATTATAAGATAATGTGTGTACTCTAGAATATTTGGACAAATTTACAAAACATACATGAATGAAAATTGGGATGCTTTTATAGCAAAGTAGTTAAAAATTGTTCTTCGCAAAGACTGTCTGCTGTTGTATTTTGACCAAACCTCTTAATTTCTGCGTGCTTTAGCATATTTTCTAAGAGGTACAATAATGCCTATCCTCCTGGTTGTTGTGAGAATTAAATTCAATAAAATAAGGCAGGTGAAGCACTTGGAAGAGTGCCTGGGACAGAGAACATTGTTCAATAAATCATTATTGTTAGCTTACAATTACTCATAATCTCTATACTTAAAGACAATTTTTTTCTGAAGACTTTTCTTAAAATTGTATGAATATAAAATTGCATGAATATGAAATTGCATGACTATAAAATTTTATATTCAGTATATAGCTTCTTTTGCAAAATTGAAATACGTTTGTGTCCCCCCAAAATTCACATGTTGATAGCTAATTTCCAGTGTGATTGCATTTGGAGATGGGCCTTTTGGAAGGGATTAGGTCATGAGGATGGAGTCCTGGGAAAGAAATTAGTGCCCTTATACAAGAGACTCCAGAGAGTGCTCTCATCCTTCAGACAGGTGGGGGGTCAGGGAGAAGACAGCCCTCTAGGGACAGGGGTCCTCATCAAACAGGGGTCCCCCTACCTCAATCTTGGGCTTCCCAGATTCCACAATGTGGAAAATAGGTGTTTGTTGTTTTAGCCACCACATCTGGGTTACTTTGTTGGAGCAGCCCAAACAGACTCAGATAAGATCATACTGAACAAACAGTCTTTAACCTGCTTCTCATCACTCAGCACATTGCAATGATTTTCTCATGTCGTTAAATATTCTTCGACATTTACAGCACAACCATTACGTCTGCAAATTATTCTATTGACGGATTGACCGTGACCTAAAGAACAAACTCCCCTTATTGTTGTCCGTTTACATTGTACCTGATTTCTGTTTTTATAAAGAATGTCACGATGGCCTAAACTGGTTTGGCTCAGTGGATAGAGCATCAGCCTGCGGACTGAAAGGTCCCGGGTTCGATTCCAGTCAAGGGCATGTACCTTGGTTGCGGGCACATCCCCAAAAGGGGATGTGCAAGAAGCAGCTGATCGATGATTCTCCCTCATTGATGTTTCTAACTCTCTATCCCTCTCTCTTTCTCTCTGTAAAAAATCAATTAAAAAAAAAAAAAAAAGAATGTCATGATGACCAATGTCTTCTGAGCCTCAGCTTTGGGATAGGTCTCTAGAAAAGATTCTGGGAGCAAAGGGCATACATATTTTCACAGCTTTTTGACATTAAATTGTCCTCCAGAAAGCCAGTGATATATTTATCATACTAATGTAATGCCGCTCTATTAACTCTTCATAAACATACACTGTTTACCCCTGCATGCGATAGGCTCAGCATCCTCTTGTATTGGAAGCCACAGGGCAGAGGGATCATGAAGAGAGAGGAATTGGTTAAGAGTGTGGATGGCCCTCACTGGTTTGGTTCAATGGATAGAATGTCAGCCTGTGGACTCAAGGGTCCCAGGTTCGATTCTGGTCAAGGGCATGTTCCTTGGTTGCGGGCACATCCCCAGTGGGAAATGTGAAGGAGGCAGCTGATCGATGTTTCTCTCTCATCGATGTTTCTTACTCTCTATCCCTCTCCCTTCCTCTCTGTAAAAATTAATAAAATATATATTTTAAAAAAGAGTGTGGATGATGTTAGCATTTTTCCAAGATCACTTTCTACTGAAACAATGGTGGATGGGAATCTCATATTTAGAAACCTGACAAGCATAGATACTAACTTTGTTTGGAAGAATTTCTCTACAAACCTCTATTACCTTTTTTTTCCTGTTTTCTTGCAATACCTGATATCAAGGCCATTTTGAAAGACCCATTATGCTGTTATAATTTATACTGAAGGCCTGATACATGATGATTCGTGAAAGAATAGGCCTTCCTTCCCCTGGCTGCCAGCACCGCCTTCACTCCGGCTGGAGCTGCCATTCCTACTTCCCTCCCACCAGAGCTGCCTTCCGCCTTTCGCCTTGTCATGTCAATTTGCATATGCCGCCATCTTTGTCGTGGAGTTACGATGATCAATTTGCATATTCCGTCTTTATTAGGTAGGATTACATTCTTATAATTTTCTTGTTTTAAAATAGCAGTTAGTAGAAAGCTAAGTTCTCCTTGGACATTTTTCCCAACCCGGTGAGATGTCAATATTTACAAAAATACTTACGCAAGTTAAAGGAAGGTTCCAGCACATCCTGGAGCCTGAAGTCAGTTTTTAGTTTTCTATTCCCTCACTCATATTTGCCCAACAGTTGGCCTCTTTACCTTTCAACCTTGCTTTTCATTTTCTGAACTGCCCTGCAAAAGGAGAACAGTCATTTAGGAATATATCCTAAGAAACCTGAAGCATCGATCAGAAACAATGTATGTTCATAAGAGCACAATCTACAATAGCTAATATCTGGAAACAGCCCAAGGGCCCATCAGCAGATGAGTGGATAAAAAAAAAACTGGTACATTTATACCATGGAATACTATGCAGCAATAAAAAAGAATAATCTCTTACCCTTTGAGACAGCATGGAGGGACCTGGAGAGTATCATGCTGAGTGAAATAAAGAAAGACAAGTATCAAATGATCACACTCAGATGTGGAATCTGAATAACAAAATAAACTGAAGAACAGAGTTGATCCAGAGACTCCAAGCATGGAACAGAATGCAGAATCTTGAGAGAAGGTGGGGGAGGGTGGATGGGTGGGAGGTAATCAACCAAAGACCTTGATGCATGTATGCATGGCCCCTGGACACTGACACTAGGGTGCTGAAGGTCTGGGGCAGGGGGCAGAGGCAGGCTGTAGGGGGTTAGTGGGGATGGGGGGGGGGGGGAGGAAGGGGGACATTTGTAATACTTTCAACAATAAATATTTAAAAAATTTGTATATACAAAAAGAGAACTACAAATATATTCCTTGAATCTAAAAAATAAGTAAGATATGGGTTCAGGTAGGCAGAAGGAGAAAAGAGAACAGAGGCTCAGTTGTTCAAATCAAGACCTTCCCCGTGATGTCACCATCTCTAGTACCTACATTTAATAGAGACGTTCTTCATGAATCACAGCAAGTAGCGTACATCTAAAGTCTGCCTGTAAAGCTGTAATTTCATTGAAAGATTCCAGTGACATTGATAAATGATGTCACTGGTAAGCTGCGTTTGAATTGCAACTTTAATTATTTACTCCTGCTCCACGTACTTCCTATATTACACCTGTCAGCGCGCTGCCTTGTCCTGGGCTTGCCAACAGATCGTGATGATCATTTATTCCAACGGTGGCTCAGGTAGGACACAGCAGTGCCAGTCACCCAGGGCGCATAAAGGTGAGAGCCATGCAGGGCCTGGTTAGGTTATGAGGTGTGGGTAGAACTTACACAGAAGCTGTTTTCCAAACTCTCCTATCTAGAGAAAAGGGGGCTTTTGGGGGGTTCAAAAGTAGCACCTCTAACTTGATGTATTCTATCTATCTACCTCTATCTCTATCTCTGTGTTCAGGTACCTCTGAGATTATTTTCCTAACAACAGGGAATCTAAAGGTATTTTATTTAGCTGTTTTCATTTGGAATGTCTATGTACATGTGAGCAGATCCCAGGTCCTTTTAATCACCATTTTTGTGATTGAAGTCAGTCATGTTTGTGACTTAATTTATTTTTAATTGATTTAAGAGAGAGAGGTGAAAGAGAAGTGTTGACCATTTGCCTCCCACATGGCCAGGAATCAAATCCATAACCTGGGCATGCGCCCATATGGGGAATCGAAGCAGCAACCTTTTGGTGCATGGGAGGACGCAAAACCAACTGAGCCACACTGGCCAGGGCTGGAAAAACTTCGTTTATATTAAAGTCTCAATGAAACAAGTAACCCTTCCTGGGCACATGAAGGTAATTAAGAGATTTCTTCCATTTCATTTACCCAGCATTTCACTTAAAGGAAATCCCCAGGTTAAAGGGATTTTTATTTATGAAAGGCTAATTAAGAGTAATTATACAGCACAAAGGAAATTACCCGTGAGGTTTTGACATGTGTTTATGAATTGTAAAGCTCAATACCAGACAACGCATTGTTGGGAATGAGCCCTCCTTGGTAGGAATGTTTATGGACATTCTCACATGTTCTCCCATGAAGAAGAAGGAGACAGCGTGGGAAGGGCTTTAGCTGGACATTAATCACAACTAGCATCTGAGGTCCCCAGGGAGCCCATGTAATTCCTGTGGCAGACTGAGTGAAGAGGAGTTTCTCCAGCAAAACAAGGAGACACTAGTCATAGGAGATCCTACTCGTCACATGTAAGTAAACCCACCAGTCATGGAAAAGTGGAAATATTTTGATATTTTGGAATCAGTTTGTGTACAGTTCTAATGGTACTGTACACACACACACACACACTCACACACACACACACACACACACACACACACACACACACACATATATATATATATATATATATATATATATATATATATATATTTATATATATATAAATTGTTCAGTCAACAGTTCCCCACCCAGCCTCTTAACATATATATATCTATAATTTTTTAGAAAGAACATAGTAGAGGTAGAGTCTAGAAGTGAAAATAGAAAAGTAATAATTGAGTTGGGAATATGGATGCTTCTTATTAAAAAAAAAAGGGGGGGGGGTCCCATTTGCATTTAACACTAAAGAAGGAGCATATCCCCTTTTCCTAATCCAGTTCAATCTCCCACCAGGACAGTGAAGATTAGAAGGCCGCACACTCCCAATGCCCTATGCGCCCATTCCTCTGCCTTTGGAAATACAGATTTATTAGGGGGAAAAGCCACTGTGTAAACTCTAAACTTACAAAAAACAATGTCATACTTCTCTGTAAGGTATCTTACAATTTCCAAAGCTCTTTTCCAGAAAATATTTAAAAAATGTTCAGTGTGAATTGAATTCTTACTAGAAAATACTTGGAACAGCTATTCCTAATCCCATGAATCTATTTTCCAACCTAGATGTAAAACTCTGAAGTTTAGGAAGTGAGCTCAGTCTTACAGATGAGCAGGAAGAAAAACCAACATTCACTAAATCCTCGGGTTTGAGGAACAATCCCCTACCCAGCCTCTTAGTCCTTTCATATTAAGGCGCTCCTTTAAAGGCCAAGTCTAAAGTGTTGACCTGGCCTCGTGTTCTCAAGAGGGAACTTCTCATATCCTCATGCCAGTGGCCTCTCCCACCCCCTCACTGACTTGTACCTTCTCGTGGGATTTTCCGACTGGCAAGCTGGAAGAACAGGAGGTAACTCCAGGTTCTCCTATTGGAGGTGCCTTCACATGGACAGTTGATGTTCTGGTCTGTTCCCTTTGTGATCTGAGCTACTTGGGTCAGGAGGCTCCCTCAGGAGTGACTTGTGGTGGCCCTGCTCCGTATGACATGTGACGAGGTACAGAAACAGAGTGAAGAATTAGGTAATGCACACCTAAGCCATATCCTCCACCTCAGCTTTGACCAGTAAGAAGGATAATATTTTGCCCAGCCAGTGTGGCTCAGTAGTTGAGCATCCACCTCAGGAGTCAGGTACCATTCCCATCAGGGCACATGCCTTGGTTGAGGGCTCGATTCCCAATGGGGAGTGCAGGAGGCAGCCAATCAAGGATTCTCTCTCATCATTGATGTTTCTATCTCTCCCTTTCCCTTTCTCTCTGAAATCAATTTAAAAAATTTTTTTAAAAAAGAATAATAGTTTGATTTTCATCAGCTTCTTATGCCTACAGAGTGTTATTTATTTGTTGTTTCAATGGCACACAGTCTCTTCACCTTGAAAGATGGGTAAAGGACTGATCTTTAGAGCACAAAAATAACACATGGTTCTCCTAGCTGGTTTGGCTCAGTGGATAGAGAGTCGGCAGGTCCAGGTACAGCACTTTGGTTGCAGGCTTGACCCCTAGCCCAGGTTGGGGCGTGTGTGGGAGGCCACCAACGATGTATCCCTAATCTAGTAAAAATTCAATTCACATGGAACATTTTTTAAATGTTTTCTCCTGAAGGAGGCAAACAATGATGTGATCTTTTTCTCCTCTTCACTGTCCATGTTTCTCTCTCTCCCCCTCCCTTCCATTCTCACTAAAAATCAATAGAAAAATATCTTCCAGGTGAGGATTAACAAAAAACAAACAACAACAACAAAAAACCACACAACAACAACAACAAGCAGATAAAAAACACACGTGTGGTGATCTTTGCTTCTGATGGGATAGCTGGGAGACATGACTTACCGCTTTGTCATCGGGCCTCCTGGAATTGTGTCCTGAGGTTCTGATGCCACACATGTGGCTGTTTTTCCAGGGGAGCAGCTAGTGATTTGCCGAAACAGCCCCCAGCCAGCTGAGTGTGAACTGCATGGGCAGCTCAGCCTGGGATTGTGGTGCAGCCCAGAAAAGAATTTTAGAAGAGAGGTCACTGGGTGGGGGGAGGGGAGGGGCGGAAGGAGGAGAGAAAAGGAGACATGTAATACTTTCAACAATCAAGAATTTAAGTTAAAAAAAAAAAAAGAAGAAGATGATGGAACAAAGGGCTCCCTTTGTCAGATATCACAGCGCAGGCTTGTTTGGTGTTGGCGGTGTGTGGTGATCTCAGCTCCCTTGTGATTTGGTTTTGTTTAAGCTCCACTCTACTTCAGGAGCAGGTAGGGCCTGCGCCAGTCTCCTGAGGTGCGTTCACCGTCAAGAGGGTAAGTGGGGAAGGCTCACGCCCTGTATTCGCTTGGTTTGGGTCCAGAGAGCTCTGCCCACCCCTTGTCTTCTGACTGGATTCAGAGGAGGGGTGGTGCTTGAGTCAGTGAACGCCCCCCCCCCCGGAAAAGAGGAGCCTATTAAACAAGAGATAGAACACCTTCCTTAGAAGCAACCTAAGGCAATTCATTCAAACGCCAAAGCAAGGAAGGCACATTAAAAAGGTCTGTGCCAGGAACACCGGCTCCCCAGAAACCAAGTGTGTCAGATAACAGGGAGGAACTGGATGGTGTAACAGCCATCACCACATGACGACTGGGGGAAGAAAGATATTTCTTAGGAGCAAGGTTAAGCTCTTCCAGAAGGCAGGCCAATATGATCCAGAAAAGGGGGCCTTGCCTGGGTCAGTAACGGAGGAGGGAGAGGATTGGCCCAGCAGAGCTGTCCTCAGACCGGGAGAAGCATGCCTCCCATCCCGCTGAAGAAAACTGATGGGGCTGTGAGAGTCCACGCCCCTCAGGGCCTCGTCGGGCCCAATACTTCTTCCCTGTGTCCTTCCCCCGGTGTCCGGGATGTCCCTCATCACTCCATCTTGTCAGGTCTTGAGTAACTCAGGAACCCAATGACAGCAGCCATATTTCCTTCTGCCGTAGCCATTTCTGGAGCACCGGAGTATGTCTCTTCTGTTTTCCTCACCCCTGGCCCCATTCCTGGGAGACTCAGTTATGTTTTTATAATTCACTTAAACTTGTGTCTTTCCTTCTCTACCACCTGCAAAGCTCATTCTGTCAGATGGGTGTTGGATCTTCCACTTTTCTTGTCAGACATTTGCTTTTGGAACATGCTCCCCTAATTCGTCTTGCTCCACCCCCACCAGCTAGCCTGTCCTGTACGAGGCATACATTCAATCAACTGCTGGCCTGCCACAGGGGTACCCTTTTCACAACTGTGTCTGCTTCCTCCCTGGTCCTCGCATTGAACAATCCCACCCAGGCCGCATTCTCCCGTCAGGTGACCAGCTACCCAGCGCTGAGCTGAGATGCAGTCACTCTCCGTGCCCAGGAGTCCAGATTCCAGAGCTACATCACATGGTCGAATTCCAGCTACTTTACTTACCGGCTCTATATCCTTGGGCAGATCGTTTAAATCACCGTGCCTCAGTTTCCTTATATGTAGAATGGGATTATTACAACTCCCTTATGCGATTATTACAAATGTTAAATAAACTCATATATATATGTGTGTGTATATATATATATATATATATATATATATATATATATATTTCTGAGATTAGTACATCATACAAGGCAATAGGTATTTTCTTCCTTGTACCTTCTCTTATTCATCTGTTGCCAGGTGTTGTGTTTCAGGAGCAAGAGGCACCGGAACGCTGCCGTCACACACACCTGCTGATTGATGCCTTAGACACGATGCCGTAGTCTTCCCATGCAAATCCAACGCTTAGAAAACCGCAAGTTTCCAAGCCGTAAAAAGGTGAAGCAAATGAAATGAGGGGCACAGCTCCCCAAACCCCAACATCAGTTTGTGTTTTGCTTTGCTTCTTGGTTATTTTTGCTACAAAAAGCTTTACTGCCGAAACCGGTTTGGCTCAGTGGATAGAGCGTCGGTCTGCGGACTGAAGGGTCCCTGGTTTGATTCCGGTCAAGGGTCAAGGGCATGTACCTTGGTTGCGGGCACATCCCCAGTGGGGGGTGTGCAGGAGGCAGCTGATCAATGATTCTCTCTCATCGGTGTTTCTAACTCTCTATCCCTCTCTCTTCCTCTCTGTAAAAAATCAATAAAATATATATATTTAAAAAAAAAATGGCTTTACTGTTTCCATTGGTCCAATGCATAGGAGAGGGCCCCAGGGTGGCTAACAGAATGGCTGGAGGTTTTGGGGAGAGGCTTGGGCAAGAGCCAGACACAGTGGGATGCAGGGGGCCCTCGAAGGCCTCTCTGGGCTCCTGTTGAGCTTGAGCATCAGCTGCTCGCCCAGCCCGGCCTGGGGCTGACCGGCCTGTGGAGGGGAGCAGGTGTCGCCCATCTTCTTGATGAGTGTCACCTGCTCACCCCGGAAGTGGCTCTGCAGGAAGTCACGGAGATAAGAGCCTGCGCAGACAGAACTCAGGCCTGCAGCTCCATGGGGCCCGAGCCAGGGCCCCCTCCGAGGCCCTGGCGCCCTGAGTGCTGCCCCTCCCCTGGGGAGGCCTCTGCATGTCCCGGAGAGAAGGCGCCTCCCGCTGGAGCCCTCCTGCTCCTGCACCGAAGAACCGGTCCGCCCTCCAGGCCACAGGATCTGGTGGAAACAGAGGCCAGGGAGGTAGGTGCGGGGCCGCAGAGGCGGCGTGGCCAGGTGGCAGGCGGCAGCCTCCGCCTCTGGGGAATGATTCTGACGAATTTGGGGCTCCTGGTTGTTGGCAATAGGAGTTAAGGTCAAAAACAAAATGGCGCTGGCTGGTCTGGGGGTGAGGTGGTGAGGAGGTGCTGAGGGGGGAGAGGGGGGCTGGGTGAGACCTGGGGGGCGGTCGGAGGCTGGAGGAAGGGGCCAAAAGACAGAGGCCGGCCGCCGAGTGCAAGGTCTCCGGTGTGTTTTGTTCTGCAATTACTAGAGGTGATGCTCCAGGTCCGTGGTCGGCAAACTGCAGCTTGCGAGCCACATGCGGCTCTTGGCCCCTTGAGTGTGGCTCTTCCACAAAATACCAGGGCCTGGGCGAGTCTATTTTGAAGAAGTGGCGTTAGTTTAAGTTTAAAAAAATGTGGCTCTCCAAAGAAATTTCAATCGTTGTCCTGTTGCTATTTGGCTCTGTGGACTAATGAGTTTGCCGACCACTGCTCCAGGTGAAGCTAATGGAATCTGGGCGGCAGAGTCCCTGGGTTTTAGTCCCGTTGTCAGCAGCGGTAAGAAATGCCAGTTCGTTAGGAAACAGAATGGCTAGAGCAGTGGAAATACCCTCTGACAGGGATTGTCAACCTTTTTCATCTCCTGGCACATGTACTAATTACTAAAATGCTGCAGCACCAACAAATATATTTGTGGCCAAAAAATAGGCATAATTTTGATTCATTGGCTATTGTTGTATTGGCTGTTGTCATTTTTTTTTCTTAAATTTGAAAATCTGAGGGAAAAGTGGTCAGTGCCCCTGACTAAACGGTCTGGTATTGCATGTTTTACACATTCTGTGGCACACTGGCTGAAGACCGCTGCTCTGTGTGTTGTAAGAATGGACATATGTCCCAACACTTTTGTCCAAAGCCCTGGGGTGAAGAGTGAACCCTAAAGGGAACTGTGACTTCCAGTTACTGATGTGTGTCAGGGTTGTGTCGGTTCATCCTTGGTAAGAAATGTGTCGCTGTGGTGAGAGATGTTGATCCGGGGAGGCTGTGCCTGTGTGGGGGTAAGGGCGGAAATGGGAACTCTCTGAGCTTTCCTCTCACTTTTGCTGTGCACCTACAACTGCTCTTTGTAAAGGTAAGTTTTGCCTGGCCAGCATAGCTTGGTGTTGAGCTATGAGGTCACAGTCCATTCCATGAACCAAGAGGTCACAGTCCATTCCCGGTCCGGGCATGTACGAGGGTTGCAGGCTCGATCCCCAGCAGGACTCAGCCAATCAATGATTCTCTCTCATTGATGTTTCTCTCTCCCTCTCCCTGAAATCAATAAAAATGTATTTAAGAGAGAGAGAGAGAGAGAGAGAGAGAGAGAGAGAGAGAGAGAGAGATAATTCTTAACAAATAGAATGGAGACTGTGATTGGACAGAAGCCACTGTTTAAGGGGATACATTGCCATTTGTCCTCTCTGCACAGCCTCTGGTGAGCTAATTGTACACAGGAACTGTGCATCTGAGAGATAGGGAATGGTTTAGGGCCTGCGAGTTAATTTAATTGATATTCTAACCTAATTCAGGGGATTCGTGTACAAAATGTCATTGCCCGTGACTGTTCCAGAAGGGAGCACAGAGAGCACTTCCTCTGTGGTGCGGTAGTTTCTTAAGGTGGGGGCAGGGCCACCCGATAAGCTATGGTTTTCTTCCCCTGACGGCTTTGCCGCACCCCAGCTGACCACGCACCTCCCCAGCCAGACTAACAGAGATGTCTCAGATGCTCCACTCTGGGGGAAGAGATGTGCAGAGACTAACTCCTAGCCTTCATGCTTCCATGCCTTTGTGTTTCTACGAGGGGTCTTCTCAGACTAACATTCTAGGTGTCTATTCCTCATCGCCCACCCTAGACTAGAGCCTCTCCAGCACACTTCTCTCTTATCCTCCCTGGAGAGAGGCAGTGCTCACACCTGCCCCGCCTTCTGCCAGACCGGAGGGGCTGGAGGGACCCCAGCAGGGGAAGAGCAATCCCTTCCCCCAGTTGCCAAACAGCCCCCCACCCCCTGGACTTTCCTTCTCCCTCCACCCTGCTGGCTCTGGCCTTCCCAAACAGCTTTTCCCCCTGGGTTGAAACAGACCAAGACTCTCTACCCCAGGTTCGGAGAGGGCCTGTATTTTTTTTTTTTAACAACACTCCTACTTGCAACCTGTTCCTCCTTCCCCCCACCACTTTCCCATGCTGCCAACTTCTAACCCCAACAGTGACTCTGTGCTTGTCTGTGTAGTTCTGTGTATAAATGGGATGCTGGGAAGATAACCCCTTCCCATGCTGCTTGGTTCCCCTTCGTTTTCCACCTGGTCTCAGCCACTCATGGAAGCAGGACCAGTAAGGGACCCTTAATTTAAAAAAATAATAAATAAATAAATAAATAAAGGAACCTTACTGGTGAGTTTGGAAGAAGAAATACTACTGAGTTCTTTCTTTTTGAGTCCCCTGATCCAGAATATGTGTCACAGAGTAGGCTGTTGGTGCAGTGCAGACCCCAATGAGATCTGTGGGCAGCTCGCTCTGCATGTAAGGGGTGGCAGGTTCCCCTAACACTTCTGGTGTGGAGTATTCGGAAACCGATTGTGGTCATCCGTCTAAGTTGGGTCTCCATACAGTATTGTCAGTAACATGACTGGTTTTTTCCCCCTCCATGATTAACTGTGAATTCAGCAAATAAAGTGTGGTCACAGCAGGAGGTAATTCCCTTCCATGGGAGAACTGGTTGCAAGCATTGGTCTTTTCTGTGATCCTACTGAGACCCACCTGTTCGCTTTATGGGTGCTGACTAGATGCACGGTTCTCCAAACTCCTATTGTCTACAAGTCATAGTAAGAAATGCATTTTAACCTTGTGACTTGTATACACACAGAAAACGAAAATTTTCATAAACTCATTTTCTATTTGGCTTACAGTCTCTGATACTTTTATTCTATTCCTTCTTTTTAAAATGACAGCCGTGGCCCCTAAATAAACTTTGAGACTTAGTAATAAATCACAAGCTGTAGTTGAAAATGCTAGATGAGAGCATAAGATGCTCATGTGCTAAGAAGGAGCACTGTGAGAACAAGTTCTAGACAGAGACGTTATATTAAAGAAAATGTACATTTCATTTTTCTCCGAACATTTGTAGTAATATATTTTGTCCTACAAAAGAGTAAACATCCTAGGAATAAACTCGGATGTGAGCCTCCTTAGGGAGCTGTTGGCCGTCCTGAAGGAGGTGTTTTTATTCACCTGTTGGGTTCATGGACTGTTCAGAGCAATGTAATTTGCTTCTAATTACAAGGGAAACTGTTGCTCAGTGATTACAGAGAAGCGTCTCTCTTCACCTGGACTGCATGGTGCTTGAGGACAGGGACCATCCCTTCTTTTTTCCTGGTATCTGCTATCCGTATTTAATAGTGGCATTTATTGTGTTACCTGCCTCCCACGACTATACTGTCTACTTGAAGACAGATACTATGCTGCCATTACAGCATAACCTTGTTTCTTGAACTTCATTTGTTCTGGGAAGGCCATTAGAAAACTGAATCATTTTTTCCCGTTATAAGTAATATAAATTGAATTAATCCACTCCAGACCCCCAAATGATTTAACCTTTCTTATTTATACTGCATGTCCATTGTACTGTTTAATCTATAAATACATACTTTAAAAACTAAAAGAACATGAAATGTAAATTAAAAGGTAATAAGGAAAGAAAATGTACAGTAGAAAATGAAAATTTAACAACTATAGGCAGCAACAAAATTAAAAAAATATATATTCACAGCACAATATCCTGAGATTTAACAGTGGCATACTGACTCACATTCATGCATTCTCTCCTTTACTTGTCACCTGAGAGATGTGTGACTGACCACACAGGTATCAGTATGAAAGGGTTGTCAGGTTGAGAAGTGAATTATTTGAGATGGGAGATGTTCGAGAAGCAAGGATCCACTGTATTGAGGACCTTTGTCATCTAACTGCGGACTCACAACTGAAATTCTGGGAGTGATGTGGAAGTAGTTGAAATAAAGGCCAATTTCTGGAATGGGAAAGTTGTAAATTGACTTTTGAAAGATTGACAAGTGATTGGGGGCGGGGTCTCTGAAGAGGCTGTCTTTTTCTGGCTCTTAGCACATCACCTGTTTAAGAAAAGCAATTTCAAATTGAAGGACTCAGATAATCTTTCCTGTAGATGTGTGCTTTGAACCAATTATAATTCAGTGCCAGAGAGAACTAGAGTTGAAGCTTATCTCATAACAGTGCATGAAAATTCAGGCACTGTAAGGGGTGGAGGGTTCCTCAGCCTGGCCTGCCCCCTCTCATAGCTCAGGAGCCCTCAGGGGCAGCAAGCAATCCAGTGATCAGGGGAAGGTGATGACCCCATCACACCTCTGCTGCTGCCACTGCTGGCAGCACAAGCCTTGGCTGTCCCTGGTTACCTGAGCCTCGGGCGGCCCTGTGTGGCTGGGTAGCCACCATCTGAGTCTTGCCTGTGCCTCAGGACAGCTCTGGGCGACTGGATGGCTGAGGGGACTGGGGAACTCGAGGACTCCAGGCAGGTGTATAAAGTGGCCAGGCTCACCCCCAGGTGCTGTTCCAGTGGGGCTAGGGGACTGAGTGCCACCATCTTGTGGCTGTGGGCACTGCCATCTTTGTGAGGGTGTGATGGTCAATTAACATATTCCCTCTTTATTAGATAGGGTACTGATATAGCACCACTAATCTGTACATATTAAGAGAAAATAAAGAGTTGTGCAGGAATGACATAAAGCAGTGGCACAAGATGGCCTTTAAAAACTACTTAAGTGATTGGTTAGTTTGGATTAGAGAACAGGAACCCAGAACCCAAAAGCATTGTGTTCCAAAGAGGTCTGATTCTAAGAATCATGAGGGATGAGGGATGAGAGTCAACATTCTAAGGTTTCTTTCCAGAAATGATGACTAATTGGTCTAAAGTGGGGCCCAAGCTTGGCCATCACTGTTCAAAAGAAAAGTGAAAC
This sequence comes from Pipistrellus hanaki, assembly GCF_964339955.1. Lineage (NCBI taxonomy): Eukaryota > Metazoa > Chordata > Mammalia > Chiroptera > Vespertilionidae > Pipistrellus > Pipistrellus hanaki. The sequence continues at coordinate 12,128,375 of NC_140519.1, forward strand.
CAATATAAGTGTATTTCGATGACTGTCATTCTGAGAAACAAGCAGTCATTAGTAAATACTGATGATGTATGGGACATTGCTTCTCTGTTATAGAACTTAATCCTGACAAAAACTGTGCGAAAGAACTATGGCCTCCATTCACAGACGAGGCTCAGAGCCTGATCAATTCACACAGCTGGCAAGTGGAAGAACCCTGATCTGTCCCACTTCAACCCCTGTGCCCTGGTCCCGATGTTCTACCTCTAAAGAGGCAGAATTCTGGAGTCTGATAGGCCAGATGTCCAATCTCGGTTTCACAACTACCAGCCATAGGTTCTCTTCGGGTCATAGTACATGGCAGTCTGCCGTTCTGTGAAACAGGGAGAGTAACAGGATCTATTCCTAGCATTGTGCGGGGCGATGGCGTGAATATAGAAAAAGAATAGCGTCTTCACTGGAGAATTGAGTCTTTTTCAGCCTTTAGTAATGTGAATTCAGTGTGCGTGGAAATGGCATCACATGTTGTTGTTGTTGTTTTTGTTTTAAATATATTTTTATTGATTTCAGAGAGGCAGGGAGAGGGAGAGAGAGATAGAAACATCAATGATGAGAGATAATCATTGATTGGCTGCCTCCTGCATGCCCCCCACTGGGGATCAAGTCTGAAACCTAGGCATATGGCCTGACTGGGAATCAAACCAGGATCTCCTGGTCCATAGGTTGACACGTACCATTTGGCCACGTGTTGTTGTTTTTAAAAATATTTTCTTAAAAACCTGGAAGACTTGAAAAAGTTTCTCTCCCCTTAGGTGTACTCCCTGCATCTTTCTTTGATGAGGAATTGCCACTTTCTCTTGAGAAAGCAAGATATTCATCCCCAAAGACAAATGTTGCCTCAGTGCAGCTTTTTGAAACGTTAAGAATGTGTACTAAATTACCCTTCCTCTTACCATCTGCCAGGAGGTTTTCTCTTACCCTCCCAACTCAAAGTAATGTATCCTTAAGTCCTCACAGATTCACGGGCTTAACTCGTATGACTAATATTGGGCAGGCTCACCAGGATTTATTAGGGATCTATGTGGCCAATGAGTTTGGCAGCTGCTAGTTGTCCTCCTTTCTTCTAATGCTGCAAAAATAACATCGCTGCCATTATTACATCATTGCAGTGTCTCCAAAGATGTTCATCAGTCTGACCACTGCTAAATGTTTTTTTTTTTTTTTTTTTTTTTTTTTTTTAAATCCTCTTTCTGCTTGTTCCAAGGTTAGTTGACATCTATGTGCTGGCAAGTTACCAAAACACAAATCTTCGTCTCCTTTCTCACCTCCCACCGCTCAGCTGATGGACCAAGTTGGAGTCAAAATATTTGGGGAGATTGGTGCTGCCCACAGGAACTCGGAGCTTCTCCCAGTGATTAATTCGCACTGTCCCAAATTAGCAGTGCAACACTGTCCCCCAGAGCTAGGATTGCCAGTAATGGTCTCACTTTTGTCTTAAAGACACAACGGCTAAAGCTTAATGGCAGCCCTAATCCTGATTTATGCCCCTACATGCCAAATCGGGAAGCAAGGGTTAGAACGGACAGAGAGAGGGTCCTCCTGATGGTGAGCTCTAAAACAAAACAAGAGTGAATGCGGTCAGAAGAGGCCAGTGCAGAATGGCTTAATCTTGCCCCTGCTCACCCCGACAGTCCACTTATGGCTCATCTGTCACCCAGGATCACGGGGAGCCCTCCTGGGTGGCTGCTGCCTTCGTTCCTGACATATTTTGGCCATTGTTTCCCACTGGAGCCAAGTCTCCCTTTAAAAAGAATTGCTCCGCTCACGTTCTGAAGACCTCGAGCTCGCCTCCCCCCTTTCACCGTGCCAATGAGGAGGGGCCTCGGCTGTCTCCATGTCCTTCTTTCACAAAAGTTTTCTCTCTCGTTAATCTTTTACATTCAAAACATCTCTGGCACACTGGATCTGCATTTAATTAGCACAGACGCTTGGAAGACTAAGTGTCCTGGCCTTACAAGGAGAGGAAGGAAGGAAGACATGCTTCAGGCTTAAAGATCTGGCAACTCTTGAAACCTAGCAGCTTAGCCCCATCATCTCTCAACTCTTGAGGTTAGAGGGTGAGAGCAACACCAAGTTTATAAATTATCTGGAAGCCACCCCCCCTTGTAGGATTAGTGCTCTACCTTATGCGATAGGGGAGTTACCAGACTCCAGGAGACAAAGCTCATCCAGCCTTTGGTATCTGAGCCACTAGGAGGGACTTGTACATCCTACCAACGGAGCGACCCTGCCCACTGTGACTGTCTTGTCTCCATCACCTGCTGACCTCACTGCTCACCAGCAGCTTCTCTGTGGGATGTTCTCTCGCTTGTGGTTTCATGCCTCCGCTGTACAGTCAACCTACTCACCACCCCCAGGAATCACCAGGGTAGGACTCTGGCTCTGTGCACTGTCCCAGGAGGGCCAAGGGCATGTCAACATCAGTTGTGCAGTACAACTTCATTATTCTCACAGAACATGTATGACTGTTTCCCTTGGAAATAAGAGTAGATCTTTGTGATTCACGGTCACATTTCAATTTTGCAATATTCAAGGGCATCTCAGTGATTCAGTAAAATAGGATGGCCCTGCTCTCTTTCCCCTTTTTAGATTAGGTCATCTCCACTTATCTCCCGTATTTTAATAGGAGGAAGAGAAAAGGCCATAGATATTACTTTGTAGAAGGAATGTGCCAAAGATAATACTTTCAACATTCAAGCCCATATCGGCATTAGTTTGTTTCCTTTAGGTTTAATATCTCTTAGCAATCCACTCAAGCTGTAGTATTCTCCCCCTTCCAAGACTTACAGCTATTAGCGAGGACTGTCTGTAATTGAGTGGTAACCCAGAAGCACCCGCACCATTTAGAACCAGATACATAGACAATTTCTACTATGCCTCCCCTTAAACCTGCTTGCTGTTGAGTCATCACTTGCAAATATTGCATTTAACATTTGCTCTTTCTTTTCCTCCGGGGGAAGTGAGCTTCCATTCTCCTTAGCCATCTCTTCTGTGGCTAATTAGTGGCCATCAGAGCCCAAGATTATTCACGTGAGCCGCCTTGTACAAGGTCTACCGTGTTCAGATACATTTTTAATTCCCTCTCCTTTTCAATTTCTTTCTGTTGCCTTTTAGAATTCTACCTTTCAGTGCATTCCATGAGAAATATACTGTAAATAGATAGAAAAGATATATTTTGTATTAAATTCATCTAAACAGCTTGACTATAATTTTCATACAACCACATGGCTTCCTTTCCATCCCTTGGCCAAATCCCATGGACCTTCTCTGTCTTCCTTTACTCGTTATCATATATCCTGTTGTTCTCTGACATGATGCTGGGTGACCTGTGTACAAAGTCTTGAGCCTGCCTAGGAAGGATCAGAATGAAAACCATGGTCTAGGCTCTAGATGAGTGTGTGTGTGTGTGTGTGTGTGTGTGTGTGTGTGTGTGTGTGTACTGCACATGAGTACAGCGTGCATGCATGGGGGGTGAAAACCCAGATGAGTGAAGCAGCCCCTGGAAAGGAAGGTCATGGTCATGGCCAGACAGGATCTGGAGCCTTGGCCTGTGGGACTCCTGAGGCAGAGGGAAAGGAGGAGACTAAGCAGGACTTACTCACTGGCCTCTCTGCCTCCAGTCTTCCTCCTCCTCCAGTTCTCCTCCACACTGTAGCTGCCAGAAAACAGAAATCTGATCATGATAATCCCTTACTTAAAAGTATTTACTAGCTCTCTGCTAGCCCACAAGATAAAGTCCAGACTCCTTAGCATGATATATAAAGCCCTTCCTTATCTGGTTCCGGCTTATGGCCAGCTTTATCTCCCTCCTCCCCACGCAGCCAGAGCTCTCACAGCTTTCCTATGTTCCCAGCACACGCTGTGGGAGCAAGTCTTTCCCCCGCGGAGTGAGGACCAGTGCGGTGAGAACTCCGTGGCCCCCAAGAAGCATCAGGAACTTGGCACCTCTAAGTATTTTGTCCCTTTTCCCAAGTACTTCAGTGTGAGCCAACCACCTTGGTTATTTCTTACAGAAGATCACGTCAGAATTATGTTGATGTAGGGTGCTGCTTTTAGATCCACCCATTTTACCTCCTAAGGCTGCGTGGTCCCATAAAATCCTCTCTCAAGGTCTAAAATGCACTGAATTCTCTGGTGTTATCACTTATTTTCAGTTTGTTGGGCTCTGCTCACTCCCATTAAAGTAAATCACCTAACCATTCTACCTCTTTGACCCTTTTGAGTGTGTGTTGATATGTTTGGAAAAATTCTGCTCAGCAACGCATCCAGACTGTTGTAAGATTAGAAATTGTGCTGAGAGATTGCACTTATCTTTGAGGTCCTTTGGTGGGCATAGCCATCTGAAGTCTGAGATTTGGACCCAGGACAGAGGGATCTGGCTCCTGTCCTGACCTGAAGCAGCTACATGACCTGGCCACAGGTTTCTGCTCTGCCCACCTTGAACTCCAACTCTGTTAATCCCCTAAACTTCTCAAGTGGGGAGGACCTACTCTGTTTCTACCTGATCCAATATACAGCAATGGCCAGTCCATGTAAATATCTCCTTCTTACCAATTACTTTACTGGTAAGATTATCACCAGGCACTTCTAACCACCAAACTCAAAAAAATCCATTCCTCATTCTGTGGGATTATGTATAGAATCTAAAGAACAATATAAATGAATAAACAAAACAGAAACAGACTTATAGAACACAAACTGATGATTGGCAGAGGGGAGGGAGGTTGAGGGACTGGATAGAAAAGGTGAAGGGTTTGAGAAATACAGATTGGTAGTTACAAAACAGTCATGGGGATGTGAGGTACAACATAGAGAATATAGTTGATAATATTATAATAGTCATGTATGGTGCCAGGTGGGTATTGGAAATATCAGGGGGAGCATTTTGTAAAGTATGTGATTGTCTAACCACTATATTGAACACCTGAAACTAATACATAATAATATTGAATGTAAATTGTAATATATAAATAGACCAACAAGATTGACCCTCCTCCCCTGAATCCCTTGCCTTCCTTTAGCTTCTTATTCTCATTACTAGAGGCCCAATGCACAAAATTCATGCAAGGGACTGGGATGTCCCCTCCTCCCTTATACCTACCTCCCCCTCAGATTCGTCCGGAAGGTCTTGTGGAAGGACGTCTGGCTAATTAGCATATCACACTTTTATTATTAATGATATGTACATTTGGCAGTTCCTTCCCTGTCATTTTCATGGGATCCTTGATTCTCCCTCATCACAGACTGGCCTTTCCCTGGTGAAGGTCCTAGCCCACTCTTCACCTCGGGCTTACAGTTTGTGAACCGTCTTCTCTGTGGCTTCATCTTTTATCCAACTTTTTTTTGGTTAACCTTATTTTTATTGTTGACACTAACACAGATGTCCTCATTTTCTCCCCCTTTGCCCACCTCCCCTCAGCTTCCCCTCACCCCCTTTCTTCTGGCCATCACCACACTATCGTCTGTGTCTGTGTGTCATGCATATATGTTCTTTGGGTAATCCCTTCACCTTCTTTCATCAAACTTTTACGAATCACAAATTTTCATCTCAAGCATGGAACTGACTTTAAAACCATTATCCAAACTCCTGCTGGTTGTGTCTACCTGGATTTCCCATTGGCAGCTCTACCTTCCAAAGTCCAAAATAACCCTCTTCATCTTCCTCTTCAGATTGAGTCCTTTCCCAATCATCTCTGCCTCCGTTGATAGGACCAGGTGCACAAAGCAGAAATCTGTATGCTGTCCATCACTCCTCCTTCTTCCTAATGGCCCATATTTAACCGGTGTTTATCATTCTTGCCAATTTTGCTTCTAATATATTTTAAATCTGTCTTTTCCCCTCATCCCCATTATATTGCCCAGGTCTGGGTGAGAGCCTTTACAGGCTCCTAACTAATTTAATTATAACTTGTGTTTCTGCTTTCAGGCTTGTCCTCTCACATTCAGACACCACAATACCCAGAGTTCAAATCTACTTACATTTTGTTAATGGCTCTATGTCTCCGATAGGAGAAAATCCAAGAGCCTTAACATCCTTCATGGGCCTCCTTGATGCGAGCCATGTGAAACAATAAGTTCTATCTTTTAAGCCACTTGTGGGTGTGTATTGTTTCCTGCAGTTGAAAGCATCTTAACTGATACATGTGTTAAATGAAGGAATAAACAGACGAATGAGGTATTTTTTCTTTATGCTCTATAATTCTCTACTTCATGTTCCTCCTTTATGAATGAGGAAGTTAAAAATGTTTTATAACACTGCCATTCTTTGTTTCTATAGTTCATCAATCAATCTGCCCTTAGTTAACAAATACAGAATATTAGTCCTCCAACCATGAACCTATAACCAGAAGCTAGACTTAAAGAACGGATAATTGAGAAAATTTATAAGCAATGTGCATTTTATCCCTCTCCAAATGCTATCCTGGGATCAAGTTAAAAAACAAAAACAAAAAATTATGTAGAACGTATCATCAGGTTAGTCACCAAAAATAACTTGCCTACATAAAGATTCACTTTAATATGATGCTAGTTTCTTTAAATAAATGAAACTTTTGGCTAAATGCAATAGCAAATCATACATATTGTCAGTGACATTGTATCATACACTGATTATTGAACCCCATGTTTGATTCTCAAGTGGGATTTTTCCTCTAATATATAGTCGTAGGAAAAACATATTTCTTCTAAGGATGTTTCTTTCTGTAAACAAAGAGAGAAGAAAACCTTAGAGACAGATTTGAGGCAGAAACACAGCTATTATTTGGTTGTTATGATTGGCAGATTGGCAGACTTGTGGCCTCTTTTTCAGTTGTTTTTATTTTACTATCTTATTATTTTTTATTGAAAATACCATAAGTAAACAGTTGGTGGAAAAGACAATCTTTATTACACAAATAAAAATTTAATACTTAAAATAATATCCTCAGGTTCTATTAATGTAATTTTATGTGACTGCATGGCTAAAGCAAACATGAGACAGAGTGCATATAGTTTGGAAGAGCTAGGCCAGAAAGTTGCCATTTTAATCCCCAAAAAACTTTAATTCAAACTTAAAAAAAAAGACATAATTTGAATGCAAAGTTATATTTATTCAACAAACTTTAAATACAAATCACACATACTATGTCAGGCAATAATTTTTATAATTTTAGTGTCTACCCAATTTTGTTTATGCATATAACACACACACACACACACACACACACACACACACATATATATATGTTTGTTAATGAAGAAAGTCACATGGATGTGCATAACTATTTTAACCAATTCCTTGATATTGTACTGAATAAGAATTAGATGGATTTAGGAGATTACATTGTAAAGGGATAATATATTGCCAATCCTTAAGCAGAGAAAATAATCTACAGAAGGAAGAGACATAAGTTCTAACTGGATCATCTAGAAATAAAGCCAGAAGAATTAATACCTACTATGGCAGTGAAATTGCAACAAATAACTTCTTTGTAGGAAATGATTAAGTCTTACTCTAAAATATTATTTTTTCAAAAAGGAAGACTGTGGGGCTGTAAATAAATATCTTTTCAACATTTTAAGACCGCCATAGGCATTTTATCTCATTAAAATGAATGAAGGCTCTACTTAAAATACATTACCATACTTTCCAACCATACTTAAGGAAAGATGAGATGAAGGATCAAACAAACCTTTTTCAAAGTGCTCTTCCGTTTAAGGAATCTCCTACTGGGAACTAATCTTCAAACCAGGCACATTTGATAAATCTGGAAGGTACATCCTCCATTAGAGGCTGGTACAGAGTTCTTTCCTAAACTTTAGTTATGGCCAGGATAGCTGGGGCTCAGTGGGTAGAATAAATATTTAGTTTCATGGCCCATTACTCTACATAGTGATGTTTCCACATCCTTTACTGCCTCTGATAACCTTTCCAGAAGAATTTTTGGATATGTGCTTTGGATGGAACGGGAACTCTGAAAATAATCTACAGAAACCCTAGCCTTCACTGAGTGTGTGTGTGTGTGTGTGTGTGTGTGTGTGTGTGTGTGTGTGTGTGTATGTCCCCAGAAGCAGCAACAAATGAAATGCAGGAAGAATTTTATTAGAACCCCACCTTCTCAAAGTTTATTTCCTTTGGGGACTAAAAAAATAAATAAAAAATAAAGGGCAAGAAAGAATGTTCAGCTGGGAACGTATCACAAATCATGACCCTACAAGCCACATGCAAGCCCTCGCTGTAATCGTCCCTCACATCGCTGTTTACAACTCACAAAGTCAGTTGTAAAAGGCTTTACCTGCAGGACAGAGGTGTAGAGCAGATTTTCTCTTCAGACCCGTAGCCTCTGATTTTGGATCTGGAATAGTAATGGTGATGTCATCTCGAAGTTGGCGATGTGGCACCGAGGATTCAGGGGCTCTCAGACAATTGCACTGTTTACCTTCACGTTTCTGGGGATTTTGTCAGTTTGTTATTTTAGAAAAGGTGGTAGCAGATATTTTAGCAGAAAGTTTATAGCTGGAAAAACAGGTTTTTAGAGGTAGGATTTATTTTTATTTTTTTTATTAAGGTATTGTTTGTGTACATTGCCCCCCCCCCCTCCACTCCCATACATGGCCTCACCCCAGAGTTTTGCGTCCATTGGTTATGCTTATATGCATGCATACAAGTCCTTCGGTTGACCTTTTATCTCCCCCACATCTCCCTAACCTTCCCACTATAATTTTACAGTCTGTTTGTTGCCTTACTGTCTCTCTATCTTTTTGTTCAACAGTTTATAATGTTCTTTATTATCCACAAAAGAGTGAGATCATGTGATATTTTTCTTTCAATGACTGGTTTATTTCACTTAGCATGATGTTCTCCAATTCCATTCAGGTTGCTGCAAATGGTAAGAATTCCTTCTTTTTTTATGGCAGCATAATATTCCAGTGTGTAGATGTACCATAGTTTTTTGATCCAGTCATCTGCTGATGGGCACCTAGGCTGTTTCTAAATCTTAGCTATTGTAAATTGTGCTGCTATGAACATAGGGGTGCATATATCCTTTCTTATTGGTGTTTCCAGTTTCTTAGGATATATTCCTAGGAGTGGGATTACTGGTTCAAATGGGAGTTCCATTTTTAGTTTTTTGAGGAATCTCCATACTGTTCTCCACAGTGGCTGCACCTGTCTGCATTCCCACCAGCAGTGCAAGAGTGTTCCTTTTTATCTGCATCTTCGCCAACACTTTTCATTTGTTGATTTGTTGATGATAGCCATTCTGACAGGTGTGAGATGGTACCACATTATCATTTTTATTTGCATCTCTTGGATAATTAGTGGTTTTGTTTTGTTTGTTTTTTTAGCATGTTTTCATGTGTCTCTTGGCCTTCCTTCTGTCTTCTTTTGAAAAGATTCTATTTAGGTCTGTTGCCCATTTTTAAATATATATATATATATATATATATATATATATATATATATATATATATATATATATAATTGATATTTTACAGAGAGGAGTAAGGGAGAGAGATAGAGAGCTAGAAATGTTGATGAGAGAGAAACCAACCAGCTGCCTCTTGCACACGCCCTACCGGGGATATGCCCGGAACCAATGTACATGCCTTGACCGGAATTGAACCTGGGACCTTTCAGTTCGCAGACCGACACTCTACCACTGAGCCAAACCAGTTTCGGCTGTTGCCCATTTTTTTATTGGATCATTTATCTTCCTTTTATTAAGTTGGATAAGCTGTCTGTAGATGATGTAGATTAAAGCTTTATCAGTGATAACATTTGCAAATATGTTCTCTCCTACAGTTGGCTTTCTTGTTGTTTTGTTGATAGTTTCTTTTGCTGTAAAAAAAACTTTTTATTTTGATGTAGTCCCATTTGTTCATTTTTTGTTTGCCATTTTAATTATAATGTGCCTTAGCGTTGGTCTTTTGTGGTTCATTTTGCTTGGTACTCTACAAGCTTCTTGGATTTGTGTGGGGTTTTTTCTTCCCTATATCAGAAAAGTTTTCTGTCATTATTTCTTCAAACAGGTTTTCTATTCCTTGCTCAGTTTCCTTTCCTTTTGGAACCCCTATTATGCAGATGTTATTTTGTTTTGTGTTGTCCCAAAGTTTCCTTAGGCTCTCCTCCTGCTTTTTAATTTTTTTTTTTTCTAGAAGCTGCTCTACTTGTGTATTTTTTTCCATCTTGTCTTCTAGCTCACTGATGTGGTCCTCTGCTTATTCTAGTCTACCTTTGATGCTTTCTATTGAGTTCTTTATAGCAGCGATGTCATTTTTCATTTCTTCTTGATTCTTCTTCTAGAGGTAGGATTTTAGAGGTATAAACTAAAATTAACAGCTATTCATATTTGGTTTAGAACTCTTTCTTAGACTAAAAACAAAACACTCTTCTTCCTCACAAAGCATGACCTTTCAGTTGCTCCAAACTAGCAAAATTGTATCTTCTGGCACATTCTGGTCATTTCACAATCAAAGCCTGTTTCATTGATTATTCGTTCTAGGTAGCAATCAGTATTAACGGTTTCACCTGGTTTTAGAAGCTCATAATGTACCACACCACTTCCTGATCCCACCAACGCAGAACATTGTCTTCTTTTTGAAGCGATTTGGCCTTGCAGTTGGTATTGATGGTTGACCTGGATCAACCCATGATTTTGTGCATTTGGGATTCTCAAAATAAATGCACTTTTCATCACCAGTCACAATTCAATAAAAAAAAAAAAAAAAAGACTTTCATACTTTCATGCAGTTGAAGCAACAGTTTACTTATGACTTTTTAGTTTTCCATTTATCTTCCATTTAGTTGATGTGGCACCCATTTTCCTTCCTTTAAAATCTTTCCCATTAATAGTAAAATTGTTTGCTGAGCAATGTTTAATCTTTCTGCAAGTTGTTTTTGAGTTTGACACACATTTTCATCCAATAATGCTTGTAATTGTTGGTCTTCAAACTTTTTCGGTTGACCTGGACATTCTTTGTCTTTCACATAAAATCATCACTTTGAAAGCATTTAAACCAGTGATCAGCAAACCATGGCTCATGAGCCACATGCAGCACTTTGGCCCCTTGAGTGTGGCTCTTCCACAAAATACCACATGTGGGCACGCACGTACAGTACGATTGAAACTTCATGGCCCATGCACAGTAGTTGGTTTTCGGCCTGAGCGAGTTTATTTTGAAGAAGTGGCATTAGAACCCTCAATGGGCCAAAGAGCCGCATGTGGCTCGGGAGCTTCTGCTTGCCAGCCACTGGTTTAAACTAGCATTCACTAGTATCTTGAGATGGAGCATGTTCACCATAAGCTTCCCAAAGTATTCAGCAGCACTTTTCTTCAAAATAAAGTAATGAATTAAAACTTCCCACAAATTCCCATTTTGGGGGCATGAAATTAGACATTTATAAGTGTAAAAATATTTATGATGTTAACAACTTGAGAAAATTTGACATATGAAGTTTTGAAGCTTATTGTCAATAACAACAAAATAGCATACATATCAAATTGCATATATATCAACATATTGTATATGCAACTCCATCTACTGAAAAAATCTGCATTATTAACCATTTCACCTAGAAAACACAGTCAGGTTGGGCAGATTGGGGACCTCACACTCTGAGAAACTACTCACATTCACACAGAACAAAGCCATTTGCTACCTTCAGACACAGGGCAGGACACAAAGAAGGACTGAGCTGGGAATGCCCAGTTGTTCCACATCCGTCGGCCAGAGAAGGATGAAACCAGGGTGTGAGTGAGATGTCACATTAATGATGCTTTGCCACGGAGAAAGGGCGAAGGAGATCCCCCGGCCCCTGTGAAAGTTACTTTTTATAAAAAAGGTTTGAAGACTGTTATATTCAATTAACTGTACACAAACTTTAAGGCAAACATGGCAATATTAAGTGATGTAAAGGTACTCTGTTGTCTGTCAATAACCAATGAACTATGTCAAAGAAGTGACCTGGACTTTTCCTGGGGCCTTTTTTATAAGCAAACTGGTGGAAATTAATTCTCCCCATTATTGTGAGTAGTTAGTTATATTTCACAAAGAAGAGTGACTCCAAGAGGAATGGAGTAAAAATCTTCCTTTTTATGGTGAGAATTATTAAACTTACCAGGATGCTCAGCCATAACAGCTCTGTCAGCCTGCATGCCTCACACGCTTCCTCTTCCTCACTATTTACATTTCCAAATCTTATCCACATAAATGAACGCTTTCTGTGTGTCTGTAGCAGCGTGGAAGAGAGAAGGCTGTAAAGACTTTTACCAACTTTAGAGAGTATTTATTGTGAGCTGATGTGACCCTTACACCATGTGCAAGGAAACTTAACTCTGGGGAGTGGGGTACTGAAAGGGATTTCAAAGGCCAAGCCAGTCACTGTCACAGTATCAAGAGACCCTAGAAGTGGTTTTAATGTGGATCCTCACACAGAAGCCACATGGGCGATTTTCATGCGACGGTGAAAAGAAAGGGATTCATTTCTTTCATTGGATTAGATTTATTTTTATTTTTGTTCTCTTTTCTTAGGCGGTATAAAAGAGTTTTTGTTTGTTTGTTTATTTGTTTGTTTGTTTGTACAGAGGATAAAAAAAACGAATGAATTAATTAACCAGTCATTTTTAACTAGTCCCCCCAAATCCAAATCCAGCTATGGTAATGATGAAGCAGACGAGATACATTTTAGCTTAAGCTTCAAATTCTTCAAACCCATGAAGCCAGTCGTTCACACCTTGTATTGTTCTCCCTTTTGGCCAACAACTACGTGCCCATCTTACCTGGAGCACCGGACAAAGGACTGGTCTCTCTGTAACATGCACCCACTTTTCTTTCATTCACTCATGCACTTACCATGCCACACATACTTGGGTGCCATTTCTGACTCTACTACTTCATAGCTGTATGACCTTGCACACGTTTCTTGCCTTCTCTGGGCACAGTGAGCACTTTACAGGGCTGTTGTGAGGACTCTGTGAGAAGTTTCATGTAAAGCATGAAAGCTTTCCTTAGAACACAGGGAGCTGCACTTTAGATATATTACTATGTTCATAAATCTTACTGCATGCTAAGCTTTGTGGATCCTGAGATTTTTTAAGACAGTGTCCCTCTTTGAAGGAGAGCAGACAGCTGAGTGGCTAATTATAAGATTATGAGAAGATATTTAAGGTCATGACTAGATCATTGGCCCTGAGATTGTTGGTCTGTCCAGGTCACTCTTAATACCCAGAATTTTGAGGAGTGATTGGCCATAATTACACAGAAAATACTCAATAAGCACTCTTTAAAAAACACACACAGATGCATGAATGAGTCAATGCCAGAATTATGGGACAACTGAATAGTAGAGAAATGCACATACTACTGTGCATACACCATTAAGGAATCAATTCGTTCTTTGGGCAAGTGAGGCTAAGGCAGTGGTCTGCAAACTATGGCTTGCAAGCCACAGTTTGCTGTTCTGTTGACTAATGAGTTTGATGACCACTGCGTAAGGCATTAACTTTACTCAGAAGTTTTGACTTCAGGTTAAAGACATTAGCACATTATTTAAAAAAATATTTTTAAGTGTTTTTCCCTAAGGCAGTGGTCAGCAAACTCATTAGTCAATAGAGCTGAAGTTTGCCGACCACTGGGCTAAGGCATGGATTTTGGTTTGGTAAAGCCTCTTGTTCATTGGTTAAGGGTGTGGGCTAGGGAAAAGACTGCAGAGGTAGACCTGTAAGGATGAATAGAAATTTAGAGCAACTAGGGCAATTATTTGAATTGGGAGTTACAACAGGTCTGAAAGTTCCAGGTAAGAATGTAAAAGGCATTTTTTCAGAGCTAGATGGTACAAGGGCAGGGGAGGGGCAGGGAAAGAGAAGAGGCAGCGGAGACAGTTTGGAAGCATACCACAATGTGCTCGATGAACTCTGAGGACTCCGTGCTAAAGCACTGGTGAGCCATTAACAGTTTCTTTCTTTATATATATATATATATATATATATATATATATATATATATATATATATATTTATTGATTTTTCACAGAGAGGAAGAGAGAGGGATAGAGAGTTAGAAACGTCGATGAGAGAGAATCATTGACCAGCTGCCTCTTGCACACACCCCCACCGGGGATGTGCCCACAACCAAGGTACATGCCCTTGACCGGAATCGAACCCAGGACCTTTCAGTCCGCGGGCCAACGCTCTATCCACTGAGCCAAACCGGTGCTGGCCATTAACAGTTTCTAAGGAAGGGAGCCACGTCTTAGGTGCCGACAGTGCTTTTGTGTGGAACCATTTGTGGCATCCGCCATGGCGCTTTGCCACCACCCCCCCCCCCCACTCCCCCGCCAATTCTGTATCACAAATGAAAAGGCTGTCATGTCTACTGTGTGTGTTAGTCCTGCCCTGGGGTTTGTACAGGAGGCGTTTTCCGTTCTATCTTGTAACATCTAATGCCATCTGCTTTGAAGGAAGCGTGCTTTCTTTCAAATTGCTTGGTAGGCTTAATTCTGTGGTTACCTGATAAAGTACCCTGTGTTGCAAAGTTTAGAGCTTATTTCTTAACATTATACCTCAATCAAAAGAGGAGAATTCATAGTTTTGGATTGGAATTCATCAAGGAAAGGGTCAAGGTTTAGATACTGAATATAGTATATTTTATATATTTTTTTAAATGGAAAAAAAAAAAAGTGTATCTGAGAAAAAAAATCCAATTTGAAGACTCCAGAAATCTGATATTTCCCTAAATAGTGCTGGCTACAATACAAGCTCTTGTGGAAGAAATCTTTTCGTGAATCTTGGTCCTATAAGGAAAGAGGCAGTTGTTGAAATATAATTTTAGGGCTGCAGAAAAGATGACTTGATGAAAAAACAAGTTGAGAGTTGGATGCTTTAGGATCTTAAGGGAAGGAATACAAAGGACAACATCAGATCTCTAGGGTTTTAGGCCCATTGCTCATGTTGGAAAACAGGAGGACCAAACCATCCTTCAGAATCTTACAAGTAGAACTTGATCTTGTGTTTAACACTCAAACCCACTCTGGGCCCTAACACATCTTTCCTATATCCCCATTTACAGGACAAGAGAGTTCAAGCTGTTTATGGCAGGAATGTCTACCTTTGGGCTTTTTAAACCAGGTTCAAACCAATCCCAATCTCTTTCTGAGGTCTTAAAATAAGATCAAACAGTGCAGAATTCCCTGACTGGTGCTTAAGCCCAGTTGCCTCTGTCCAGATGACTCCTATAATCCAGCCGGGCAGAACACCTCACCCTGCTGTTCTGCTGCTTTTCTACAAGTCCTTTGATTGTAAGTAATTATCTCCAGCTGTTCTGGCACCCTGGTCGCCTTTAACTCCTCCGTGTCCGGCCTCAGCGATGGCTGTGCTGGAGGAAGCGGGCTCCTGCGTGCTCCTGCGTGAAGTTCCTGAGCACTCTGTATACTAAAAATAAACACTGCCTGCATTTTGGCATCTGCATGGTGCTGTGTCCTGAGACTCTCTCCCGAGGTGCTGAAGTCCTTGGAAGGTGCGTGGTCCAGAGCGAGAACAAAGCCTCTCAAGGGAGCCTTCCCAAATGCTAGAGCAGTTCCTCTTCCCCAGCTTAGGACCCACCAAGGCCATCCACTTTTATGAGAATGGGGGGAAATACACCTGGAGGAAGCTCACTTTTCCTTGATATTTTTTTTATTCTCTTAAAAACAAGCACCTGCAGTGGAGGTTGAAGTTCTGCCTCTCGTTTCAGATTGATCTTTTTTGCATTGGAAGTCAAAAAGAGATACAAGGTTTTTCCCAGGAACAAATGGATGGATCTGCACCCATGTATGTATATAGGAGCAAACTGAAAACACAAGTTTCCCCCCTATTTGTCCACTTGAAATGATCTATTCTAGTCAAGAGGTATTTTATTTCTCAGCTTCTAGAAACTTGAGGGATTCCTGATTTGCATGGGTGTTAATTTGTGATGATAATATTTTCCGTAAAGTGAAGCTGTGATATGGATCTCTCATTGCAGCACACTCTCTAATGAGAGCTTTGAGTTGGGTTGATGGTGAATGTCCTGGGACGCTGACTGTGCCTTTGCTTCTTCTGGATAGGGGCTGATGGCAGGAGGGGGGGAAAGTGGGGGGATTATTTTCTTTAACAATAAATCCAGATTACTTAATATGGAGAAGAGTTTTCTATTATAACCGACTATACAAAAGTTTGCATTTTACCCTTTTCAATTCAAACCCATGCATCAGAAATTGGGCTTAAGAATTAGTTTCCCTTTGGCATCAGGTGCTGAGAGAGTTTCCATCTGAGTCTCCCAATAGATAGAAAATTCCATTCCTCTAGGTTCCCAGAAGTAATTATGTATGTGCTCCCAATGGAGATTAGCACTTGAATAAAAAAGGCATCACTCGGGAGGAGGCTCTGAGAGGGTCGGACTCAGACTGGTCCTCTGGCAGCACGCGGCAGAAATAAACAGAACGTATCACAGAGCGGGGTTTGACCTCAGTAGAACCAGAGGCCGGGACTCGGAGCATGCTCCTCCACCAGCGTTGGCAGAGATGACTGCTATCATATTTTTCAAACAAAAAATACCCTCAAAAATTATCCAGCAATTCCACTCTAGGAATTTGTCCCATGAAAACACAGTCATGTTCACAACAATGTATAGACAAAAGTGTTCCTTGAGTTATCACAACAGCTAAGCATCCAACAATGTAGAATTGGCTCCATAAATAGTGCACTTTTCCAATTGTAATATTCTGTTGCCATAGACATCACCATGTAGAAACAGATTGAATGACGTGAAGAGATGTTAAACATAAGTTTTAGTGAAAAGTCACCTTATAAAGAAGTGGCAGCATGATTCCAATGTAAAAAAAAAAAAAATGTCTGTATTAGGGTTAGCAGCAGAGTGGCTAAGGCCCAGGTTTAGCTGGCTTTGATTGTAAGTCAGCTGGCCCAGGTTTGAGTCACCTCTGCCTCTGAGGCTGGTGACTTGGGGAGCACTGGGTAATGGTTCGAGGCCTCAGGTTTCTCACCGGTAAATGAAGGTGAGAATAGTGTTAACCTGCTACAGTATTTGTCAGCACCAAGTAGTTTTTCCCCCATGGGAAGTATTTAGAGAAAACCCGGGTTCATAAAAGGACTCAATACACTTTAGCTACTATTATTATTAATACTACTACCTATATGTATATGTAATTTATATTTAAGAAATACAAGGGTAATAGGTAATAATTTGTGTGTTTTAAAAATTTTCCACAATGAGCTTGTATTTTTGAAGTCTCTCTCTCTCTCTCTCTCTCTCTCTCTCTCTCTCTCTCTCTCTCTCACACACACACACACACACACACACACACACACACCAACAATTCATGATAGATGGTATTTGTTAGTAAGATGATTATGATGCATTTCTTTGAGGTCAGTTTTTCTGTATAGACTACTTTACGGGATTGTTGTGAAGTCAGGTGACTATGTCCTTTTTAGTTACTGTTTCTTAAGGAGTCTCAATGTTCTAGGCTTGAGCTATGTGTTTAAAATATTTTCCTATGTAAATCTCACCAAAAATGGGAGGGGAGATACACACAAAATAGCGATTATCTTTCCTTTCCATTGAGGGTTGAAATGTTGCATAAACATTCCCAACAAAGCAATTTGCCCAAGTATACACTGAGTGAAATTAGAGATAGGCCTGGACATAAACCCTTTTTTTTAATAAAGACTTTTTTTAAAAAAAAATGATTTTGGTCTATCTTAGGCACTGGGAAATTTCTAGGTAATAGAATATAGTTTTCAGATACAAAACAATAATTCTTCTGTAATGTGCTTTTCTCTGCCATGTAAGTTACAGAAGTACATTCCTACCCTGAATCAAAGGGATCTGCTCAAGTTTCCAGACTTTATGAGCCCATCATATAGCCATAGGTCTCCATTTGCCCTCACTGATCAATAGGATTTCCCTGTGAAAGTCAGCTTGTTATCTGAGGAATGAAGGTGAATGCGTATAGATGATGGATGTATTCATCTCCTGGAATAGACATTTTTTCTTTGGCTCTGCCTTTCATGCAGGTAATGCATCTGCCAAAACTACCACCCATGGGCTTACTGAATGCCTTACCCACCATCATGGTGTCCCACACAGCATTGCTTCTGTTCAAGGAACTCACTTCACAGCAGAAGTGTGGCAATGGGCCCATGTTCAGGAATTCACTGGTGTCATTCTGGGTCCTGTTGTTTTGGAGCAGCTGGCTTGATAAAACAGTGGACTGGCCCTTTAAAGACCCAGTCCCAGCAGCAGCTGGGGGTGATACTTTGCCAGACCCAGGCAGTGTTGTGCAGGAAGCTGAATAGGCTCTCGATTGTGTCCAATAGGGTGCTGTGTCTCCCATGGCCAGTGTTCGCGGGCCACAAATGAGAGGTGGGCATGGGCATGCCACCACTCACTACCTGCCTAGTTTTGCTTCTTCATAATTTTTTGCTTTATTGGTCGAGAGCAGTCATCTGCAAACTCATTAGTCAACATAGCCAAATATCAACAGTACAATGATTAAAATTTCTTTTGAGAGCCAAATTTTTTAAACTTAAACTGTAGAGGTAGGTACATTGTTATTAACTTAATTAGGGCACTCCTAAGCTGGCCTTTGCTAAAATCTCAAGGGGCCAAAGAGCCACATGTGGCTCTCGAGCTGCAGTTTACCAACCACTGGTCTAGAGACCTTAGTTGGAATGTTCTCACTGGGAGATACAGCAGTGATCCCAAGGACTGCTAACTGGCTGGTTTGGGGTCCTCATGGCCCACTGTCTCAAATAAGTGTCCATGTCTGTATATTCAGATGATAGATGATAGATAAATATGTTGATAGGTAGGTAGGTAGATATTTATATATGCACATATCTCTTCCTAGCTATTATCTATCTAAAATCTTCTGCTGTTGCTGTTTCTTTGCCTGATTCCATAGGACACCTCATTTCACATATATGATACATACAAGTATAATAGGCATCCTGACACTTGATCCTTTTTTTAAAATTTATTGATGCCTCTGGAGGTAGCATTCATACTCAGAACAGAATCTCCTTTTATTCTTGGAAGGGCCACTTTTTAAATGCCTTTGGTCATACATTGCAGGACGAGTTACCCACCTATTCTTCCTCCTTGGAACTCTTAGGATTTCCTAGAAAAGGTTCCTAACCAAAGTCACTTCATTCTAAGGCATTCATCATTCTGCTTCCGTATGTATGCTATTGTTTTCTCTTTGGTCAGGCGTGTCTTTGCAGATAGCATTAGGATGGAAACTAACGTTCGGCTTCTTCTCTTGGCTCCAAGTCAAAGCGGGCCTCTGCAGCCTGGGTGCTGAGGGGGAAGACGGGGAAGACTGAGCTGTGATGCAAAGGCATGGCCGGTGTGACCTTAAGGAACAGCGATGGGTGGGGTTGTGTGTAACACAGGTGGCAGAGCTGAGAGGGGAGGACCTCCAGCACACCGTGGCTCAGGCTGAGGAGATGTACCGGTTCCTCTGGGCTGTGGAAGAACACGGTGAGGCCAATGACGGAGTCTCCAGCAGTGCCGAGAGACTCTCGGGAGCAGATGCTTGAGATGGGGAGCATCTTATGAAATAGAGCTGCCTCTCTGTCTGAATCTAGTTAATAAGTAGATATCCAACCGATTCCGTAGTGGCGTGAAACATGTCACTTGGGGGAAAGGCATATCTAGCATTGGGAATAAGAATCATCTTTTCTGACTTGCACTTCACTAAGAAACCTTTGGAGTCCATATCATATTCCACATATTGCTCCCATCATGGCAAAACTATAGCCAGTAGTCTCAACATATTTGTGTGTCAGTCCGGTCCCCAATCACAGGGGTAATAAGCTAGGCCATGTGATAACCTGTATCAGTTACGAGGGGGCAGATGGAAGTCATTACTCTAAGTCACTGGGTTTCCCAGATCTGTGGGTAAGGTAGATTCTCTCTGGTCTTTATTAGGAGTGGATTTCTTTAATTTACATTGCCTGTGAAATTGTATTAAAGGAGGTTATATTTATGTATCTGGCAGAGGCCTTATAAAACATGAAAATTAACTGCAGGGTTAATGAGGAACCTTCCAGAGGCTCAGAAAAGCCATGCAGTATCACAGAGAAAAGTCTCAAAGGGAAGTCCAGGTTTATTCCCAAGGCCCACATCTGATTTATTGTGTCTCCTTGGACAAGTCACTTAACTTGCCATCATCTCTTTCTCCAGCTGTAATAATATTCCTACCTCATATCTCAGAGGATTATTGCAAAGACTCTTACTACACACAGGCTAGAATTGTATTACTGCTTGGGAATAAGCTTTTAGCACCTCAGAAGATAGGGTTGGGAAAAAACCATTAACTATAGATATGCTTGTGATGAAGACATTATATATATCACATCTCATCTCCCTTCTATTATGGAAGAACTTTAAGTAAAAATTGGAACGTGCTGCTCTCTCTGAGACCACTCACGCTTAATTCAACTTCAAGATTTTCTCTGGGAAAAAAAACAACCAACACAAAACACACACACACCAACACACACACACACACACACACACACACACACACACACACAGTAAATGCCTATATGGGTGTTTGCCAATCTCTAGTCACAGAAGCGTTTTTACAGAAATACTAGAGGTTTTATTAACTTATATTTAGGATGTGTGATAGTAACAACTAAAAGAAATAGTGGTGCTATTTATACTTTTCCTACTGCCTTCCAAAACTAGAGCACAGCATATAATTCCTGCAGTAGGTGCTACCTTTGGCATTAGTGTAAAAACGTGTTGAAACTCTGAAGTGTTGTGGAAGTGTTGATTATTAGTAGCAGTCCACCGTGAGAGAACATTTAAAAGGCAGCACTGGAGGTATTTTTTACTTCCCTTTTTGCTCTCCCCGTCATAGTTGTTTTCTTTTCCTTACAACTAAAACACCGGTGGCTGTCCCCGCATCATGAACATAGTTTTATGAAGAACAATATACATGTTTTTAATGATGACACAAATCAAACATTAGAAATCGCAATCATGAGTGAGCCTGGAAGGTTAGGCCAGTTGTATGAATCCATTTGCATAAAATGTAAAATTGACCAGAACAGATAAATCTATAGAAACAGGAAGTAGAGAGAGGTTGTTAGCAGTTGAGAAGGAGAGGGAAGGGGATGTCACAGTGACCCTACGTGGGTACAGGGTTTCCTTTTATGGTGATAAAAATGACCTGGAATTAGTGCCAATAGTAGCATACTTTATGAATATATTAACTCCACTAAATTATACACGTCAGAACAGTTAATTTCATGGTAGGTGAATTATATCAATAAAAAGTTACAGAGAAATGGATAATTTTAGGTCCTGCTACCTCTGACAGTGTCAAGAATATGTATTTTTGGTCTTTTAAGCATAAGGATGTATTTTATGTTTAATATTGTATTCATTGTTTTATCACCCTACATACCTATGGCGAGGAAACATTATCTTTTGGACATCACATGATTGTGACACTTAATTTCCCACTGAAAAGTTCACCTGTCACGTCCCATATGACTTCCTATTCCTCATGGTGACTTTGAGTCAGAAGCCTGGGTTTCCATTCTTCTCTCCATAAAATATGCCTCCTACTATAGAACCTGACAGATACTTACCGGCACTCCTGTGTGACCCGGGCTAGGACGGAAATGCTCTGTTCTCACCAGGCCTGTGTTTGTGACATTGTGGGTCCAGTTAGAAGGCAAAACCACACAACAATTGGAACAGGGGGAGTTGATGGCAAACAATGATGAAAGGAGGATAGAGAAGTAATGATAGAGATGTAAAGGGAACTTTACCTAACTGACATCCTGTGTCCAGGGACCATGAACGTGGCACTCCACCTGAGTTTCAGAGCTCCACAGAGAAGTGTGGTTGTAGTCAATTGGATGGTAAAGAAGTTTGCTGGCTTGCCCAGGTCAGAACTAGTCCACAGTCACAGGCAAATGGAACACAGAACCTGCAGGTTGCAGATGACCAGAGGCCATGGGGTGGTGTTCAGAGGAGGATGAAACAAGGATCAGAAAGCAGAGATTTAAGGCATGTTTGAAAATTAGATATAGGAAAGAACTGAGTATGACCGGGCAAATAAACTGACCAGAAGCAAATGCATCTGAAAACTATCATTGAAAAGGCTGAGAAATCTCTCATTCACTGAAAAGAATGTTTACCTCAACATCCCCTTTAGCTATGGGCATAGGAAATGATGGCCTTGAGGCGGAGGCTCTTTGAGGATAGAGTCTGAGGCCACGAATGCAATGCACAAGGAGGTTTCTCCCAGAGAACAGTAAGTGTCTGTAGAAGGACCGTCCCTTCCACCAGGGCGGAAGCTCTTCGTACTGTCCGACAGGATTTCAGAACTGCTGTGGACCAATGACTGCTGCATTTCCTATCCTTTTCCCCAACCAGATGGGTTATTGGGGCCAGCCTACCCATACTTCCTGGGGCATAGTGGACATTGTGGACGTATAGATGACTATCTCTTTGTTTTTGGGCCACTGGGTCACAGGGAGCCACATTTGAGCCTGATAGAAAGGACTATCCATTCCTTGGAACTCCTGGACTCTGAACTGAAGGGGGGAACTGTGTGTGGCTTTCTCTCCCATCTTTTCTGTGTGAGAAAGAATGAAATGGGTGTTTTATTGCCAGAAGGACTGATGTTAGCTGACTTTCAAACCAAACTCTCTTTCCTTTTCTTCTCATGCATAAAACTAAACTGGTGATATGTAATCTTTCTGAATGTTGGGCAGTAGCGCGTGGGTGAAAGGGCTACTCACTGCTCCCAGACCTGTCCACCAAGCTCTCCCTGCCCTCTCCTAGCCGCTGGAATCAGAGGACTCTGGCCTCAGGGACAGTGAAGCCATAGACACAAGATATTTTCAAGTCATTCTCTGGTAACCAGCGGACTAAGAATGCTCGCGTGGACTTAGTGCACTAGTGATCAGCACGCTGTTATTTCTGTGTCACCCACAGCAGCCCTGTGGTTGTTTCGTGGTTACCTGGCCAGACAGGTGTGCAGAAGCAGCTTGAATTAGGCCATGGCACCAAGACACGGATCTGGGTGTTTTTTTGTTTTGTTTTGTTTTTGTTTTCTTTTAATATATTTTATTGATTTTTCACAGAGAGGAAGAGAGAGGGATAGTCAGAAACATTGATGAGAGAGAATCAATCAACTGCCTCTTGCACACCCCCTACTCGGGATGTGCCCGCAACCAAGGTACATGCCCTTGACCAGAATCGAACCTGGGACCTTTCAGTCCACAGAACGACGCTCTACCACTGAGCCAAACCGGTTTTGGCTGGATCTGTTTTTAACAGAGGTGATGTGTTGGGTGAAGGGCTGGACTGATGCCGAGCAGAACACCGAAGTCTGGTGCTCCATGGCGCGGAGAAGCAGCGGGGCATTGGGTGTCAGGGGAAGATGGAACCAAGGGAGTCAGGCAAGAGATGGGGGTGATGCATTTCCAGGACTTGTGAGGGCTCAAGCCCTCCGTAGCTTGACAGAGTGCCATCGGCACCTGGGTGAATGCCCGTCACCCTGGATGGCCATCGCACTTACTGTTCAGACTAGAATCCTATTGGAGAGCATCAGCAATGCTTTCAGGAATACCCCCTGAGCAACGGACAGAAACCACGGTGCCCTGGGGAGACCGGACGGATGGTCTTGTTTCCTCTCATCATGGTTCTGTGCCATGTTCAGGTGAAATAAATAAAATCAAATACGTCAGAACTCCTTCTCAATGGGAGCATGACCAGATTCTCGTGCTTGCTATGGTGGCGGTGAATATCTTCACATCAATGAATGAAGGAAACCCCCTGACCTTCTCTGTGGCAGTTTCTACATATCTAGTTTTTAGAAAGAGCATCGGTGTATCTGTAGCAACTTTGCAAAACAGGCCATTTCTTACAATCTGGTTTAGGGTGAACTAGTAAATAGGACAGAAGACCAGATCTCCTCCACCACCTGAGGGTGACCTTTCCCACTCCCCTGCCCTGCATACATCTCCACATGGAGCACACGTCTCCACACGGAGCACACATCCCCACACGGGGCACACATCCCCACACGGAGCACACATCCCCACACGGAGCACACATCCCCACACGGAGCACACATCCCCACACGGAGCACACATCCCCACAGGGAGCACACATCCCCACACGGAGCACACATCCCCACACGGAGCACACATCCCCACACGGAGCACACATCCCCACATGGAGCACACGTCCCCACACGGGGCACACGTCCCCACACGGGGCACACGTCCCCACACGGAGCACACGTCCCCACATGGAGCACACGTCCCCACACGGAGCACACGTCCCCACACGGAGCACACATCCCCACATGGAGCACACATCCCCACACGGAGCACACATCTCCACATGGAGCACACAGAGCACACATCCCCACACGGAGCACACATCTCCACACGGAGCACACATCCCCACACGGAGCACACATCCCCACACGGAGCACACATCCCCACACGGAGCACACAGAGCACACATCCCCACACGGAGCACACATCCCCACACGGAGCACACAGAGCACACATCTCCACATGGAGCACCGAGGTCGCTGCAGCAGGGAGCGATTCACTTCCATGTCCACCCGTGAAGGGATGCCTGCAGGGCGCCCGGGGCTGAGAGCAAAGTGCGGATTAGGAAGCAGCGAGCCCTGGCACCCCGAGGCATCTGCACACACAGCCTCCATCAAGTTGCCCCACCAGGGGGTGATGTTGGGTCCACAGCCTGCCTGCTCCTGGGGTTCTGGCTTTCTGGGGCTGTTTTCGTAGGGCGCGGCCCAGCACAACTGCGTGGTTCGTTTCTTCCCACGTGTGTCTGACATTTTGCTGCCCAAGTTCCCTTTCCCTCCCGCCAACCCAGCTGCCATTTGGGAAACTGAATGTTGAAATGATTGCACAGATATTTTTAGCATAATTTCTTAGTTGTGCATTAGGTACATTGTTATTAAAAAGACTACACATAAAGCAAAATGTCCATTTATGAGTGTGAGCGGTGCGGGGCACAGCAGGAGGCTGTGTGAGCTGGTCCCTCTCTCGTGAGGAGGACGGCCATGACCCCCAGGAGGCGGGGGATGTGGCTGTTCTGTCAAACACAGGGCCGCTTCCCCCTCGATGCAGAGAGCGTGGTAATAGGTGCCTCGAAGTATTTCATGGAAACTGATCAATAGACATCAAAATGGTTAGAAGAATGGGCATATGCTCACTTTTGCTATTATTTTATAGTGGTAGGCATATTAGTAATCCATAGTAGTTGCTTTTACCAAAATTAATATGTATTAGTGTATATATATATACTATTTTATTATTAAGATATCAATAAAACATATTAAATTATTGTTTAAGGATTGAAGGATTGGTAAATTTTATGCCAAACACGAGAGTCAGAAATACAGAGACAGAGACAGAAGGACAGGGCCAGAGAAGGGAACCTCATGGTGTGCATTGGGCTGAGGTGGTGTGAGGACCAGCACGGGGCCTGTGGTAACTGGTTCAGTGACTCAGGTTTGGAGCCTCCTCGCCCTTGGGTAGAAATGGTACAGTTTCCTCTATATGAGCCCACATTACCCAAGGACCTGTAGATGGAAATTATATCAAGACTAAATGAGTTTCCTGTTCCTCATGGAACAGGCTGACATATCTCACAGGGAAGGGATGGTGGATCAGCTAAAGAACATATATGCATACCAGAGGCCTGGTGTACGGGCTTCGTGCACTGGTGAGGGGGCATGGCCTGTGGGGATCGGCCCGCTCATCCCAGTCAGCCCAGCAGCTGTGGACCCGTCCTCTGAGCAGCTGCTCCCCGGTCCGGCATCTTCCGCGGAGCCGGAGCACGCGCCTCTCCAGGGGACCCAGTCGGGGCTGGGCCCAGGGACAATTGCACTGAGAGGGAGCGGAGTAGGCCTCAGTCCCATGATGGCCACGAACTCACCTCTCAGCCTCTGGGGTCAGCTCTGCGAGCCCGGCGGTGCTGTGCGGCCTGCGGGCACTCAGAGAAGGTGGCAGGGAGTGAGGAGGAGGAGCCTGGGGTTAGGAAGTGATGATCACAGCCTGGGTTCCTGCCTGTTGGCCCAGGGTTCGCAGTGGGAGCAGCCGCACATCCCTGTCAGCTGAGCGGCACTCCCCCTGTGGTAGTGCACTGACCACTAGGGGACAGCTCCTGCTTTGAGTGTCTGCCCCTGATGGTCAGTGCACGTCATAGTGACTGGTCGACCAGTTGTTCCACTTTGTGGTCCCTGGGCTTTTATTATATAGGATACGCATAACCCATGGGCAGACAGTAGTGAGGTGCAGGCTGGGGGTGGAAGCAGGGTAGATGGGGCCAGTGGGAGGAAAAGAGGGGACATCTGTAATACTTTCAATAATCAGGATAAATTAAAAAATAAAAAGTATGCATCACCCTAAGGAAAAAATGCAAACAAGAAAAAAATAACCAACCAACCAACCAATAAAAATGCAAAAGAATGAGTTTTCTGCTTCCAGAAGTGGGAGGGAATCATGGCGCAGAGAAGGGCTCTGAGTGTGTGTGCATGTGCGTCTGTATGTGTGTGTGTGTGTGTGTGTGTGTGTGTTTGTGTGTGTGCATGTGCACCTGTGTGTGCATTTTAACTTTTATAAACAATAAAGGGGAAATTTAAAGTAATAAAAGTTGTTTCTAAAAGTGGAATAGGGTTGCTATGAAGGTGGTAGTTCTCCTCATCCAGAGGCTCCCATCCCCACATTTTTTAATCTTTATTGTTGGAAGTATTACATATGTCCCCTTCCCCCACTGAGCTCTTCTAGCCTGCCTCACCCCAACCCTTCCCTCCCCGTTGTCTGTATACAGGGGCTGTGCATATATGCACACAAGTTCTTTGGTTGGTCTCTTCCCACCCACCCACCCTCCCCTGCCTTCCCTCTGAGGTCTGACAGTCTGTCAAAGGTATGTCTCCAGATCTATTTTTTTCATCAGTTTATTTTATTCATTAGCACACACAGTCCTGACAGGCTGGAGATACAATATGTGTGGCTGGATAATGAATTTAAAACAGCCAATTATTTCCTCCCAGCATCTCCCTCTCCCCTCCCCTCCCCACCCTGACTTCATCACCTCTCCTGCGCTGGGGCACCTTGGCGGTTGGCGGTTCTTCACTCCAGCGGGTGCCGAGAGCAGGGCAGGGCCGGGAGGGGACCCTTCCTGGCTCCTGCCGTACCTGGCCCGGAGGGCAGTGGCTAGACTGCTTCAGGCGGAGAGATGGGGGTTTGGTCCTGTGTTTCCCCCCACGCCTCGTTCCAAATGGGGGCGGTCCCCTTGGATAGACGGGGCGGTCTGAGAGCCGGGCCCTGTTCGGGTCGGAGGCTGACTCAGCGCTCCTGCCGTGGGGGTGAGAAGGGCTTGGGGGTGAGAACGAGGCAGCGGCTTGGACTACGGATGGCAGGACAGGAGGACAGGCTGGCTCAGCACAGACAGCAGGCGCCAAGGACTAGAGACCTCCTGCCTTAGACGTGTACTAGGTGAGCCCCAGGATTTAGACATTCATGGAGATGAAAGGAATTTTGAATGGACAGTAGGGCAGGCCTCCTGGGGGGGGGGGGGGCGGGTGCGCCGTCTCACAGGTCTCTATGCAGAATGGGCTGGCTCCAGTGTGGTCGGTCATCTTGCAAATCTTTTTAAATTTTTTTTTTTTAATTCAGTAAATCTTTATTGTTCAGATTATTACAGTTGTTCCTCCCCCCCACACCCCCCCCGGCATTGCTCCCCTCCACCTAGTTCCCACCCCACCCTCTTCCCTTACCCACACCATCGTCCTCATCCATAGGTGTATAATTTTTGTCCAGTCTCTGCCCGTACCCCCCACACCCCTTTTCCCCCATCTTGCAATTCTTAAGTTTTGACCATGGGGCTTGCATTTTTCATCGTGCACAGGAACTTGCAAATTATGTAGTCACTCCTGCTTGGCTTCTACTAACTCTCCTCATTGCCACCGGAAAGAGGGGTCCACAGAGAAAAGCAGTGGATTTGAGAAAGATGGTTATGTTTCTGCACAGCGGGCTTGTGTTGGGACTCCG